>NC_141669.1:47367500-47991250 GCF_028749965.1 Puma concolor | reverse complement strand
GAGGATGCTAAATACATGTTTGTTGAATGAGTGAATAAATACTACTATATGCTACTAAATCACATTTTGTAACAACATAGTCTGACAGAATAACACCTGAAATTGTATATAATACTGGGAAAAGCCTGGGGCTTTGATTCAGGGGGAGAATACTTGGTAGCAAGAAGGGGGCAGGGCGGGAACAGGAACAAAGCATTTGGCTAAAACTCAGTGAATTCCTGGTCCAAAGCCAAGAGCCTCTGTTAATCTTATCATTTGATTCTCTTCCCATTTGATAACAGAATGGAATTTATTCCCAACTCACCTATCAACCATTTACATGGGTGACACAAACCCTGAGCCTCATTGTATGTTAGTAAAAAGAAAAATGATGCCAGCCTTATGTATCTCATATAAGTTAAATATAAGTATAAAATATTAACCATAACTCCAGGAACATAGTTTGTGCTAAATAAATGAATGTTTATGTGAAATGGGATCTAATAGATCCTTCATATACAGTCTGACAATCTCTACAAAGTAAATCCTGGGTGGTATAAAAGAAGACACAGCTTTCAAAGCCAAAGAAAAAGGGTGTAGTGTAGTTACCTCTCTTGGATTTCACACTGCAAATAGTAACAACATGCATTAGTGAAAGGCAGAACAGCACCCTGGTTAAGAGCTCAGATGCTGAATTAAATTGCTTTTTTCAAACCCTGACTCTATCAATTACTATTTTGTAACCTTCAATATGTTACTTAAATTTTTATATGTCTCAGTTCCTCCATCTATAAAAGCAGGTTAATAGTGTAGTACTGGACCTGCCAGGTCTATTGTATTAAATGAATAAACCAAGGCAAGGGCTTAGAATAGTACTGGCCTATAGTGAACACATTAAAAACAGAAGCCTAATGGGCATCATCTTCGTGGGGACAGCCACCTGTAGCCATAGATTCATGCTCTGAAGTTCAAGTTCTCTTACTTGATTCATTTTAAAGTTCAAGCTGCAACAAGAGTCACTAAGGTACAAAGGAAGTATATTAATGGATGGGAATCAGGAGCTTAATGTGAAAGCTTGGCAGTTACCCTTTATGGCGCATTCACTGTGAATAAAGACTAACAAGAAAAAAATTGGAAGACTCTCCTTGACATGTAGGAACATGATATGCAGACAAATACACAAGTAAGTATAAAAGGAATACATGAAATATTAAAATAATATGAGACTAATTAAGATTCACAATTTATTTTAAAAAAGAATTGAAAAAGATGTGATATTAGGTTGCATCTTGGGGAATTACTAAGGGCTTACTCAAACAAGGATGATTCATAACACTGTGCATGTATATCATGTCCATTGTAAATGCATTCACAGAGTGAATGGAGGCTGAAGTCCAACCCATGGTCTGATCTAATCACAAGCCTACGAGCCTTCCCTGAGTTCTCCTGAGGAGAGTGCCAAATTCCAAATTTACTCAAAGGCAATGTATTGGGGTGGTAGTGGGTGGACTGCTGAAATTGCTGGGTCATCTGATAACTATGTTCACCTTTTTGAGGACCTGCCAAACCATTTCCCACAGTGGCTGTCCTATTGTATATTCCCACCAGTAATGCATGAGAGCTCCAATTTCTCTGCATCTCCACACAGTCAACACCTAAAATTTTCCATTTTTTATTATAGGCATCATAGTGAGTGTAAAGTGGTGTTTCTTTGTGGTCTTAATTTTCATTTCTCTAATAATTAATGATGTGAAAACATGCTTTTTGGCCATGTGTGTGTCTTCTTTGGGTAAATGTCTATTTGAATCCTTTGCCCATTTTTCATTTGGATTGTTTGTCTTTTTTATTATTGCATTATAAAAGTTCTTGATACAATCTGGATAGTACATGTATCAAATATGTGATTCCATTTTAATTATAATTTGTATTAATAGGACTAGAAACATGTACCATTCTGGGTGCTTTTCATCGTGCATTGCATCACAAGTCTGGAAAATAAGCAAAGTGAATGTCTGTCAGGAGATAATCTGAATTTAACACCATTGTTTCCTAATTCTTATTAATGAGATAGGAGGAAGAAAACAATAGAGAACATATAAATCTCTCATAAAGATTAAGAAAAAAATCCTGAAAATGAGAGGAACTTCTAAAAAATAAAAAGGAGGTAGGAGAGGATGGAAGGTGGAAAGGGCTGAGGACCTCACCGTTTACTGAGTAAAGAAAGGGACACTCAATTAGAAAAAAGTACCCCTTCATGCTAAAGCCTGGCCAAAATAAGAGAACAAGTAAGTCCTCTTGGTAAAATAAGCCAAAATAAGAGAACAACTTCTGATTAGGATCTTTGGCACCAACAAAAAAGGACTTCAACGTAGGTGATGGGGCAGTGAGGTGAAGGGTTATGTAGTGATACAACTACTGAAGTTTTAAAGTATCTCTTAAAGATCCAATGAAATACTGTAGAAAAAAAGGTCAATGGATTAAATGACTGTTCACTGCTGATGTGTAGAAATACAACTGATTTTTGTATCTTGATCTTATATTCCACATGTTTGATAATCCATTATTTATTTACTTATTCATTTATCTAAAGATAAAGAGGTGTGGGAGTGTGGGGGTGGGGTGGGTGTTTTATCCTTTAGGGTTTTCTATATATAAGATTATATTATCTGCAAATAGATGGTTTTACTTCTTCCACTGCAACTGAGTCCCGTTCATTTTCTTTTCTTTCCTTAATGTCTTAAGTAGAACCTCCAGTACAAATTAGAAGTGAGGAAAGCAGACATCCTATTCTTCTGATCTTAAGGGAAAAGCTCCAGTATGATATTAGTCGTGTGCTTTTTGTAAATGTGTTTTATCAGGTTGTTGAGTGTTTATGAATAAAACTTGAGTAAGACAGGATGGTGGACTTTGTCAAATGGTTTTTCTGCTTTTACTGTGATGATTATATGGTTTTTTGTCCTGTAGACAATTAAAGTAGTATATTACATTGATTAAATTTTAATTTATTGAGCAAACCTTGTGATTCTGGGATAAATCACATTTGATCATACTGGATGATCTTTTTATTTTGTTTTATTTTTAAAAATTTTTTTAATGTTTATTTATTTTTGAGAGAGACAGAGACAGAATGCGAGTGGGTTAGGGGCAGAGAGAGAGGGAGACACAGAATCCAAAGCAGGCTGCAGGCTCTGAGCTGTCAGCACAGAGCCCGAAGTGGGGCTCAAACTCACAAGCTATGAGATCGTGACTTGAGCCGAAGTTGGACGCTCAACCGACTGAGCCACCCAGGCTCCCTGATGATCTTTTTATTTTATTTTTTTATTTTTTTAATGTTTTTATTTTTGAGAGAGAGAGAGAGAGAGCGAGGGAAGGGCAGAGAGAGAGGGAGACACAGAATCTGAAACAGGTTCCAGGCTCTGAGCTGTCAGCACAGAGCCCGACGTGGGGCTCGAACCCACAAACTGTGAGTTCATGACCTGAGCCGAAGTCAGAAGCTTAACCAACTGAGCCACCCAGGCGCCCCATAATGATCTTTTTTTTTTTTTTTTTTTTTTTTTTTTTATATGAAATTTATTGTCAAATTGGTTTCCATACAACACCCAGTGCTCATCCCAAAAGGTGCCCTCCTCAGTACCCATCACCCACCCTCTTCTCCCTCCCACCCCCCATCAACCCTTAGTTTGTTCTCAGTTCTCAACAGTCTCTTATGCTTTGGCTCTCTCCCACTCTAACCTCTTTTTTTTTTTTTTTTTTTTTGTTCCCCTCCCCCATGGGTTTCTCTTGAGTTTCTCAGGATCCACATAAGAGTGAAACCATATGGTATCTGTCTTTCTCTGTATGGCTTATTTCACTTAGCATCACACTCTCCAGTTCCATCCACGTTGCTACAAAAGGCCATATTTCATTTTTTCTCATTGCCACGTAGTACTCCATTGTGTATATAAACCACAATTTCTTTATCCATTCATCAGTTGATGGACATTTAGGCTCTTTCCATAATTTGGCTATTGTTGAGAGTGCTGCTATGAACATTGGGGTACAAGTGCCCCTATGCATAATGATCTTTTAAAAATATTACTGGATTTGGTTTGCTAGTAAATTGCTGATGACTTTTGCATCTAATGTATATTGGTGAGTGGTTTTTTGTTTATGTGTTTGTTTATGTCTTTGTCAGGTTTTGGTAATACTGGTCTCACTGAATGAGTTAAAAAGTATTCCCTCTTTTATTTTTTGGAAGAGTTGAGAAGTATCGGTGTTAATTCTTTTTCAAGTATTTGGTAGAATTCACTGGTGAAACCATCTGGCTCTGGGCTTTTTATCATGGAAAGTCTGATATCAAACTCAGTCTCTTCATTTGTTATAAATCTATTCAGATTTATTACTTCATGGGAGTGGTTTTTTGGCAGTTTGTATGTTTGTATCTTTTGGTAGTTTGTACATTTCACTAGGATGCCTTAATTGTTGATGTTTAGGTAGTCACAGTATTCCTTATAATCCTTTTTATTTCTCTAAGGTTGTAATTATATCCTCTCTTCCCTGACTGATTTTCAGAATTTGAGTCTTCTTTGTCTCTCTTTTTTTTCTTTTTTTCCTGGTTAATATAGCTAAAGATCTGTGAATTTGGTTGATCTTTTCATAGAACCAACTATTAGTTTTGTGGATTTCGCTATCATTTTCCTCTTATCATTTCTTTTTCTTCTTCTTCTTTTTTTCTCCAATGTGAATTAGGTCTTTCCTACTATTTACTTTGAGTTTTGCTTACTACCCTTTCTCTAATTGTTAAGGCGCAAACATAGGTTATTGACTTGAGACCTTTCTTCTTTTTTAATGTAGGGATCTACAGCTGTACATTTCCTTCTAACAATGCTTTTGCTACGTAACTTTTGTATGTTATTTTTTTCATTTTAGCTAATTTCAAAGTATTTTCTTTTTAAGTTTTTTTTTTAGTGTTTTATTTATTCTTGACAGAGAGAGCAGAGCATGATCAGGGGAGGAGCAGAGTGAGAGAGGGACACAAAATCTAAAGCAGGCTCCAGGCTCTGAGCTGGCAGCACAGAGTCCTATGCAGGGCTCGAACTCACAAGCCACGAGATCATGACCTGAGCCGAAGCCAGATGCTCAACTGACTGAGCCACCCAGGTGCCCCAATATCAAAGTATTTTCTAGATTTACTTGCAATTTCTTCTTTATTTGTTAATCAGTAGTTTGTGTTTAATTTTCAGATACTTGTGAGTTTTCCAAATTTTTTTATGTTATTCATTCCTAATTTCATTACGTTATGGTGCCAGAGCATACTTTGTATGGTTTCAATCTTTTAAAATTTATTGAGACTCGTACCATATTGTCTATCCTGAAATGTCCATGTCCGTTCAAGAAGAATATGTATTTTGCTGTTGTAGGATGAAGTATTCTATAAGTGTGTTTTAAGTCTAGTTGGTTTATAGTATTTATCAAGTTTTCTATTTTCTTGTTGATCTTCTATTTAGATATTCTCTTAATTGTTGACAGTGGTAGAGTAAAGACTCCAACTATAATTAATTGTTTATTTCTCACATCAGTCTGTTTGCTTCAGATGTTTTGAGGGGTGGCTAGGTGAACATGTTTTTACAGCTGTTATATCTTTTTGCTCTAACAGGGTTTGTTGTTGTTGCTTCTTGTTGAAGTTGTTGCTTAGTGACTTTTCTGCACTAATTCTGCAAAATCTTTTTTTTTTTTTTTTGGTCAGAAGTGGCCATTATTGTTTCTGAGTGGGTTAGTTGTTGGGTAATAAATAGAGATTTTCTTTTTTTTCTTTTTAATTTTTTTTAACGATTTCAGGAATAGAATTTAGTGATCCATCACTTACATATAATACTCAGTGCTCGTCCCAGCAAGTGTCCTACTTAATGCCTGTTGCTCATTTAGCCCATCTTCCCACCCAACACCCACTCCCTGCCCCACCCAGCAACCCTTACATTGTTCTCTGTATTTAAGAGTGAGAGAGATTTTCTTAAATACCTGCAACCAATAAACTTCCCAGTCTTTGCCAATCAATGGTCTCTACGTGCTTATTGGGGTTTTCATCTAATCATCACCTAGGGGTGCCTGGGTGGCTCAGTCAGTTGAGCATGTGACTCTTGATTTCAGCTCATGTCATGATCTCACGGTTCCTGAGATCGAGCTCCGTGTTGTACTCTGCACTGACAACACGGAGCCTGGTTGGAATTCTCCTTCTCCCTCTCTCTCTGCCCCTCCCTGGTGCTCACTCTCTCTCTCAAAATAAATAAATAAACTTAATTAAAAAAAAATTATCCAGCAAGTTCACAGCTCTGGTTCAGCTTTTACTTCCTGGTTGTCCAGACCCTCATACTTAGTGGGCAGTGAGAGCTTAGGGCCTTCTTAAGTCTTCCCTGAGCATGTTCACAGTCCTATACATATGGGTGATTTCTGGATTTCCAGGAATATGTAGTAGTTTTTAAAAGCTTTCTTTCTTATTCTCTGCTTTGTCCCAACTATACAGCAGGCAGTTGCAAAGTTCAAAACAATTGTAAATGTTTTTGGACACACCCCTTGGGAAATGCTTTTAGTCTTGGCAAGCTGGAACGAGGGCATATAACGACTATCTTTTTGAGTAGAGACTCCTAGATAACCACCAGACAGATCAGTCAACAACAATTCCTAGGGAATGAGGCTTTGGAAGACCTCATGTTCTTTTCTGCTCCCTCCAGGTCCTGGAACACATGCTGTTTTATTTTTGTCAAGACTACTGCTGAGCTTGAGAACAGGGGATGGGACCAGGGCATGATAAAACACCACAAAACTCACTGTAATTACTAACAATCTGCCACTTTTTCTTGAATAAATGCTCCATGAGTTGTTGCAAACCTTTGTTTAATTTCAAGAGTCTTAAAAACATTGCTTTGAAAAAACAAAACAAAACAAAACAAAAACACTGCTTTGAATAATTTTTACATTGAGTTTTTGAGTTGATTTTACAAAAGGACAAATTTTCAGAGGTCCTGATGCTGCCATTTTCACTGATGTCACTCTAAATAGAATATTTTAAGATAAAATGAAAATGACCAAACTATATATTAAAAGTATTCAACCTTTCTATTATTAAAAAAAAAAAAGAAAATTAAAATAACACTTAATTTATCACAAAGATTTTTGTTTTTATTTACTTATTCTACTGCTTTTTTTACTACTTAAAATATATATACAACTACATCTTTAAAAACATTAGTAAAAAATAAATTTTTTAAAGAACAGTTTTAACATGCAATGTTTATATTCCTTCAGAATCTAGTGGCTTTAATCCTATCCAGACCCTAGGGATTACTTTCTGTGCATGACTAATATTTCATTCTCCCTTTTTACTCTAGAGGTCACATTTACCACAGGAATAGTGTACATAGGAAAATACAGGAGCATAAAGAATATGTCACAAAAAGTCTTGAGGAGATCTATACCTTCAGGACCAAATACAAAGCATCAAATCTTACCAAATGATATAAAAATGACATGAACAATCCCACTGTGAACTTTAGAATCTACATAATAATTGCATAACCTGAGCTTTGATTTTCTCGTGATCAGAATGCTCCAACAATAAAAATCTCTCCAACCTAAAGATATCTTTGTATATTGCAATGGTTTTCTAGAAATGCTTATTAAATTTTTATCCATGTTATTTTACTATAATTCAATGAAACTTGAAAATTCATTAATTATATACAAATTTCTAGTATATAAAATATTCATTTAAGTATTATTCCCAGTCCTAAATAGTAAATGTAATGGAGTTTACTGTATTTCTCCTGAACTCCCCAGAAGACAAGGAATATGACAAATATGGAATCGGGTATCACTATGGCTCTTACAGTGGCAAGAAACAAGAAGCAGAGATTTATTCCTACAACATGAATTAAGCTTGAATAGGACTTTGTTCAAAATCTCAAGTTCCAACCACATAAAAATTATAGGCAGGTAAAATAAATCCAAAAGTAGTTGTTTATGATATTTATAACCCTTTACTGAAGATTTTTTCCCATTCATGAGAGAACATGCTATAGACTTTCACAAATAGCAGAGTTCAAGAATACCATACAATATTTGTTGCTGATAAAGAAAAACCTTCAAACACGTTCTAATATCTAATTTTTCTAATAGAAAGTAGAAGAAGCTGGGGTCTATGCTTTGTGTAGGTATCTCTTATACTATATCCCAGGCAGCACTGGGCTGGTTGGTGGTTCAGAGTATGAGAACTGACAAGCATTTGAAATTTCAAATTGGTAGGACTTTGTCATTTTAGTTCATATCACTGAACTGTGCAATTGCTTTTTATACTCTCCCTAAACCCTCAAAAATAGTCACTTCCTTTTGCCTTCTCTGGAAAACTCAGAGTTGTAAAATGTTATTAAAGATCCAAATCTTTCTATTCTATGACATCAATTAAAAAACATCAGATTGGGAACTAATGGCTCCTATCAACATCATAACAACAGAAAAATTAAATCAACTAGTTACAATACAAACTATACTTAAAATTATAGGTTAATCTTTTCCAAATGAGTGGTCTTTAGTTGAAAACCCAGATGACTCATGTTTCCATAGTTATACACAATTATTCAGCAAGTTTTCATCATAATTGTGTCCCTGAAAACAACGGATGGCCTAAACATATTTATATATTTGATTTCAAAATAGATGAATTCAAAGATTTGGGACATATTATTTTTAAGATTCAAAAATCCCATATAGCTTACCAAAGACTGCTTTACCAACCTTTTCCAAAATCTCTAAAGTTTATACGATTTTCTCAATTATCCAGTTACTAGTGTTTGTCGGATCATAGAAGATTTCGGAATGTGATGGTTTGTTAGTACAGAAACAATCGCTATTGGTCTGCACTAAAGATTCTAGAGGAGGGCAAAAAAAAAAAAAAAAAAAAGGATCACAAATTTTCTGGTTTAAATTTCATTATGTATCCGTTTTTTAATAATGAATAAATTCATCATAAATATAGAACTTAAATATAAATTTAATATGTATTTATTTCTGGATAGTTTATAATACAGAAAATCATAAAGAAACAGGAATATTATCCTTAAGCAGAGCATACAGGTCCCTGCTTCCTGAAGTGTGGTGCTTAGAATAACAGCCTCAGTGTCTCCTGGGAAATTGTTGGACATGCATATCAGTCTACATCCTGGACTAGCGAAATCACAATTTGTTTTTAAACAAGGTCCCCAGGTGATTCATGTGCACATTATGGTTTGCAAAACATTGACATAGAACCAACCACTAGTGAAATTTTGGCAGGTATCTCAATGGTTTTCCCAACAAATATATTACAGTATACATATTCATGTAATTTTTTGATACTATGTTGTAAATATGTTCTTGTGCCATGAATACTTTATTGATATTATTTTCTAATTTTATTATTAAATATTACATAATTATTGTTAAAAATATTTATCATAATAAGCCATAAATTGAAAGCTACCCAACTCTTCTCACCTAGTGTAAAAGTTTGGTGCATAGTCTTCTAATCATATAAACATTAACACATTATTATATATTATACATAGAATATATAATTATATAGAATGTAAAGTCTTGTAACATATTCGTTTTGATGGCACTTTCCTTGAATTATGTACTTCATTTCTATGTTATATTATTCTATGTTCATTCCATGGACATGTTTCCAATATTATGATCTGCAGTCATTAGCATTTCTTAATATTCCTTAAGATTGAATCCTAGTGTATGAATATCAGTCTTTTCATACCAAAAAATGAACCATTATTAATTTTTAATTTTGATTTCCTTTCTCACTGATCTTCAAATACATTGTAAAAGGAGGGTATGAAGGAATCAATGTGTATTATCATAGAAAATATACTGATTGTAGATTCATGTTATCAAGGAGAACTCTGATTTTTTATATACCACTTGTCCCTTTCTGCCTATATTTGTATATATTTTTTTCTTTTTACAGTAATTTAAAAATAGCCATGGCTAAATATGTGACCTTCAGCAAAGATTTTTTTCTAGGAATCTGATGAACCATTTTTGTTTGTATATTCTTGTCATTTTTTTTTTTTTAGCTGAGAGCATTTTATTCAATATAGATGACTTTATCTTTGATATTTATGAGAAATATATTCTTAACTAGCTCCACATTATTTTTCTTATGAATAACTTGCCATGTACATATTAGTACTTCTCTTCTTTATTCTGAAAGCCTTTACAAACCTTTGCCCTTCATACCAATCATTCAATATTGTGTCTATTTTATCTTTCATTATCTTAAATGCAATTTTAAATGGTCTTTTTCTTTTGATTTTAAATGTTCTAATGCATATTTTAGTTTCCCCAAATTCTTATTAATCTCCTTTAATTTATCCTGTTGTCTTACCACGTCAACATTTATATCATATTCAAACAGAGGTGATCCATTTCTAACAAACCTTCGTTAACATTGTTGGTGTATGATTTGCTTTTGTTCATAAGATCTGTGTCCTTGGGCCTAGTTCAAATTTGCAGTTGGAAAGTGTATTTTTGTCCATAGTCCCTTGACTACTTCTTGCTGTTGAAATTGACTTTATCATGTGGGAATTAGCAGTAATGAAATGGCATGCTCTCTTTCCCTACTTCTTGGAATTATAGAAACTCAAGGCTAAATATTCTTCATTCCTGAATTTTTTATTTCTGCTTTTAAATGTACAGTACTTTATTTCTGGTGATTGAATTTCCAAGATTGCACTTTTCTGAATTTGTCCTACTCAATTGATATCTATCTATGCATCTACTTACCTACATATCCATCCATCTATCCATCCATCCATCCATCCATCCATCCATCCATATGGATGGATGCATTTTATAGCTCTGGATTATATCATAAACTGGAAGCGGAAAGAGAAGTCCTGATTTGGAACAGAGGGAAGAAGGGCTATCTTAAAAATTAGCCCTAAACATTATAATGACAGCACATCAATTGGTATAGGTATGGACTTTCTAAACTAAGAGGTAGAAAAGCTGAAAATAGATTTTCCTAGAATTCCTAGTTGGCATTACAAAGGTGAGCTGGCAATTGAATTAATCAAATAAGTTCCATCAAGTTAGGTTCAAAGTAAAACCAAATACACCAGCAGAAGTTTGACTGAAGTATGACTTTTTTCAGAACGTAATGAGATTTTGCTGTTTTCTATGTTTTAGTAAGTATTTCAGTGAAAGTGTGGGTAACAACTTACCCAGACTGCTAACCAGTTGTCAGTTTAAAACAGAAATTATTGCTGGGTCATGGAAGCCAGATCAACATTGTTGCATCACAATTAAAGATTTATTTTATTATATAGTACTACTTTTAGTGACGCTTTTCTACAGAGTGGATTAGGTGAGTTGCCCCTGCCAATACATGGTAAATCTGAAGTTGAAACAGACCTACATAAAGTATAGATAGTATATCCTTCCAAAACTTTACTAGACTGAGATTTGAAAGAACAATGTTGGAAAGAAAAGTTAGGCTTAATCATAAATAAGCTAGATTCTCTGTCGGTTTATTAGTCTTGATAAGGAGATCAGCAATTAAACTGTTTTAAATTTCTTCAAAGTAAATACAGCCTTGGGCTTATATTTAGTTTTTGTTTCACAAAAATTGGTGACATGTTTCACAGTGAGTAGGAGGATAGGGCGAAGGTGGCAGTAACACCAAATACTACTTAAGATACTTTTATAAACTTGTCATAAAAATAAGTTGTTGTGTATTATTTTCTCACAATGCAAATAGGATTCAAATGTGATAATAAAAGTCACAATTTAAAACTAATTTTCAACTTTGTTTTAAATGGAGTGGGGAGAAGTTAAGGCGGTTTCTCATAGGGTCATTCTAAAGTCTGATTCAGATTACTTTCTAAGAATGGTTCCCATGTATTTTAGAACTTTTTTTTCTAGCACTATGTAGATGAGTGAGGCTTCTGACATTTACATAAAGCAAAAAGGCATTTTCATTCTCTCAGAGCCATTCCTCAAAGAGAAAGATGCTGCAGCTAGGGGAAACATTAATTAAAAGCACATCTAACATAAATGGTTTGTCACTGACATACAATACTTACCAGAACTCACACTGTCCTTGGAAGATAGAAAAATTCCTTCAGTGTTTGGGGTTTAATATGAGAAGTTAACTAGTCTAATTTGTAGTGATACATATTATGCACAGGCTGCAGTGTATTTGTATATTTTAAATACTTTAAAGGATATTTCACTAAATGAATCCCTAATGGAATGTAATTTAATTCACAAGTTGAAAAATGGGATAACAGTTTCAGCCCCCGTCACTCTCCTAATGCTTGAAGTATAGTTGGAGAATAAAACAAGCAGTGCATAAAGAACAGATATTATAGTAACAACTGTCATGATAATAAGAAGGATACACTGTAGTGTTTCTTGCTTATTTATAACAAATGAGCATGAACATCTTTTTGTTTCTTGGGGGAATAGTATTAATTCTTTTTGCTACATTGAAATGAAGCATGGGTAATGCCATTGAATGTGTGTCTAAATGACCTCAAAATGTTACATTAGTAGAAATGATAGGATGAAAGTCACACAAATGAACACAATGTTTATATTGTCCATATTTGCCAGATTTAAGTTGTATGATTTTGAGATAACTCTCTCATTGTCTAAATTATCTATGAATAGCCACTTTATTTGTAAAAAGGAGGCTTCAAGAAGATAGACTGTTTTCTTATTGTGTGACATATTCCACAGTGGCTTTAATCCATATGCTGTATGGGCACACACACACACACACACACACACACACACACACATATATATATAATAACTATAAATATAACAACTATATATATAATAACTATAATCAACCTGAACATATGAGATGAGGAAACTTGGCCAGTACTAGCTTATTTCCAGTTTGGGAATATGATGAGTGTTACTACATCCTAAAAGATATCACAGATGAGAAAGATCAGAGATGTATTTTAGTTCTTCCAAGAACCATGGAATCAGGTCAAAAACTTTGGAAAATTCTGGTATGAGATTAAACATAGATATTAGACATTTCTAATTCAAGAACTGTCTGTGGGCTAGAGTAGAAAACCTTCACTACATAAGATGCTTCTGACCTGGGTGTCCCAACACAGCCCATGATTTTGGAACTTACTGAGATCACTCCAGTGAAGAAGATCCAGAAGGACTCCCAGTAGCAAAAACATGGCTTTTGTGAGATTATGAAGACTGGGGGTGATGAGTGATCAGCTTAATAAAAATTCCAGCATATGTTTTGGGGGAATAAAAAGCAAGTTTCTCAGTCTGTATATGTGTAGATTGTACTCAGTAGCCTCTAAAAACTGTACATTGACAAAGACTGAAAGACCTTGAATTTTGATTAATGAGAAAGTTACACGGAGCACATTCATAGTACTTAATATATGTCAAACAATTAATCTTCATAGCCCTCTGTAACAAAGGAAGCACTGAATTTTTAAGTGAAGACAGAGAGACACAAATAAATAAAATGATTTGCTTCCTTCCATTCTCATCAGGAGGCTTTCTAATCCATTTTTTTCCTATACTTTATAGTTCATGATCTCCAAATTTCTTTTTTGAAATTGTTGAGCTAATCTTTTGAGTGTCTAACAGCAAGATTTTCTTTGTAATTTTACATGTTTACCTTTTGTTATAAGGCTATGAGTAACACTGGGATTAACTTTTTTTGTTGTAGCCATATACCCAAGAACCATCTGAGATTTCTTTAAGAATTCTGTCACCTTATATCTCTAAAACTGCTACAAACTAATCCAACAGGAATTGGCGATGTTGAATTAGTTCTAAATGACAGCTTTTTTTTGTTATTTTCTTTTCATATCCAAGGTTCTTTGAAAACAAGAATAAGGAAAAAGACTTTTCTTATTAAAGAATATATATATGCTTTTTATAGTATATGTTTTATATATATTTATATATAGTATAGTATACTATAGCATATAGTATATGCTTTATATAGTATATGTTATATATAATATACTTTGTATATATTCTTATACATATTGTGAAAATAAAGGAAACTTCATTTAAAATGGAGTCAGGAAGGCCTGAGCTCTCATATGCTACCACTAACAGTAAGAAGCATACCTCACATTCCCCAACAGGAAAAAGCTTTCTTTACATACCCCAGACAGAGGGGAGAATTTCTCCTTGCCTCATAACAGCCCAGCCAGCTGCCACTGCCCTAAAATCAGTATCAACAGCCCCTCTCAGCTTCCTCTTTCTCCTATAAAAGCAAGTCCCTCTCCTCTGTTCTCTAGTTTGCCAGTCAATTGCAACTCATTTGCTATTGCAGAAAAAGTTCATTTTGCCACTCAGATAGCTGGCTCTTTTCTTAAGGTCAGCAATATTCATATCGTCTGTCTATCTATCTCTACATCATCGATACCTATATCTCCTTTTGCAATGCTCTGTGGTCCTGCAAATGTCAAATGACAGAGGAATTAGTAACAAAGCAGAATAATATAACAACGTTGCCTGAGCTGGCCTTGTTCGTCATTTATAATAAACTATATATTTTTCCAATCAATATTTTATTAACTTAGCAAGTCAGAAAGTCTTTTGTATGGATGAGCTGTCATGAAATACGGTAAAACAATAGCCATTAATTTAGAGAGCTACTTATCTTTAGAGACTTTGCAAAAAATCTGATTATCTGATACCCATATAGTACAGTGGCAAAGCTCGTACAACAAGCAAAAAGGCTAGGAAACCATGTACAGACTTCTGTTAAAGTTGCCTCCAAATTGAGACATTTTGAACTGTTTTATTCAGGTACGATTGACATACAAAAAGCTGTATTTATTTAATGTAGACAACTTGTGTTTGGAGATAAGTGTATACCTGTGAAATCAATATCACTATCAATACCATTAATGTATCCATTACCTCTAAAAATCCCACCCTGTTTCTTTTTCTTTTGTGGTAAAAGTACTTAGTATAAGATTTACACTCTCAGTGTAATAAAAAATTACACTGCAATTTTTTAAGCATATAATATACTATTGTTTATTATAGGCCTTATGTTATACAGAGTTCCAAAACATTTATTTTTACATGAGTAAAACTTCACACCTTTGACCAACACCTCCTCATTTCCCACTCACCCAAACCCCTAACAAACACCTTTCTCTGTCTCTCTATGCTTGACTATTTTAGATTCCACATAGAAATGAGACCATGCAGTATTTGTCTTGCTGTGTCTGGCCTATTTCACTTAGCAAATGTCCTCCAGGTCCATCCATGTTGTTGTAGATAGCAGAACTTGTTTTTAAAGTTGAATAATACTCCTGTGTGTGGCTAAAATGCATTTCCCTTATCCATTCATCTGTTGATGGACAGTTAAATTCCTTTCCTATCTTGACTGTTGTAAATAATGCTGAGATTAAAATGGGGGGGGGGGTAGATATCTCTTTGAGATTCAGATTTTAATTCCTTTGGATATATACCTAGAGAGGAGTTGCTGGTTCAAACAGTAATTCTCTCTTTAATTTTTTGAAGAAACTTTATGTTGTTTTTCATGGTGGCTGCTCTATTTTATATTCCAACCAACATCCTCACCAATACTTGTTGTTCAGGGAAATGCTTTAAAAATATGTTATAAATATAGAGAAACACATTGACAAAAGGAAAACTGTCTTTTCTGTCAGTAATGGATTTGACCTTTACAAATATCAAACATTTCAACTTTTTTATGGAGTTAAAGGTAGGGACTGCAATCTTAAATGCCATGACTGTCTTGCACAGGGACTGGCAAACTATGGCCGGCAGGCTCAATAGGGCTCAATGCCTGTTTTGGTAAATATAGTTTTATTGGAACACAACTTTGCTTATTGATTTACATATTGTCTGTGGCTGCTTTCGCCATACAACAGAATTGAGTAGTTCGGCAGAGACTCTCTGACCTGCAAGCTTAAAATACATCAGATGGTCATTTTTACAGAAAAAGGAATTCTCACTCCTGGTCCTGCTGCCCCAGAAAGCTTGATAATTATCAACTCAAAGTTAGCAAAGTACTATTTATAGCATACTAGAGTAATGATGGTATTAATTTCCATTCTTTTACGTTCTTCTTTCTACCTTTTTGTATGTTTCAAATTTTTTGAAATATTTATATATAATTCCTACATAGGAAACAGATTTAAGTTTAATTTTATCTTTAACATGCATTTTACGTACAGATATATTTTCAAGTGCACTTTAAAAATATTGTATCTTTTTGCTCTGTCAGCAACTTTTCTCAAAAGGGTTAATTACTCACTTCTATTCTTTAATTTCCATTCTCTCTGAACTCATTCCCATTAGCATTTCACCCACACGATGACTCTAAAATTACTCTCATCAAGGTCCTCAATGACCTTACATTGCTACATTCAATATTCACCTCTCCCTTCTTATTTTACTTGACCTATTAGCAGCACTTGAAAGGGTTGATCAGTCTGTTCTACTGGAAGGGAGATCTGCAGCTGACTTCCATAATTCAATCCTCTCTTTTTTCCCCAACGGAACTGGTTACTTGCTTTCTGTCTCTTTTGCCCACTCCCTCTTTTCCCCAACCTCCTCTTGGTGGTGTTTCCCTAGGGCTCAGTCCTGATCACTTTCTCAGCCTACACTCACACCCTTGCACATATTCCAGCTCTGGCTTTAAGTCCCTTGCATGTGGTGAAGAATATAAAATGTATATCCTCAGGTCATTCTGGAACACCAGAAGCAAGTCTCCTGCTATCTTGACTGCTCTACTTGGAAATCTAACACATCGCAAGTTGGACCTTCGCAAAACTGAACTCTGACCACTGCACTACTCTAAGTTGACTTAACCATCATCCATTCCATCTCAGTTAATGGAAATTGTTTCCAGTGGTTGGAGCCCAAACTATCCTCGACTGCTCCCTTTCTCTCACAGCCCATTTTATCTAATCATGTTAGCCCCACCTTCAGTTTATGTCCAGATCTAAAGCCTCACACCTTTTACCACCAACACAGCTAACACCAGGGTCTGAGTCATCATCATTTCTTATCTGCAAGGTAATTACAATGCCTATAAGGCCTCTGTGATTAGTTCCCTGTTAACATTCCTCTACTATTACTTTATTCCTGTTTCATTCTATAAAATTGCCTCCTTAAAGTTCTACAACTAAATGGAGCATTCTCCAGCCTCAGGCCTTTTGTGTTTACCATTCTCTGCCCACAAATGGTCTCGTTGTGTTAAGTACTCTTTTAACAGAAATTTCTCTCCCTGCTCATATAACAGATCTTCTTTATCCTGCTCTATATTTTTTTTTCTTTTATTCATTACATTTGTTACCTTCTGCCTCAGTCTATAATTTACTTTATGATTATTTTTATTTTTTATTATCTGTCTCTCCTATAGATGAGAAGTCACCAGAAGACAGTAATCTTTGTTTTTCACCCTGATGCATTACTAGCACTTAATACAGCAATCTATATATATATATATATATATATATATATATTGCCCAAATGTATAAGAAATTAACACACATATGTGTGCACATAGAGACAAACATATTTACCTGCCGTTCATATTAGAATTTAGACATTCATCATTTTCAAATATTTCACTGTAAAGAAGTGACTTTCTTCCAATAAATGCCAGGTACATTCTGAAGTTTGAGATTCTATATATTTTTTTGAAATCTTACATTTCAGTAGCAACTTATCAGTTTGGGAATGCATTCTGGATAGGTTTTCAAAAATATTCTAGACCTAATTTTCTGATAATACTGCACTCTGAAAACCTTCAACTTTCTTGCCATGGGCAACTGCTGAGTCAACTAAGTATCCTCCTGGACCAATCAGATATACTCATCCCTGGAAGCAATACTTGAATAGTGACAGCTTCATAATCCATTAGAAAATTTACAAAGATACATTTAGTCAGCTTTTTGGGTTCTGTTTTCAAATAATCAAATAAATGAAAATTATTATCCAAATTCCATCCTAATGGGATTACTATTGTTTTACAATCCATCATACTCCCTGAAAGATTTAAGGTCCACAACCTTAAATCTTAGTTATACCTATGTTTTACCTTTCTTTTATATTTTTATTTTATTGTTAATTTACTCCTTCCTATCTTTCAGAAGAGAAGTAGATCCTAGAAGAATACCTCTTCTCTTATAGGCATTTTCTCATCAACTTTCCTGCCCTAAATTCCACTTACCTTCAATCTTCCTATAAATTTTATTCCTGTAAAATTCCAGGGATATTGGTGTGCCCTTTTTGACTTTGGTGCCAAGGTGCAGCTCATTCTTGTTTTTCCCAGTTACTTGTGTTAATTTGCTTGTTTTTGACTATAATTTTATTTATCAACCACTTATAATATGACTAATAGTAGACTACATGCTTAGAGGGATCCAGATCACAAAGTCAGAGACCTTACTATTTACCTTTATTTCCTTCTTTTTATGAGTTTTGTCATAGAAACAGTTATTAGTTTGAAATACATTTAAAAACTCAATGTTTATAGTGAAGTTTTACAGTTTCTACTCTTGAAGACAACTCTACAACTTTCCTTAAAGACAATTTTACTTTAGACATCTATCTATTCAAAAGGGCATCTTTCATACATGGTATATAGGTTAGTGCAGAAAATTGCTGTTCGTGTACTAAATTGAGGGCTGGTAAAGATAAACCAGTTGTGAACATATACACACGCACATATTTGTATTTCTTACCTTATATAAAAAAAATCAATATAAAGTGGAAAAATATAAAATTACACTAGTTTTTTGGTTCTGACATTAGTATCAGAGAAAAATATCTTTCTATTTTGAACATGTTTGCCCTTTTCTTACAAGAACTTCATTACTCCTGACAATATGTTGCACATTTGCCCTTTCACAAATACTATATGTACAATACAAGCAGTATTTCATCATTTAAAAATTTTTTTATATATTCTACTGTTTTAGAAGACCAGCTTATTATACATCTTACATTTGAGGTAATTTGAAGAAGGGAAAACTAACTCAGTGATGCGTTGATACTGTGAAGGTTATTATTTTATTAATTTATAACTTTTTAAAAGTATGCCAAAACACCCATCTGACTGATATAAAAATGCTATATTTGTGCATATGTTTTTTTTAGCAAATATGTCATTTATTCATTATTTTCTCTATGAGCAGATTGGAAAATTCCAAGACCTTTAATTTTCCACAAAATGAAAGTAAGCATGGTGGAAATTTCAGATTGCAACATGTAGTAGGGATGTGATAAGGTTCGGCTCCCGCGATGCCCAGTTAGTCACCCTAGGGAGCCAAGGATTTCATCAAGCTGAGGGTGTGGAGCCATCTACCTGTTAGAGTCTAGAGAAGTACTTGTGCTTCCTTGAGATGCCCACTTCTAAGTAGCTCTGAAGGGCTTGTCCACACAGGCACCCAAATGACCGAAGATGTGCCACGGAACCGAGTCAAAAGTTGTAGCCAGTGGAGAACCTACCACACATTTCACCAACCATTTATTTCAATAGTGAAAGCCAGTAAAACAACCCCAAATAAGATGAAATCAGCCACACAGCATGGGAAGCTAGTCCTGGAAAACATTAGGTAGTCAAGCTCTGTAAATTCCTATTCGTTCTACCTCTTAATGAACACGTAGTACAGAACAGTGACTCTAATGCTTACTCTGGTGCTGAGTGTTGAATTCACTTCATTTTCTTACATAGTAATAGAATGTCCCAATTTTTATCTGGACATAGGGATTTTCTTTTCTTTTCTTTTTTTCTTTTTTTTAATGTTTATTTATTATTGAGAGACAGACAGAGAGACAGAGCATGAGCAGGGGAGAGGCAGAGAGAGGAGGAGACACAGAATCCAAAGCAGGCTCCAGGCTACGAGCTGTCAGCACAGAGCCTGACGCGGGGCTTGAACTCACAAACTGAGAGACCATGACCTGAGCCGAAGTCGGAAGCTCAACCGACTGAGCCACCCAGGTGCCCCTCTTTTTTTTTAATTTTTAAATTTTTCTTATTTTTTTGGTAAGTAAAGAGTGTGACTAATCCCTCATCAGTGATATATAAACAGAAGATTATGGAGAGGATTTCCAATGAACAACGTTGGAAACAATGAACAACATTACTGATAAAACAATTACTTTGTCTTTTGACCATCTCCAACTAGTTTTACATTCTGATGCCTGTAATTTTGTAAGCAGCAAGAATTAGGGGTCCCCAGAAAGACAGACAAAACATAGTTTTCATGACACAAGAGAAGTCATTTTAGGCCCCCAGCTATTTTCTGTTATCTATGATCTAGCTGACCAAACACACTTCTTGCAGAAATTCCTAAGAGGTGTCAGAATTACAAAGAAATGCAAAACCCTCAGTAGTTAAAAATTTTAAGGGAACAAAGGGAATGCAAAAGCCAGCAGTCTTACCAAGCCAGGAAATAGCTTAACCATATCAGAGACAATAAATCAGTGGTTAAAATCTCCCAGTGCTGTTTCAAAAGTATGCCAGACCCTGCATTTCTTACCTGAGATAGGAGCCCAAGACCCCATCCAGTTTATACTGGCCATGGGAGCCTGTCCAAAGCCACTTACCCTACTCATTTACCTCTGCTTTATTAAAATGTTAAAGTCTCTGCCCTAGGAGGAACATAGGCTTTATTAACATAACGTAGGATGTACATATAGCCATATTTTCTAAGTTCACCTGAGAAACTTTACAGTCACCTTTACATGTGGTGATAAAGCTCCCCTTTCTGAATATTCATCCTAAACCCTAAATAAAGAGAACCCACTCACCCCTGCTTGCGGAATCATGGCTTTAGAAGTTATTCCCTGTGGGGCACCTGGGTGGCTCAGTCACTTAAGGGTCCAACTCTTGGTTTCGGTTCAGGTTATGATCTCAAGGATTCGTGAGTTCAAGCCCTGCATCAGGCTTGGTGTTGACAGCATGGAGCCTGCTTGGGATTCCTTTTCTCTCTCTCTCTCTCTCTCTCTCTCTCTCTCTCCCATTCTCTCTCTCTGCCTCTCCCCACTCATGCTGTCTCTGTATCTCTCAAAGATAAATAAGTAAAGTTAAAAAAATAAAAGAGGTCATTCCCTGTGATCTCCTTATGTGCTACAAATAAAGTTTCTTTGGTGTGACAACACCACCTGGTGTAGATTCTATCTGCAACTAACTCATGTTAATTTGGTTATAAGATAGATCCTCATGGCTAGATGACTAGTAACCATCTTGAACCCTGAAGACCCAGAGGACTGAAGGGTGGAGAGCTGAAATGACCGCAGGTCCTTAGGACTTTGTGAACAGGATTTCCATTGCAGCCTCCAGAATTTTATATGAGAAACAAGTGCCTCTCTTGTTTAACAATGTTTAGTTGGATTCTAATAGCAGACCTAATTCTAACTACCACATTTTCTATTTGCAAATTTACTGTAATATTATTTATGGGAGAATTACTCTGTTTGTTTTTTAATTTCATGGGTGTTTCATCAATGAAGTGTCTACATCATCAATCTTGTATCCAGAAGTAGAGTTAAAAGTGTATAGGCTCTGGAGTTTGACTAACTTTGATTCGTCATTTACTAGATGTGTATTTAACTTCTCCAAGCCTCACAGATGGTTTAATCACAAATAGTTACGATGATAGTACCTACCTCATACTGTCATGAAGAATAATTTTGATACTGAATATAAAGGCTTGTCTCAGTTGGGAATACATAATAAGTGTCCCAAATTTATACTACAGATACATATGTATACATAAAATTGAAGTTTTATATATTTTTTGGATTATGAGCTATAGGATAAGCACAGGACCACTAATGTAGGCTGGAGTTTAATGCTTAATAATGGTGGTGATAATCTTATACAAACACATTTGTACACATATACACAATAAATTTTAAATTCCAAAATATTGTAAAAGTCAATGCTGTTTTCTTTTCCATGAGGAAAATTTTACAATGCCTGTAATATAGCAATGGGTGTCTATATATAACCAAAATTGAGCTGATTCTAGTAATATAATTTCAAAAGCAAACTTTTCTCTTTATTGAGGAAGAAATATTTTTATGTGTTAGATGAACTAGATTTGAGAATTTTAGATATACCTAAGCTTAAGAAGAAATATTTCATGGGACTATTTTTAACATCACATTTTACTATTTTAATATATATTTATATAGCATTAATAAATCACAAAGTTTTTTAAGCAAACCATAAAAATACTTTCATAGCTTTTTATTTTTGGACATTTCTTTACCAACAAGTATGATACACTAACAATGGCTTAAGAACCATTGTTTGAAAAGTTGAAAGAAAAAGCATCCTCACCCTCAACATGTGTTTTTCTTTTCTTTTTTTTTTCTGTTTTAAGAATATTGGTTGGAAATTTTTGGAGGCTTTTGAGTCTGTCCTGATTCGGTAAAAGACAGATTAACTTAAACTAAAAGCTATTAAAGAGTTATATAATTCCGTATTCTCTTTGAAACACCAAATTATATATTAAAGAATAGTAGTCTGTCTTTGTATTCTAGGGAAAAACTAATTGCCAATGTGCCATTTGTTCATTTTCAGCAAATACTATATGGAACACAATTTTCTGCCTGACACAATTCCTTTAATTTTTACCAAGAAAAAATGTGTTCAGCTAAAGAGAACAATCAAATCATTTTCTATTTCAAATTGATATCATATTCTCTTTGTCTGTTTTCAGCTTTGTACATCATATAATGATTTTCTGCTTGTTTAAATATGGTTTCTTATCACAAACTGATTAGCCAACGTAAAATATATGAGGCTAAAGTAGTTTCTAAATGTTCTCAGTACCTAAATCTTTTAAATATTTCCAGTATGCATAAATATTCCTATCTTCCCAAAACTTATATGGATAACAAAAAGCCAAAATGAACAAACTCTTTTATGCTATTGTTATTGCACTATATGTGAACCAATTTTTGAAAAGGGAGGAAAGCACATGAGTTAAATTCAAGTTTAAAAAAACAATCCTGTGAAAGACTGTCTTGCTCTTACTGATTAACTAATTCAGAATTGCATTGAAGATGGGCCGTAAATGGAATAATAATCATAGAAAGGATTTAGAGCGCATTTTAATGTGCCAGGCACTATTGTAGACACTTTTCATATGCTCATTCATTTAATCAGTGCAATCATCCAAAGAAGTGGACACTGTTACCTGTGGTCCATTTTACAGATGAGAAGGGTATGAAGGAGAATGGCAACTGGCCCAAAGTCTAACATTAGAAAAGAGCTGGAGCCAGATGTCAAGCTCAGGCTGTAAACCAAAATTTATGATTTCACCAACACACTTTATTCTCTCTTAAATGCTGCATTTCTTCTCATTTTTAAAGCATTTTTTCACATTTGGTTTTAAGAAGTTAAGATTAGAGGTCATACATAAAAAATTTCAAAAAAACACTTGGTGCAAGGCTATTAAATGCTAGCATAGTAAATTAACACCACGCTTCAATGTCAGAGGACAGACTTTTGCTTCTACCAGCAATGTTATCTAAACAGAAGAAGCAAGTGACAAAGCACACCTGGACATTCTGAGTAAAAGATACAAATATAACCTTCTAAACATTGTAGCTGACTGAGCTCACAATAGAGTAATGTAAATTACCCCAGGCCCCTAAGAAGAGGGCTTTAGAAACGAGAATGGTAAGTTAATACTAAAACTAAAGCAACCAGTGTATAGTTGCTGATCTTGTTAAGCGAAAAAGCTTCTTTGCTGGCAGTTTGGGTTTTAACAATGGCTCTGTAGACAAGAAACAAGACCTTACTGCTAAACAGTATCAAGGAGGTGGGTGCACACACCTACACACACACACACACACACACACACACACACACACACACACACAGCTTAAGTAGATCTCTCTAAAGCCTACCTCCCAAGTGAATTGGTAGGCTAGAAACTTTGTTTCTGTTGACAAAGGCAAAGCTACAAGATAATTTGTCTATTTTGGCCTAGGACCTGGTGGGAGAAAAACCTCTCCCATAAAAATTCACAATCATAGCCCACTCTCAGGAGTCAGGAATTGGACTTCTCAATTTCCACATGGTCCACTGGAAAAAAAAGCCAGTTAATAACTTCACTTAAAACTTTCCCCAGTTGATAGTAACCTAGGCCTGGTGTAATTTAGCCCAAATACTCTCCCGAGATATAGACCCTGAACCAACCATCACAGAAGTTAGACTCACAGATTAAATCTTGAGAAAGTTGAGCTCACTGTTTAAAATAACCAGATCCATGAAGACACAAGCCACAGTGAGTGAGAACCACCAAGAACATGAAGAAAAGACCTCGAACTCCAACAGCATAGGGTAACGAAAATAGAAATAATTGATGGAGAATATACAATGAGTATGTTCAAAGATAGAACTGAGGACAATAGAAAGGCACATAGTATTATCAAAAGAGAGATTAGGCAGCTATAAAAACAAATCTACAAGGCAAAAAATATAATCCCTTAATTAAAAAAAAAAAAAACCCTCAATAGATGTGCTAAATTAAACCAGGAAAGAGAATAAACTGATAGGCATATATGTGGCAAATAAATAATAGAAGTTTGACAGCATGTAAATATATGTCTTTGCACAGGTCCTCCTTGTCCTTAGACAAAATATCATATGCTAACACCTGACTGGGGATTATAGGCCCAGCGAAGTATAAGTGAATGGAAAAGGGAAGCTAAGCAGAGAAAACAAATATAACCAATGTGCTCAGCATGTTGCTGAGCTAGTCACAACTGCATGATGAATTGAAAGATGGGCCTTACCTAAACCAGGAGGAGAAAGAGATGAGCATTGATCTGGACCACTGGATTTTTTTTAGGTATTTGCCAAGGTTTACTACCTAGCAGGTGAACCCCAAACAGTTCACACAGGTATGAACATAAAGGAACTTACTAAAGGAATCTTACAGTGTCTTAGGCCTTAGAAACTACTGAAAGCTCTGAGGTGAAGGCAAGACGCATATGGCACCGGCATGAAGCCAGGTCTAATTGGTACTGTGGGCTGGATTATTTAGTGACAAAAAGGCCTAGGTGCAGTAGCCCCCAAAGATCTCTCCGCCGACAGTGATGGTGGCTCACAGTGACCTAGCTTTAAGACAGAGAAGCAGCACAAACCATCTATAGAACCCTTGAACCAGTCAGTGAGGCAAAGCACATAGTGAATCCAGCTGCCTGCAAATAGTTTCTTGCCTGGCACTATGCATAAATATGTCATGTTAGAGGACAAGGGAAGTCTGACATTCATCTACTTGGTGTCTCTCGGGGATATAACATAGAGAATGGAGGAGAGGTAATAGTAAAGAAGATAAGGACTAAATATTTTTAGAATTGAGGAATGATGTCAAAGTAGAGAATCAGAAGATTTCTCAACAGCAATAATAGACTGGGGCGGTTATGGAACAATGCCTTCAAAATGTTGAACAAAAGATTCCCAGCTTAGAATTCAAATGTGTTCATCTATCATAGAGTTATAAGGGAAAAAATGGCATATTCAAGCAAAGGAAGTTTACCACTAAAATATTTTCATTAAAGGAGTTCTAAAAGGAATAAGACAAAAAAATCTCATAAGAAAAGGTAGAGATGTGAGAGAACAGTGAGCAAAGAAATTGATTAACACATGAGTAAGTATAAGCCAAAACGGAGTATACAAAATAATAAAAATGTCTATAATAAGAGTAGGGAGGAAAAGACAAAATGAATGCTATGTAAAATGGAATAGTGGTCAAAGCTAAAAGACTACACATTTTCTGAATTGCCTTTAGAGTAGCGTAAATAGATATCAGTACTGTCAAATCAAGTATGAATGTTTGCATGTCACCATAAACACTAAAATAGATTTTTATAATTTCCATTATTGGGGAATATTGAATAAATTAATAATCAATCCTAGAGGAGGAATAATTGTACAATATAGAATTAAAATTTAGAAAAGCAGAGTAAACAGAAAGCCCATATTAGGTGACAGAAATAGTTACATCAGTTACCAGCTTAAGGTAATTAAACTAAACTCTACAATTAAATATGGTGACTTTTAAGCTTCATTTAAAATATAAATGCTAATAAATAAAAAGCTAGTAGGGCTATAGTAACATCAAGAATGGAAAGGAAAGTAATGAATGGAAAAGAAAGTAATGAAAATAGAAAAATTAATGTAGGAAAAAAAGACACAACTCAGAGGATTAATAAAGACAAGATATTGTTTTGAAAAGATCAAAAAATTATTAAATCTTCAAGCTCTGGATAGAGTATTCCTGATCCAAAAAAATAAATAACTAAATAAATAAAAACAAACAAAAAACAAAAAAAGCAAATAAAAATGTTAAAGAGTAAAAAGTATCAAAGTTACAAACATAATAGAAATTTAAAAATTGGGAAATATAATAAACTACATTGTGACAATAAGAGTGAAGACTCACTTTTACATAAAAGTAAACCTCTATTACACAAAAGAAAATACTTTCACATAAAAAAGAAAAATTATTTTTTTTACCTAAAAAATACATGGAAATCCCAAATAGATCTACACTTGAGCCTAGATATAGAATTTGATTCTAAAATGTATGTGGAAGTAAGGACCACAATTAAGTTAAATTTGAAGAAAAACAACTTGGAAGAACTTACCCTACCAAATATCATTATGGCAATGTGGTGATCATACATGTGGAATTGATAGAAGGATAGACAATCCAAAGGAAGTTTGAGAATTCAGGAAAAAAGGTACATATTTATAGGAACTTAACATAGATGATAATGAAGGTCACTTGGGACAAAATGGACTATTCAAGTGTAATGCCTAGGAAAGGGTATTCCCATGGGAAACAATAAAATTAGATATCTATCTCCTATTATACACAAAAATTTATAGCTGTAGTTTAAAGACATAGATGTAAAAATTCAAGACTTAAAATGGGTAGAAGTAAATACAAGACTATATGAATAAGACCTCTTGGTAAGGAAACATTATTTAACAAGACAAAGAATATAAACCACAAAGTAAAGTATTGATAAAATTGGTCATTTTTAAGTTATAAACTTGTGTGATGCAAATGATTCTACTAAAAAGTGAAAATACAATTCATTTACTACAAATACAGAATGTATAACATATTACCCACAAAAAGTTAGTTTCTAGACGATGTCAAGACTATTTACAAATCAATAAAATAAAGGCAAATGCATGGGAAAAGAAGTGGCAATTCACAAAGAAGAAACTGGAACAGCCAATAAAAAAAGGAAAACTTATTAAAGCCCACTAATAAAGAAGTTAATAGTAAGACCATGATGAGATACCATTCACACCCACCAGGCTTACAATAATGTAAAAATCTGGTAATGTAAAATGATGGTAAGTAGGGGTGGTGGTAATTTAAATTCAAAGCGTTTTAGAGAGCAATTTGGAATTATCTAGTAAATAATGTCAACTCCTGGGTATAATCTAGGGAAATTGTCGTATAAGAAGACATTGATAAGAATATTCATAGTAGCAGTGTTATTTCTCACAGCAGAATAATTATGCACAAAATACCATCCCTCTACGGGTAGGGAGAATGAAAAAATAAACTGTGATGCTCTCATGACTGACTATTGCAAACATTAGACCTATACATGTCAAAATGAGCGAATCTCACAAATATATTGTTATGCCAAAAATTTGCAGACTAATGCATATATTCTGATTTCATTTGTATGCATATTAAAACTTGTCAATCAGTATTATACATGGTTTAAATACATATACACATCTTTAAATATCCATATATCTATACATCGATGTCTATCTATTTACCTATCTAGCTATCTATCTAGTTGCTAGGAAAGAGAATGGGGTGCAATTGGGAGAAAACCCAGGAGACTCCAATAGATTTTATAACGTTTTATTTTATTAAGTGTATACTGGTCAAATGAATGTTGTTTCTGTGCTTTTTGTCTGCTGTAAATAATTTATAATGCATGTTAGATAACAGAACAATCAGACGCACACGTGCAAACGTCTGCTTCAGTCAAGAAGTTGGACAAACAGGACTTGGTATTGACTACCTAATTAACTGAAACCTGTGGAGACTTGGTACTAATATTCAAAGCGCTTGAATATAATGAACTTTATTTAAATCTAACATTCATCTGAACATAATTTTAACTAAATAAAATAATAAGATATTTTCACTGTCACTTATGTGTCTTTTATGAATGTTAGGATGCAAAAATGTACACACATAACTTCCTGGAGATTATAACATGGGTATTTTATAAATAACATAAATGTTTTATAAATAGATGAATAATCCTTTCTAACAAATTATTCTCTTCTTTCCTTAAGGTACTCATAGATTTTTTTCTCATCCTTTGGTGTCCTCTTGGTCCTTTGACTAACGTGCAATGAATTTTCTGTCATTTCTGCATCATTTACACATTAACTTCCTTGTCAGCCACATCACACTCTTTTGACACATTTGCATTAATAATGTTGCCTGTGAGAGAAGAGGGAGTATCCATCACTTTTTCAAGAATTTATGCTAACTTGGGTTAAGAATTTACTTATACCATTAAACAGTTCATCAGTCACAATACCTTGACATGCTCTTCTAAAAACTAAACTTCATGGTCCCAATTGGCATATCTCCCAATTCCCAATCATTAACACTGTAAAATTTCACATGATGAGTAGGAATTGCACAGAACCAGCATGAAGTGTTCTTGTGGCACAAGCATTGTTGCTGAATCATACCTTTAGCTTTGAGACTAGTTTAATACAGGAAATAACAGGGATAGAAGACCAAGTTAAACCTCACCACAAGAAACAATCAGCCAAATCCAGAATGTGGGACATTCTACAGGACACATATCCTGTCTTCTCCAACAATAAATATAAAAAAATAAAAGGCAGAGTTTCTTAAAATTTTTGAGATGCAATATTCAAATGAAATGGGTACCTATGTTAAGTTTTGTTTTAAATGAATAATATGCTAAGGGTGCCTGGGTAGCTCAGTCAGTCAAGCATCGAACTCTTGATTTAGAGTCAGGTCATGATCTCACAGTTGGTGAGATCGAGCCCTGCTTTGGGTTCTGCACTGGCAACACTGAGCTTGCTTGGGATTCTTTCTCTCACTCTCTTTCTGTGTGCTTGTGTGTGCATTCTCTCTCTCTCTCTCTCTCAAAATAAACAAATAAACTTAAAAAAATAATAAAATAAAATGTTGGGAAAAAATCCCTGAAACAATCAGGAAAAGGGAAAAATGGAGTCAATATTAAATGATACAGAGATATTTTTATTTATTTTGTGAAATGAATAATGGCATAGTAGTTATTAAAAGTATTGATATCACTAGGAGGTAATACTAAAGAACATGCAAATGTATTGCTTTAAGCCCTTACTAAATTAGTTCTGATTCTTTCAGTTAATCCTATCATCCAGAAATTTTATTATTTCATTGCAAGTTTAAAATATTATTTTGGATTCCCTTAGGATACAGCATAGTGCTATATGCCTAGAAGACATTGAAAAACATTTGAATGAATAAGTATGGGAAACAATTCTGACTATTGGTAAATAAAAGATTTGTTTGTTAAACAAGAGACATGTATATAATACATATTTAGTAATAATATATATAAAATATATGCAAGATATAATATATATTATATATAAGATATAATATATTGTAAAATCTATTTATGACCTTTGCTTAAAATATACATACTCATATATATGCTAATATGTATGTATGTGTGTATTCATGTATATGAATATATGTATATATAAAACTTTAAGATCACAGGAATCATGAGATTCTCAGTACCAGAAATCCTCATTACATGAAACTTAATTTTATCTAAAGGCATATTTTGCACACAAAATGTAGCAGTTAGGCAAGTATCATCAAAACTGAGTAATGTTGTTAGCCTAACTGTAAAGTTTTTAGATTTTTAAATATATTCTGATAAGCAATATTTCTAAATATGACATATGTGCTATGCTCCACAGGCGAAAATCATAGCCTACTAAAACCTTAAGATAAAGATAGCTAAATATGGTTTGTGCTGGTAATTTACTATTGTTTGGAAGTCCGGAGCCCATCTTTATTTTAGAATCTACTTTTTCATGTGATTCTTCAAACTACATTTCTCACATCCCCTTAGTAAGTCTGCACTCTGCTAGAAAATGCTAATGGCAGGCATTAAGTGGAGACTGTAGCATAAGCAAAGGGACTTCCTTCTGGCTTTCCACCTACTTTGTTGTTCCAGCAGCAGATAACAAGAGGTTCAAGCCTGCAGTTTGTTTTTGCACTCACATTCCAGGTCTGCCGTGTCTTCTTAGCAAACTAGAGTACCAGGCACAATGTAGGCTCCCTGTCCACTGGTCATGCACTTCCTGTGGGTCCAAGTACCAGTCCCTGCTCTTTCCTCAGAAGCCTGAGCACCTGTTAAGCTTTGCTCCCTCTTACCCACCCCCCCCCCCAACACCACCAACATCAAAGCACAGTATTAATGGATCTCCATCTTGCTGCTTCTGGGTTTAGTTAATTCCATCCATTTTTTTACCAGCCCTGGAGGAGATTGTGGCTTTCTGCAGTTGGAAATTTCTAGGTTACTTTGGACTTCTTTTTCTGCTCTTTAAAAATTCCAGTATCAGGGTAAACACATACACTTTATTTGAAACATTTAATATGTTTTCCTAACTGGACCCAAATGAAACCCATTCTAAGATGGGGGTCTTAGCACATATTTAAATTTTCCATTTATTCATATTATTTTTCAAATGATCAAAGGAATGCAATAGTGACACAGGGTGAGTGACAAATCCTGTATGCTCCAAATCAAGGAAATTTTCTGTAAGATTTTGAGTGCCCAAAAAAGACTGAAGGAAGGGCTAAAAGCAATATGAACTTCTGGAGTTCTTGGGCTGACTCAGGAGACTGTGAATGCGAAGGAAATGCTTTCCAGTGTAATTCCTGTAATATCACATAATAGAGGTCAACAAACTGTGTGGCTGGTGTGACAAATGTATCTGCTGTCTGCCTTTGTAAATAAAGTTGCATTGAAACATAGTTGCACTTACTCATTTATATATCCTCAGTGGCTACTTTTGCACTATAAAGGTTGAGGTGGATGACCTCTATGAATGACCTTATGGCATGAAAACCTAAAATATTTGCTATTTAGCCCTTTACAGAAAAAGTTTGCAAATACGGCCAATTCCAGGTCCAAGGGTAAATATGGTATCATTTGTATTAAACAAAGTTTAACCCCAACATTAATTCCAAATATTAGACCACGTATAAGAATTCACACAGATAAGATGTTACATTATTTCATTAACTATGGGCTTCATTTAAGGCCCAGGGGCAGCAGGCTGAACATCAAAGGTAGAAGCACTGCCAAAAGTACCTTCAAAGAGAAAAGTCATGATATTTGGAGAAGGAAGGTATCACTAAAATAAAATAAATAAATAAATAAAAATAAATAATAAAACAGAAAATAAAAGAAACATTTTAGCCTCCAGAGATACCACAGATTTGAGGGAATGCACAGACAATTGAAGATTTAAATTGGCCAATTGAAACTAAACTTTTTCCATCTTGCCTGTCATAAAAGATTTAAACAACTCAATGCAATCTCCAAGAGAATTCCCAGTCATGTGAAAAGTAGCCATCCATCTGTAAGAATAAAAAAATATTAGTTCACTGGGCATATGAATAGACTTAGCAGTTGAAAAAAGGGGACCAGTCTTTGATCTCTATACTACTAATACTTCTTAGAAATGGATCTACAATGTAAAAGGCTAAAACTACGGTGTTCTCAACTGGCATTCTCAGTGTAATTCAGGAGGCGATTATATACAGTAAAACAGAATACACAGTTATGGAAAGGCAACACTCAGTGAGGGAAAATAGATTTAGAGGGAAAGGTTGTACTGCATAAAAATCTAGTGGAGGCAGTAACAGCAGATCACAAATTTCAGGAAACACAATCAATCAACCAATCAATCAATCAATCAAAGGCATTCTCCTAGAATTTGGATAGAAAAAATTCAAAGACGAGAAAGAGGAAGGATAAATCAAAGAGGTCTCTGGCCTTAATTGAACCTAGAATTCCAGGCTTAAACATTCATCTGCTTGTTTGACCATATTCTACTTGAATATTTAATAGTCATCAAATTTAACAAGATCAAAACAAGACTCTTTATGTATATTGTTCTCACAACTTCTCCTCTTATAATCTTCCTCCTCTTAGTTAATATCACCATCCTAAAATTGCTCAAGGCCCAAATCTAGAAGGTATTGATTGCTGTCTTCCCTGCAATCCCACAAGGAATCCATCAGCCCATTCTGCCTAAACGTATACGTAAATTATAACCACCTTCTGTGCAGTCCCTCCACCTCTGCCTTGCTTGTCCAGGTCAGCAGTGTCTCTCACATGAACTGATAGAAAAGTCTCTTTTCAGAGCTCCCTGTTTCCATTTTTGACAGCCACTAATCCATTCTCCATAGGGCGATTAGTGGTGTTTTAAAAGTATAAATCAGATAATGACACTTTCCCCGCAGAATCCTCAAATTGCTTATCTTTATAAGAGTAAACCTGGGGCGCCTGGGTGGCGCAGTCGGTTAAGCGTCCGACTTCAGCCAGGTCACGATCTCACCGTCTGTGAGTTCGAGCCCCGTGTCGGGCTCTGGGCTGATGGCTCAGAGCCTGGAGCCTGTTTCTGATTCTGTGTCTCCCTCTCTCTCTGCCCCTCCCCCGTTCATGCTCTGTCTCTCTCTGTCCCAAAAATAAATAAACGTTGAAAAAAAAACTTTATAAGAGTAAACCAGGTACAGGGATGCCTGTGTGTCTCAGTTGGTTAAGTTTCCAACTTTGGCTCAAGTCATGATCTCTGTGTTTGTAGGTTTGAGCCCCACGTTGGGCTCTGTGCTGACAGCTCAGAGCCTGGAGCCTGCTTCAGATTCTGTGTCTCCCTCTCCCTCTGCCCCTCCCCTGTTCATGCTCTGTCTCTGTCTCTGTCTCTGTCCCTGTCTCTCTCTCTCTCTCTCAAAAATAAATAAACATTAAAAAAAAAAAAGAGTAAACCATAGGAATCTAAAGACAACGATGGAATAGGCTTTAATTTCCATAGGTACCCCCTTAAAAACAGATGGGACAACTAGGAGAGCAGAACTTCAAAACCACATATATATCTGCAACAAAACTAAATGATAACACATTCCCACAAACCTCAAAATATGATCGGGTGGTAAGAAACCACTAAGAGCCAGAGATGAGGGTTTATCAGCATTTGTGCAGAAGGGAGCATGGGATCAAGCAAACGTGACAAGAGAAGAACCTCCGAACAGTCAAGAACTTCTCACTGAAAAAGTTGGTGAGGCCAATTTGATGACAGTAGCTAAAATGGAGATGGGTTTCATCCACTCTAATCCAGAAGAGAGTGCCACAGCCCCAGTGTGAAGGTCTCCACCGGCCATTGTTCCCTTCGAATAATCAGAATATCAAATAAAGAATATAAACCAATATGTATAAAATTGCTAAAGATAAGAAAGAAGACTCAAAATATGAGAGCACCAAAAAGGCCAGGGGAATTTGAGAAATCAAATAATCAAATAATAGAACTTTTTGAGTTGAAAAATACAAATTTTAAGTATTTTAAAAAACTAAAGGCAGAATTAGTAAATGACAAGACAGATGTGAAGAGATGACCCACAGTGTAGCACAAAATGGTAAAGATAAAAATTTATATATATTTAAAGATAAAATATATATATATATACACACACATACATATACATATATATACATATATATATGTATATGTATATATATATATATATATATATATATATATATGGAAAAATAAATATGTATCTAACAGCAATTTAAGAAATAAGGGACAGAGGATGTGAGGGAGACATAAATGCAAAGTGGCATGGCTTCACAGTTTTCATAACTGAAAAAAAAAGATATAAATAATTAGATGCAGACATCATGAGAAGACCTATATGGGATAAGGAAAGTGAGCTCCACATCTAATCACATGGGAGTCAATCTCCAGAACATGAAAACAATGACTTACATGGATCAGTGAGAAACAGCTAAGTACCAATAAAGAAAAGACAACTGGATTGACTCTTTAAAATACTGAGAGAAAACAGCTTCAACTTAGAACTTCTATGCGGGGCGCCTGGGTGGCTCAGTCATTTGGGCTTCAGGCTCTTGATTTCAGCTCAAGCCAAGATCTCACAGTTCCTGAGATGGGGCCCTACTTGGACTCTCCCTCTCTTTTTGTCCCTCCCCCAAATGCACATATCCATGTGCATGCATGCACCCATACATACCCTCTCTCCCAAAATAAGTGAATAAACTTAAAAACAAAAACCAACTCATACTCAGCTAAACTACCATGTAAAAACCAATAAACAACCAAATAAATTAAAATAAATAAAAATCCTCAGACAGTTCAAAATCAAAATCTAGTGACAAGAGTTTTGCTGAAGTATCTTCTATAACATATTATATACATGGATAATAAAATTGAATCCAGTAAGCATTGTTAATGAAAGTTTAAACTGATACAAACATAAATTGCTATTATACATTTTTAGAGATTGTTCATGATCTTTGTGCCAGGAATCCCTTACCTATAAGTTTTATCCTAATAATTTTGCTATGGATATTTGCAAAGATTTTCCCACAAGAACATTTCAAAATTTTTCATTATATTGAAATCAGAAACATTTTTCACCCTGAACAAAAAGAGACTTGTGAAATATATCATGAAATATTGAAAAACTATGCTATCATTAATCATGCTTTTATTTAAAAAAATCTGTCTAAAAGCATAATAGGTAACTTAGGTATATTACTTTCAAAAGCAGCCTATACTCTTGTACAGTTTGTTGACATATTACTAGAGACATACTCTCCAAAATATTTAAATTAGTTATCTCTGGTAATGGAATTTTGAGTCCTTTCAAATTGCTTTTTTTGACAATATTCTGACAATATTTTAAATTATTTCTACACTAAACTTTTCCTTTTATACTCAGAAAAAATATTAATAAAAATAAATACTATCTATGGGTCTGAATACATCTTCAGTGTTTGAAAGTTTGAAGACAGAATTTGAACAAGGCATGGAGAAGCATGAAATATCTACTCCGATTAGCTTGTGAGTGGAAGGAAGGAGTTTTTCTACAGTAACTCACAACCTCTAGTCTCATGTGTTTAATGTAGAAAATGTCTGAGGCAGGAGAATAAATAATGGAGGTGATAAGTACTCATGGGAATACAAGGCTGGTTTCTAAGGCAACCAGGTACATTCTAACTAATCTCAAAATATGATCACTTTTCTAGGGGTGTGTAATGTAAGCATACAAAAACCGACTTTTAGTAAATGTGTTTGGTGATTGCTTCTGTTTATTTCTATTTGTTTAAGTTTTCCTGGCAAATAAAACATGTAACTGGCTATTTTCTTGAATGACCAAGAAGGAAATTAAACTACCAGTTTCCACTGAGATTATAAACAGATTATAAAGTGGAAAAATACGTTGTATCATATTACCACATTTATTTTAAAGGACTCTACATATTAACACAACTCTAGGCATGGACATCATAGGGAAAAGTCATTCTTAAAAGAGCATTTTCCCTTTTACGTGCCCTATATAGTTAATAAATCTGCAACAGTTTTTCAGTGTTATGTAAAACATTTTACCGATATTTAAGTGCAGTGTTCAAGAATCACTGATGAAGGGTTTAAACAGATGGAGATTCATTTATATACAAATGGTGCGTAACAAGCTTTTTTTGAGGTTAATGTCTACTGGGCTGAGAGGAAGAAGGGATGGATGTGGGGACGCTGAAATTATCCCATTAATCCTACTAAAACACATGATGAGAAAGCAAACCACAGATCTTAAGTAGATCATAGTGAGATTCAGCAACAATATGATTTATTAGGCAGAATGGAAGATGTCACTTAATTATTTTAAAATGTAATGTAACGCAGTCAATCTACAACACTGACTTTATTCTCTACTATCTCTAACAACAGAAATGTGAGAATAAATTTGAATTTAATACTAAAGTCGTCCATGTAAAGAAACATAAAAGAAAAAAGAAACTAAATGCTACTAAGTATGTAATTATTGCATATATATTATTTCTGCAGTTCAGGTAAGGATAATCACAAAAACTTGAAAGTTATTTTTAGTAAATGAATATTTCAAATTTAGCGTAATTATCTACTTACTTTCTAGCCATGAGGAAAATAGTCAACTATGCTTCATTTCCTTTTATCTATATGTTGTATAGCATATCATGCTAACTCTTTTTTAGAGTATCAGGAGAATTTCAATGACTGATAACATAGTCCTCCAAAGGCTGACAAAATTCAGCATTCTATTTGTCATATAGTAAAGACTCTCATTTTTTTTATTTCATACAAAATATAAGGAGTGTCTTTCTGCCCCCATATACTAAGCCTCCCTTTCTGTTTTCAAAAGTAACCAAAGTTTTTATACATCACATCGTTCACCCATTTCAGGTAAAAAGTATAAAATTCAATGATGTTTTAGTAACTTCACCACGTCATGTCACCATCACTATAAATCACTTTTAGAAGATTTCATCACCCCAATGTAAACATCTACCGTTTATATACACCCGTGCACACCTGCCCCAGGCCACCACTTTCTCCATAGATTTCCCTTTCCTGGAGGCTGCATATGTAATCAATAATATATGGTCTGTTATTTATGGCTTTTTTCAGAGTATATTGTTTTCAAGGTTTATCCATGTTTAAAAAATTTTTTTAGATATTTACTTATTTATTTTTGAGAGAGAGAGCAACCAGGGCAGGGGGAGAGAGAAAGAATCCCAAGCAGGATCCATTCTGTCAGCGCACTTTCCTAAGGTGACATCCTCCCCCCTCCCCCACCCACCCCACTCCTTTTTTTTTAACCATAAATCACCTGCTCCATATGCAGATGACAAAGAGATGAGAAGTAACTTCTTCTTTATATCAGCAATGTCCAAATAAATAAATAGCGTTGTAAATTAAAATGTCATTATACAGTTAAGTTGGGGCAAAAATAAAATCAGCTGATCCAATTTTAAAAAGTTTTAATCCTACCAGGAATTCACAGAGTATGCACACACATAGCATACACACACACAGACACACACACACACACACACAAATTCATGTTTTTGTTACATATTTTTAAAAATCTAATAAGTGGTTTATTTTATTCAAACATGCTAAAGCTTAGGCCTGTTCTAGGTGCTGGAACTTATTTCTGCACTAAGAATTCAAGAGTTCATTAGCTCCACATGTCCGTGTGCTCTTTAAAAAGATGTGATTGCAGCACCATAGAACTTATGCTCCATCTGCAAAACTTCAGCATTGTACTCAGAGAATTTATTGTCAAAACATAGCATTTATTTCACAACAAAATTACTTTTCCCATGTTCATTGTATTTAGAAATTCATATTATAACAAAAAATAATTGCGTTGTCTTCAGAAAATGTTCCTCCTTATCGCAGTAACCTCACTTATTTATGTAAGACCAGAACTTTGATCAAATGCTATCACTGCCAGAAATTGGTAAATTTTGTAGCAATACTGCCACTGGGAGCAAATGCCATTTCATGTCACTTTGTTTAAAAAAAAACTGATAGTCTTAAAAATAAAGTGATAGTCTTATTTCCAAATATTATTAAATTAGAGGCTGGTTTAGTAACATTGAATGCTAATATTGATGTAATATCTGGAAAAAAATGACAATCTCAAACCCAGAGGAGTATCTACTTTCCTCATGAAGGAAAATTATTTACTCATTAGGAACATGAGTATGGCCAGTAAGTCACTGACTAACTCCATTTTTATTATTTTGCTGTGGTTTATGGGTTGGCAGAGACACATAATTTCTTTTAATCCTACTTGTTCATTATTAATGCTCAAAATCTATCAGTGATGGATACAGCATGCAGCAATGCTGGGACATCATTACACATATTTATTTCTGAGACACTTTAGCTTTCAATAAAGTATAATTTTGGAATCTAGTAAAATTGAATCCGGTGAGGTGAATGTTCATCCCGGAAGTCAATGGACATGTTCCTAGAAAGCAGTGGTTGTGGTAAGGCTTAGTGGTTAAGAACATGCATTATGAAGCCATCCTACTTGACTTATTTATGTAAATAAATTTTTTTACTGTTTATTTGTTTTTGAGAGAGAGACACACACAGAGTATGAGCAGGGGAGGAGTAGAGAGAGAGGCACCCACAGATCCAAGTCAGGCTCAAGGCTCTGAGCTGTCAGCACAGATCCTGATATGGGGCTTGAACTCACAAACCGTGAGATCATGACCTGAGCCAAAGTTGGACACTTAACCAATTGAACCACCCAGGTGCCCCTTGACTTGTTATTTATTAAACATGTGAGAGATAGTGACAAGTAACTCAAATTTTTAAACATCCATTTTCTCACTTCTCAAGTGGGGATAATAATGGCATAGAGATTCCTTGAAGACAAATGGGAAAATCCCCAAAGACTACATGGATCATGTAAGTTTTGTTCTGATCAGAACTTTGAGGAGAGCTACTTTTTTTTAGAAAGAGAACCATTAATAATATGCTGGGATGACACACACACAAAAGATTTCCTGAACAAGTTGAGCATTTGATTATTTTATGTAATGTACACTTGGCACAGTGCTTGGTCCCTGGTAAGTGTTTAATCCAGCAAGGAAATATTAGTGTTATTTTAATTTTTATCTATTCACCTGATATTGGAGGATCGAATCCTCTTTTAAGATATTTTGATTTAAAAGCAACTAAGATAAATATGCAGTCCAACCATTGTCCTAGGGACTTTACTCATAGGCATAGCTATCAAGTAACCACTTATGTAAGCCATGTTTACTTTGCCTACTCTACTCCAGATACTGTGGCGAATGATATAGTCAGACCAATGAAGAGACAGTTCCTGCCTCTTGGAGCCTACTTCCTATCAATACACTCAAGGGACAATAAATTTTTAAAAAGGGGCAACCAATGCTTTGTATGTTTCAAAATGATAGAGGCTTCTCTTGCAAATAAATTTTCACAGAAAAACACCTGAAATGTTATTGTACAACCAGGGATTCATAAAGGTTATAAAGATTTCTTCTTTAATTTGAGAGCTTATTTTATTCCAGTTTCCCTGGATAAATATTAACCAACAACTTTTCTTGGCTTAGATCTCTAGAATTTTAAATGTCACTGTTCTGGGTAACTTAATCCTCTCTTCTGTGGGTTTTTTTTTCCTATTCCTCAGATCAAGACTGGAACTCAAGTCTGAGGATATTCTGGGATAGCTGGTCTAGGATCTACTAGGATTCACTTATATTAGTAAAGATAATCTACATTTATGCATAACTTCCCAAATTTTAATGCTTTAACAAATAAATGTCTACATTTTACTCATGGAAACTTTGCTATTGCCTGAGCATATCTCCCAAACAGCTTCCAAATGGTGACTCAGTAATGCAAGATATTTCTATCTTAAGAATATACCATCTCTACACTGGCCTCTATAGTCATTTCGAAAAAGGAAGGGAGATAGATGCTAGAAGGTTGAAAAATGGCTTTAGTCCAAATTGGTTTTGCATCATTTGTGTTCATATTCCATTGGCCGTGGGTAGTTACAAGAGGGCTGGAATATGTGTGTGTGCTGGGTGGGGGGCAGGAGGGGGGATGACGCATAGAGGTATTCCACCAGCAGCAAATATATCATCCACATGATCCTACAAGTTTCTAAAATGACTTCATATGAGAATTAAGAAATTACCATGTGGAGTGTAGGCTAACAGGAGACACACTAAATTCAGTTAAATTTAGTCTAGGATTTGAGCAGAAATTGAGGTGAAGGGTGATAGTGATAATTTCAAAAGATGTGCGTTATTAATGAGTGAAGAAATATTTCAGAAAGAAAGTTTTGAAAACTACTTAAAGCAGAGCTCTTCCCCAATATTAGTTCAATAACCTAAAATGGAATATTAAAATGGGTCATTTTTAAAAGATTCAGAAACTTGAGATACATAAGGTTTTCAAATACTTCACTAATTTTCTAGGTCAATAATGTAATTTCATGCTTGTGATGCTTCATTTTCAAAACCAGACTGAAGCATCTCTCTTTTTTCAAAAGCTCGCTTTCTTAGACTCAAGTAAATTGAGAAATGCCTTGACAGTGCTGGAAAAAAATGTATGTATTTGTATAAAGGGCAATATTTATCTTGGTAGGAAAACGAAATCTGCACAAACAATGTCTTTGGCATCTCTGATAGTGCCAGACATTGCCTTCACTTCACTGAGGCATGGTATTTGTGTCAATGGCGGAAAACCTTTTTTCTATCAACCCTTCTTGTTCTTTGACAATCTGAGAACATATAATTTAATTTGGCTTTCTAACAGCAGTCTACAGCTCTTCAGTGCAGAAACTCAAGTGTTCAGAATGATTTTGAAACAAATCTCGGAAAAGAAACACAGGGGATTGTGTGTGTGTGTGTGTGTGTGTGTGTGTGTGTTGAGGTTATGTGTGTGTAGGTGTGCTGTTTGGAAGATAATGACAAGAGAGATCAACAGGGCAAGAAACAGAGTTTTAGTGTCAAACTTCCATGTCTAGGTGAAAGAATTAGTTTTTTTTTTTTTTGGAAATAAGAGAAAAAAGAATGTGAAAAGACAAATTGGGACCTCACCATTTAATTTCATGCTTCCAACAGATGAATCATGCTATATTTTGTTTTACATGAGAATAAATATCTACATTTTAAAGACCAAACTATGTGTATTGATTGTATTATCAGCTCCTCATCTTAATATCAATGTAAACATCTTTTTAAATGAAACCAAACTGCACTTAAACAAGAACACAGCGCAATAAATTACCTCTCCCAGACAGAGGTTAAGTGGTATGGTGCTTCCTCAATTTAAAGCAAAAGCAAAGTGTTAAGAAAATATATATTTATTTTTATGCTTTGCATTGAAAAAAAAAACACGTATTTAAAACTTTAAAATCAAGATGCCTGCTTTGGAAAATTCTGCAAAGTTCGAATTACAAGGTGGACAAGAATTATTTTTAAATAAAGAAGATTTTTATGCCACAGAAATAAAAAATAATAATAAAGTAGTTCAGAAAATAACAGAAGGTTCTGGTACAAATAAATTTCCACAGAAAAACACCAGAAATGTTATTATACAACCAGGATTCCTAAATATTATAAATATTTCTTCTATATTTTGAAAGTTTATTTTAGTCCAGTTTCCCTGGGTGAATATTAACCAACTACTTTTCTACCATTTGCTATAACTGAGATGATGTTTAAGGTTACTGTTTTTTTGCAAGGGTGATGAGAGGGTAGCAATGATTTAGGCTACCTGTGATGAGGTTCCACTACATTATAGAGTCCTCAGAGACAAGAAAACCATAAATCTAATTACCATCAATATTTGGAATAATACAGAATACTGATGATTATCATGCACTTTTGAGAAAATATGCAAATTAATTATCAGTAATAACTTAATATGTTAACACTGATTATATTTGCTTCAGAAGGTGTAGACACACATTAATGCATAAATGTATATCCATATAGTATATATTGTTTTATAAACAATTAAATATAAAATGCATTTGTTTTAACAAGTTTCATGTTAAAATTAGAGATCTTAAAGGATCTCTATTTCATAAAAAGCGCCTGCATAAACAGCCCCTAAGTGAAATAATTGAGTTCAAGAAAAAGCTGTTCACATCTGGTCATATACATGGGCCAAATTAGGAACCTTAGTGCAAGGTCAAGTACGTTGAAAATATTTTTTTGGTATAAAAATAAGTGTAATAAGTGCTAATAGTACATTTTTGTCTGCAGTTTCCTTTTTAAGTATCTTACTTCCCAGAAAGCTTTCATGATGCAAGTTTCTCTCTCTCTCTCTTTTGGACAGGCATACATCATTCTTGCAATTTGCATATGCATAGCTCACAAAGTCTGACATTGGGCAACTGGATGTTAATATTCTATTCTAAAGCTCTGCCATCCACCATCCATAAATGTACTTTTCCCCATGAGCGTCTGCTCACCGACTTAACTGAATAAATGCTAGAAAATCATCCAAGTAAAAAGTTTCTGTCAAGTAATAGGGGATGATAAGCTCAAGAAGGGGCAAAACTCAGAAAATCCAGCAATCTGTGATGAGTGAGAAATAATTAATTTTGAAAATATTATTTGTGTGATTTTACCACTCCAAGTGATTCAGAAGTTCCTCAAGTTTCCTAAAGGCTTTTATTTATTTAGGGCATGTCGAATTTTATATGCATCCACTCTATGAATCAGAAAACACTGAGACTCTGTAATAAAAATCACTGGCATGGCTCAACGTGTTAAAAGCAACAAACAAAATGGATTAGAATCCATTCAAATACATTTAAAATACGTTCTTTTTTCTAACAGTGAATATCCAAATTGATTTGCATGTTGGGAACCAGTCAGTCATGGAAGCAAATGGATCAACAGAGGAGAAAAACAACATAAACAAACAACCACAAACTTTCCCCCTATATGCAACTTCAGTCCCATGTGGAGAAAGAAAGACACAGAGAGAGGAAGTGAAAGATGGTGGGGGGAATGTAATTCATAATTCAGTCTGTTTACTTGCTGTTTTGGCATATTTTTCATATTCCCACACTACAGTATATTAACTTACCTGTTGAACTCCACTTAATTAAATAGTGTGTGTGTGTGTGTGTGTGTGTGTGTGTGTGTGGTTTTTTTCCCCCTATTTTCTGGCTTACAGCTTTAAGTAAATAAAAAAGAGAAGGAAACCCTGATTGAACCATGTAGAAACATAAGTGTTACTGCTGCAATATTTCTCCCAGGTTCATTAGTTTCTATGCATTTTGTGTGGGACTGGACCTTTGCAAAGAATAGAGATACGAAGAAACAGATGGGGGCAGAAAAATGTGCATAATGGTATAAGTTCATGAATCCAATATGAAATCTTTGACCTTAAAGATAATATTCAATACAGAGATACATGAAGAAAAAAAAAAACATTTTGGAGTGAAATTTGGATGAGAAAAAGTGTTTTTTTCTATTTTAGAAATTCCTAATTTTATCTCATTTTATCCCTTTGCCTTCTAACGAAACTGATGAAAACCATTCCCTACTGGCAGGTAAAGTAGTGATGCACTCAGTTCTCTAGATGTAATCTCAGGGATGCCTGACATCAAGGAAGATGAAGCCACAGGAGGGAGAGCCCAGGCGCAGAACTTTAATCACAAGAGAAGTGGATAAGTTTGAATCATAGTCCTATATCTGGAGGAACTGAGGTCAAATATAAAGAGAACCCAAACATGAGGACAAGGAAGAAGACAGGGGCAAAGAGTGATGGAATGTGGAAGGGACCTGGGGCTTGTTCAGAGCAACAAGAGCAGGAACCAAGTTAAAGACCTTCAGGACAATCTCAAAGCAAAATCAGAAGGACATAATTATCTGTATGCTATGACATTAAAGACAGAACAAGTAATATTTTAAGTCCTCTGACTTTAAGACAAATTGGTCATAAATTTTAGTATAGAACAGCACTAGTTTAGGGGCACCTGGGAGACTCAGTCAGTTAAGCATCTGACTTCAGCTCAGGTCATGATCTCAAGGTCTGTGGGTTCTAGCCCTGCATTGGGCTCTGTGCTGACAGCTCAGAGCCTAGAGCCTGCTTCGGATTGTGTGTCTCTTTCTTTCTCTGACCCTACCCCACTTATGGTCTCTCTCTCTCTCTCTCCCCCACTCTCTCTCAAAAATAAAAATTAAACAATAATAAAAAAGAAGAATAGCACTAGTTTAGAAGATTAAATGAAAAATTAAGTGGCAATGAGAAAAATTTTGTGCTTGAAGAAAGCTTTCAACAAGGTTAAGATGGAGATGTCTTTCCCATCTAAGTCACAGACCTCACCAGATGGTCCACGCTATCTGTTATTCCTTGTCAACCTTTGATAAACTTGGCAACAGTGGAGTCACTCCTTGTGTTTCCAGTTCCCTGAAGGGAATGTTAATATCTATTATTCAGTTTTGTGCCCCTTTAGCCATCAGTACAGATTTGTGTGGCATGATTTCCAGATAATGGAACATGGCAGGAAGATATTCTGCTGACTATACTGTTTTTTGTGTGTTTGTTTCTTGCTGTGATGTGGTTCATGACATCCATCTTCCTCATGTCAACGCATAACCTGTGCTGACTTTTCAGAAACATTTCTATTGTCAGGCATGTCTTGCAGATATGTCTTCAGGGAACAGGAATTAGCAAGCAGAACCGTTACCGCATTTTGGGCCTGGGTGAGCAGGCCCACTTGATGTTTTAAACAAACAGCAAGTGTGTCAGTTGGTCCTCTCCTCATTTTCCTAATCCAAGCTCTTTAAAATCCACAAGTGACTGTTCAAATTGAAGCAGGAATCTGATTGAACAGGATCCAAAATGGCTGCCAAATCCATCATGGATAGACCTTAGTAGAATTTCCTTAAAAAATTTCCGCTGTACATATATGAAATCTGCTATAGTTCTGACTGTTTTATTATAAGTTTCTGCCCTCACAATAGGAAGTCATATTTTGGATATCATATGTGAAACAGTTGTTCTTGGTCCTAAGATGACATTTAAAGATTCTCTAAAGATTTTTTCTGTAATTTTATATGACATCTGGTATGCAGATGAATAAGATATTCTAGAAGAGCTTTCATCAAAGATAGAGGAGAATGTGAACGCAGTCCCCACCAGAAAACAGCTCTTCTCCTTTTTCATAGGAGTGTGTAAAAACCAGCACAAATTTGATAGACCAGGCTTGGCTTTAAGTCTTCTATTCTCTTCCATCTTAAAAGCCCTGCTGAAGTCAAACCTCCTTTATCGTTAAGTTTGAGATTATGGATACAATTGAGACAACAGAAGCAAACTAGCACTATCTTGCATTAATGAGTTTATCCTATTTAGGATGGTTCTCTAAATGTTCTTTTCTAAAAATATTTAATGGTATTTATTGCCTACATACCATTAAAATGGAAGTATATGCATTCTTACATGTCTTTAATGTGGGTGTGTGTACATATGGGTATATGTGTAATTGAGAAAGTTATAAAGATGTGGATATTTTAAATATCAACACTGAAAAACATAAGACATCATTATTTCTAGTTTACAGAATTTGAAAAATCATTGTGCCAAGTGGAAATTTTACTTGAAGTTAGTAACTTCAGTGACTTAAATAATTAAAAGATTGTACACACACACACACGTTTATGTGTGTGGTGTGTGTGTGTGTGTGTGTGTGTGTGTGTATATATATAAAACTATGTATAGGTATGTATATGTGTGTATACATACACACCTACATATGTTTTGGATTATATACATATATGTATGTGTATATACTGGGTGAAAATAAAACTAATCATCTGCAATAGGGAACTAAAATAAGTAAGCTATAGTCTCAATAGATACAGGTAAATTATACTTGTGAAGTTCTCAGTTGTTTACCCCTGTTGAATTGCTTTTCTCCAAAACACTCTATACATCCATATTGTAAAGCTAAATTGGCTTTTTGTTGTTTACTTCACTTTCAACAATAGCCAAATTATGGAAAGAGCCTAAATGTCAATCAACTGATGAATGGATAAAGAAGATGTGGTTTATATATATAATGGAATACTACTTGGCAATGAGAAAGAATGAAATCTGGCCATTTGCAGAAACGTGGGTGGAACATATGTTTTCACTCATATGTGGATCTTGAGAAACTTAACAGAAGACCATGGGGGAGGGGAAGGGGAAAAAAAAGTTACAGAGGGGGAAGGAGGCAAATCATAAGAGACTCTTGGATACTGCGAACAAACTGAGGGTTGATGAAGGTGTGGGAGATGGGAAAGTGGGTGGTGGGCATTGAGGAGGGCACCTGTTGGGATGAGCACTAGGTGCTGTATGGAAACCAGTATGTCAATAAATTATAGTTAAAAAAACACAAAAAACAAAAACAAAATTACATAACCTAAAAAAAAACACGTATTAATAAATAATGTTCCTAGAGATCAATTCAGAATAGAATAGACAAAAGATTATATTTAAGCATCATTAGCAATAACAAGTTAGTGAGAGAATAAATACAGGAATTTCCTTTTGAGGCCATAGGATATACAATGGAGAGAACCATAGAAATGGTTTGGATGGTGGAGGCGAATTTGGGAAGTTCTAAGTTTCTGTATCATTTATTGTGTCTTCTCTTTGCCTCTAGTGTGATATATTTCTCCTTGTGCACTGAAAGGAAAAGATTTTGCATCCAGTATCCCAAAGGTAAGAAAATGGTGATTCCATTACAAACGAGGCTATTTAAGTAAGAAAGATAGATTCCCTTCATGGAAAATCAATTCTCTCAACTCGCTTTATATGGATTTCTTGCATCCTACAAGTAAAATGTGGGATGTAGAGAGAAATGTGAAATGACATAGGGGTCTTGTCAGGTCATTCCTGGAAAGGTTTGGAGCTATTAATGGGATCCTCTGAGGGTTGACTTAGTAACACCTAAAAATGGAAGAACAAAGTTGATAAAGGTTATTAGGATGATAAAAGAATATGAAGGTATATAATTGTTGCAAGCTGTTTGCATCATTGTCTCCCCCTCCCCTCATCCTCCCACCCCCCGCAGGAGAGGGCTGCATTACTTTGAGTTCAAGGATATTTACCCACGATTTTTTTTTCTATTTTTAAGATAGTACTTGGGAACTATAACATGCAATGCCAAGGGTTAGTAAGAGGTCCCAGAATTTATTTTTGATTCTGCTATGGATATATGAAGGTTTTTATATTTCCTATATGTACAAGTCTATCTTTCTCCCCTTTGCACCCTTAATATTTATTATCCTCTATATATGTTGAGACGCTGACATGATATGCCATTGTTTCTTATCTCCTCAACATTGTTATTTTGATTCTCTCCTCTTCAGCTTAAATATCCTTTACTCATATGTCAGTCTTCCTTGACCACCCCAGCATCATGCTCTGAAAGAATTCTGAGCCCAGCCCAGATCTAGCTTTTCTCATCTGCTTCTTAAAACCTCCTGTTATGTAACTGTCTTGTAAATTCCTTATGGCTCATCATACGCATTTAACAAATATTCAATGTTTCAACTAATCAAAGTTACTCACTTAAATTTAATTGCATAAATCCCATGAATCAATAAACTAATAAATTTTATTGTAGCTAATCCCCAAGATGGCCAACAATGATCTGTGGCTTTTGATATTCACCTTGTGTGTACTTCCCTTGCATACTATACCAGAATTGGTCTACAGGACCAATAGGATATTATAAAAATGATGACATATCATGTTTGAGATTAGGTTGTAAGTGAAAGCAGCTTCCACTGATCATTCTCTTTCCCTTTCTCCCTCTGTTATCACTTGTTCGGGTGAAGTAATGCTAAAGGCAACCTTACAGGAAAGCCCATGTGGCAAGAACTGAAGTCTCTTGAAAAAAAAAGCACATGAGCAATCTTGAGCCAATCCTCTAACCCAGTTAAGTCCTCACAGGTGACAGTAGCCCTGATGGAGAGTAACTATAGTCTCAGCAAAGACCTGACCCAGAACCACACAATTAAGAGGCCCCCAGATTTCGAAGCTTCAGAAACTATGTGAGACAATATAAAATGTGTTTTTCAAGCTACCAAGTTTTGGCCTAATACAAATAGGTTATGGGGGAAGTGAAACAGAAAATAAAAAAGTTCATGCATGTAATAGATGCCATTTTTAACCAATTAGTAAGGTTTGGAAGTTTCCTGCACTAGAAATTTGACATCTGGGTTTAGAGATATAAGACAACCAGAAAATAGACCAAAATATGAAATTCTGCAAGTTACAAAAACATGTTAAGCAGTTTTTCTTCAAATTTAAGACTAAATCTTTTCCCACTGATGTACTTGGCCCCTATGTGTCTGTGACAGACTCAGACACAATCAGCAATAGTACCTTAGCAGATTAATCACCCCAAAAAGTCCCAATCCAGTAACACCACATAAAACCTATCCAATCCTATGCCTCTCTCTTAAAGTCAAAAGTAATATTCTGCTGTGCATTATGAGAAAGGAGAATTGTGCTGACATTTTCATACTTGAAAATTGTACTAAAATTTATGTCTTTCATATTTTTATTCACATGTTTGATTTTCTACTTTGTCCTTGCAAACAGGTGCTCCCAATCAAAGAAAACATGTTTATGTCTCTGAAACTCCTTTGTGTTCTTGTGCTTCTCATTCTCAGTGAATGTTTTCAGGTATCCAGCTCCATAGCCATGGCCTGAAAACATTGATATAATCTAGGAGATAAAGCAAGTGGTGAAAAAAAAAGAGCAGTTCACTCTCTTCCACATAGCGTGGGACTAACTGATCTCTTGATTCTCCAGTGGTCTCACATAATGAGCAAATAAAACTTTCACTGAATGTTCATACCAAGCACTCTTGTGGGTAAGTGTGAGTGCAGGGTAATGTTCCCCTTCCCTCTGTACCAACAAATGTTTGTAATGCAGAGGTGGGCATCTTCAATGAGGAGGATGAAGAAACCACTTAATTAAATCTGGGATGGTGCACATTTAGAATTATGTGGAGCACAAAACACAAAAGGCCTCTCTGAATGAGTGGACCCAAGCCCATTGTTGCTTTACTTAACATGAATTTTCTTTGTTTTTCCAGCTGGTTCTCTCACACTTATACTATGTTTGATAGAAGCTGACTGATCCAAAATGTGCTTGGCCTAACTTGGATTTCTGGCTTCAGCAACAAGCCTCAAGAAAGTGCTAAAGCTACTCGTCTGTGGTAATCAAGTCTTCCCAAACATGAACTTAAGTAAAGGGAAAGATAAAGTGTCCTCCACAGATAAGCTGGATCCTAGTTACACAAAGCTTCCAGGGAATCTCTGTATAAAGCTAGTTGGCGGTCACAGAGCCTTGTTCATAGCAAGTAAGTGATTGCCTACAAGGTGTGTCCACAGGCCTTGCACAGAATTGTCATTCTCTACTATTAACCGAATGCAGCGGTTTCTCCTGTGAGGTAAGGCATTGCTTAAGGAAACCAAGTAGTAGGCACTTGTTGTGATGAGTACTAGATGTTACATGTAGGTGATGAATCACTAAATTCTACACCTGAAACCAATTTTACCACATATGTTAACTAATCAGAATGTAAATAAAAACTTGAAATATAAATAAATAAATAATAAATAAATAAATAGATTTATTAAAACCTCTGGTGATGGTTAACAGATGTTGTTTAGTATGGATTTATAAGAATGAATCAAGAATGAATAAGAATGGGAAAAAGAAAAAAAAAGGAAAGCAACTAGTAGCAACCCAGAGTGATCATGGATGATTTTAAACTTCCTGAAATGTTAAGGTTGGAATTCAAAATTGCAATTGCTTGAGTAGTCACAGAGATACACCTATCACATAGTCTTCCTCCAAAACATTCTCACGGCACATTTTGAAGGCTCTTACATATTAGGGTATGTCTTGCTTTATAATCTCATTGTAAGTTCTTTGAATCTACTAATCACTTTGCCTTCAGAAAAGGCAGTTACCAGAATCTCTATACTATGCCTCATCTATCCTCATCAGTGGTTTTAAGTGCCACATACTGTATATGTGAAAAAATGCACAGTATTTTCTAGTTTAATTAAGATACTTGCCTTTAGTTAACAAATGAAGATGAGGAAAGTGAGCAACAAAGCTCCAGTGCTTTGATACAGAAGGCTTCCATTTGTGTTAGGGAAACAAGATGAGGAGATGTTCCATGCACCCTATGTTTCAAACCCACATGGTGTATTCACAATTAAATTCTCCTTAAAACACTCTGACTTCTCCATATATGTGCACCACATTATTCCTTCATCTGACTCTCTACCATGAAAGGTGTAACTTTAGGAGTATCATAAATAACTGGACTTCTAGAAAAGGTAAGAAAGAGGGACCTTTGGTTCTTCATACTCAGTAGTGTGTATGTATGTGCATAAGAACGAGGGGGGAGAGGCCTAAAACTACACATAAAAGCAAATTTCTTTTTTTTTTTTTTTGTCATTAGTACTTTAGTAAGTTAAATTGTGTTCCTGAAAATATTGCTTAATGCAGCTTTCAGTTTGTGATATACTAGAGTTGATCCATGTTTACTATCCAAAGACTATGGAAAGGAACACAGAGGTCTAAATGGAGGCTTAGGGCCAAGAACATGAGTTATTTGTCAGAGCTATTTTTAATGTGTGCTCTGTAATGGATTTATTACTAGGGAAATTAGTTAGAGGGAAAGACTTATTGAATTTCACAAAAACATGAGTATAATTGAATGTATTATTCACTTGGTGTAAATCCAACTTTATTAACAAGTGGGCATTATTCAAGTGTTCAGGTTTTTCAAAGGTCAATATACTTTCCTCAAGGCTGGTAAAAAGTTATTAGTATACCATGTCATTATTCAGATTATTTAAGACTGTGACAGACTGAGAGCTTTGTTTTCTTTTTGATCATTATATATAAAACATGGAAAGTGTTGAAGAGATTCCTACAGTAAAAATAATGAAAATATTATTTTGAGTGTCCAGTATAAAATATAATTATTTATGTTTAATTTTTCTTTTATTTTATTTCCCTATGTATCACACAAAAGAGGGAAGCCTGTTGGTGAATGTATGCTAAACAAAGCTGCAAGCAAATGTTTTATAAGTATTTGATCATCACAGCAAGCTATGAGGTAGTTATTAGTGTTATTCTCATTTTACTAACAAAGAAATTGAGATTCAGAGAGTTTGAACTAAACAGGATCACTTCCCTTGTTAGTGTCAAAGCTGGAAAGAAACATCAGCTCTTCTGAAATTCCAACTCTATTGGTACCAGTGTTTCCATCATTGACTAACTGGCCATGATAATCTGGTATGTTAAATATATAAAACTGAACTGACAGGGTTAGCTTATCTTTTGCTCAGTAATACAACTACCTGGTTTGGAATCTTAATGGAACCAAAGCTGTGGTTCATAATATATTGTATAGAAAAGTGGAGAAAGGCCAAATACAAATCTATTAGTTCATTTTGTCAAAGATCAGCCTAAGTGGGGCTGTATATAACAGAGAGAATGTCGATGGTATGGACACCAGGGAGAAATTTAGAATAATTTCTCAAAGGTAGGATCTAATCCCTTATCCTCTTCAATAAATTTTCTGTGGATATACCCAACTCATAATTACTTAAGAGGAAACATCCCTTAAAGACGCTGAAGCAGAATTTTAAGAAAAAGAAAGACATGGGGAAGAGAAAGGAAAAGAAGGAGGAGGTGAAGAAAGAGGGGAAAAAAGTGGAGGAAGGGGGAGATAAAATGCATATGAGTATAGATATTAAGCCACTATTACCTGGCGTTTATTTGCCTGGAGCAAATCTAGCAACTTCACAGAGAACCTACTTCAAGTTATTGAGCATAGCCAATGGCCATAATAAACATTTCGAGTATAAATTATGGCTTTGTTGGCTTTTATTTGTTTAGAAATGGAGCTAAGCTAGTGTTGGCAGCTTTGCAAATATCTAAGAGAGAGGCTGGCCAGCTCAGCAGTAACTGAGAGAAATATCAAGAACACTTACTGTGATATGACACAGCTTAAGCATCTCTTTCTTCATCATATTTTTCTCAGTTTACTCTATTTTCTTTCCTTCTTTTTTCCTGGAAAAATATTTAATGTCTTTGCTGCCTATGGTTAAATCTACTAGGAATATCCTCAGATCTGAGCTTATACTTGCCAAAGCAATACAAGACTAAATTTTGTCCAGTTGAATTAAGAAAACAGAAATGAGCTACTTTAAGGGTCAGTTCCAAATCAAGGTGAGTTAACTTTTACTAAGGGATAATTGGGGAAGATGTCATTCAGATTTCATCAACTAATAGGCTAATGACCCAAGGATTTCTTGTTCTTAATGTCACAGACTTTAGTTCTGCCATATAGAGAAGGCATACTAATTTATATTAGATATAGATGACATAAACATTAGATATCAATGACATAAACTATATCTCTGCATGGAAGTGCATGCAACCTGGTCCCGTTAGCGCCATGAAAAAAAAATAGTGCAATGTTAACTGCCACCTCACTATATTACCACTTGCCATTAAATGTCACCCTGACTCCTGAGGCATGGGTTATCATAGCCATTTGGGATAAAAGCAAGTACCTGAACTTTGTTTCATTTGTTTCCATATGCATATTTGAGGAATTATAAGCCACTCATTGTGTGAAACAGTAAGAAGAGATTTAAAGAATGAGTTATATTTGCCAAGTCTAAAATCAATGTTGGTGTACTCTGTCTTGGTAACAAACACTGAAAACAGCAAAGATTTAGAAGCACTAGAAAAAAAGTCATGTTCACTGTAAATATAAAGTATATATCTATTAACTTATATATGTATATACATATTTATAAATATACATATAGCTTTTGAGTAAAGATTTAGAAGTATCTAGGAATAAGAGATAATAAAGATGGGAATTAACATATTTTTGTTTAAAATTTTTTTAATGTTTATTTATTTTTGAGAGACAGAGCATGAACAGGGGAAGGGCAGAAAGAGAAGGAGACACAGAATCTGAAGCAGGCTCCAGGCCCTGAACTGTCAGCACCAAGCGTGATGCAGGGTTCAAACTCATGAACCGTGAGATCATGACCTGAGCTGAAGTGGTACGTTTAACTGACTGAGCTACCCAGGCGACCCAATGAATTTTTGTTTTAAATTAAGGTGCTGGCACTTCAAAACTGACCAAATTAAATTTATGTGAAATTAAGATCTTATAATATCATGACTTGTTCATGATAAAGATATGTTAAGCAAGTGGCTTATAGACTGGGACACATTGCCCAGCTTGAGGTGATTGCTTTCAGTTTGATGACTCTGCCCAATATTTTCACACATATTTTATTTCATTAGGAAATAATTTTCATTAGCTTTATGTTTAACACAAGAAGTTCAAGGTTCAGGAGACACTCTTATGTAAAAATGTGTTAAATATGTTTACATTACTTATGGACTTTTTCCTCCTACTAAGAGACACCAAAATTGGACTTGATGCTTCAAGTTTCATATGACTAAGGATATCAAGTTTCTTATAGTTCACAAGTATAGTGATTTTTTTCCTTTCATTTTTAATGTTTTTTCTTTTTACAGTTTTAGTTCTTATATCTCTATCAATTGTCTTTGTAGACTTGAAAATATTATTCTTAGAGGAAAAAAATCTACTGAAATCTAACTGTAGCAGAGTCTTGATAGCATGCCAAATGCTCTAGGCCTTTTAGGTGAAGAAAACTCTTTTTTTCTTTTAATTTTTTAATGTTTATTCTTTTTTTAATGTTTATTTATTTTTGACAAGGAGAGAGAGAGAGAGACAGAGCATGAGAGGGGGAGGGGCAGAGAGAGAGGGAGACACAGAATCCAAACAGGCTCCAGGCTCTGAGCTGTCAGCACAGAGCCCGACACGGGACTTGAACTCATAAGCTGTGAGATCATGACCTGAGCTGAAGTTGGATGCTTAACCAACTGGGCCATCCAGGAGCCTCTGGTGAAGAAAACTGTTGAGAATTTCTTTTTAATCGTGTAAGTAATCAGTCACAAATTGAATTAAATGGACATAAGTTCTTTGCTACGTCTATGCTCAGGTTACAATGTAAAGGGGGTAGGTATATGTCCATTTGAAGACAAGACAGTAAATGACAAGTTCAATTCTACAGACAAGAAATGATACCCTTCAAGGGCATTTGAAACTTTCAGAGGCACCAGTAATATTTATTTGAAAGGAACTACTAATAGAAATCCTGAAATCATTCTGACTGAAAATTATAGCTGAAACAACAACGACAATAATGAATAAAAATGGTCTGGTAATAACTTCCAATCCAAATTTCGAAGACTCTGGATAAACAGTCCCCCAACTCTTACAGAATCCTGGCAGACATTGGCCAACATGTGGGGCTTATATTGCTGCTGCAGTCTTTTTTTTTTTAAGTTTATTTATTTATTTTGAAAGAGAAAGTGAGCTTGGAAGGGACAGAGAAAGAGGGAGAGAGAGAGAGGGAGAGAGAGAGACAGAGAGAGAGAGAGAGAGAGAGAGAGAGAGAGAGAGAGAATCCCAAGCAGGCTCCACACTGTGCAGAGCCAGATGCAGGGCTTGATGTAACGAAATGTGAGGTCATGACCTGAGCCTAGGTTAAGAGTTGGATGCTCAACCGACTGAGTCACCCAGGCACCCCCACTGGCCACTGTCTTAAAACTCGTAAAGGACTCCAGAGCTTTCTCTACAGATGTCCCTTTTCAGAGACACAGAGTATTCTGTTGCTTCTTTGAGGGACATTCATTATGTGCAATGGCACATGCATGCTCACTTCCATCCTCACCAGTCAGGGTACACAGTCATCTGTGAGGAGTTCTCCACCATACTGAGAACAAATCCTTTCTAGAGTTACTTAGGATCTTCTGGGATTACAAAACCTTTGCAGTGTATGGAATTGACATATAGTTAGGGACAGAACCACATATAAACAATAAAAGGGGTTACAGGAGAACTTGAACTAGAAAATAAATAGTATATTTACTTATTACAACAACACATTCTGATTTCTCTGCATCATTTCATTTTACAAAAATCTTATAAACCTGCCATGAAGGAGAAAGTTATTGATAGTTTTTGAAAATTCTCAATAAACAATTTATTATGAGGAAGTCTACTGTGGTGAATATTCTGATTATTTTCAATGCACTACTTTTGAAAGCCGTGTGTGTGTGTGTGTGTGTGTGTGTGTGTATACATAATATGAGAACTATAGCAATTCAATGAAAAAAATTAAAATAGCACAATGAGTAAATAAAATTTTATTTTCTAAAGTAGTTTGCCAGACTTACTTGGCATTTGTTAGTGGCTCCTAATGTTGTTATTATTAAAAATTTTTTTGATTATTATATGCTTATCTAATGGTTTATATTATGACACAACAGCCCTAAGGATATAAGTATCTCCAATCAACAGTAGAGGAAACTTGGGGGAAATTACATTGCAAAGAGCTAACAGGGAGAGGATACAAGCCCAGGGCTTCAACTCCAAAGCCTCTTATCTTAATCACAATTCTGTTCTTTGCTTGTTACATTCATCTCTAGAATTCATTTTTACTCTCTGGGCTAGAGCCAAAGCTGAAACAAACTGAAAAATATGCAGTTAGCAAAACACAGAATTATACACAGAGCACAAGAAATAACTGTACCTGACACTAAAGATTGTAGGTTTTATAGTTTGGTCACTGGCTTGACAGTTCTAGAAAATGATTTCTAGAAGTCTTCCTCAATGATTTCAACATTTAAAATTAATACCTTTGAAAATGTTTGAGGACATTTACAATATCCAATTGTTTTGCAATTTGTTCACCACAAACTTTTGAGAAGATTTTTTAAAGGCTGGAAATCCTCTATTGTACCCTGTGACTGAGTTCTTGTCCTTGTTTCCATGGTTTCCTGGGATGTTTACTCCAAGGGCTAGACTAGATCGAAAACATCATGAGCCATTCTCCCTTTTGTTGCTGCTTGCCACCATCTACACACACACACACACACACACACTCACACATTCTGTCTCTCTCAAAGCACTAATTAAACAAAAGTTGGTAGCTTTATTAATGAGTATATAGGTGATATTTACTTTTAATTTATTATCCCAGGTGGATTAACAATGAATTCTTAAAGTCAAAGGTTACAATCATATTCTAGATGTTTGTCTAGATAAATAAGTCAGGCAAATCAGTTTTGGTATAGTAACAAGACCTTCCTTGATCCTTGAACCCCATGGTGAGAACCTGCTAAAATACAAACTTCAGGAAACGCTACTGATAAAAATGGATTGAAGAAGAGAATCATGGTGATAATGTCTTTCATGTTTCTGCTAAAATGTTTTCAAGAGAGTTTTATATGTATCTTCTAATCTGATTTTCACGGCACATAGTAATATATTATTTTTATTTTTATTTGCACTTACAAGTAAGAAAACTGAGTGACAGTAGCGTTAACAAAATTTTACAAGGTCCTACTTTTTTTTGTGAAAAAATCATAGTATGGATCGAAATTTTCAGTTCATGGAATTATGTCACATCAACTAAGTAAATTTTCCTTGTATGTGAGTTTTCTGTACCCACACTCAAACAAGATTAATACCAGCACCAATGCTACCAACAATAAACATCCAGGATTAAAATCCAGGTTGGATGATTTTTAAATCTGTGCTCCTAATTCCAGCTATAACCTCGATGGGAAAAATTTTGGCTGTTCTCTTATTTGAATGAAAAGTACTTTATAATCAAAGTGATTTTAAAGATAATATCTTAATTTGACTTTCAAATATCACGTGTGATATGTGTTCACTTTTGTTTTAATGAATTTCAGTGTTCTATTTCACTTTCCTTCCTTGTGGTGGTAAAAGAAATGTTAATTTTGATATCAAGAATATGCTAAGGACATTTGCCTTGAGATGGTGATCTGAGCTCAAGCTTATAGATTTCCCTTCCCTTCAAAACATCAGCGAAAATAATCAATGATGTATAGAAACAGAAAAAGCGAACAATAAATGTGTGAGAATCTAGGACAACTGCTTTGTTCACATGCCAGAATCTTTTCAGAATTTCTGCAAGACATAAATAAGGAGAGGCTGGATTGAGGAACGGGCCAATCAATTCATTGTTTACAAAATGCAAAGAGACCAAGGAGGAAAAAAAAAAGGGGGGCAAAACCACTAAAGGATTTTCAATGCCAACTGCTAGCTTAAGGGCAAGGGGTGGAATTAAAAGGGGCACTTGGGGCTAGATCTAGACATTGCATGTGCCTATTTTAAATTCACTAAGTTAATGAATTTATACATAACCAAAATACATCCATTATCCATATAACTTACTATCACAGGGTGGATTCCCTTAGAAGCAGAGTCAGGGACAGAGCTTAATACTGAGGAAATATTTATTGTTTACTAGAAAATGCTTTGGAGAGAACACTTGTGGAAGGGAAGAGGATGACAACAGAGAACAGGGAGAAGCTGCATTGTGATAAAGGTTCAGTTACAAAGTTTGGCTGACCCCTTGGAAGCCCTGGAGTTAGAGTGGTCCTGAGCGGTCCTGAGATGAGCCAAAATTGCCAGGGCGTTATGACCCCACATCAATCAGTCACCACTTGTGACTCTTCCTGGGGAGGGTTGTGGCCTTGGACAAAGTGGTTTCCTGTTATTAAGACAATTCCTAAAGAAGTGGATACCTGAAGGCTGATTGTGGACAAGATTCCCAAGTAGTCTATAGGTCCTTCATTGAAGAGACACTCAGGAGCACATCAAAGTGTTCACCACACTTACTCAGGAAATGAAGATTACTACTACATGGGACTGAAAACAACACCATTTCCTGATGACAATAGTCATACTGAGTAGAAAGGGAACATAGAGCCGTCTATGAGTTACATGAAAGAGAAACTGGTCCAGAGAGAAGGCTGTCTGCCACAGGCACCTCCACAGGTGCCCTACTTGACTCTGCTGATAGAAGCAACAGGATTTCTGTTCTAGAAAAATAAAACTTCAGAAGAGCTAAGTTTTTCCCTTCTCTTTTTATGTGACTATAAGATTGGAATAGAGAGTTATAAACATGATGGAATTCCCCTTAGCTCCTAAACTGTATGATAGTCCATTGACTCATATGGCAAAATGATCAAAGACAAAAGAATAGCACAAGTGATAGAAAAGAGATGTGCCAGTTCTAAAGAAGAGAAAATACCTGAGGGACAAGACCAAATACATTGTGATGCGAGACAGTTGCTGGGAGAACCACCAGAAAGTTGTTATTCTCAGGGACATTTGAGAGGACTTTCAGCTTATGAACTGGGGAAAGACTGAGATTGGAAATGTATGCTCTAATATGAAAGCATGGTTAGAGAAATTAAAAAAAAAATAATACAAATAATGTGCAGCTAATAGAACATGTAGGAAATGAATTTATAGACTTGAAAGACCAAACCTATTCATTTTAGCAAGAAAGAACAGCAACACAAACAGGAAGAGATAATAATAGGCATAGAGTAAAAAGCTAGGAAAGATACCATATTCATGGAGTAAAAATACTCGAAGTAAAGAGTAGAGTAACCAACAAAGAAACATTAACTGAAAAAATAGTAAAATGAAACAAATCAAAACAAAAACCCCAAAATCATATTATCTTTTCCTTTTTTTCTTATCTATATTTTGTAATTTGGTACAGTATACCTGTGTTGATTTCATGACAAAAGCAGTGAATGATATAAACAAGAGTACTTCAGAGAACTGAAACCTTAGTTGTCATCAGAGTTCTCATAAAATTTGTATATGTGCTTGGAAAGAGAAGGCAATAGCCTGAAAACATTGCTTTTACTGTCTTAGTATTGTGTTTCAAAGATTATCCTCCTGCCAAGGAAATTTAAGATCAAAGATTTTCAAATTCCATCACTGCTGCAGCCCATGCAGTATGTCACCTTTAATCTACAGTCGGCCATCTGCTTGGAGTTGTTTAAACAATATTAAAAATGTTGTCTTTAAAAATCTATAGTCAGACTTTCTCAGCTAATGGTATATATTTAACCTCTTCTTTCAGTGTATATTTCTTTTTCTCTTAAACCCTACTTCTAGAATTAACCTTCAAACACTATGTCCTTGGACACTTCTCCCCTAGAGGTGTAAGATCTTGTTGTCCATATTAATCTGTGATGATTAAGAATCTAAAGACAGGGAATAGCACTAAAATAGCGAAGGGTTTCATGTCTAATTTTGATGAGGATATTTATGAAAACTCTTCAAATACTTTGTATTTTCAACAGGCTTCATTTCTACTTAAAGCTTGAAAACATTTTCGGATCGAGATTCCTCTGTTAGCCTTTGGTAATGTGCGAAGCATAGCAGAGATATTAGAGACACAGCACCAGATGCATTCATCCTGCTTTAACTTTTAGAAATGAAAAGGCAAACCAAACCAAGATACTGAAGTAGAAGGAATCCTGTGAAATAGAGGGCCCTGTTCCAACTGAGGGTCTTTGAAAATTAGGACTGGAAGTTTCTGAAGCTTTAGGCTTGAACTAGAATTACGACTCTTTCTGTAGTTACCACATTCCCCATTTAGTTTCCTTAAAAGCCAGAGATTTCTATATGGTAGAACCCAGAGATTTCAGTAACTAAAACAAGTGTTTCACCAATATTTTGGTATTTTACCCTATGGAGACATTCTATTTCAGAGTGGTAGAACCAATTCAAATCTCCATGCAGTTCAATCAGCCTTAAGGAAGTTCTGGTGCCCAGTTAAGTAACTTTGATTACAACAGCATAACGAATTAAAACTCTTCTCTCTTTCCTTCATTCTGCTTTCTTGCCAATGACTTACTCAAGCAATACCTTACTCTATACAGAAAAAAGAATTTAGAGGGAGCCAGTTTCTCTGACAAACCAATTTAAATAAATAATGAAGGTAGTAATTAGCTGATAATATCTGCTTTGTTATCATTAATAAAAATTTTCCCCTTTTAAAAACTATAAAACTTTCCCAGAGAAAAATAACAATGCTGTATCAATGTAAGGAGAGGTGGACTTAAGCTATTTTTTCCCTACACATCTAATTCCTTTTCCATGAAACCTACAAGCATATAAAGTTCAAAGGAATGGTTTCAACGTTTTTGGTTCTTATATTTACACCTGCTGTTTATTGCCAATATGATATGACACTCAAACACCTCTGCTCAGGGAAGACATTGATACAGATAAAGCCTCCAAGAGGGATTTCCCATCCCAGATGACAAGACTCACAAGTATATCAAATCTAATGGCACAGCTTAGACAATAAAACATATGTTCCAGGAGCACATTTAATTAGGACAGGAACTGTTAGTGTGCAAGAGAGCAGAGCAGAATTAATGGCACAGTGTTTCTCTATGGACTCTGAGGGGTTTGTTTTCATGTGATTAGAAAAGATCTGTCATGTACACTATGCCATTGCCTCTCTATCCTGTTACCCAGGCTCTATTAATTTGGGTTTGCATTCTCACTCAGACAAGTTTTTCTCCCCTGGCTTCAGAACTTTCCCACCTACTCTTGGATTCTTTTTTATTTTATTTTTCTCCCAGATTCCATCTAGTTATTCCATTGTACTGCTGCAAATGTTAATTGCAGCAAAAGTGATTTGCAAATATTGAAAGATTCAGTTAAAGCTCTCCCTTGGACTCAATTGAGAAATTTCAAAAATAGAAATATAAATTTTAAAAAGAGCACTGCTATGAATTGGGGTGATTTGTAAGGAACATACACTGGAAACAGTGCCAAATGTGCAAAAAAAAAAAAAAAAAAAAAAAAGGAAAGATTAATCTACTTATGAATAGAAAAGGTTTTTAACTTTTTCAATTTTTACTTTTTTAATATTGAGTATTTCTAAATATTTATTCAAATAGAGTTCATCATGAAGCTTTTAGTGTTGTGAAAAACTGCTAAATTTATTATTATTTTTATTTTAAAAAATTTTTAATGTTTATTTATTTTTGAGAGAGACACATAAAGTGTGAGCAGGAGAGGGACAGAGAGAGAAGGAGACACAGAATCTGAAGCAGGCTCCAGGCTCCGAGCTGTCAGCATAGAGCCCGATGAGGGGTTCAAACTCATGAACAGTGAGATCGTGGCCTGAGCCAAAGTGGGACAGTTAACTGACTGAGCCACCCAGGCACACTCAAATTTATTAATAATAGAAAAGAGTTGTAATTCTTCTTTTGATGGAAGATTTCCCCTTAATTTATGTAATCTGAGCATCCTTTGCACTCAATACAGATGATTTTTCTTAGCCATTTTTTACAACTTGGCGCTCAAGTCCATGGCTCCATGGTATGTGACCACTTAACTTTATAGAATCTACCTTTCTAACTGGTAGCTCACGAACACGTGTAATTAGCTATTCCTTTGATTGCTATTGATTTTAGCCTGGCAAAGACATTCTGAGAAGAGCTTGGATGTCTGGCAAAATAAATATTTTCTGGCATGTCTTCAAATAATGGTAGAAGATGAATTAAGAAATATATGAGAACTACTCTTGTAAATGGTTATTGTGTTGTATTTGAATAATGGAAATGAAGCAAAGCATCAACTAGCTGCACCTGCTGTAACACAGGAATCAGGCAGACACAGAAAGAACATAACAGGAGAGGAGGGAAGGATTGGTGTGGAATTAGAAAAAAGTGGAGAACAAAACATCCACAATTAATGGTTTAAAAAACAGCAATGTTTGGGTAGATAGTTGTGGCAATCCAGAAGCTGTGAGTGAATTCCTATCAAGGATTTTCTACAGTCTTAATTCAATGAGGGAACACAAAGTAGGAAGCAAAGGGTAACAGTCTAATAGCAGGAATCCTTAATACTGTCTGCCTTCAGTTTTTAATGGCTGTGTATACTTGGGAAGAATTTTACCATGCCTTCTTAAAGATATTTCTTCAATTCCTGACAGAAATATCTTTCAAAAAGAACAAGTAGTTATTCAAACAGGAAATCTTAATTTGAGGTCCAAGGGCCATGTGAAATTTTACACAAAACTGATTTGTATATATCCACACAATGCTTCTCTGAACCTGGAATCGTGAGGCGTGTTGGTAAGTACTGCGGCCCCAGGGCACATATGGCTAGTGATGGCTTGAAACATGTACATTCTGAATTGAAATGTGCTGAAAGTGGAAAATATGCATACTAGAGTTCAACAATGTAATAGGAAGTGCACCTGGGTGGCTCAGTTGGTTAAACATGTGACTCTTGATTTTGGCTCAGGTCATGATCTCACGGTTCACGGGATCCAGCCCCGTGTGGGCTCTGCCCCGATAGCACTGAGTGTGCTTGGGATTTTCTCTCCCACTCTCTCTCTGCCCCTCCCCCCTCACATGTGTGCACTCTGTCTCTCTCTCAAAGTAAATAAATAACCATTTAAAAAATGTAATATGAAAAACGTAAAAGAACTCAATGATCCTTTTACTGATTGCATACTGAAATATAATATTTTAGATATATTGGGTTAAGCAAAATATATTTGTTATTTTTATCTTTTTCTAATGTGTTCAATGTGGCTATCAGTAAATTTTAAATTCTGTATGTGGCTCACATGTATGCCTCCCATTATATATCTAGTGGACAGCATTAATCTAGAGCCTTTACGAATTTCACAGATGGCTTGTTCTCTTAAAGAGCCAAAAACTCACAGGGTCCCTTTACGTGAAGAATGTGTCAGATGCTGAATAAATACTTGCTACATGCATCAAATCTGTAAAACATGTGGAAATCACTTTTTCAGGGAGCATTAAAAATCTGTTTGAGTTTTCACTAAGGAGACTGGTTTCTGACATATCAGGCTATTCTTTAAACTACCGAGGGAAAATGCTCTGTGCGAAGGGAGAATCGTTTGAGAACCTCTGAATGTGACTGGGTGCAGACTCACATTCATTAGGGGCTGCATGGCTCATTGGTGAGCACTGAGTGCCTACCTGCCATCATGTCACACCTCACCAAACGTGGACTCCCAGGCGGCCACCTCAATCATTTGCTGCCTCTCTCCCCCTCCTGCCTTGACAGAGCTCTCCTTGAGCTTGCCCAAGCGTCTATGTAGCCTCACTTACATACATTATTGACATGATGAAGACAGTGTGGTGCTTGGGGGCTATTATTTTCTCTAAGCAAGACTGAAAATTTGTATTTATTCCTGGTTAATTTGTACAGTAATGCTTTTCCTAGCTGCTTCTTGGATCTCATCTACTTAGTAGAGAAAAAAAGAGCAACTGCTTTGTCACAGAATTTGAACCTTAAATAATGGAGCTGAGCTCCGTTGTTAGGTAAGGCTCTGAAAAACTGGAAAGAAAAATTCTCCTGATAGTTTATTAGGCTAGGTAATAGGGATAATAGATTCCTGAATTCTCTTTTCTTTTTGCATTCTTCTCTATGCTTCAAAATAGAGTACAAAAGGCCCTGGCTACCACAGTGTTACCAGGCAAACTTGGATACAGCTCCACTGTTTTATTCTTTCTCTCTTTTCTTTTTCCTCCCCCCCCCCTTTTTAAAAATAAGAACTGTTTCCTAACGAAATAAAGATTTCAACCTCCTCCTAATAAAATGCTTCATTAGCAGTCCTATAAGCCTGCTACATAGCAGGAGCTCAGTCATGAAGAGACAGATTGATTGACTGACTATATTGTAAGAATGAACCAGAAGCCTCTACTCGTTTTATTTTATTTATTTTTGAAGTTTAGTTATTTATTTTGAGAGAGACAGAGAGAACATGAGCAGGGGAGGGGCAGAGAGAGAGGGAGAGAGGGAGAATCCCAAGTAGGTTCCATGAGGTCAGCGTATACAGCCCCACACATGGGCTTGAACCTACAAAACTGTGACATCATGACCTGAGTTGAAATCAAGTCGGACACTTAACCAAATGAGCCACCCAGGTACCCCAGGCTGCACTCACTTTACATTCTCCTTTTTAGTGAATTATGCTTGTTTTCTAGTGGCATTTATATAATCACACACACATATATAGACACATTATATCCTATTATGCTGTATATTGCATATAGATATATACATATATATGTATGGATGCATAGATTTACACACATCTTTATATATATATTTTATTGAATTGTATTATTAATTGTGTTATATTTTGTATTTATTTGTACAATAAATTGTATTTATTAATTTTATTTGCATTTTAAATAAATTTAATTTATTGATTGTATTAAATAAATATATATTTTAATATATAAATTATATAAATATGTAAAAATCCTTTTAGAGGTAATCTTTTTCCTATATAATTGATGAAGAATACACAAGAGACTATATTCTAATTGTCCGTTAAAAGAACAGCCTGATTGAGTCAGGAATAGAAGTGACTGGATATCATTTTCGCCTGTTAAGTTGCACATCATGTGCTGGTATTATTAAAAACAAATAATCCTATATCTTCTTCCATTGCCCTAGCCTCCTTTATTGGAGTCTTTCTCCATTATTGTCTTAAAATTCATTTTCTCCTTGTCTCACTTTCTATTTATTCAACAATTTAAATACATCTTTACCCTTCTAAAAACTTCATATAAAGGAAAGCAGGTTGGAATTCACTCAGGTATTGTGTGTAAGTTTAGTAACAGAAAGTTTTTACTTTCTTTTTTGACTATAACACAGATCAAATAATTTTTTATAAAAGCTCTCTATCCCACTCACTACTTTCTTATATTGAGGTGTGTTAGTTTTCATTTTTTTTTAAATAGGAAAATGTTTATTGCAGTAATGCTTTTCATGAAATTTTACCCAATTGGGGAACTTAAAGGGATAAACATGTAGACAAGATGGATGGGAAATTTATCCATTTGGAACATGCAAAGAAGAAAATCAGAAATTAGGTGTCACGGGTTTTTATGCTTAAATTATTTAATTGATGTCCTGGCTTCATGACACCTGATTCACCTAGCAATTTTTTGGGAATTCACCAAGGGTGTCTAATTTGAGCCTATAAAGAAACCTAACTGGTGTTTTTGTGGACATGATGTGGGACTGTCATTTGATCCCAGCAGAGACCAAGCAGCATTAACACTAGGAGTGCTCGCTCTGGAACCTCATGGCCAAGTGTCACCACACACTTGATGTGGATCCTTGGACATATGTCATCACATTTTGTGTCTTAGTTTATTCATTCGCAGAATAGAGATGGCGATTATACTTCAAGGATTTGCTGCATAAACTACATGAGCTAAAACATGAGACGCACAAATAATAATGAGTGAGTAATCACTCAGTAGGTGACAATTATTCATATTCTTTTTCCTATTCAACCTCCATCTTTTTGCTTTGTTGTTTACTGTAAGATTTCTTGTCTTCGGATTCACACCGAGGTGACTTGTTACTACCGTTAATGCTCACAGAGGACCTTCTCTCCATTAGAAGCAATTTTGAGCCTCCAGGAGAAAGAGGTGCACAGGATTCTCAGATTAGCAGGGTGCTCTTCACAGTCTTCAATGCACTGTGATGGTGTTGTCTGAAGATGTGGAGAGAATGCCTCCCTGCTCCCCTTTTCTGTGATAGTTTGTCACATACTTGAAAAAAGGGCTGCCTTGCCTTCTAAGTGCAGAGTCTTCAGTGAACTCTCTGACAATTTTGCATAGCTCCCAAGTTTAAAAATCTAAGAAAGACTAACTCCTGTAAATTTAATGCAAAGAACGGTGACTCACTTTCTCCCTCTATATAAGTCAAGGTAAATAGTTTTTACCATGAAAAGGAATGCTGATTTCATTTATGTTATATCTAAAATTAAACAGACACATATCTCATTTGAAAAGCTAAATTTTCATTTCATGATGAAAAATATTTTTGTATTAGTTTTCCAGGTGGAATATTCCTTTGAGCCAAAGGGCATTTTTAGGGTTAATGGGATCTGTTCTCATTAATACTAAAACTTATGAATGCTTTTAGATTTCACCTAAGGGAAAACACAGCAAATGCAAACTGTCAACTCATATAGATGCATCCTAAAATCTCAATCAAGCACAGTGAAGTCTTGTCAGGAAAAATAATTATCCTCTTGATTTAAAGAGTGCATTTTTCTCTCCCTAGTGACAAAGGAAGCATTTAATTATTAAAAGCTTATAGTGGTCCACAGTTGACAACTAATTTATTTCATCATGCCAAATATGTCGTAAGACACTAAGTTTAAGATATATCTTAGAACTTTCAGAATTGTTTCACAGGAGGTTAGGAAAAATTACTATTGTTCTCAATATTTTTCAATTATAAAGTTTTCAATTACAAAAGTGTGGTCAACATCAATCAACACCAAATGCAAAGATGTTGTGGGACAGTGGGAAGTGTACTGAATTGGCTTTGTGATCATTTGGGTTTCATTCCTGGCAGTTCGATGGAAGTTGTGACATTAAAGCTATTAGCTTCTTCCGTTTTTTCAGTCTGCGTGTCTAAAAACTATAGACTTTGCCTAAACATGCTTTATTGTCCATCCTAAAGGCAAACTATTTACAGTGTTATTTCTTTCCCTGGTCAACCTTCCGTGCCCTTGATCCATCAACAAAAAGTTTACAAATTGCAACTGAACAATTGAAGTAATGGTCAACCTTACCAATAATGAAAAAAAACTTTTAATAAAAAGTGCATTTCATAATTTCTGGGTTTTGACAATGTAATTGGTGATTGGCAAAGAAAAACAGTCTGCTCATAACTCATATTGGCATGAACATAGGAAAACAGGCACTTTCTTAAACTGAAGTAAGTGTGCATATTAGTAAAAGTTTTATGGATGGTAATATGCCAAAATGCATTAAAAGCAGTAAAAATAGCCATTTAATCCAACTCTTCCACTTCTAAGAATTTATACTGAGACAAAGAGCATATTTACAAAGGTGGTTTACATTTATACTTTGGAACAGTTAACATATAATTACATACAATAGAAAAAAGAAACCATGAAAATGAAAACTTAAATATTGAAGAATTGGGGATTAGTTACATGAATGTTGGTAAGACTCTGCACAGAGTAATATCAGGCATATGGGCTTTGGAATCAGAGAGTCTGTTTCACTTCAGGACTCTGAAGTTTTCTAGTAGTATTTTCTTGTGAAAGTTCCTCACCACTGTAAAATTCAGTCTCTCCCCTTTAACATGGGAGTAATCATTGTGTCTTCATCAGAGGGGTGTTGTGAAAACTAAATTAGATATGATTTGTTTTGGGTTTATACTATTATACTCTCAATATTAGTATAAATCTATATGATGGGCACTCCTAGCTATCCATTAGCAATGTGGATGAAAAGCTATGTCAATTGATGTGGGACATAATTTTTAATTATGTGTTAACTTTAAAAAAGTAAGAAGTTACATGGCAGCAGAATAGTATTAAGTTGAAATCCTATTTTTAGTATAAATAAGGAAAGAGAATGAAAAAGCCAACATAAATTCTTTTTTTCATTTATATATTCTGGCTTTTTAAAATAATATTGAAACATTATTGTTAATTTTTGTGGAAAAGAGTTTTTTTGCTAAGTTGTAGGTAGGTCAAAGGTGGAGTAAAACATTGTCACTGAGATTTAAAGAAAGTACAACTTTTAATCATACTTAATCAAATGAAAAACTAAAAGGTAAAGTATGTATTTGCTAATCTGAATTCCATTTATACAACTTGAAAAATCAGCAGAAATGGAATCAAACAAATAATAAAATATTTAAAAAATTTTCAGACAATATGGGTACTGTAATAAATTACAATTATTCCAAATTTGCCTATAAAATCCATAAAAATGTATATACTATTAATATATCTTTTAACAAATAGCTGACCTGTAGAGGGGTGGGAGGTAGAAATAAAGAAAGACCTCAAAGGAGGCACAAAAGTGGGATCTGAAACCAAGATGTTGTATTTGCATATAGGCCCAATCCGCTACATTGATGAGTTCCACATGGAAAGGATCTCCCTGTTTGCCAGATGCTGGAGCTGGAAAGGAGCCTCTTGTGTAAAGCACAAATTTTTGAAGGGTTGATGCATTGTTGAAAGAAAGGACTAGAACAAAAATTCTATTAGCCACCAAAAGCTTAGCTTCTAAAGATACAGAACACCAGACTCCCTCTGTAGTGGATAAAGGACTCCAACAAGTGTGTGTGTGTGTGTGTGTGTGTGCGCGCGTGTGTGTGTGTGTGTGTGTGTGTGTGTGTGTGTGTATGCACATGCATGTGCGTGTGTATGGGTACACACACTTGAAAGAGTGGAGGGCTGTATTAAAGATGAGCACTCAGGTAAAAAGAATTATAATTTATAAACAATACAAACTAAAGTTCCATGAGAGAACAGGTTTAGCAAATAGGAAAAACAACTAGGACATCGTAAAATCCTATTTTATTTATTTATCTAACCTTAAAATAATTTAGGAAACACAGATAGGTATAACAAGCTATAAAGAAAGGGCACTAAAGAGAAAAAGAAGAAGGAGGAGGCAGATTTAAAAGAGATAATTCCTATAAATAAAACAAAAAAATAGTCTTTGAAATTATTGTCCATTCATAGGAGAATGACTTAATAAACTATAGTGTATTCAATGAAAATTTGGAAAGAAGTAAAAATAAATCAGTTCAAGCTTTATATATTAAAAGGGAAATTGGGGGGCGCCTGGGTGGCACAGTCGGTTAAACGTCCGACTTCAGCCAGGTCACAATCTCGCGGTCTGTGAGTTCGAGCCCCGCGACAGGCTCTGGGCTGATGGCTCAGAGCCTCGAGCCTGTTTCCGATTCTGTGTCTCCCTCTCTCTCTGCCCCTCCCCCGTTCATGCTCTGTTTCTCTCTGTCCCAAAAAAAATAAATAAACGTTGAAAAAAAAAATAAAAAAAAAAAATAAAAGGGAAATTGGGTCAAAAAATGACACAGAGTGTGTATATCCAGTATGGTACTATTAATATAAAATTTAAAACATCCAACACAATACCATAATTATTAGAAATATATGTTTAGTATCAAGGCCAATAAATGCATATAAACATGAAATTCAGGCTGACATGGGGGTATGGAAACTGGAAAGGGACACAATGAGGCCTTCAACTATTTACTATATTTTTTTTTCTCTTGAGGTTATTAGTGGGCATATATTTCTGAAATATTTCATAATAATCTTTGTTAAGTTATTGTACAGAGTTCAAAAAAATCAAACACTATAAAACAATAATTCAGGAACTAAAAGATGTATCCAAGAGGGGGTTGCTTAATATTAGAATATATATATATTGTATTGTTCACTTCTTTATAATAAAGTCTAAGCTACAGTATGGTCTTTACACATATTATATAAAGAAGAAAAAAAAGAAGGTCATGATGTGGGGCAAGAATGGGTTTATTAATCAGATGTTTATATATCTGATTAATATATAACATTAACTATAATTTATATTTATAATTAATGTATTTAGTTATATTTAATTTATATATATAATTTAATTATAGTTAATATTATATATTAATCAGATATATATACAGTATATTAAATATAATATATAATAACTGTTTGAATGGTCACATTAGTTAATATAAACTTTAGAGTATATGTGTATTACCAAAAGGCCAAGAAGATAAAATTTTGAAACTAAAAACACAAAGAAAGGTAAATTTGATATTATAAAAATTAGGATAATGAGTTTGTTTGTCTTGTTCTTTTTTTTAAAAAAAAATTTTTTTTTCAACGTTTTTTATTTATTTTTTTGGGGGGGACAGAGAGAGACAGAGCATGAACGGGGGGAGGGGCAGAGAGAAAGGGAGACACAGAATCGGAAGCAGGCTCCAGGCTCTGAGCCATCAGCCCAGAGCCCGACGCGGGGCTCGAACCCACGGACCGCGAGATCGTGACCTGGCTGAAGTCGGACGCTTAACCGACTGCGCCACCCAGGCGCCCCATTGTTTGTCTTGTTCTTGACTTTAAATTTAATATTTCTATTTGGTCATTGCATGTGATACTTGATGCATTTAAAAAGATAATCTTTTCCAAAATGTAAAAGTACAGTTATATTTTTGATACTGATATTTAGTCTGATATATTTGTGATCAGAGTAGAGCAGCATTCTATATCTGGAGAGAAGCCTGTGATGTGAAATTCCTGTCATCTTGCAGAATTTTTATCTGCCTTCTCTATTATTAAGAGATTGATGTCTGGATCTCACATTAGGGTAGTGGATTTTTCAATTTCTCCTTACAGATATATCAAATTTTGCATTATGTATTTTTAAATGATGTCATTAGGTATATAGTAGTTTGAAGGATTCCAGAAAGCCACAGCTACAAATGAGTGATTCACAGGTGTTCATGCAGTAGACACAATGAAACTTGAGAGTCTCACATAGGTCCACTGCTACCAACCTCAGCTAGACATTTTCAAAAACTTAATGTCTTTTTAGGTATCTGCTGGCAATTGTTACTAGAATATAATGCTTTCCCTTCTCTTACACTTTTGAAATTTTACAGGGATACTCTTCACTGATAAACTCCCAACTAGACCCATAAATATAAGGGAGTCCTGGAAAATGTCGTTCTAGGCTTCCATAAAAGATTGCATGTTGGGATAACATTGGTGCAATGTTTACAACAGATAATTCAGTACCATGTACTCCTTTATCTATTCAGCATCCATGGATATCATTCTACTTTAAATTTCTAAACTATAATAGACAAACAATAACATTGTTTCATGTAACTTGATGGAACTACCCATCACATAATCACACAACAAAAATTTGCTTGCCATCTCCCAAAAAAATTAGACAAAAATTCTCAGATGTTATCTCTGTGTGATATTTATTCTTATTCTAGGTCAGTCATGATCTCCCTATGATATATCAGTAAGATAGGTAGGGTTATGGTTCAGTATAAAATAAACCCCAGATATCAGTAACTTAAAAAATAATTTATTTCTAAGTCATGGTACATTTCCATGCATATCAGTACGGCTTTCTGCTCCTTGTCTTCCTCACTTTGGGAGTCACGCTAACAGAAGTTAACTCACGTAGAATATTGATAGTCAAGTCATCCAGGGGAAAAGAATTTGGAGAATTGTGCACCAATTATAAATGATCAATTCAACAAGTTACTTCTGTCCATATTTTATTGGTCAGATCAAGTCCCATGGCCATGCCCAAGGTTAAGGGAGGGAGGAGTCTGGTCTTTCTATATTCCCAAGTATAAATGGTAATAATGTTAAACACAGTAATCTGTGGCAGAAAACAGAATTTTTTAAGTGATAATAATCAGAGAAGTAGAAGAGAAAATATCTTAGATACCTCCCTCCAAAACATTTTATTGCCATATGTTGTTGCATAATTCTTAGCATCATAAAATTTTTATTTTCAACTATTATTTATCTTCTCTAGTCAAAATTAGACATTTTGTTATGAGAGAACGTTAAAACATGGTTAGCTTCTTCAACTCCACTTTTGCTTACTCAATGTTTGATTTTTTTTTAGATTTCTGTCTATTCAACATTATTGAGTAGAGCTAGAGATATTACCACTCCAACTATGGCATCAAGATATTGTGAAGGTAAAGTTATGTCTTAAGATATTTTCCATTAACAGATAAAATACCCAAGAAGTAAAACCAATTGAACATTTATTCAATTTCATATTGGCCTCTTATAAGACTTTACCTGAGATCAGTGATTTAACAAATGTCCCATTTATGAAAGAATTTGGTAAGAACATTATAAAACTCTGAGGTACACTTGAACATTTAAATAAAGTTATTAATTTAAGCCAAAAAGGAATAAAATAATTAAAAAGTAGTAAAACAATTTGTTTAAAACAACAAAAGTTGTTGCCTGGAGGTAAGAACTGGTATAGGTATATTCAACACGTATTCCACAAATTTTTATTGTGCAGCATATAGGGATTTGAGGAGCCATGAGAATATTCTCGAAGAAAAATAATGCTATCATAGTGTTTGTTTTTAAGCAAGATAACAATGTTCTTCAGAAAATGGAAGTGTATTCTAAAGCCCTGCCTTCATTCACAGTTCATGTTTTCCATTAACTATTTCAATTTCTTTGACCTTCCCACTTTACTTTCCTCCTTTTTTATTATACAACATATATCTCCAACTATTTAAGAAAAGGAAGAAAAACATCTTTCACATATTTAAACAAGAACCATAAATGGGGGGGCACCTGGGAGGCTCAGTCTGTTAAGAGTCTAACTCTTGATTTCAGCTCAGATCATGATCTCAAGGTAGTGAGATTGAGCCCTACATCAGGCTCAGCACTGAGCATGGAGTCTGCTTAAGATTCTCTCTCTCCCTCCACCCCTTTCTTTCTCTACTCCTCTCCCCTACTCAGGCTTTCTCTTTCTCTCTCTCTCTCTCTCAAAAACAAAACAAAACAAAACAAAACAAAACAAAACAAAACAAAACAAACACAAAAACAAAACAAAACAAAACAAAAAACAAACCTTAAATGGAATTTGTCTGTGAATGTATCATATATCTTGCTTACCAAGAGAACTATAGAAACAGACATTATAGACTTAAAGGGAAAGAGGAACCAAAATACACAATAATCTTATCTTTTTTGACTTTGCATTTCTTAAAGTGTAAAGTCAAGTTTTTTTTAGGTACTTGGTTAGGGGTGAAAAGAAGAAATGCCAGCCTGAAAAAGGGAAATCATTTTCTCTTCTAAAATGGAAAGAAGTACTAAGAAGATAAAGAGGTAAGTATGTTGAAATAAAAAGAGCAAGAAATATGGGAATTCTTGTTATATCCTAAAAGTCTCTGTAAAGCAATACATGATATGATCCTTGGAATGTTGGACAACTTGTTCAATAAAGGACAGTATTAGAAAAAGGAAGATATGATACTAATTAGCTAGAGAGAAGAGTTCACCATGGAAATAAATATAAATAAACCCAGGGATCAAGAGGCAACAGCATAGTCTCAATTGAGCCTATAGGATCTAAAACTGAATTTGGTGACAATTTCATTTCCTTTTGTCTGATCATAAAAATTAAAATTAATATTTTTCAATGAATTAAAAATAAGTAAAGTGTCATCGCAATAAAGAGTCAGTTTAAATGTGAAGGAAGAAAATGCTTCCATTTTACTCTTTTTTTCCTGGTCTCTTCACAGAATTATAGAATGTCAGAGCTAGGGAGGATCTTGGGATCTAAGTATCAATTCTGATATCATCTATACAACTCCCCTGACATATATTTAATCTGTGCCTAGGAATTTCACCTTCATTATAGGAAGATTTCTAGCTGAGCTCTGAAGCTTAAGGGTAGCAGGTGGTAGGCATATTGGGGGTTCTGAATGATCTTCATTATCTTAAGCCAAAAATCTAGCCCACTGTCCTTTCACTGAGTTCTCTGCTGTAGTGACAGATTGGTTTCCTCCTCTTTGATATGAAATTTCTTCAGATGTTTAAAGTCAGACATCAGCTTAATGTTTCTAGACTTGTGAGACTACCTTCCAGTTTGTCAAAGCCTCTTCACATTTGTCACCCATCACTCTAGATATAATTCTCTGTGTGAAAGGTATTATACAGAACATACCATAAGGATGATCAAAAATCCCATTTTGCCTGAGATTAAGGGGGCTCCCACAATTCCTGACTTTGCCTGAGACTAAGGGGGCTAAATCTAGTTGGGGTCTATGCAAAGTGGAATGATTTGATCACCCCTCAAGGTACACATTGCTTTCATCATCCATAAGAAAACAAATACCTCTATGTCTGGTTTCAATGTCAATGTCTTTCTCTTTTCCTGATAATTCCTATGGAAAAGATGCTGATGACCAAATCAATAGTCAGGCAGGAGGAGGATGATGACATGGGGAATAAACAATTTAAATCACTTACAGTTGGATTGTCAGGATGAAGGTGCTACAGAATAATAGACTCCTTTATATACTGTGCTATGAACCGAGGTGATTAGGAGACTCATTTCATATATTGGTTTTATGATATGTCAGGCTTTCTACTGTTCCAGCCGTCCCTAAGCCATAACCATCTGTATTACATTCATGATGCATGTTACACTGACAGTAACAGATTATTTAATTCATGTCTCTTGGAATAATCTCTTAGAATACTTAAAAAGCAAAAATATTCTCTTTATCCAAAATTAAATACTTTACAACTGCTTTCTTATCTTCCCATTATGTCCTAAAGTGCCTTCTACCTTCAAGTACTTCAAAGTTTTGTCCAATCTCTTAAAATGTCTTAGGGTACAGAAATCTATCCTTTTTAACAAAAGCATTCTTACTCTGATGTCTGCCCATTCCCATAAAGTACGGATTCTTAAAGATAAACTGCCAAGTCAAATGTTTTCTCATGGCTTCCACTGTCTAAAGAACTTCCATGATTGAGGCCCACATTTTCAAATAAGCAGAAGCAGTCCAGGCCACAGGTGACACTGGAACTAGATTATTTATTAAGAACTTGATTCTTGCCAGCTAAAACTTTAGCTGCAATCTGCATGAAATCGCCCTCCACCATACAGGAAGTCAACTAAGTCAACGGACACTCCTGACCTGTCTCAGTCTGGCACTTTCATTTCATTCCCATCCAGTCACATGTCTCCAAAACTCATGAGAAGATTTAGAGTCAGTTATAAGTAAAAAATTCCTTTTAGGAAGCTTTTACTACTGTGAGAAACTCAAAAGAGAAAGATTCTTATATATGCTTAGCAATATCAACAACTCAATTCATACTAAATGAGTTAATACATGTAAAGCACTTAGAAGAGAGCCCGGTACATAGCAAGTACTCAAAAAATGTTAGCTTTTTTTTTTTTTAGTTTTTTTTAATTTATTTTGAGAGAGACAAAGACAGTGCAAGTGGGGGAGAGGAGACAGAGAATCCCAAGCAGGCTCTCTGCTGCCAGCACAGCACCTGATGTGGGATTTGAATTCATGAAACCGCGAGATCACGACCTGAGCCAAAACCAAGAGTGCATCGCTTAAGCGACTGAGCCACCCAGGCACCCCAAAATGTCAGCTATTATTAACTGCTATATCTTAATAATATTATAATGAATGAGTATTATTAATATATAAATGGTTGAAGCACATTAAAGATCTGGAAACTGCATGTAGGACAATTCAGAAATTATCTAGAATTGCTCTGCTCAGTGATGATATTTATATATTTGAAATTATACTGTGTATAAATTGTAAAGCTTTTTTTGCTACTCACAATTCTGTATATTTATTTAATGATTGCATAGTTTTCTATCATGTAGTAGTAAAACTGTATAATTAATAAATTCCTTAATATTTAACATCAAGTTTTCCTACAGTTTTATTATTCTGAACAAATTTGAGTACTGATATCTTTTCACCTAAAACTTTCAGCAAATTATTAATTATTTCCTTAAGATCACATTCTAGAGAAGAATCTTTGGGCCAAAGAGTACAATTTTAACACATGTGATTTGTATTACAAAACTGATCTCAAAGGAAGTGTGGCTAATTTTTATTTACATTAGTAGTGCCAAATTTCCCACCTCCCCTCAAATTCTTATAAAATGAATGCATGCATGTATATGTATGTAAATATATGTATACCTATACACACATATATGCACACATACACATGTAGATTTATATATGTTTATTTGAGCTTTTAAAATCAGTATTTTTAAAATTATTTTCAAGAACATTTTGTATACTTCAAAATATCTTTATAATACTGTAATGAAGATAAGACATGAATAATTAAGTCACAAAGTGCTATGGCAATGTTATGGATAAATGACTCAGTCAGTAAATGGGAAAGAAGCAAAACCTAGGCCTTTGTTGCCAAGTCTATAATTCTTTCCATTTTAGCAAGCAGAATTAACATGTCAGTAAGCAAATTTCTTGAAATATGGTGGTAGCCACTAGGATCATTCACTTTATTTTAGGAAATCTAATTTGGCATTGTACCTAAAGTAAGTCAAAGAAGTCAATGAACAAAGCAGAATAAATGTACTTACAGATGTCCTGAGTCAGTGGTCTTTGAAATATTTAACTTTCCCCCTGTGGGATGCTTGGGGTTTTGCTGAATAATATGGTGTGAGACTTAGTAATTGTTTGTTCAGTTGATTGACAAGCATTACATGGAGTAAGTAATTACTTGTCATTCATCAGTATTTCAAGAAGACTGTGTGGTTAAATCGAGAGTAAGTCACTTACGGTTTAGGAGTTTAAGGTTCGATTTTCCATTGATTTATGTCAGGTTTTACTCTATTAAAAAAATTAGACCATAAAACTGTCCTAATAAGGATGATTCGGGCTTCAGCTGGAGGAAAAAAAACATGAGAGTAAGAGCCAACTCATTTTATTACTAAGACAAGACTGATTTCTTATCAGCATAATCACCTTATGCCCAGGATGTAGGTCTCAATGTAGTCAAAATTGAAAAGTGTCTTGGCTGTAGACATAGAAAACCAATTCTCTTAAATCACTAACTTCTCTGGTATTTTGGAAAACAAAAGGAAAAAATAATCAGCAAACAGAATTGTGGATCAGAAATATCTAAATGTGTTATATAAAATTAACAGAATTGTTTTTAAAGAACTGTAGGCTTATATTCTATAGCTTAATTGAAATTATCATGAGAATGTATGAGAAATTATTATAAGAAATTATTATGAGGTAGTAAAAAACATGACAATTTATTAGATTGCTTATAAAATTAAGTCTAGTCTTGGATATCAAAGTATAAGAAGTTAGCATCTGAAAATTCATCACAAGTAATATAAGGATACAGAAGAGTTTGCTGATACAACAGAAATTACCACTTTAACAGCACCAGGCAGAAATGACAGTACCTTAATTTTGATTCTGCCTCAGTATGTTGCTCTGGTAAGATAGGCTATCTCTCAAAAAATGAAGGAAACTAGTTCATGGCAAAATGAGACCCTAAATTATGCTTGCTGGCTGCCTAATCTCTCTCCTCTCTCTCTCTCTTTCTCTCTCTCTCTCTCTGTCTCCTAGTTATATTTTGCATACACAGAAGCAATTATCACATTATTAATATGTTAAAGAACATAGCTATGGAATCTAATGGTGTAGATTTAAATCGTGGCTCTTCCACTAATTAGTTGTGTGACCTGTATTAGTGGTTAAAACTCTCTTTGCTTTAATTTCCTCCTACATAAAACAGAGATTTAGTTCTATCTCACACACTTGTAGAAAAATTCATGTAAAATACTCATTCCAATAAAATACAACTTTCATTATTTTTTCCTCCTGAAATTTTATGAAAAATCATGAAAATTATTTTTTAATGTCATGATGTTGAGCACATGCCAATTACATTTCCAGAAGAAAATTCTGATTGTCTCATTTATGCTACTGTACTATAAATTGATGATATCCATTTGTCATAAAAGCTATGTCAAAAGGATATCAGAAAAACCAGTCAGAAAAAAAAAACAAAACAAAACAGTGAATCCACAAGGTTATGGAACACTCTGTTCCAATCTCATCAGACAGACATATTGTACATATTCTCAGAATCGGGCATGAATAATAAATACTGAATTATGTGAAGTTTCAGTACACTTACATTTACAATATAAAGTCTACTCTCTATAGCTTTGTGTTTGACTCTGAGAAAGGTCTCTAATCTTTTCTTTTTAAAAGGTTTGTAAGAATAAACAGATATGAGGAATGGAGACTATGGTTTGAGCCCATGGATTAATCTGTTCATTATAATCCCAAATGATTTTACCAAAGAAATATAAAATTGAGGGGCGCCTGGGTGGCGCAGTCGGTTAAGCGTCCGACTTCAGCCAGGTCACGATCTCGCGGTCCGTGAGTTCGAGCCCCGCGTCGGGCTCTGGGCTGATGGCTCAGAGCCTGGAGCCTGTTTCCGATTCTGTGTCTCCCTCTCTCTCTGCCCCTCCCCCGTTCATGCTCTGTCTCTCTCTGTCCCAAAAATAAATAAACGTTGAAAAAAAAAAATTTAAAAAAAAAAAAAAAAAAAAAAAAAAAAAGAAATATAAAATTGAGAAGAAATTGATTCTAGCACAGGATGGCATAAGTTAGATAAATGTTTTGAGAAATGTCTATAAACTACACTGTAGGTCAAACTGAGTTGAGGGCAGGACCTGTTATTTTACTGTTTGAAGGAAAATCCCACGTGGGTATAATGGGGAGTGTGTCAAAAAAAAACCCATTGACAAACCTAGCTTCAACCAGCAACATGACGTCTGATGCTGGAACAGATGAGACAAGAGGGATGGAAGAGAGGTGGACAAATTACTGATGATTTAGAGAAGTGGCCCAGATACCGGAAGCAGCACAGGACATTCTGATCCCAGGGCCAAGGATTTTCCTTTGACTGAATGGCTGGTGAAAAAAATGACAATGGCTAAAAGTGGATTCAAGAGAAAGGTACCAGACAGGAAAGAATTAACTATCATTTCGCTGACACACACACACACACACACACACACAAAGGAACACAAACTTTTAGGTACAAAAGTAAAACTTCCTATAAAAATAGCAAACAGCAACAACAAAAAAAGACAAATTACTCAGGTACATATTTAACAACAGCAACAAAAAATGAGCCAGAGTATGAATGTTCATTTAAATACTACCAAATAACAGAATAAGATGGACAGTCAGCTAAAAATGTTAGATGTTAATTCTACTTATATTAACTATTAAATGTAATGTGCCAATAAAAAAAAAAACAGGATTTTTTGGATGGGGAGTAACGACTTATTAACATTATTTCAATGTGCACATAGAAAAAGTAATTAAAGGATATCTAGCAAAATTCAGAAAAATAACAATATGAGGCACCAGCCTTACTCCATGATACAATGAAAAATCTCAACAATTAGAGTGCAGTGCCAGTACAGAAATAGACAAAACTACCACCAATAAATATTAGCAAATAATGAAAATCACAAAGTTCCTAAGAAAAAATTTATCAGTTTGATATTGAATTATAAAAAATGTGTTATAAAAAAGATTATGGGGGCATCTGGGTGGCTTAAAAGTTAAGCCTCCATCTCTTGGTTTCAGCTCAGGTCATGATCTCATGGATCATGGGTTCAAGCCCCACATGGGGCTCCTTGATGACAGTGCAAAGCCTGCTTGGGATTCTCTCTCTCTCCCCTCTTCTCTACCCCTCCTGTGTGCTCTCTCTTTCTCTCTCAAAATAAATAAATAAACTTAAAAAAAGATTACGAACAATAAAAACAGTCATATCCATATTTAAAATCTAAATAATTACTGGTGACATGGCTATAAAGTATAATCAGTGAAAACACATTGAAGTAAGATATCTTTTGTACAATGTATAAAACAACATTATCATCTAAGGACATCTGGGTGGCTCAGTTGGTTAAGCGTCTGCCTTCAGCTCAGGTCAAGATCTTATCTTTCGTGAGTGAGTTTGAGCCTCTAGTCAGTCTCTGTGCTGACAGCTCAGAGCCTGGAGTCTGCTTCAAATTGGTTCCCTCTCTTTCTGACCCTCTCCTGCTCTGTCTCTGTCTCTGTCTCCCCCTCAAAAATGAATAAACATTAAAAGAAAATAACATTATCATCTAGAGCTAAAATCCATGGTGTCTCACCAAATTAACTGTGTGATATTTAATTGGGGGAGAAGTATCAAGGGCAAGGAAGTAAAAATACGCTAAAGGTTTCTGCATAGGAAGAACAAATGATTCAGTGTTACCTATGATTTCAGTAGAAATTGATTCAGTGTTACCTATGATTTCAGTTTGGCATTTTGTTTTTTACTGAACTATAACAAGTATTCTAATGATTTTAGGATATACATCTTCCAAATCCCTAGAAGAAACAAAAAAGGGAGAACAAAAATCTTTGTTTAACTCCAAAATTCTGATAGTGGTCCAGTGTTAGGAAATGTGATAATAAAAATTCATCACATTATGAGATTTAAAGTGAAAACACATATAATCTGGAACAATGCCTCCCAAAAGAATTTGATACATTGTAACATATGTAGATGGCTTTTAACAAAACACAACACTTTTACTGAATAGAAACTGAAGAAGTTAATAACGTGATAGAGAATGATTTCACAAAGAATGGCTAAAATCCTATATAATAGAGGCTTTCTCATTAAAATTAAGAAAAGACAAAGACAGCTGACATTTCCATTTTTATGAAAGGACCAGTCAAGGTAATTGAATAAAAAAAGTTTCTAAAAAGGAGTAAAAAAAAAATGGAATAAAAAGTTAAAGTAATAATGATAGCTTCCTTGAAATCACAGAAGGAGCAATTGTAAAAAGATCTGAATTATTCTTAGTATGAGTTACCAAAAATATACATAGCTACACAAATGAAGATTGAAAAATTAATGTTATTTTCTTTTTTTCCACTTTGTGCATCTACTTCTTAATTTTTCTCCTTAAAAATATTTTCTTAAAAATTTTAATGAAAGTTATTATGAAAACATATTAAAATAAACTGTATATCTAAATAAGAAATTGGGGTCACTGCCATAACATGGACTAATGGAGCAGTAAAATTAGATTAATGCCCACAGCCTTCAATATTTTCCTTGAATGTTTACAAGTACTATTAATATATTGTACCGCATTCCACATAACTTACTTATATGGAAATAGTAGCCTGCTTTTCCTTGGAGCTAGAAAATCATGATCTAGAATTCTTCAATGTGAGGGAGCTGATTAGAAATGAAACCTTATTCAAATTTATGTTATTCATATCTTTCCTCTCTTTCTTTTCTCCTTCCTTCACATACACACATAAACACACGTGAATTTTATATGCATTACTACACTTAGTATTTTTCCAAAATATGATTTATCATCTTTTTTTTATTTTATTTTTTATTTTTTTAAATTTACATCCAAATTAGTTAGCATATAGTGCAACAATGATTTCTGGAGTAGATTCCTTAGTTGCCCCTTATCCATTTAGCCCACCTCCCCTCCCACAACCCCTCCAGTAACCCTCAGTTTGTTCTCCATATTTATGAGTCTCTTCTGTTTTGTCTCCCTCCCTGTTTTTATATTATTTTTGTTTCCCTTCCCTTATGTTCATCTGTTTTATCTCTTAAAGTCCTCATATGAGTGAAGTCATATGATTTTTATCTTTCTCTGACTGATTTCGCTTAGCATAATACCCTTCAGTCCCATCCACGTAGCTGCAAATGGCAAGATTTCTTTCTTTTTGATTGCTGAGTAATACTCCATTGTGTGTGTGTGTGTGTGTGTGTGTGTGTGTGTGTGTCTGTGTGTGTGTGTGTGTGTGTGTGTGTGTATCACATCTTCTTTATCCATTCATCCATCTTCTTTTTTAAAATGGGAAAACACAGCCACAAAGAGGATAATCCTGACCTGCCATAAGATTCCTAGGGAAAGAACTGGCATCACTAAGACTCATGCCCATTACTTACTTCTCATAAAGTCTCCACAAAGAGGAAGAATTGAAAATGAATGTGTTATTTCTTATAACAATTATATTCTGGTAACTCTATATTTGAGGAATTGATTTATATATTAAAGAAAAAAACACAATGCAAAAAGTTGAATTATTGTTCCCTCATTCCCCCCCGCCCCCATCCCAGATGTTACTGCTAAACTTAGGAGAAAGCAACAATAATGTTCAGACCGTTAGAATTATATATAAAACTTTTCCCAAAGAATTTTAAAAGCTTGCCCTAGGAGTGTTCCAGGTTCCCATTCACTCTAGTTCCCTCTTATCCTAACCATAAGTAATATAAGTGGAATTGGAGATGCCGATTTCCACATAACATGTTAAATTTGTACCACCTTATGTACAAGTGGAAATCATTATTCTCATTGGAGGAATATTCTAATATTTGCTTCCTTACTGATGAAATTAAAAATCAGAAAGATATTATGCAAGTTTTATATCCTATAGGTCAATGTATTTGGGGAATAAGACAGCACTTATTTGGGGGTAATTTACTCTCCATGATCCTTTTTTTCACATGAAGGAATTGCTGGTGGCTGAGCCTCACACCAGATTATGAAACTCTTTGTTGGTCAGTTCTACACAGTACAGCCAGGGATGGAAACCACTGACTCTAAACTAAACTTCTTGCCTTTATCTCCCTACCTCCCCACTTATCACTCATTCTCTCCCATGGGAACAGAAAGGAATTACAGATTCAGTAATCTCTGGAAAAGGAACTGAGCATGCCTGACTCAGCTGCAGCATCCTTAGAAGCCAACCTGTCCTCATATCTACATGTTCTGGTCTGCTCCCTGTCTTGTGGTAAGGGGGCCACTGTTGGTGGGGAAAATCTATAGCTGTCCAGTGCTTATGGGATGAATTATTAGCATTCCCACTTGTCCACAGATCTAAAGTAATTTTCTAAACAGCTGTATCAGTAATAAAGGTCATATTTTGATCTATTAGTTTCATGTCTTTATTACACTATGGATTTATAAATGGATGAGTAGAAGGGCTATTATTTATATACCACCTGCCTCCCACAAAACTTCAAGAGTAGGTTTCCATTTTACTTTACCTTTACATAAGAGCTAAGAAAGCAAAGTGAGAGCTAAGAAAGCAAAGTGAACACATACACAGCAAATGTGGTATGTGTGCATGTGTGGGATGATCATGGGTGTCATGGTAGGGGTGGAGAAATCAAACCAAAATACAAACAAGAAGCAAACTTTAAATTATACACCGAGATTGTTTCTCACTCAAGATTAGGTATGTATCCACAAGCCATTAGTATCTTTTAAAACTCTGAGAGTGAGACAGGATAGGTGGTTGGAGTGTAATGTCATAGATAGGACCATGGAAACTGATGTCAAACAGGCCTAGTTTTAAATTCCATTCAGCCATATACAAGTGCTGTGACTTTAGGCAAATTACTAAACCTTTCCAAGCTTTAGTTGGCTAAAATGAAAGTCCGCTATGAGCTTTGCATGAGGATTATATGAGATAATGTGTAATACCTTTAACACAGTGTTTGGCACATAGTAACCAATGGATATTAGCTATTATTTTCATTACTTTGCAAATGAAGTCCTGACACCCAGAGAAAGATAGGTAATGTGTTTAATGTCGCCAAGTTACAAAATTACAGAATGAAGCTAGCATCTACATTTTTTAACATTCTTCAACATCATACCCAACTTCATTCCCATAAACTTTCCCATGAACTAGTTCCCAGGAACTTAAATTGAGATTTAGTGCCTTGTTTCCTTAGCATGTTCTTTTCTGTACTTGAGATGTATACATCCGTTCTTTCCGTTCTGCAGTGCTATTTATCAGTTCTAATGTAATGTCACCCCTTCCATGAAGCTTTCCAGATCATCAGGGGGCACTTGCTCTTTTATTAAAAAATGTAGCCTGGGGGCGCCTGGGTGGCTCAGTTAGTTGAGCGTCTGGCTTCCGCTCAGGTCATGATCTCACAGTTCACGGGTTTGAGCCCTGTGTCGGGCCCTGTGCTGACAGCTCAGAGCCTGGAGTCTGCTTCGGATTCTATGTCTCCCTCTCTCTCTGACCCTCCCCTGTTCATGCTCTGTCTGTCTCTGTCTCAAAAATAAATAAACATTAAGAAAAAAAATGTAGCCTGTGCCACTCATGTGGTATTAATCCAAAATTTCCTTGGGTTGAAATTAATTATAAATGTCTCTCAATTATCTTGCTAGATTTTGTGTTCTTGGGTAGCAGGATTTGCCTTATTCCCTTGTGTGGTTTATTACCTTATATAGAATAAGCACTTAATATGCTTAATAAGCATTTGCCAAATAAAAGATAAATGAGAGAACCTGCCAATATTCACTTAGTACTGAATTTCTAAAAAAAATGAAATAACGAGATTGTGGAAACAATGACAATGTTAAATCCAATTAAAATGCCATAGGTTTCATATAAGAAAGAAATAATTCTCTAGGATGAAAATTAATTGGCATGAAATAACTTCACACCCAAGTGGTGCTTCTATTATATTTGAGTATCAATTATATGATCCTTCCAACTGTTTTATAGAGAAATTTACATTGGACAATTAATACTTGATATCTAACTATGAGTCAAAGGAAGCTTGGTTTTCCCATATTATTGCTAACTCCCACAACAAAAACCCAAGGGCTACTAATAAGTTTTGGAGGAATCAGAGGAGCTACTTTTAAAAGGTAATACATTGTGATAAAGACAGAAAACAAAATAATCTACACATCTACTGGCAGCAGGGTTGATAGATTTGCCTTTAAAAATATTACAGGGTCTCCCGGGTGGCTTAGTCGGCTAAGCATCCAACTCTTGATTTCAGCTCAGGTCATGATCCATGGTGGTGGGATCAAGCCCTGGGTCAGGCTCCACACTGAGCATGGAGCCTGCTTAAGAATCTTCCTTAAGAGATTCTCTCCCTCTGCCCCTTTCCCCTGCTCATGCTCTCTCTCTCTCTCTCTCTCTCTCTCTCAATAATAATAATGAATAAAAAGCTATTACATTCCTTACTCCCTATACTTAATATCACATCAGTACTGACACTGGTTTAATGTAACTTTTAGTCTTTTTTTGATCCAAACTTATGGTTAGATTCATGGTACATAAATTTAATTCACATTGAGAAGGACATCACTATAAATAGTAAGATAATAAATTCATTAAATGAATAAATGACTGAATGAAACACTGCTATAGTTAGCCTTGCATCATGTTTTAGAATGTTTAGAGAAGATACTCGATTCACACTTCTCTGCAAGAATGCCTTCATCTCAGGATTTACACAATATTTTCATCTTTTTAAACATTTTCTAGACTAAGATCTAAATTTGACGCTCTCATTCTGCATGAAGGACAGCTAATTATTAACAATCATTTTCACAGAGGCTATTCTATTCTCCTGAGATAAGACTAATGTAAGATGAGTGAGGCACTCAGGTCTAATACACATTTTCAGGAGTAACAAAATACACAGTAATCAAGATAAATACTAAGTTAATGCAATATTTTAAAAAATCAAATCAGCAAACTATAACCCATAAATTGTCTGTTTCATTAGTGAAATTTTATTAGAAGTAGTAACACTAGGTAAATGTGTGTTCCATGTCCCTGGGATTTAGGCAAAAAATCCTTGTTGGTATTGATTAAATCACACCCTAATAGAAGTCAACATTTAATTCAGTCTTTTAATCTGCTCAAGTGGTATCTGAGGAATACAGAATGAATCAAAGTTTTTAAAATTGTAGAAAAACAATAGTGAGTATTACAGAGATCATAGTCTTTTAACACCTTTCTCTTCCTCCAACAAACAAAATATGTCAGTCATTACACTCTTACTTGGACAAACTTCCAATTTTATTTAGACTATTTTGACTGCTTTTAGTTATATAGGCCTCTACAGACCCATGTTCAATGATTCAAGAAGACAAGAGATGTAAACCCTTCAAATTTGATGAAACACTAGAAATGGTCTTAGCAACATACATATATTCAAAGCATACTAATAGTTTTAAATGGTGAGGTTTTTTTCTTTTTCCTGAACCACAGGGACAAACGGTATATAAAAATACAAAATATATATTATTTATTTTCATATCATTATTTACTGATGATGACTATACCAAGAACATTATTAGATAAAGACACATAATATGATTTAGGAATGATCTTTCATACTTTATAGATTAAAACAGAGACCTGATGTAAGCTAATTACTGGTGGACCACTATTTCAACAGATTTCTCACCCAAAAGTCCATGGCCTTTCTACTAAAACACATTGCTGAAAATAACCTTAGAAGTTATTTAACCCAACTTCCTTTATCACTCTGAAGAAAATTATTTTTGTGCTGATTGAAAACAGAATTGGGAGAGAAGGAAGATGGCGGCGTAGGAGGACGCTGGGCTCACCGCGCGTCCTACTGATCACTTAGATTCCACCTACACCTGCCTAAAAAACCCAGAAAACCGCCAGAGGATTAGCAGAACGGAGTCGCCGGAGCCAAGCACAGACGAGAGGCCCACGGAAGAGGGTAGGAAGGGCGGCGAGGCGGTGCGCACTCCACGGACTGGCGGGAGGGAGCCGGGGCGGAGGGGCGGCTCGCCGGCCAAGCAGAGCCCCCGAGTCTGGCTTGCAAAAAGCGGAGGGGCCTGACGGACTGTGTTCCTACAGCAAGCGCGACTTAGCGTCTGGGAGGTCATAAGTTAACAGCTCTGCTCAGAAAGCGGGAAGGCTGGAGGACAAAGGGAAGGAGAGCTGCTGAGCCCCCTGACGACAGAGCTCAGTTTGGTGGGGAACAAAGGCGCTCGCCAGCGCCATCTTCCCCGCCCATCCCCCAGCCAAAATCCCAAAGAGAACCAGTTCCTGCCAGGGAACTTGCTCGCTCTGCGCAAACACCCAACTCTGCGCGTCTGCGGAGCCAAACCTCCGGCAGCGGATCTGACTCCCTCCTGCTGCCACAGGGCCCCTCCTGAAGTGGATCACCTAAGGAGAAGCAAGCTAAGCCTGCCCCTCCTGCCCCTGTGCACCTTGCCTACCCACCCCAGCTAAGACGCCAGATCCCCAGCATCACAAGCCTGGCAGTGTGCAAGTAGCCCAGACAGGCCACCCCACCCCACAGTGAATCCCGCCCCTAGAAGAGGGGAAGAGAAGGCACGCACCAGTCTGACTGTGGCCCCAGCGGTGGGCTGGGGGCAGACATCAGGTCTGACTGCGGCTCCGCCCACCAACTCCAGTTATACACCACAGCACAGGGGAAGTGCCCTGCAGGTCCTCACCACGCCAGGGACTATCCAAAATGACCAAGCGGAAGAATTCCCCTCAGAAGAATCTCCAGGAAATAACAACAGCTAATGAGCTGATCAAAAAGGATTTAAATAATATAACAGAAAGTGAATTTAGAAAAATAGTCATAAAATTAATCGCTGGGCTTGAAAACAGTATAGCTGACAGCAGAGAATCTCTTGCTACAGAGATCAAGGGACTAAGGAACAGTCACGAGGAGCTGAAAAACGCTTTAAACGAAATGCATAACAAAATGGAAACCACCACGGCTCGGATTGAAGAGGCAGAGGAGAGAATAGGTGAACTAGAAGATAAAGTTATGGAAAAAGAGGAAGCTGAGAAAAAGAGAGATAAAAAAATCCAGGAGTATGAGCGGAAAATTAAGAGAACTAAGTGATACACTAAAAAGAAATAATCTACGCATAATTGGTATCCCAGAGGAGGAAGAGAGAGGGAAAGGTGCTGAAGGGGTACTTGAAGAAATAATAGCTGAGAACTTCCCTGAACTGAGGAAGGAAAAAGGCATTGAAATCCAAGAGGCACAGAGAACTCCCTTCAGACGTAACTTGAATCGATCTTCTGCATGACATATCATAGTGAAACTGGCAAAATACAAGGATAAAGAGAAAATTCTGAAAGCAGCAAGGGGTAAACGTGCCCTCACATATAAAGGGAGACCTATAAGACTCGTGACTGATCTCTCTTTTGAAACTTGGCAGGCCAGAAAGAATTGGCACGAGATTTTCAGTGTGCTAGACAGAAAAAATATGCAGCCGAGAATCCTTTATCCAGCAAGTCTGTCATTTAGAATAGAAGGAGAGATAAAGGTCTTCCCAAACAAACAAACACTGAAGGAATTTGTCACCACTAAACCAGCCCTACAAGAGATCCTAAGGGGGACCCTGTGAGACAAAGTACCAGAGACATCACTACAAGCATAAAACATACAGACATCACAATGACTCTAAACCCATATCTTTCTATAATAACACTGAATGTCAATGGACTAAATGCGCCAACCAAAAGACATAGGGTATCAGAATGGATAAAAAAACAAGACCCATCTATTTGCTGTCTACAAGAGACTCATTTTAGACCTGAGGACACCTTTAGATTGAGAGTGAGGGGATGGAGAACTATTTATCATGCTACTGGAAGCCAAAAGAAAGCTGGAGTAGCCATCCTTATATCAGACAAACTAGACTTTAAATTAAAGGCTGTAACAAGAGATGAAGAAGGACATTATATAATAGTGACAGGGTCTATCCATCAGGAAGAGCTAACAATTATAAATGTCTATGCGCCGAATACCGGAGCGCCCAAATATATAAAACAATTACTCATAAACATAAGCAACCTTATTGAGAAGAATGTGGTAATTGCAGGGGACTTTAACACCCCACTTACAGAAATGGATAGATCATCTAGACACACGGTCAATAAAGAAACAAGGGCCCTGAATGAGACATTGGATCAGATGGACTTGACAGATATATTTAGAACTCTGCATCCCAAAGCAACAGAATATACTTTCTTCTCGAGTGCACATGGAACATTCTCCAAGATAGATCATATACTGGGTCACAAAACAGCCCTTCATAAGTTTACAAGAATTGAAATCATACCATGCATACTTTCAGACCACAATGCTATGAAGCTTGAAATCAACCACAGAAAAAAGTCTGCAAAACCTCCAAAAGCATGGAGGTTAAAGAACACCCTACTCACGAATGAGTGGGTCAACCAGGCAATTAGAGAAGAAATTTAAAAATATATGGAAACAAACGAAAATGAAAATACAACAATCCAAACGCTTTGGGACGCAGCGAAGGCAGTCCTGAGAGGAAAATACATTGCAATCCAGGCCTATCTCAAGAAACAAGAAAAATCCCAAATACAAAATCTAACAGCACACCTAAAGGAACTAGAAGCAGAACAGCAAAGGCAGCCTAAACCCAGCAGAAGAAGAGAAATAATAAAGATCAGAGCAGAAATAAACAATATAGAATCTAAAAAAACTGTAGAGCAGATCAACGAAACCAAGAGTTGGTTTTTTGAAAAAATAAACAAAATTGACAAACCTCTAGCCAGGCTTCTCAAAAAGAAAAGAGAGATGGCCCACATAGATAAAATCATGAATGAAAATGGAATTATTACAACCAATCCCTCAGAGATACAAACAATTATCAGGGAATACTATGAAAAATTATATGCCAACAAATTGGACAACCTGGAAGAAATGGACAAATTCCTGAACACCCACACTCTTCCAAAACTCAATCAGGAGGAAATAGAAAGCTTGAACAGACCCATAACCAGCGAAGAAATTGAATCGGTTATCAAAAATCTCCCAACAAATAAGAGTCCAGGACCAGATGGCTTCCCAGGGGAGTTCTACCAGACGTTTAAAGCAGAGATAATACCTATCCTTCTCAAGCTATTCCAAGAAATAGAAAGGGAAGGAAAACTTCCAGACTCATTCTATGAAGCCAGTATTACTTTGATTCCTAAACCAGACAGAGACCCAGTAAAAAAAGAGAACTACAGGCCAATATCCCTGATGAATATGGATGCCAAAATTCTCAATAAGATACTAGCAAATCGAATTCAACGGCATATAAAAGGAATTATTCACCATGATCAAGTGGGATTCATTCCTGGGATGCAGGGCTGGTTCAACATTCGCAAATCAATCAACGTGATACATCACATTAACAAAAAAAAAGAGAAAAACCATATGATCCTGTCAATCGATGCAGAAAAGGCCTTTGACAAAATCCAGCACCCTTTCTTAATAAAAATCCTTGAGAAAGTCGGGATAGAAGGAACATACTTAAAGATCATAAAAGCCATTTATGAAAAGCCCACAGCTAACATCATCCTCAACGGGGAAAAACTGAGAGCTTTTTCCCTGAGATCAGGAACACGACAGGGATGCCCACTCTCACCGCTGCTGTTTAACATAGTGCTGGAAGTTCTAGCATCAGCAATCAGACAACAAAAGGAAATCAAAGGCATCAAAATTGGCAAAGATGAAGTCAAGCTTTCGCTTTTTGCAGATGACCTGATATTATACATGGAAAATCCGATAGACTCCACCAAAAGTCTACTAGAACTGATACATGAATTCAGCAAAGTTGCAGGATACAAAATCAATGTACAGAAATCAGTTGCATTCTTATACACTAACAATGAAGCAACAGAAGGACAAGTAAAGAAACTGATCCCATTCACAATTGCACCAAGAAGCATAAAATACCTAGGAATAAATCTAACCAAAGATGTAAAGGATCTGTATGCTGAAAACTATAGAAAGCTTATGAAGATAATTGAAGAAGATTTAAAGAAATGGAAAGACATTCCCTGCTCATGGATTGGAAGAATAAATATTATCAAAATGTCAATACTACCCAAAGCTATCTACACATTCAATGCAATCCCAATCAAAATTGCACCAGCATTCTTCTCGAAACTAGAACAAGCAATCCTAAAATTCATATGGAACCACAAAAGGCCCCGAATAGCCAAAGTAATTTTGAAGAAGAAGACCAAAGCAGGAGGCATCACAATCCCAGACTTTAGCCTCTACTACAAAGCTGTCATCATCAAGACAGCATGGTATTGGCACAAAAACAGACACATAGACCAATGGAATAGAATAGAAACCCCAGAACTAGACCCACAAACGTATGGCCAACTCATCTTTGACAAAGCAGGAAAAAACATCCAATGGAAAAAAGACAGTCTCTTTAACAAATGGTGCTGGGAGAACTGGACAGCAACATGCAGAAGGTTGAAACTAGACCACTTTCTCACACCATTCACAAAAATAAACTCAAAATGGATAAAGGACCTGAATGTGAGACAGGAAACCATCAAAACCTTAGAGGAGAAAGCAGGAAAAGACCTCTCTGACCTCAGCCGTAGCAATCTCTTCCTCGACACATCCCCAAAGGCAAGGGAATTAAAAGCAAAAGTGAATTACTGGGACCTTATGAAGATAAAAAGCTTCTGCACAGCAAAGGAAACAACCAACAAAACTAAAAGGCAACCAACGGAATGGGAAAAGATATTTGCAAATGACATATCGGACAAAGGGCTAGTATCCAAAATCTATAAAGAGCTCACCAAACTCCACACCCGAAAAGCAAATAACCCAGTGAAGAAATGGGCAGAAAACATGAATAGACACTTCTCTAAAGAAGACATCCGGATGGCCAACAGGCACATGAAAAGATGTTCAGCGTCGCTCCTTATCAGGGAAATACAAATCAAAACCACACTCAGGTATCACCTCACGCCAGTCAGAGTGGCCAAAATGAACAAATCAGGAGACTATAGATGCTGGAGAGGATGTGGAGAAACGGGAACCCTCTTGCACTGTTGGTGGGAATGCAAATTGGTGCAGCCGCTCTGGAAAGCAGTGTGGAGGTTCCTCAGAAAATTAAAAATAGACCTACCCTATGACCCAGCAATAGCACTGTTAGGAATTTATCCAAGGGACACAGGAGTACTGATGCATAGGGGCACTTGTACCCCAATGTTCATAGCAGCACTCTCAACAATAGCCAAATTATGGAAAGAGCCTAAATGTCCATCAACTGATGAATGGATAAAGAAATTGTGGTTTATATACACTATGGAATACTACGTGGCAATGAGAAAAAATGAAATATGGCCTTTTGTAGCAACGTGGATGGAACTGGAGAGTGTGATGCTAAGTGAAATAAGCCATACAGAGAAAGACAGATACCATATGGTTTCACTCTTATGTGGATCCTGAGAAACTTAACAGGAACCCATGGGGGAGGGGAAGGAAAAAAAAAAAAAGAGGTTAGAGTGGGAGAGAGCCAAAGCATAAGAGACTGTTGAGAACTGAGAGCAAACTGAGGGTTGATGGGGGGTGGGAGGGAGGAGAGGGTGGGTGATGGGTATTGAGGAGGGCACCTTTTGGGATGAGCACTGGGTGTTGTATGGAAACCAATTTGACAATAAATTTCATATATAAATTAAAAAAAAAAAAAAAAACAGAATTGGTCTATGTATCAATTCTTCTGACTCTCCAGGACAGGGCTTTTTCCATTACCCATGATAGAAGTGCAGCTGCCTCACCAGACGCATTTACTTGGAGATGCACCCACCCACTACGGTGAAAATGCTCAGAGCTGTACCTTTTTCTACATCAGCAGCCATCATACTCAGACATGCTGAGGGAGGGAATTGAAGCCTATAGCCAATGACTGATGTGGGGTGCTAAGTACCCAGCCCCTTACTGCGAAGTGGGACAGCTGAGGTGCCATTGATGCTCCACATTCTCTGTGAAATCGTTTTGAACCGTAACTTAATACAAACCATACCTTTCCTTGGCTTCTTCCCGTCTACCCTCTACCTCACTGGATCACAGGTTTTGCTCTTGAGATCACTCCTGCAAATCACATCTATAACAATCATCTTCTCAGAGCCTGCCTATATAAAAGTCACACTAAAATATCTGTGTTGACTCTTTTAGATATTTCTTTATTTTTATTTTATTGTCTAAATACCCTATCCTTTAATAAACAAACTCTGTGACTCTTTTTAGCCTTATCACTGAACTGGGAAAAAACAAAAATGAAAAATATGACCTCCAGATAAACATGCAACTTTAAAGCTTTTGAAGAAAAAATCAACAGGGGGGAAAATACACTTGTCTAAAACTTTCTCTTCAGATTAAATAGTCGTCCTACCTCTCATGAAAGTATATGACTACAAAAAATTATTTTAAAAGTGCAAATCTTATCTTTTCTTAAATACTATGCATTTTCTTTGTGTTTTTATGCCTTTTATTTGATTTAAATTGTACCACATATCAAATATTATATTCAGCTCTTATTTCTTAAAAATGTTACCCTGATGACTTTGACTGAATTGACAGTTTACTCCCTGAAACGTGAAAAATGCTGTGTTAGCCCTTTCCATGTTTCCTTTCTGCGACAAAGGAGGAGGGGTACCCTCTCCTATCAAAGGCAATGAAAGTCTCGACATGGGCTCTGATCTTCAATCTTTCTTATATTTATAGAGGTTACATATGTCTATTTTCTTTTCTGCTGCATCTTCACGCTGTAATGACTACTTCCACGGTATTTCCCATATATTAAAAAAAAAAAAAAAGATTCCAAAAACACTCCCTGGTCCTAAGCTTCCCCTAGTTACTTCTCTCTCTCTACTCACCTCATTTGATCCAATCAGTTCCAGTTTCAAAAACTTGCTTTCTGCTCTTGGTCTCGTAGACATAACATGTTGTAGACTTTTCCACCAAATATTTGGTCACTTTTTAAAAGAATCATTTGGTTCTTCTTTCTGTTTCCACCTAACTATATATTTCTAGCACAACATGCTTTCTAGGCAGTAGATTCAAATATTCAGTCCCTTATTGGCATCTCCCTCTAGATCTTTCACCCTCATTTCAAATATGATCTATCTACGCTGAAATCTCTGCCTTCATCTGAGCCTCAGGAACATATGCTAGACTCTGTTCTAAGTGCTGTGAATATGTATGGTGTCATACATGTGCACACAACACATAATCAACATACAAAACTTCCAGATACATACATATAAATAAGGTCTTTGGCCTCATTGAGATTCTAACTTACTATGGAAAAATAAAACTACATATAGTTACCATTCAGTCTAGAAGAGTGCTTTGTAGAGGAATTAGGAGGAATTAGAAAGTAGTATGGTAGTGTGTAGCAGGCATACCCAAACTAGTCTGGCGTCAAGTACTATTTATGGAATGTTTTCCAGAGGAAGTTCTATGTAAGCATATTTGTACTTGAATTTAATTAATAAAGATTAACTTAATAGAGGTGTATCAAACTTTGCACCTAGGAAATGGAAACGATAGCATGTATAGTATTAAGGATTTTTAAACCTGATTATTTAAGAGAATAAAATCTCAGTAAGCTTCCACATAGGACATACTTTTTCCACATAGGACACATAGGACATATTTTTTAACACCCTGAACGAAATAAAATAGAAATGAGTAAAACAAGTTTAAACCCATGACAAAAAAAAATCAAGCTCCTGGGGCACCTGGGTGGTTCAGTCGGTTAGGCGTCTGACTTCGGCTCAGGTCAAGATCTCATTGTTTGTGGGTTTGAGGCCCACGTCGGGCTCTGTGCTGACAGCTCAGAGCCTGCTTCAGATTCTGTGTCTCCCTCTCTCTCTGCCCCGTCCCTGCTCACACTCTGTCTCTCTCTCTCAAAAATAAATAAACATTAAAAAAAACTAAAAAAAAAACCAAACTACTCATTTTGTTTCAAAAAATATTTCTAGATAACTTCTTAATCAATGAGGAAATAAATCTAAAATAAAGCCAATAAAAAGAACAAGAACATGACATAGAAATTTACAAAATATTATCAGTGTTCTATCCTGATAAATATTTATATGTGAATAATTTTATTATATCAAGAAAAAATTAGTCTGAATATTCATTTTATAAACATTAAAAAACAATCTGTATAAAGTAGAAGGCAAAATAAAGATATCTGCAATTCATTAAATGCTAGAAAAACAAAAATACGATTAAAGAATATAGTCAGTGAACCAATAAAATATATAATTTTTTTCACAAATTTCACTTGGAAAAGAACCACTAATACCAAAGGAAATTTAAAATTAATACTCTAATGATAAGTATATAGAGATTAAATTATAAAAACACTATATATGTGCTAGAAATTTGTATAGATTGTATACATTTGTATATGTGCTAGAAAAATATGTATAAAATGGGCAACTTTTCTTGGTAAAATGCAATTTGACTTAACTAACTCAAGAAGTAGAGAACTTGGATAAATAAATTACCATGTGGACCATCTGTTGAAAAAATTTGAGAAAGGTTAATTTATCTTTTTTTACAGTAGTTAAAAGAATTTTTCCTACATTTCTACCACCTGCATCTATAATCATAATTTTGGGAATATTAGGGACAGGCTCACCTATATTTTTTACAGGACAGGGACAATAAACATAAACCAAGTCCTACCTACTAACCATATGTTTAAATATTTAAAAGGTAAAAATAAGATACCCAGCTGGAAATTAAGATATGGTATACCTCCTATTGACAACAGATAAAATTTCCAAGTATACGTACATGAAACTAAAATTTCATATAACTGCAAATAGGCAAAATAGTAAAAACAATTTAATTGTTTAATTTAATTGTTTAACTGATATTATACATGTTGGTAGCTGATGAGTAGGATATTTATAAGAAAAATAAAACAAAGGCGTTTTTTTAAAATCTGTGTTTATTCTATACATTTATGATTCTTTCTTTCATTTCAGCAAAGTCACTAGTTAGGTTAAGTCAAGATTTTGACACAACTATATTAAAGTTCTCCATTATTTTTTAAATTTCATCATAAATTGTTATTATATTACTCAAATTTTTACTTTCTCATAAATTGCATCTATGGTACTTAATTTCTCTTTTTTTCAAAATTTTCTATGTGGCATATTACCAAAAAAAGAAAAATTACAAACAATAGCAGCATATTTTTCAGGTGCCTAAAATCAATCTTCTTAATTTAGAAGAATCATTTTTTTAAAGATTTTTGAGATAATTTAAATCTTTTCCAAAGTAAAATAACCAGATTTAAATCTGATTTTTTTTTTTTTTTGTAAACCATGCCAAATCACTGTCGATAGCACAAGTTGAAAATTAATTTGATTTTCTGCTAAAGATCCACAATTTGCTTTTAGTGTATGTCATGTCTTATGTTTATTAAATAAAATTGTTTTTACAGGATTTAGATGACATTATCATTGTGTTTTAAGGAGTTTTAAGGTCAAATTTTATGTGTGCTTCACATATTTCATCTTTGGTCAGACTCAGAAAGCATCATATATAATAGTTTAATTTTTCAAAGAATATCATTGCTATCCACTTAGGCATACAAAGTATAGGCGGTATGTGGAAAAAAGAAAGCTTTTGATTTTCAGTCAAAATTCTAGCCTGTGCATTTCCCTCTTGTTCTTGACAATATGTACATTATTCAAATGAAGCTAAAGTTTTAATTTCTGAAACTAAATTAAATGTTAAATATTTTTATAAAATAAAAAAAATCATAATTCTTATATTTAAGAACCCATACTGTTGCCAGTATAAAATGACAGCATGCCTTACTCATGTTACTTGTAGAACTACTTATATATAAATCTGAGAGGGATATGTGTTTTTAATACCACAGAATATTTTTCAGGACAGCGTGCAACTGTTGCACACCGTCAGGACATGCCTGTATGAGGAACAGATAGAGAAGCAAGAAAATGGAAACTCATCCCTTCGGGGAAGTGAGTATGCCAGAATCCATGAGATTCATGCTAAGAAAAAGGACTTAGCAACTTGATTTATCTTCTTTCACATAAGCACTTCTGTTGCTTAAATTTCACTGTTCTGAAATAGACAGTGGCACAACTCACACACCTTGCAGGCATGTGGCTATGGTTCCCTCCTGTCCTGAGGCTTAGGGTGAGAGATGCAGAGAAATGTTCCTCTCATGTAGTGATGGGTGCTCGCAAGAGATCTTCTGCCCAGGTCTTGCAATGCTAATGAGAGGAGGAGCCCTTCAAAGCAACATGCCAATTATCCTGAGGATAGCATTGAAGGAAATGGAGAGAACCGGGTCTCTAACAATGTCATTGAGCCCCTGAAATAATCACCCCGAGAACACGCCTACCTCTAGAATTCTTACGGGAGAAAATAAAAGTTCATTAATTGAGGCCACTTTTAGTTGGCATTATCAGCCAGGATTTGAAGAGCAAAGCAGAAACTTCTGGTATGTAGAATTTAAGAAAACACTTGAGTATGTGGGATAATGGAAGACCAGATAGCCATCACTGAACATCAACCTGAAAAGCTAACATGCGAGGTTCTCAGCATTCACATGTAATGCTAAAGAATCTGTAGAACTTTCCACCAAGTACCCAGGTAACACCAACAAATTAGGATGTTCTGAAGAGGTTATCGGTAAATTGCTATAAATTTCTGGCTAATCAGAGAAGAGCCTTCCAAATCCTGCATAGTGGCCTCTCAGAAGAATCTGATCCTTAACCTATGGGCAAAGGGACCCTAGGTAACATGTACTGAATCCTGTTCTTTGGCACCCACGGAAAACAGCATGGATACGACCTATTAAGATGCCAAGTTTATTACAGACAATTCAACATGTTTGGATTTGCTTTCATTTATGGTAAAAAAAATACCCACATCAGAGCACCATAAGCATTCAAATTAAGTAAAAAAAAAAGAGAGAGACTGTGTTTTAAAACTATCATAAGTTAAAAAATTTAAATTTAAATTTTATAGTGTTTTCTTTATATACTATATGTAGAAACAATCAAAATGGTTGACAATCCATGATTAATATGATCCCCTGATATATCATTAATTAATTTCAGTAATATTCCATTTTGTTCTTATATATTTACTATGTATTCATCTGTATTTTTAAAATCATTTAAAAGAGGCATGTGTTGGGGCACCTGGATGGCTCAGTCAATTAAGCACCCAACTCTTGATTTCAGCTCAGGTCATGATCTCACGACTCACAAGATCTAGTCCCATGAGCCCCACGACAGGCTCCTCACTGAAAGCACAGAGTGTTTCTCTCTCTCACTCTCTCCCTCTTCCTCTCTTTCTCTCTCTCAAAATAAATACTAAAAAAAATAGGTATGTGCTATATTTTAAGAAGTTTAATGGGTGGGATGAAGTAATTGTTTTTGAGAGAGAGAGAGTGTGTGCACACATGAGAGCAGGGAGGAGCAGAGGGAGAGGGTGAGAGAATTTTAAGCAGGCTCTGCACCCAGCACCAAGCCCAACTCAGGGCTCAATCTTAAGACCATGAGATCATGATCTGAGCCGAAATCAAGAGTTGGATGCTTAATCGACTGAGTTACCCAGGTGCCCCGAGGAATTAATTTTTTATCCTACCTGCCTTTGCTATAATGACATGCTTCTGAAACTATATTAGGATTAATTTACAACTTGAAAATGCTTAATACATTATTAACATTATTAATATTTATAAATATTTCCCTTGGCAGTGTTCTATAAAATATACAACAGGTTAATACTGAAGAGATAAGTTATTTGAAAATTTTAAAAGCTAGGCTTTTATACCTTAAATAAACAATTATAAACATATTTAATAACCTTTAATAACAACAAAAAGAAAAACTTAGCATTTACTATAAAGAACTATATCTAAAACTAAGATCATTCTTTTTTTTTCAAAATTTATCAAATAGATGCTTTCAATGCACTGTATGCAAGTTGTGAATACAGATAATGTCAAATTTCTGTCTTTAAGCTAACATGATAAAGATTATACATAATGAGTACTTACAATACATTATATATATTATATGTTTATAATGAAACTGTGGCAAACCAAACTCCAAAGTTAATAAATTCCAAAATATAATCATTAATATGATAAATTAATAATGATTCATTTCAATTCTAGTTTTGTAATCTCTAGGATAGGTGGGCAACCATACAATTTGCCATACAAACAAGACATGAAACTCTATTAAGAGAGCATGGTTGCTGTTAATTATGGTGAGTCCTCAGGTTCAAACAAAAATATATGGCCGTTGTATGGACAGGAAAAAGCTTCATGGAAGAGGTGCTATCTAAAATGCATCTTGAAGAATGAATCTCATAGAAAAATTTCATATATGTGTAGAAAAGTTATTAACCTTGCAGGGCAGGAAGAAATCAGTTCTTCTTCTTATGGCTCTTGAATATTCATATTAAAACCTAATATATTACCTCAGAGAATGAAAATATTTAACATTTATTAATACATAAGTAATAATGGGGTATTCATTTACCTATTGTCATTTTCAAAATGTTAGTGGCACTGAAGAGAGATTTTATTTTTAATAAAGGATAATATTGGCTAGAATTAATCAGTGTTCATAATTAAGTGGCAACATGAGAAGTCTGTAACACACAGACCACCAAAACAGGACAGGGGAAGAGATAAAACACAAATTTCTATTTAACAACTTTAACTTAAATTTTAATTTAAGTTGAACCTAAGATTTATGAGTTTGAGTTTAAAAGAAAATATATATGAATACTTACTACAAAAATATGGGAATACTTAATACAAAAATACAAAAATACAAAAAAAATATGAGAAATAAGTCATTTTAAAGAGAATTGGTTGAAAATTTAGAATAATTTAAGAAATAAGTCCAGGACAATACAGTCCTTTATTCCAGTTTTGAGTGTATACCAATTTTTTTTTCATTCTGTAATTTTCTTGGTCTCCTCCCTTTGGATTTATGAGATCCAGCTACTAAATCTGTTGGTCAGTTTGGCAATATTTTTCTCTCTTGATATCAATATGCCTACTTTTTTAAAAATTCAGGCATCCTAAATTTATATCTCTAGTACAGTGTTGAATAGGAATGGAAAAAAAAAATGGTCATTCTTGCCTTCCTCATAATCTTATCAGGAATTTCTTTATAGTTTTCCCATTTAAGTAGTGGGAATAAATGAAGACATCCCTAAATAAGTGTGTTCCAAAGAAATTACTTTTGAGAATATTGATATTATATAAGAAATTAGGTAAATAAACCTGATGTCATTGTTTATATAATCAATACATACCATAAAGTATAACAAAATAGTAAAACTGTCATTAGTTTTTCCTTATATCTATATTAGGTGAAATGAGAAACATTATCAGTTACTCTTATTTCAGGTTGCTGATACTGGAAATTATTAGACTTAATAACATAAGGACAACTGAAATAGGATAAATTTCTAGTCAAACACATTAATATAACTAATACAATCTTATTATTTGTAATAATTGAGGTCAATCTGTTGTACCTCCAAAACACTGTTCTATTCACCTTTATGCAATAAATCTCATATTGGAACTATAAGTGAGTTGGGAAATAGCACACTGGAATGGGGTCTCAGTGAAGCCTCCTTTTTTTTTTTTTTAATTTTCCATCTATTTTTTTATGAGACCCTGGGAAATTAACTCATTTTAGCTGAATTTCAATTATCCTGTCTGTACACTATCTCTTGTGCCATGATCAATTCTTCCCATCCATTTACCTAATATATCAACATATCAGGTTAATTATTTTATTTTCATTTATTGAAAACCTGCTATTTCCAAAGGCATAGAAAGTTCTAGTTCTATTCCTTTTCATGCCCTATATCAGCGAAGGGAAATACTGCATTCAATCCTATTTTCACTTAACTTTTCATTTTCTTCTTAAGAGAAAAAGAAATGCACACACAAATAAACATGATTTTATGTTGATAGATATGAATTTCAGATGGACTAGACTAGATCATGTAGAACAGTAAGACAATCAAACGTCAATAGTTTACACAACCTTTTATCTGTTACTAATGTAAATTACACATTAAGGGTTGCTTTGTTCATTGCACATTCTCTAGGACCAAGGGCAACCTAGACTTTATTTTGGCAGCCTCCAATTCACTGCCTCAGTGGGATAGTACTTACTGAGTGCTAAATCAGTAAATATTATTAAATATTCCCTATAGGGACACTTTATAAATTGTCTCCTGAAGACACTTGGCTAGAAATTAAAGACCTGAATCTTAATAATAATAATAATAATAATAATAATAATAATAATAAAAATAATAATAATAATAGCAAGCACTTATCCATCACTTGCTATGTACCAGATAATAAAGCTATACATATTTTAGCTCACTTGGCCCCAAACAACTACCCTTTGAGGCAGGTATTATTAGTATGCTCATTTTCCACATGAGGCAGTTAAAAACACAACAGGTGAGCAGCTGGCCCAAGATCAAATGGCTCATAAGGGCTAAAGCCAGGATTTGACCTTAGACGATCTGGCTCCAGAGCCTGGGCTGTCTCACTCTGCTACAATGCCCCCCTTAATGGAGGATTCCCCCTTCACTAAAGTTTCTAACTTTGAACTTTATTTATTTAATTTGAGAGAGACAGAAAGAGAGAAGAGTGGGAGTGGGGGAAGGGCAGAGAGAGAGGGAAATAGAGAATCCCAAGCAGGCTCCTTGCTATCAGCACAGAGCCTGACGTGCAACACCATTTCACAAACTGTGAGGTCATGGCCTGAGCTAAAATCAAGAGTCAGACACTTAACCGGCTGAGCCACCCAGGCGCCCCTAAAGTTTCCACCTTTGGAGCAGTCATTTTCCTTGTTTTGTTTTGCTTTGTTTTCCCTTCTATAAAGAAAGAAAAAAAAAGATGGAGTCCAAATGATCCCCAGATCACTTTCCATTTCATGAATCTACGAGTAAGATAAGGAAAATGTTTTTAAATGGCAAAACTCTAGATACAAGAATCTTCACAGTTTCTAAACAGATATAACTGACACAAGTGACATAAATCTTACTTGTAACATCCAATGCTGTCATGTTGTTGTACTTCAAAGGCAAGGAACAATTATATCTGTTCAATAAAGGACGTTTATTCATTATAATTAATTAATAGCAAACATAAATCAGTTTCAAGAATGCCATGCCTAAGGTAAGTAGAAGCATCATGTTACAACCCAGAGAAATTTAGAGTCAAAGGCATTTGAAACAACCATTGATTAAAGACATCACAATTTTCTCTAAAAAGTTCAAAACTTCTAACTTTTTTTTAGCACTTCAATATCTCCAAAAAGCAGTTACAGAATCTTAACTTCATAGTCAAACATATGTGAGAAATGCTAGATTAAGCAAAATTAAGCAAATTTCTTAGAACCTTTACTATGATGATAGAATCACATACTTAGAAAGAACAGCCTTTCCCAATTTACTTAGCTGTGAAACTCCTATTTTTCTCATGAAGCATCTTGTGTGAATAATGGTCCCTGAAATATTCTTTATGAAATACTGATTTCAAGTTCAGAGAACAAGAAATAGAAAATAATGAGTTTATTTTAAATCCCCAGGAACATGAAAGAAAAAAAATAAAATTTTAGCTCTTTTAATAATGTAACTTTCTGATCAAAAGTTCAATTTCTCTGTGGCTTGATATACTGATTGATATATATATATATATATATATATATATATATATATATACAAACACACACAAATTATCAAATCTGTATGTTGTCTATACATATATTATTTATCTCTATATGTGTATGTGTATAATTATTATTATGTATATATATTATCATATATGCATAACACATGTGTAAATATTTTCATATACACATAATATACATATTCAAATCTAAACCCTTGTTAGTTGAGTTCTGGACAAAGCAATCAACTTTCTAAAACGGTTATTAACAACATGAATATCCATACTAGAAAACTCTCTATTACATGTATCCATCTTCTCAGAAGAACATTTTATAGGGTGGGAGTTGGTAAGAATCACTTTAGCTAGGGTAAAAATGTCCAGTGAAATATAATCTTCCCTCATTTTTTTTCCCAAGCTACAACTCAGCTGCTACAAAGGTCAGCAGTTATAGTCCTCAGCGGATTCTTAGAATGTAGAATGAGGGAGTTTGAAATGATTTGTTCTGTCACCTGTTCCCAGAAAAACTGACATAATTTAATATGATGACTGTCTTCCTTTACCTCATTAAACTGGTAGGGGAGAGCTGGATAGAATCCTAAGTAATTTATGACTTACTACTTATAAAATATGAGTTTGGGATTTTACCTCTACTTGGCCACAACTGCCTTCCTATTCCCACCCACTAGCCAAAACATCTGTATGCATATATTAGCAAACCTGGAGTAAAACCCCTTCAAGTCAGTGAAGGCAGTGTAAATAAGCACATCATCACATAGATATACAACACCACCTATGGCTTTTAACAAGACAGTAATCGGAGAAGGGCTATCCTTTATACTACCATGGCTTAGAATCAGCGGGTTACAAAAAGAGAAAAGAGGAAACACTCAAAGTATGAACAACAAATAAGGAAAAAGAGAGAAATTAAAACACCTTCAAATAGTACTCCAGTATAGTGGCTGATAGGCTGGTGAGAGGTTAACTACACAGGTATTAAGAAGGGTCTGCAAAGTATGTTTTCAAAAATAGAGTTTCTGAAACCAAAATGAGAGTCATGTATCACAGGAGTGCCCAAGAACAAACTGCTATCTTTCCTTGCTATTGCCTAGAATTAGTCTAAACCCATGTGCTAACTTTTGCTTTACAATGCTGATCTCTGGACATGGGAAGTTATATATATATATATATATATATATATATATATATATATATATATATATATATATGTATTTAATTGAGTTTTTGGAAAAATAAATAATTATCACTTAAATATAATAATTTGGTTGACCAAACTTTTTCAGAAGCTCTGGCAAACAAAGAGGTTAACATACATCATTAGCATATACAGGGTAGTATAATTCAACTCCAGAAACAGAATGCTGAGAAAGAAGTAGCAATTTTTCAAGCAGATAGACTATATTCAAAACGAAACAAAAGGTTAGTCTCCTTCCAAGCTCCTTAGTGAAATAAATGAAATGAGCATAAAAGCAAAAATCTAATGCATGCCAAAAAGGAGCAACATTCCATAGCATTTCTAATAAACCTCCTTGTAATATTAAAAAAATCACAGCTTGCTAGGACTTTTGTTATAAATAAATGAAATAGATTATAAATAGTTGGCCATAAACCTAACCTTCTTCGATTTGTAGAGTACTTACCAAATTTCTAAATATGATTTTTCATTATGCTTCTTTTCAGAGGTACTACTAGGGAAGAATGTCATGAATGCTATTTCAGATCTGTCATATATAATCTTCTAATCTGCCAACTTTTTGCAACTAAAGATGAGTTCATGTACAAGCTGACAAGAGGTGGGGATGAGTCTAGGCTTTCTTGAAGGTTGTTAAAAGTTTAAGTCCCCCCCCCCCCATTGTGAAGATACTCTCTGAATTGGGTTGGTAATTTTTATAATGACAGCTGCTGTCAGGTGAGAGGGTAAATTATTCAGTTCAACTGGGAATGTTGTCAGGAACGCTAAAAAGGTGCTAGAAATAGAAGTGGTCGCAGATAGTGGAGAGAGTGACTTGTGTAAACTTATCAAATCTCTCTGGGAATCCTGGATGTTTCATTTCCCCCCCAGGTATGTTTTAAAGTCATTGCTTCTGCTGAGGATTACCCTTTCTTTCCATAGAAAGTGAAGTGGAAAACTTAATCAGATTAGCTGAAATAGGAAAAAACTCAGACATGTCAAAAAATCTGGAGATTTTGGCCCTGACATCCCCAAGTCTGAGAACTCCTTACAAATGGTATTACTACCAATACTATTATTAGCTGTGATAGCAACAACAGTACTACAAGGGTACTACATAGTTTAACGTATATATCCATAAATGTCTGTACCATTCAATTTGCTCTCTAGAAGTGGTCAACCAAAACAGGTTACCGTTTTATATTGAAATCTGGATAATTATTTTCTCTAGATAAGACAGATTCGAAGACATACTAAGGTAGGTTCCTAAAGATCTTACAGGACTGTGGTACCCGAAACGAACAGGACTGGAATTATGTCATCCTTTGGTGTAAACTGAGCTATCAGGGCAATTTCAGAGAGTTAGTATAGCTGTTGTTCTGCTCTATTTCATTTTATTTTTTGGATTCTCGGTATTTTTTAAATTTCTGACTTAGTTTCCAATTTTACAAAATTGGAGATTTCACATAAATATATAAATTTGTATCTTCTAAGGAAAAGCGGAATATATGGAACAATAAGGATCATGTTCAAATCTGGTAAGAGTGAGCACTAACGGAATAGCTGCAGTTCCCTGGAAATGCCCAGAAGTCACCAGAGTGCCCACCTGGCTGGCTTCTCACATTTACATTGCCTATCTGGTCTCTATAAACGTCTGAGACAGAAGTTTTCAGTAAACCATAGAAAAATCTAAGTAGCAATAGGTTCTTACAAGTGACTAGAAAAATCAAAACAAAAACAAAAGAACAATAGGCCATCTCAAACTGGTATAGCAAACTATTTGAACATTACTTAAGATGCAAGGTCTGGCAATAGGAATCCAGACCTTCCAGTAATGATTTTTACCCATTTGCCTTTGAGGTCTCTGGATAGTGGCTGACAAGACCAAATGAGGTCTCCCACTATCAGAAGAGAAAGGAATAGGTTACTCAACAGCAACAGTGACAAAGGCCCAGGCAAATGCTATGTTATACAACTTGGAGGTCCTGGAAATGGTCAAGGAATGGTAAACCATAAACGGAAATGATTCCAAGAACTAGATCACACTGTTATTGTTGGAAGAGCAGCACGTATAACTATAAAGTGAGATCCAGTAGACAAGGCTTATTTACGATCTATTGCTTTAGGTCAAGATTGGTGTTAGAATCTGGCAACAGCTCCAGTGGGTGCAACACCCCATTACTGCTATGAGGATGAAAACGGTGCAAAGCCTCAAGTCTGAGTTATAATAGTTGTGTGTTTCTAGAACGGAGATCTAGTGTATTGGCTTAGCAAACACAAGTGATGACTTCATCCTGATGACAAGGTTTTTCAAGCTGTGGGGATACAGAAGGAATCATATATAGAAATTTCATTTAGAGGTAGTGGATATTATTCACAGGAGATGCATACTTCTGGTGTAGCCATTGTATGGTAACTCCCTTCTTATGCTCAAAATGTTACGTTATCAGGTTAAATTAAAGAAATATGTTGTTCCATTAAGATACCTTGAAGAGACTTAAAATTCAAGGCAGCACTGGTCTTTTGCTTAGTAACCTGAGGTAGAGGATACCTGCCTTCTCTCTAGGCTACAGAATAAGTCACTATGGCAACTCTGGACCTGAACTGAAGCTATATGGTAAGTGTCTGGTACCATTATCTGAAATGCCCTGAAATTCACAAAATCAGTGTCAAATATAAAGACCTGGGCATTACACAACGTCCTTTTTTTACACTGACATGTAACTCCTGTTATCACCCAAAACTGATCCTTCTTGCAAACCAAGTCCATTGCAGACATCACAGGGTATAGCAGAAAACGGAACGACATGGTACTGACCAGCTGGATGAGCTGGGGTCAAACATTGGGAACTTTACTTCTTCATGTGTAAAATAAATATAGTATTAGTACCATGCCAGGGTTGTTATAAAGATTATTTGAATAAAACATATAAGGTGTTTAGAACTATTCCCTGAATAAAGATTGATGATGATGATTTTGAAATGGAAACCAAATTTAATACTTCCTGAAATAGAATGAAGCATTTTGAGGAATGGATTCTAGCAATTACTGCATTTGGTGGATGAAGCCAGGAGGTACTTCTATTAGTTCTATTCACTAACTCCTGTTTATTCTTTTAGTCTCAGGTTTGATGCCACTTCTGGGAAACTTTCTTAGACAGGCTAACTTGAGTCAAGTGCTTCAGCTTTGTGTGTTCATGACATTCTGTCATTCTCTGATCATAGCGCTTTTTGTGATTCATTGTGAGGAACTGTTTAATTAGCCATGAACTCCATGGGGTCATTCATTCCAATTTATGCTGTATATCAAGCACAGTACTAGGCAGATAGGAGGTATTCAATAAATAGTTGCTAAATAAACGGATACATTAATCTATCAATTGCCATAGTGCACCTACCCACTCATCCCCCAACTTGGGTAAGAATGCTATAAGTAAAACCATCAGAAATAAAACCAGCAGCACCCAGAACTGGTGTGATAATTCCCAATTTAGGTCTAATGTGAAATTATTATGACACTAAAGCATAAGACTGTTGGTATTACATAAGTCCAGAACTAATTGCAATATTTATAATTCCCCATGCTTGGAAATCAAAAGGGTGATTACTTATACATTAGAAGTTCATGAACATTTTCCAGTCCTGGAATAAGGAAGTGTTTAAATGTTGTACATTACAGCAGTCAATTATTCATTCACACAGCAACTATTTGAGTAGCTCTTATCCTAGATTTGAGGGATGCAAAAGTGAACATGATAAATATGGTCTTTTGTTTTCATGAAGATTATATTCAAGAGAGAACTAGAGAAAACAAAGAAACAAGAAACCGGGCAAATGAGATAATATCCAATATTGAAAGGTGTCATGGAGGAGAGTAATATTGGATAATGGGAATCAGATGATTGGGAGGAAATGAATAGGGCTATTTTGGATTAGACAGTCATGACTTTTTATTTCAGAGATGAACAATGAGAAGTTACTAGTACTGAAAAGATCTGGGGGATACCATTCCAAACAAAAGAAACAGCACAGAAAAAGGCTCTCAGGGTGTATGTGACACAAGTAAAGGACCAGGAGAGCATAAAGGAAGATAGAGCATAAAGAGGAAGTAGGAGAATGAAGTGAAATAAGATAAAAGGGTTATGGGATGGGGTAAGATCCTTAAGGCTTTGTGCATCATGGCAATTTGGATGTTAGTTGATTGCCATGGATACCCATGGGTTTTTGCTTTTCAGCATGATTTAGGTTATTAAAAACCACCATGGCTGTTATAAGGAAAATGTACACATTCTGTTATGAATGCTGAATGAACACAATATATATAAACTTCAGACATCATCTTAATAATGATGTTGCTAGAGATTTTGCTTCTTTTTCAATGCTGCATAATGATTTCGAAATCCTTCTGGCTGAACACCGCAGTCCAATTGTTCTCTATTTTCCAACATCCCCCAAATGATTTTGTTGACAGATCAATGAAAACAGCCTTAATTAAGGTAGTGCAGGTCACATTTCACATCAAAGATAGCTAATATTAACTGGAACCCAAGATTAATGACCTCCAGAAAAGTCTCCTACCGACTATGTGGCACCACCACACAAGTTACCCTACATAGGTGGCAAGGCTAGTCATCATTTCCATGATGTCTCTTCAGAGTCTGAACCATTCCACACAAAACGGGACTTGCCATTTTCTCTTTTGTTTGCAACCAATTGAAATTCAGATTGAAGAAACTTAGAAGATTTTGATGTTTGTTTTTCCTGATTTCATTTAGTTTTCCCACCAGAAAACATTTGGGACACACTTGGATGTTACCTTCTGTTCTCCTTGCAGCGTGTGTCATCAGGGTGAGGTTATAATTGATGCTGACTCTCAAGCTGGCTGTGACTTACTGTCCACAGCAGAGCTGAGCTCACAGCACTTGGCTATTTGTTATAAATCAGTACAAAGTTTCACAAGTAGGTCTCCTTGATTACCTTTAAATGCCTATAACAGTCACTGACAATTCTGAGCGGTGTGTAGATTTTAGCAGGCCTGTAGGTTCTCCTTACTATTTTTGGCTCATAAACAACTATGTATTGTATGTTACATCAGTTGTTTCAAAACAAATCATGTTCTATTTTTTTTTCTCTCTCTAGATGGGAGTGTTCCTGCATACTCTGTTCCATGCTAGGTACTGGTTAGGGAAAGCTGAAGAAGACATGAGTGCTCTTTTTAATGGGTATAGACATGGTTGTTTAACCAACAATTATATGTTATATCTGAGAACTAGGTGCTATAAGCATCTTTAGCCTCCTCCATCCTGCCCTCTTCCATGCACCAGTAGAACCTAAATCATTGGAAGCCTTCTCTCCTGAGGTGAAGTTTCAATAAAACTTTGAGGGACAAATGGAATTAATTCTGTGAAGAAGGTAACTGTTTGGATACCTAAGGGGCAGGCAGGACTGGGGATCCAGAGCAAATGTGAAGACTGTAGGAGGAAGGCAGCTTCCTCTCACTGAGTCAAAGGGAAGAGGTAGAGATTTCGGTAGAGATACTGGTCAACTATTAGAGAAGGAGTTGGGATGGCCATAGTTACCTCAGAAAGTATGAGGTTGGGTTATCTATGGAGGGAGAGGGAATGGAACTGTGGGTTTTATAGAGAAGCCAGACTGCTTGTGATTGCCAGTGTGGAAAATGGAAGATGGAGGTTAAGTGGAAAATGCAGCCAGGTGCAATTCAGCAGTCTTTAAGAAATGCCAAGGTCAAGAGCCCGGGAAGTTTTGATAGAAAACTAGTTGTACTTACATCATATATTAAAATAATATCTGGGGGATGAATCAACACAGTTGGCTGTACTACACAAATAAAAGAGTGTACACAAATAAAATATTTGTACTATGCCAATAAAATAGAATTATTTAAAAACTGGCGTGTTGTTTCAAGGATGCAGCAATTCTGTGATTCAAACCTACAATTTGCAATTTCACTTCCAAACATCGGACTTCTCCTCATGAGACCTCACTCCTTATCTCATCTCCACTCTGATATCTCCCTCAACTCAGCCTTCCCCACCCTACCTGTGTCTAAGACACCCAACCTGCCAGATCACCAGCTCTTTGTCTTCACATGGCTCCCTCCATTTCAATTTCCTGCAAAACTAAGATGTTGCTCATCAAGTTGTTAAGGTTATAAACTCATTATAGAAGAAAAATCTTTACTTTTTCTCCCCTTCGTTGTTCCCTCTACAGGAGGAACTCGCTGCGCATTAAACCACGCCGCACATTAAAACATACTGTTGTTGGGGTGCCTGGGTGGCTCAGTCGGTGAAGCATCCAACTTCGGCTCAGGTCATGATCTCACAGTTCATGAGTTCCTTCCAGCCCCGCATCAGACTCCCTGCTGACAGCTCAGAGCCTGGAGCCTGCTTTGGATTCTGTGTCTCCCTCTCTCTCTGCCCCTCCCCTGCTCACGCTCTGTCTCTCTCTCTCTCAAAAATAAAATAAACATTAAAAAAAATTTAAAACACACTGTTGTTTCATCTTCATACCTAAACACGAAATCAGAATTCTCTGGAAGTAGGGACTGGACATGGGTGTTTGGAGAAATTTCTCCAGGTAATTTTAACGTGCAGCTTTATCAACCATAGTGTTAGCACCTAGTTGGCAACTCAGAGGAAAGTAATGTTTGAGAAGCTTTTGTACATAAGAAGAAAACTAGCCAGTTGAATACCAGTCAAACCGCAAAAGCACAAACATCACAACCATTACTCTTCTTGTATTGGCAGGGTCACTGTCCTTTGAATCACAGATGATATTTCAGAGCTAGGTATTATCAACAACAGTGCAATTTAAATAAAGTTCACTTGTTGCAATACTCAAACATGCTGTCAATCTGGCCACTTACTTACAACTAATTTATTTAGGAAAAAAAGGCAAGGGTTCTACTGAACTGTAATCTTCTTATGCCATTTTCTAAGAGGAATGAAAGGCAACAAAAAACAATTACATTGAAACAATGCTCTGACCTCAATAATCACACATCGAAAATACTTTTATCTGGAAAAAGCCATTAGGAGAAACTAGGAACAAGGTGAAAATAGCTTTTGTGTGTTTTGGATAATAGTAACTCAGCAGGACCACAAAAGTAAAGCCTTATTAAATCTACTTCCCATTCTACAATTCTCGCTTCTTCCCAGAGTAACTCTTTGACTCCTGGTTTCAAAAGTTTCTTTTCTCAACCCAGAATACAGTAATATAGCCATCTACCTGGTTTTTATGAGTATTACACTTTTCACTAGGATGTGTCAGACACGATATGCAAAGATTAGAAATATATATTAAGACCCATTTTATTTACAGAAATAATAACTAATTTTGTTGCTGATTATTTGTAACATGCCAAGGGACTGACTAAGCATTTGAAGGAGAGGCCAAGAATAAAGTTACTTTAGCCTGCCCCTTATCACTTCTGAGCCACACGGTGATCCCCCCCACCTCTACTGCCCCATTACTAATAGCATCTCTGCTTATCTCATGATATTACAAAACTCATCCAGTCCTGCCTTGTCTGGAAAACTGTGGTTCTGGAAGTCTCCCTTTTCCTGTATTCCCTTTCCCCTCCCCTTATAAAGCTTCCCTTTAGCTGGCTAACATCTGGAAAGAATAGAATCCTGTAGAATGAAGTAAAATTCTTAGAAACAGTTACAAAATAACATTAAAAATAATTCAAGAAATGAAGAGACAATTTTTATATAAATTTACTACTCTGATAAAGGATGGATTATCATTTTGTTTTGTCGTTGTGTCATATTCATGAATAATTTTACATATCCTTTCAAATGAGTCTCCTCTCCCAGCAATCTTTCTTTATCTGTCTCTTTTCCCATAACTGTAGGTCACACAGCTGGTTAACGGTGAAAATAAAACTCTAATCAAGTTCAATTTGACTCCTAATCTGCCATTTCCTCCCTGAATTTGCAATATCTTGTTATGTGTTTGAAGTTACAACAGAAATTGAGAACTTGTTGGAGGTTCGACCTGATGACATTCAGCAAATAATTTCCCTATATTGAAGAATTATGTCTCCTATCAGGCAAGTTCATCCTATTCCTCAAATCTGTAGCTGCAAGAGGGGGACACATATGGAGCATGGAGAGAAGTCAACGGCACTGCCTCTACTGTCTGGGAGGTACAGGCAACTGCTGAGCAAGGGAGTAAAAGATGCAGTAGCACACCCATTGCCTGGGAAGTGCAAAAGTGTAGTCACTCTCCACTAACGACTCTATCAGAAAAAAGGCCCTCTGAATCACTGTAAGTGCTCAAGGTCCATCCAGGGAAAGAGAGCCCAGGTAATTTCTTAAAATAAAATGAGCAACTAGATAGAGATGTATTTAAATGAACACTGAGGAAGTAGGACAGTCCAAAGAGAAACAAGTATAGAAAGTACCCTTAGTTTATGGGGCGCCTGGGTGGCTCAGTCGGTTGAGTGTCCAACTTTGGTTCAGGTCATGATCTCAGGGTTTGTGAGTTCGAGCCCCACGTCCAGCTGTGCGCTGACAGCTCGGAGTCTGGAGCCTGTGTGCTGACAGCTCGGAGCCTGGAGCCTGCTTTGGATTCTGTGTATCCCTCTCTCTCTGCCCCTCCTCTGCTCCTGCTCTGTCACTGTCTCTCAAAAATAAATAAACATTAAAAAAAAAATTAAAAAAAAAAAAGAAAGCACCCTTAGTTTTAAAGCTAGAAATACAAAGAAAGGATATAGCTACCAGAAACCAAGCACAGGGACCAGAAAGATAGCAAAGGGAATACCCAGGGAATACACAGGCAGACTCACGAAAGAGAAAACAGAGACTGCTCAAATCAGCATCAAAGCAGGGGAAAGAATGAGAAGTACTCAGGCTTCTTCTATTTTCTTAACCTCAATCTCTTGCCAATGCCTACATTAGTAGAAAGTAATAGGAAACTGTTGGGTGAGGGAACAGAAAGGGAAAAGGATTTAAGAAGAAATGGGCAAGTGATTGACCCAATCTCTAATCCACTTCCTACTTGATTCTAAAGACACTGTAGTTAAAGAAAATCAAATACTTTTTATCTGTATTCAGTGCTAACCAAATGTATATATTTCTTGCTGATTTCAATAATTATCATCATGATCATTCTGATCCTACCACTAGACTTTTCAGCAAAGTACAGCAGGTAAATGAATTCTGACTCATCATGCTTGCTTTAATAATACTGGTGGGGTGTAAGTGAACAGGAAAAAAAGACACTATTAAGCATTACTGGAATAACTAAATGATATTATTAGGTTAGAAATGTTCAGAGAAGGATGGCATAACTCTATTCACATATCAACATGTCTGTTGATACTTTAAAATCTACTGAAGAAGACATACATGTTAAATCTCCCATAGGTGTTCCTTAGGTAACTCAAATCTTTCACCAATCTTTATCTTTTTTTTTTTTTTTTTAAATTTTTTTTTTTCAACGTTTATTTATTTTTGGGACAGAGAGAGACAGAGCATGAACGGGGGAGGGGCAGAGAGAGAGGGAGACACAGAATCGGAAACAGGCTCCAGGCTCCGAGCCATCAGCCCAGAGCCTGACGCGGGGCTCGAACTCACAGACCGCGAGATCGTGACCTGGCTGAAGTCGGACGCTTAACCGACTGCGCCACCCAGGCGCCCCACCAATCTTTATCTTATCCTAAATGTAATATGAATAAAATTTGACCCTTTAATTAATACATACAGATGTATTTCACAATTTCCCCATGAAACACATAAAATATTATTGGGTGCTATCATGAACATTTTTATGAAAATTTTCTTCCCAATTTAGTAATAAGCTCTTTGTGGATAGAAACAATGAGTTAATATGTCTGTTACTACTGATAGCACCTGACCAGTATTATGCATAGAGTGATAAATATCAGGGTTAATGAAATATACCTCCCTTTTTTCCTTTTCTCACAAATAAATAAAAATGCATAGGGTGTATGGGAGATGACCTCAGTGTATAGGAAAAAAGATACTATGAAGCATTACTGGAATAACTAAATGATATTATTAGGTAAAGATGTTTAGAGTATAAGTGACATAACCAAATGGTGACTGGTTGTTCTTGACATTGTCCCCCTCACAAGAACAACTAACAACTATTTAAGAATAAGACATCACTGAAAGAATCCTAGAGTGTGGGTTTGAAGTACTACCACCCCCTTGCACTACACAGACCAAGACAGAATGCATTAGAAGAAAAGAGAAGCAGCTATACATTGACTGCACTGTCCCTCCCCAAGGCCAGCACAGCATCAGAGAGGTCTCCTCGAGCCTCCAGTTCCTCCAGTCAGAAAAAGGAGCCCATAGGGGACAATCAGCACTAGCCCCAGCATTGTGAGCACTTTGTGAGAGCCTCTAGTCTCATCTCACACCATGAGGATTTCTGGGGAGAGTACACAGCTCAACCACAGGGAATCTGTGATGGAGAAGTGGGAAGGGTCTTTCAACAACTAGCACAAGTATCTTGGCAGACAGAGTTCATACCTGCTCTGCCTCAGCAGTAACCCCAATCAGAGGTTTTGCTCAGCTGCAGAACCAAGTCAGGCATCCATTCTGACCAGGGAGCTCAGCAGGTGCACATTTACCTGAGTCAGATACTGAAGTTTGCTGGCATACAGCCCAGTTTACCCATCTCCAGGAAAGGAGTTGAATCACAGAACCATCCACTGTGGAGAGTACATTCCAGCCCCATCTGACCAGAAGGGCTAAAGACAATTCCTAGAAGCAGTGAAGCCCAAAGCTGATTGTTCCCAGAACTGAGCTAGTATCAAATGTGGATGTTCCTATGCTATGCACAGGCAGGGGTATTAATACATAGCCAATGCTGAGGGTGGCTCCCAGCCCCTTCCAACCAAAGAACCTATTCGGTAAATTGAAAATAGCCTGGAGTGGCCCATTCCTCTTCTCACCCAGGCAAGGGAGGTGAGACATTGCCTTACCTGCTGTAGAATGTGTCTTTCTGCCCCACCTGACCAGAAGGGCCAGAGACAACACCTGGACACTGTAGAGGTCAGTAGCACTCAAGCCAAGAGACAGAAAGGCAAAACAAATAGCTTGCCAAACAAAGCCAATGGTCTTATTTAGTCATGGAACTTGGTATGTGGGTAGGCTGGGGTTAAGACAACAAAGAGCTTTATTGGCTTTAGAGCTGCATCTCCCACCGCCCCCAGGCAGGGAATCTAACTTGTAGTCCCATTCATTCACTGCTGAATACAGCCTTCAACTTATTTGGCCAGAGAGCCTAACCAAAGCACACTGGAAGCAACACAGCCTGTTTAAAATCCCTATACACAGTAGCACTTGAACAGAACACAGATGATGACTTTCCCCACCTTCAGAGTCAAACTGCTAGCTTCACCTGACAAGGGAATTCAGTGCCCACTCTGGCCTGATTCAGGTCCCCAAACCACAAGCTGTACAGGTCTGGGTTCTGTCCTGCTGTCCTGCCAAGACAGGGAAGCTAATTCACAGCTCTGTCTGGTACTGAATATGGTACCAAGTCCCGACCATCTAGTAAGCCAGAAAATCCAGACATACATCCTACAACTTCACTTGGACAGGGGAAAAAATTCAACAGTCTTATCCAACTATTTTCTGGCAATGTTACAACCCCCATCCCCAGCCTCAGAGCTGGAACAGCTGCCTCACCCAAAAATAGGCCATAATAGCAGGACCTACCTTCCTAAGGACATTACCAGCATCTATACCCAGAAACTTAAACTGAGCATGAGGTGAAGAAATGTCTCTTCTAAAGCAAACCTGTGGAAGAGGAGCCCCTTCACTCAAATGCACAAATACCAATATAATGAATCAAGAATCATGAAAAATGAAGTAAATATGACACCATCAAAGGAAATAAATGAAGCACTAATAACTGACCTTAAAGAAATGGAATCTGTGAACTGTCAAAAGATTCAGAATAATCTTCTTATGAAAGTTTATTGAACTACAAAACACCGACAACTAAACAAAATTAAAAAGCAATGAATGAACAAAATGAGAAGTGTGGCAAGGAAATAGCAAACATCAAACAAACAAACAAAAAATACAGAAATTTGGGGTCCCTGGGTGGCTCAGTCAGTTAAGCATCTGCCTTCGGCTCAGGTCATGATATCCCCGGTTAATGGGTTCGAGCCCTGGTCGGACTCTGTGCTGACACCTCAGAGCCTGGAGCCTGCTTTGGATTCTGTGTCTCTCTCTCTATCTCTCCCCCACTCATGCTCTGTCTCTCTTTCTCTCTCATAAATAAACAAACATTAATTAAAAAAATACAAACAGAAATTCTTGAGTTTAAAATACCATCATTGAACTGAAGAATCTAATAGGATTTAAAAAGTAAACTTGACCATGCAGAAGAAGGAATCAGCAACCTGGAGGACCAGGACATTGGGAATTATCCAGTCACAGGAGCAAAAAGAAAAAAAGAATGAAAAGAGCCAACCTATGGGAATTACAGCACACAATAAAAAGAAAACTCTTAGAGCAAAAGTAAAAGAATGCTAATTAACATTATGAAAACATAAAAAGATAGTATAAATATTTGGTCATAGATTTTGCAATAGGGTAATAGTGCTACATAATCATAATTACAATTCTACTTTAAAAGTTAGAAAAAGAACATAGTAAAAATAACCATAACAATAATCTATTATTACTCAATAAAACAAACAAACATGTAAAATAACAGCAATAACCTGAAATGTGAGGTGAGGAAAAGTAAAAGTATAACATTTACACACTTTACTGAAGTTATCAATTTAAAATCAGGTGTTAAAGTTTAATATATTTTACATAAGCTTTATGGTTACCACGGGGAAAAACCTGTCATAATTATATACAAAACACAATAAAGAAATCAAAGCATACTGAAACCAAAAGTCATCAAAACAAACAAACAAAAAAAGATAGTATGATAAGAAACAAGGAACAATGGATCTAATAAACAACCAGACAGCAATGAACGAAATGAGAACAGTAAGTCCTTACCTATCAATAATTACTTTAAATGTAAATGGATTAAATTCTCCAATTAAAAGACATATAATATCTAAATGGATTTTTAAAAATCCAACAATATGCTCCCTATGAGAAACTCACTTTAGCCTTAAAGACACACACAGACTGAGAATGAAGGTATGGAAAAAGAAATTTCAAACAAATGATAAGCAAAACAAAAAACAAAAATAACAAATAACAAATGAACAAAAAACCCCAGCAGTAAGTATATTTATAAAAGACAAATTCAATTTTAAACTAAAATGGTAAAAATAGACAAAGAAATCATTATATAATGATAAAGGGATGAGAGCACGAAGAAGATATAACAATTATAAAAATGTATGCACCCAACATTAGGGCACCTAAATATATAAAGCAAAAACATAGCTAAAAGGAGAAATAAACAGTAATACAATAATAGTTGGGGAATTTAATGTCCCACTATTAACAATGAATAGATTATCCATACAGAGCACCAATAAGGAAAAAATGGAATCTGTATCCATTATAGACTAAATGGATCTGACAGACATGCAGAACACTCTTGTCAACACTAGAATACACATTCTTTTCAAATGCACATAGAATATTGTCTAGGATAGACCATATGTTAGGCCACAAAATAAGTCTTAGCAAATTTAAGAAGACTCAAATCATACCAAGTAACTTCTCTAACCACAATGGCATGAAATTAGAAATCAATAACAAGAGGAAAACTGGAAAATTTATGAATGCATATAAATTAAACAACACTCTCCTAAACAACAAATTGGTCAAAAGAGAAATTAAAGAGGGAATAAAAAAGTTTCTTAGGACAAACAAAAATGAAAATACAACATACCAGAACTTATAGGGTGCAGAAAAGCAGTTCTAAGTAGGAAGTTCATGGTAATAAACACCTACATTAAGAAGCTAGAAAGATTCTAAATAAACAACCTATATTTAGGCCTTAAAGAACTAGCAAAAGAATAACAAACTGAGCACAAAGAAGGCAGAATAAAATAAATAATAAAGATTAATAAATATAAATATAAATAAAATAGAGAACAGAAAAACAATAGAAAAGATTAACCAAACTAATAGTTGATTCTTTTTAAAGGAAAACTAACAAACCCTTAGTTAGATATAATGACGAAGGAAAAAAGAAAAAGGACTCAAATCAACAAAATTATGAATCATAAAAGTGACATTACAACTGATACTATAGAAATTAAAAGGATCATAAGATCATAAAAGGCTTCCATGAACAACTATATGCTAACATACTGGACAACCTAGAAGAAATGGAAAAATTCTTAGAAACATCAACTTAGCAAGACTGAATCACAAAGAAATTAAAAAAAATCTACATATATCAATTACTAGTAAGGAGACTGAATCAATAATCAAAATTCTTCCACTGAAGAGAAGAAAAGCCCCACACCAAATGGCTTCATGGGTGAATTTAACCAAACACTTAAAAAAGACTTAACATCAATCTTTGTAAAACTCTTTCAAAAAATCAAAGAGGAGGAAACATTCCCAATCTCACTTTACAAGGCCAGCATTATTCTGCAACCAAAATAAGAAAATGATGCTATTAGAAAAGAAAACTACAGATCAATATCTCTGATGAATACAAATGCAAGAATGCTGTATTGAATACTAGCAAACAGAATACAACAGCACATAAAAAGATTATAAACCATGATCAAGTGGTATTTATGCTTGGGATGCAAGGATGGCTTAACATATGCAAATAGATCAATGTGATATATCACTCTAATAGAATGAAAGAATAAAAAAAGAATCATGATCATCTCAATAGATGCAGAAAAAGCATTTGACAAAATTTAACATCCATTCATAATAAAATCTCTTAGCAATTTAGGCATAGAAGAACATATATAAACATTCTAAAGGCCATTTATGACAAGCCAACATCTAACATCATATTCAACGGTGAAAGTTTGAAAGCTTTTCCTCTAAGATCAGGAACAAGACAAAGGTGCTCACTCTCACCACTCTTACCCAATAAAGTACTAGAAGTCCTAGCTAGAGCAATAAGGCAAGAAAAAGAAAGAAAAGGTATTAGAAATGGTAAGGAAGAAGTAAAACTGTCTACAGATGACATGATTTAATATACATAAAATCCTAAAGATTCAATCAAAAAACTGCTAAATTTAATCAATGAGTTCAGTAAAGTTGCAGGATATAAAATTAACATACAAAATCCATGGTTTTTATACTCTAACAATGAATTTTCTGAAAAAGAAATAAAATAGACTTTTAGAAAACAACATTATTCTGGGTTGATTATTTAACAAAATAAAAATAGTTAATATAATGATAATAACATACAGAAGAGTATCTGTGAAAATGTAAATCCATTTTAGAATTTATGGAACTATTACTAAATCAATACTAAGAGGTTTATATTACCTTTATGTAATCCTGATAATTAACTTACATAATAAGTATGTGTATTCCTATTTTACACGTGAGAAAAAGCCAACCTCCTTACATCAAATACCTGATAAATTATAGCACTGCAGATGGTCCCTAAGTTATGATGTTTCAACTTACAGTTGTTAAGATTTATGATGATGTGAAAGCAGTATGCATTCAGTAGAAACAGTACTTAGAATTCTGATCTTTTCCTGGATTACCAATAAGGGATATGATACTCTCTTATGCCAGGAAGTGCAAGCAAGCCATAGTTCCCAGTCATCCTTACAGTCATGAAGGTAAACAACTGATACACCTATAGTCATTCTGTACCCATATGACCACTCTGTTTTTCACTTCCAGTACAATATTCAATAAATCACATGAGATATTCAACACTTTATTATAAAATACATTTTGTGTTACATGATTTGCCCTCCTGTATGCTCCCATCCAAGTACTAACCAGGCCCGACCCTGCTTAGCTTCCGAGATCAGACGAGATTGGGCGCGTTCAGGGTAGTATGGCCGTAGACTGCCCTCCTGTATGCTAATGTAACTGTTCTTAGTATGTTTAAGACAGGTTATAATAAATGATGATGTTTGGTAGGTTAAAAGTTCTAAATGTATTTTAAACTTATAATATTTTCAACTTAGCATGTATGTATCAGGATGCAACTCCAACCATAAATCAAGGAAGATCTTTACTCTGAGAACCCCAATCTGTTACTTTATTTGAGAGTATCTGCTCCTCACTATACCATGCTGTGCCTGACAGAAAAACTCTAAAGTGGTTGGTGTATATGTCAGGTATAATTTACTTCTAGTACAACTGTTTATACAGTCTTTTTCTTGGTTAAAAAAAAAAAAAAAGTCTTGTATTTCTTTTGTGTACATAGTCTTTGAGAATAAGGAGAAATAAAACATTTTGGGAATGAGCTAGTTTCCACGCAAGTAACTTACTTCTTTGTACCCACTGATCACATAATGAACTTCACTGTGCTTCATTAAAAATACAGAATATATACTATTTGAAGATTTTTATCTGTCAAAATTTAACTTCAAGGTTGCAAACTGATCTACTAATCAAAGTTAATTGTTCTGAATTAGCATCATAGCAACTCTCATCAACACCAGTTAAGACCTGCAAATGATACCAGGAAACAAAAGACACTGGTAGATGATTCTGTCAAGTATGACATTCTTAAATATCAGTTTCATTTTGTTTTAAATACTGTCAACATCAACTTTATTTGCTAATTAGGGACATACTCTCTTCTCAGATGCCTGAAGAACATTGCCAATCTGACATCTAGGAGCTGGGGTTGTTATTAAGAATGGATGGATTTATATATATATGGCACATGGAGGAGTGTCTGGCACATGGTACACTTTCAATAATGTTAGCTACTATTATCATAGTGTACCCGAATTTTCAAGCAGGCCCTAGATTATTTTCCAGAAAAAGAAAAGAAAGACTTCTTCATGAGCTGTCCTTTTTCAGTAGGTCCCTAACACCCAACCTCAGGATTCTTAGAACCCATGTGGGACTAAAGGGATAGGTTGAGAGTATCCTATTCTGACAGCTAGCTTCAGTTCAGATATGCTAGAGAGACTCGAGGGTTATTGGAAAAATGTAATAGATCCTTTGTTTTATGGAACTCCACCAGAGAGAGAAATGCTTTACTTCATCTATCCTAGTAATAGGGCAGACAGAAAGAGGTATGAAATGAATATGGAGCTAAAATGTCAATCAGCCATTAAGCTCCTGCAATAAAAAGCTATGTACTGAGTGTTAGAGAAAACTGAAATGTAGGAACTCAGCACAACACCATTCCTACAGTTAACAACCTTGTATTGTGCAGTTAAAAGTTGTTAAAGAGGGTAGAAATCATGTTAAGTGTTCTTACTACAGACACCTGAATCCCCCTGTGGGAGGACCGAGGTTTCCCACTGAGCTTATACACTGAGTCAAAGTGAAAGTCTGATTTTCCAGCAAACAAACAAACAAACAAAAAACCAAGAAACAAAAAAAAAACCAAAACAAACAAACAAAATATTAAGTTTTGCCTTCACTTAAGAATTAATGATCTAGGGGCACTTGGATGGCTCAGTCGGTTGAATGTCCAGCTTCTGATTTTGGCTCAGGTCATGATCTCATGGTTCTGGGATTGAGCCCTGCATTCAGCTCTGTGCACAGCCTGCTTGGGATTCTCTCTCTCCCTCTCCCTTCCCCCACTCATGTGGGTGTGCAAGTTCTCTCTCAAAAATAAACAAATTAAAAAAAAAAGAGTTAATGATCTTAAAAAAAAACAGTTAATGATCTGATGTGGAGGCCATATCACAACATAGTTTTAATGTGTGGGTAACATAATGAAAAGAGGGACCCATAAAAAATGCATGGGATGAAAGTGATAGCTTGGGAAGTAAAGAGACCCATGTTGGTGTCCTAACTATGCCTTATTATTTTGGTTGACATTCAGATTCTCTTTATTTTTACAGTAGGTATGATAATATTTCTTTGCCTAAGTGTGACTATTACTATATGATATGCTATATGTATTGTCCAGTTCCACGCCAGATGCACAGCAGGTTCATAAATGAGGTTATTGTTTATTTATTAGCTTACATCTTCAGCACAATGATAATTATTCTGTACAACAACAGAACTTACACTTCTCTAAAATTGGCTTCAAAATGGCAAATTACTTTACCATTTTCAATAGAATATTATCTATGAGAAGATTTAACTTACTGCATTCCTGGTTTTTCATGCCACATGCAATGCCTGTATTACTAAATCCTCCCTTAAATACAATATGAAAAAGAGGTAAGTGGCAAAATTAATATTTTATAGAAGTATTTTTTAACTGTTGCTAACTCACTGATATGGACAATCATCTCCAGCCATCTGTTACTCTATTCTCTGCAAAAAGTATTTATTTATAATTCTAACAGAATATACTCCTTTCTTGAAATAAACAGATATTGTGATGTTTGGCATCCTAAAGAAGTCTCTCATATTTACTCGAGGTACTCTCATATTTACTCGACAGTACTCTGTGAGGTATCCACAAAATCTTTTACTAAATAATCTAGAGTCTGCTTTCTTTGTAATAAATAAAATCAAAGTTCCTGTATAATTTAATTGGCTTATGTTATACCTAGTAACTTTCCAAAAGTCTCCTTTTAGTAGGCTGATATGGACTATCCACAAATTCCAGAGGTGGATTAAAGTAATCAATTTTGCATGGCCACTACTTTATCAATTAACGTAAGCAAATCTTATGTTTTAACAATATGATTCCTTCATTTAACAACATGAGCTTTAGAACTTCAAGCACTATTAGTTATGTACTAAAAGGCATATTTTAAGTAGGAAAATGCAAGGAAAGAAGAAAGAAAAAATGATTGCAGAAGAAGGTTTTGAAGGAAATTAGTTCAGGGGAAAAGCAGTCACCCTTAAAACCTGTGGCCTTCACGGAGTAGAAAGGTGTTTTAGATGCTTCATTAACGAGAAGAATAGTTTGCCCAAAATACACTTCAAAGTTATGTGGTACAATTGGACACTTCTATGACCAGATGCCTCACTTGCCTTTAAGAAAATGTCATGGGCTAATTAGGTAGTATAACACCATATTTTTACAGGATAGAATTATGACCTACTTTTTTTTCTTTAACTATTCTTGGCATCTCCTCATTAAACACAAATTGGCTTATTCTATCACACTTAGAGCACAAGTGAATTGAAGTCTTAACTTTTGGGGTAAAACTGATGCTCAGTGCCTATCATTTTCATGTGAAGCACTTATGAGGCACTTTTTCATTCATCATAAATGAAAACTGGTTTCAGAACTGGCTAAACATCCAGACTTCCTTTCTTTGAAAATTTAATTGAACTTTGGCCTGTCAAGTGTCTTTGGAATGACTAATTTTAATTGCCACTGCTGAACAATGTCAATTATAGTAAAATCTCATAGATTTTAACTGCTCATGCCGTCTTAATTAATGAAAAGTTTGAAATAATGGGTATATCTTTATAACTGCCATTTTCCCCTAGAATTATTAATACTAATGGCAACATCAGCAAATCATTGGTCAACTCTAACATTCCCTTCCCCATGCATTGTTTGATCCCTATTCCTAGTCCTTGCTATGTTTCATGTGGACCACTGGAGCTAGTATGTAAATAAAGAGGGGAAGATTCTACTCCTTGCAGAAAAGCTGAGGACTACGATGCTTTGAAAAGCCTTCTCACAGAAATACAACTAGGACTTGGATAAGCAAGAAAGAGGATTTGTAAAGCATTTCTGGGATTTCAAAGAGGTAATGGAAATTGTCCTAGACAAACAGTGAGGTGAAATATGCTTAATACCATTGTCAGAATATGACAGGGAAGACTATGGTGGACCTAGTTTGCAAAAGGAATCCCAGATATTTGAAAATAAGTGAGAGTTTATATTTTTTTGTGCATAGAGTAAATCAAAGGCAAGGCAAATAAAGAAGAATTAGAAGAAATAGCAATGGGCTTATTCTAGGATACATATGATATATTTGTAAATTGCAGTATTTACTTAAGATTTCTCCCTTGAAGATAGCTTGTTCACCTAGCAGCTAAAACTGAGTCTTCTAAATTTGTGTTTTCTATCGGAAAAGCTAACACGTGACATAAGACAGGCATGTTTCAGAGGTTTTCAAACTTACAAGTGCATCAGGATCACATGAAGAGTCTTTTTGAAAAACTGGGAGGAGCACCCCAGGCCAATGAGTCAGGATTTCCAGGGATAGTTTTGGACTGGTATCCAGACATGATTGCTTTCTTCTTAAAAATTCTTCAAGTGACTTTGATGTACAACTATTGCTACCAACCATTTTATTTTTCTGTTGAGAGTTTTGTTTCCTTAATCTGCTTATTCTAAGTACCAGAATTTTGAAGATAACCTATTAGATATATTAATATTTAATAACATCTATATGGTTTATGTATCATTTATATTGAGAATAACGAGGTACATCACAAAATGAACTACATATATTTATTAAGCCATTAATTTGAAGACAATTTGCAGATAATATAAATTGTGTTTCTTAAATTGAGTTCAAATTATTCCTAACGTAAACCAGAGCTAGAAGCGTCAAGGCAAACATGACTGTGCGTTTTTTGGGTCATGTTCGTTCTGCTTCATTTATTGCTCTGTTATAGTGTTCCTTGTCCCAACACACCTATTTTGAGACTGTTTCTTTCCTTTCTGAGTACTTTTATGTCATTTACAGAGAAATTATAAGGCTTTTTATCTGCATCAACCAAAAATTAATAATTTAGCATAATCTTTTTCATATAGTAATCTGTTTTACTCTTTATTTTTAATGATGGCATGGAACATACATATCTTATATACCTTAATTCCCAAATAAATACAGTGAAAGTACCACTACATTAGGGACCATGCCTCCCTTGTTGGCTACTATACTCATGCATAGCACCCAACATAGGAGAGAAGCTCAATAAATGTTAATTAAACAAAATTGACTCTATTTTTCCTAAAAAAACATTGCTCAGAGTTAGGCTAGTTTGGATATGTATTCAGATTTTTTTATTTCAATATGAGCTTTCTACAAGGTAAGGACAAAAAGGGTAGGGGAAAACTTTCTTACCCCAGAAATTACACCTCCCTTAATTCTCTGTATCTCTACTCTGTGTTCTGCTTTATTTATTTATTTTTATTGGCTCTGTAATATTGGAAGTGGCTTTAAGTCCTGTTCAATATTTAATGAAGGACAAATGATATCCAAGGTAAAAAAAAAAAAAAAGACTTGGAGATATTTCAGCTATGTCTCCCATATATCTGAAACCATTAGTTTATTGCATTACAAAACATTTCTCCTAGCTGTAGCCACATAAGCAGTTAATGCTGTATATCCAGCTTCATGTGAACAACAATTTCAGTAAGCTTGGATAAGGTGGCTTTTGAAATGCTATTTGTGTAAAATATGTGATGCCTTCATTGACTAAAGAGCACCAGATACTGGACAAACCCTTTTTATAATTGAGATTAAAAAGAAAAGACTTGACCCCTGCCCTCAAGGGACACAAAACAAAGTGGGGAAGATGAGAAGGTAAAGAAATAAAATATAATGCCTCATAAGTGCTGGGCATTGCCAGAGTACCACAGAATTGTGGTGTGTTGAAATTCCTATGAATAATGTTAAAGTCAGATTTTCACCCAAGAATTCTTCCTTGTTTAATTTTTTTAATGTTTATTTATTTTTGAGAGAGAGAGAGAGTGTGAGTTAGGGAGGGCAGAGAGAGAGGAAGACACAGAATCCAGGGCAGGCTCCAGGCTCTGAGCTGTCAGCATGGAGTCTGACATGGGGCTCAAACTCACAAACCGTGAGATCATAACATAAGCTGAAGTTGGATGCTTAACTGGCTGAGCCACCCAGAAGCCCCAAGAATTCTTTCTTGATAAATAATTATGCATGGTGACAATTCATTCCTCCTAGATGAAATATCATAAAAGAGGCAAGAGGAGTCATACAATTTTTAGCCAGACACTTCATTGAATTCTTTGGATAAAGATGAGCATCAGCTATATTTCTCTCAATGTATATGGATTTGGGAGACTTGATTTTGTGATAAGAGCAACTGAAGAACCATAGAAAGATAGGGCTTACACTGTCAGGTCCCCTTTGTATTTATTTTGCATACATAATGGTTTGGTACTGGTCACCATTTGGAATTATTGGTCAAAGAGCATAATCTGCCAAGTCTACTAGAATGAAAGATACCTGGAGCCCTCAAATCCCTTCCCCTAGATATCTGAATTCATACAGCACTCTCTCCCAGTCGGGAAATCCATTGGAAAAAAGAAGACCATGATTTAACACGTGGGTACATGTGGTAAGCAAACATACATTACCCTTGTTTACAGTACTGATAACTTTTGATTATTTCTCATGTCCACAGCAGGTCTAAGAAGAGCATGGGAAGATCCTTAATACTATGTAAATACTTCCCTAAGATTTAATCATCTCAGGTTTGGGCATGATGGAAAGTGAAGTTTGCCAGAAAATAATATGAGGATGTGAGTCACATCTTTGCCACTTGGCAGCTGTGTGACTTCAGGGAACTCACTTTAATGACAATAACAACAGCTAATATTCCTAAATTGTCTATGGTGTGTCTGTCGCTCCTCTAAGTGTATACACATATTTTCCCTTCTTTTTGTCCCTCAATGAATATTTATTGAGTACTTGCTAGGTAAACAGTAGGGAGCTTACTGTCTGTGGGGCAGTGTTAGTCTCACAATTCTCCATAAATGTACAGAGTTAACTAATAATGGTTATACACATTTTAATTATACACTGTCTGTAAATAAGTAATTACTATTTGCCTAGACCTATACATGCTACAGTGAAAACAGATGAAATACATAATATGGCCATGACCTTGAAGCTTACATTTATCTAGGGAGAAAAAAAAATGTACCTGAAACTGACTTCAGTTGTCTAAATCATTTTGTCTTTGCTTTTGGTACAAATAAGCATATTAAAACATAATATTTTACAGAGAAAACAGAGGTATATATTATTTACGTACAGAAATGACATCAAACAGCTCTGTGAAAATCAATAGTAAGTAACTATTACATTTGATAAGCAATTCATTCTCACTACATGGTAGTAGAAAAAAGAATGTGAAAAATGTATACTTGTTTTATTTAATATTTTTTAAATGTTAAAGTTATATATTTTATAATTACTTATTGTTTATATTTTCAAATACTTTTATCTTCTAAAGAGATCCACATTTGTTTATTCCAGATAATTTAGAAGACTCTTGAAGTCATAAAGAACAAAATTCAAAGACCCATTGCAATTCTTATATCATGTATATCATTTAAAATGATTTGAACAAGGCAATACTTTTAATCTTTAACCATCAGTGGATTTTTTTCCTTCCACTCTTCTTCTCTGGGTAAAATCAGGATTAAAGATCACAAAGCAAAAATTAAAATTAGGAATTATCAGACATAACTTCTACCCATTTTTAATATTTATATTAATAGTTCAATATCTTTGCCTCTAGAGCATAGAAATATATAAAAGTCCATTTATGCTCCACATTCCCAATTAAAATGAATAAGCACACAGTTTTATCATTAGTGTTTGTTTTCTATCATCTAATATTTCTGCTGAAGTTTATTATAGATAGGACAATATATGTCTTACATATGCCTAAAACAATTCCTTGGACTCAATAGTATTTAAGAAAAGTTTGAGAAATGTAATAAAATTTTCTCACAAATCAAATAAATAAAATTCATTTGCTGAGCTTAATAAGCAAAACACTCGTTCTCAGATACAGTTTCTTCTCAAGGCACACATATATTTCATAAACCTGTCTTTTGACATACTTTGAATCCCTAAATAGGAACACAACTGGGTAGAATATTATGCTAAAAATAGAATTGTTTGCAGAGGCACAGGGAGAATGTACTAATAACTTGAGCAATTTTAGGAGGATGATGGGCTTCAGAGTGTGTACACTATGCTTCTTAGATCCTAACCAAATCCTCTTCTTCAACATCAATAATTCTCATCCTGTGCTCCAGCTTATATTTTCAATGGGTTGCCTTATACTTTACTGGATGGAAAGTTAAGGAATTATATTCTCCATTGATGGTTATTCCCAGCGATAACCAGGGCCAGGCTGACTGGGTTAATGGCACTGCCACCTGGTTTTCTGGTTCTCATTGCTAGCTGTTACCTGACTTCCTAGAGTAATGCCAGCATCACTTTTCTTGCCCCCAACCCCAGTTTTATAAGTGTTAGCAGCAATCTGCTTTACAAATTTAATGTACAGCCTCCAAGAAACAAAAGGAAAGAAAATTGCACTTTTATGAATTTCCAAATTGCCATAGCTCACACTCAATGTTTATTTTATTTTAATATTATTGCCAAGGGGTTTTTGCTGAGTGGAATAAATTTAGCACTAATGAGCATATTTTGAAAGTTTAAAAACATAATTTAATACATGATTCAATGTAATTTCTACAAAAAAAGGACTCTAAGAGGCCGAGGAGTCATTGAACAGGAGGGAAACCATGAGGAAACAATGGAACAAAAAACAAATAGGTGAAAGCAATTGTGATTTTTACATTAGCAATTAATCAAGTAGTCTTGTTTCTTTTTTACCTCACAAGGACAGTATTGTACAACGATAAAGGTAAGTCAATTTAATTATAAAACCACTCCAGAGTAGTTTCTTAGTGAAATCAATCTAATGGGGCCTGGCACATAGTAGGGCTTTCTAATCTTTATTTCCCACTTGTTTTACAACTTTAAGAGTATTTAGTGTGACATGGCAACTACTGGTTGTACTGGGGCGCTTGGGTGGCTGAGTTGATTAAGCATCTGACTTCAGGTTTGGTCATGATCTCATGGCTCATGAGTTCGAGCCCCACGTTGGGCTCTGTGCTGACAGCTCAGAGCCTGGAGCCTGCTTCGGATTCTGTGTCTCCCTCTCTCTCTGCCCCTCCCCCGCTCATGCTCTGTCTCTCCCTCCTTCAAAAATCAGTAAACATTAAAAAAAAAAAGATATATGGTTGTACTTTCTTGTTTGTGTCTTATCCATATGCCTACATTATTTTTTTTTTTTTACACATGGAGATATCACAGGACTACTTTGTTTCTTTTTAATGCTACTATTTAAAGAGTAATTAATTTACAAGCATCATATGGGACTTCTCAGGCAAAATAAAATATAAAGGTCACAAAGATACTGTTATTATTATTAAATTTAATATTAACTTGGTTTTAAAACAGTACATGCTTATAGATTCTTATAGCACAATGCATTACTGGTCAGAGAAAATCTGAGAAAATTAAGAAAAAAAAAGATTCAACTTTTTGTTCATGTTCCATAATAAGTTGAAGATTTTAACAATAGTGGATGCTGTCCAAATCCATGATCCTTCCATCAAATTTCAATTTTTCCACATAATTTTATATTTACATTAAGTACTATCTATACTTTTTAACTGCACTTTTTGTCCTCCCTTTCTCTCTTGAACCCATTCCAATCTGTTTTTCTCCCATCTTGAGAGAGAAGAGTTAACCTATCCCAGAATGATCTCCTACAGACTGATCACTCAGGAAAAAAAAAAAAAGAAAGAAAGAAAAAAAAAAGGATAGTCTTTCTGTAAAACTGCATGGAAACTGGACAGAGCTCAGTGAGTAAGGTATTCAATCCTGGACAGCCACAAAACTAAGATTCAGCTAATCTGATCATGCCAGAGGAGGATCTGATGATTTTCTACCTGCACATCCTAATGTGGGGAATCTTGCTGCCAACTTTTTACATCACAGCTACAAGCTCAGCACCTGGCACACAGTAGGGCTTTCTCACTGTTCACCCAAGGGAAAGAGCTGGTGTTATACCCAGCAATTAAAGCTGAGTTATAGCAGGAATGGCATGCAGCCAATTTCTGCCCAAATGTATTCTTTTTGTGTCCTGCTCCTGTTCATATCAGAAGAACTAATGATTCCTTAAAGAAGCAGAAAATTCCCAAAGCCATGAGGCAGGTTTCCTCACTTGTAATCTGATGTCCATTCCTGCTGGCCTCCTGGGAGTCACTTTAGAATGAATGTGCATCAAAAGACCCATCTATCTGCTACTTCTCTTGTCTCCATGAGGTTCCTCCCCATGAACCAAGAGGACTAGTGATGGTGCTCTTTGATTACTTAACTCTTTCCTCCTTTTAATGAAAATTCCCAATTATCCAGCAAAACTCCTTACTCATCACCATGTTTCCACCACTCCTCTATCCTTATATTACTCATCCTAGGAGCAGGATTGGACTGATCACGTCCTCTCCCTCTTTTGAAACCCTTTCTTAACTAGTTTCTGGAATACCACATTCTTGGTTCTTTTCCTACCTTACTCGTGACTCTTCCTTACTTTCCTTTGTTGGATTATACTTGAATTCATAAACTGTAAAGTTATAGTGTCCTAATATTTGATCCTTCTATATACTTCCCTATACTCATTCTTCAGATAATTTCAGACTGTTCCATGACTTTGAATTCCACTTGTAATCAATGAATAATGCCTTTGTATTTCCAGCCTCAACCTCTTCTGCAAACTGCATACTTCTTTATCCAACTGACTTCTCAACTTTGTAAGAGAATCATAAGCAAATGAGTTCTAACCATCTTTTTTCTATAAGGAATCTTTACCCAGGTTACTAATCAGTACTTAACATTTAAAAAGTCCAAATCTGCCTCCCCAAACTTGTTTCTTCCCTAGTCTTTCCATCATGGAACAGTAACCACATTTTTCTAGATAATAAGACCAATTCACTTAGCATCTTTTTTGATCCTTCTCTTTCTCTAATACTCCACATCCAAACCATCAGTGAATTTTGTTGACAATTTTTCTGAAATATATCCAGAATCCAACCTCTGTTCCTTACTTCCACTGCTGCCTTCACAGTCCAAGACACCATCATCTCCTCCTGGACTAAACGATAGCTTCCTAGCTATTCTCTGTGCTTTCACTCTTGCTCTTCTGTGGAATATTCTCCAAACAGCAGCAGCAGAACAAGAGTTTTGAGTAGTGGATTCATGTCACCTTGCTGCATGAATGTCATTAGTCTCGTGGTTCTCCATTGAATACCCCAAGTACACATCCGCTCAAGGATTTTGCACTAGATTTTCTTTCTGCCTGAAATGCTATTTTTTTAAATAGCTGAATGGCTACTTTATTTTCTTCAAATCTCTGCTCACATATCACCTTATCAGCATTGCCTTTTAAACATTTCTTGTGTAAACTATCACATCCCCTACAATAACTTTTTATCCACTCATTTTGCTTTATATTTCTTCATTGCACTTACTGAAACTCTGAATATTATATCTGTCTGTCTTCCCCAGAAAAATATCCACTACAGAAAAGTAGGGCTATTTTATTCTTGTCATCCCTCTAATTTTTCAGTGCCAAAGTCCTTGTTTGGTGGGTCACAAAAGTCACTCTTTTGGTGTTTTCAGTATCTTGCTGTAAATTTAGTTTCAAAACAAAACTGTAATAGAAAAAAAAAAAACCCACACTTCTTGCATTCATTCAACAAATACACTAGGCAATCACATCATTAATTATTAACCTGTCATCATTAATATTCAACACTAATAAATTATTCACCAAATATACTTTTAAACTCACATAAATATAAAAGAGTGTGCTAAATACTATTGGGAATACTCATATAAATAAGATACCATTGTTCTTTTTAAAAACTATATAAATTGGTAAGCATCCTCACAGAAAAATAAAAAAAGATACAAAGAGAATAGTCTTGAAATGTTCCAAAGAGAGAAATAATCCCTAAATGGGAAAGAATAGTAATATACAGCTTTGTTTCATAGCTAGCAACTAGACTGAGTTTCAATATAATATAAACGTAAAAAATCTGAGAAGAAATAGCGATTTCATCATTTGCTAATCATATGATCTTTGACATTTTGTTCTTAAATTTTCATTGATGTTTTGTTCTTAACTCTATGATATTTAGTATTCTCATCTATATGATGGAATATTTTGCAGGTATTAAGTGAGGAAAATGTTAGTAAACCATATAAGCTAATAAGCACTTAATAGTCCTCAATTATTATTATAATAGTAAAGATAATATAGCCTAAATGTATATCATGAATGATGCAGCCACAGAATGATAGGATTTGTTTTCAATATTTAATATTTGGTTTTTTAAAAAAATCCTTATTACTTAATAATAATGAAAAGCTATTATTAAAAAGTATATAAAATATTTCCATTACATATATGACCACCACATTTAATAGTTTTTTCAAAAGATCTCCAACGGTTGCAGAGAGAGTTGCCAGAATTAGTGAATAAAAAACACAAAGTTCTCAACTAAATTTAAATTTAAGATGAACAAAAAATTATTTTCTATGTAAGAATGTCCCAAATATTACGAGACACGCTTATACTTAAATTTTGTGTTTGTTACCTGAACTTCAAATTTAACCTGAATACTTAAATTTGATGACAATTTTAAATATAATCTCTGGTTTTATTTTTTTAACTTAAACAGTGGTATGCTGATAAACAAGCTTATCACACACACACACACACACACACACACACACACATATACATAAACAGAGAGACTTTATATGCTGTTAGCCAAGTTCGTCTACTGAGCTGATAGTGACCAGCTCTGATATACCACTGAAAGGGAACTCAGGAAACTAGAAGTTTTAGAAATCAAATTAAGATCCATTTATTTGTTTATTTTTTTCATTTTTTGTTTTTTTAAAATGTTTATTTATTATTTTGGGATGGGGGAGAGAGAGAATCCCAAGCAGGCTCCACATTAGCGGTGAGGAGCCGAACTAGGGGCTGGATCCCATGAATTGTGAGATCATGACCTGAGCCAAAACCAAGAGTCAGACGTTTAAGCGACTGAGCCACCCAGGCACCCCCAGAGCCATTTAATATAGAGATTAGGAATCTGCAAACAATGGTCTGAAGGCTAAATTTGGCCATGTCCTTTTTTGTAACTACCCTCAGGCTAAGAATTTTTTTTTTTATATTTTATATTTTAACTTACAAACAAAGAATGATATACAAAGAGAACTTCTATAGCCCACAAAGCTTAAAATATTTATTATATGGTCCTTTATAGAAAAGTTTGTCAAATCATGAATAGAGGAAGAAATTCATCGTGATTCATTCATTCAGTGAATAATTATTGAGAGCCTGCTATGTTGCAGAAGTCCTGCCAGGTGTCTTTATCAAGCTGATAGTGTAATATGAAAAGTGAGAAAGATATTCAATTGAATAAGGGTTGAAATAAACCTATAAGTACTAAAATAAATCTATATGGAAATATAGAGCATTATGCAACCAAAGTGATGATTCTAAAGTTAGGTATTTTGACTTTTTCATGATGCAAGCTAGTAAGTCAGCCCTGCCAACTATGGAAACCTATTTTCTGAATATATATATATATATATATATATATATATATATATATATTTATGGTTAGTAAACTGCCATTTTAAATGCTTAATTCAAAAATTTACTTTTTATATACCTTTTGCATTTCTTCAGATTATTCCTTTGTTTACAGTTTTCAAAGAAATTTTAGCAAGGCAATGTTATTATGTATGTATTAACCACAGAATAATCCTTGTGCTCTTCCAGGTCAACTTCTTTTATCTAACATGCATGTCCCAGCAGGACACATACTGAGTGGCAAAACACTAACCGGAAAACAAACCAAAACACTCAGGCAGCCAGACCCATCAAATATACTCTGCTTACAAATGTGATGTTAGATATTATTGCCCAATGCACTTCATATCTGACCTCTGTCTTTACTCAAACTTAACACATTTTCCCAAGTCATATACTTTATTTTTTTTAATATTTGATATTAAAGGGGAAGAATTTATTACATATATAACATTAGTGTTTCTGCCTCTGTACAGAATTTGAGTCCTAAATTCTACTTAATACATAATGTTCCATGTCTGTCATGAAAGGTATGGTCTCACAGAGTAACTCTAGAGACTTCACAGATTGATTCCAAATATTGTCCTGTTTATCTGGACTGTCCTTTTGAGCCTCATGTTTTTCTTTTGCATCTTTAGAACAAAGAAGACTGAGTCCTCCTTCCCCAGGCACCTAAGCCTATAATTGTGTAGCCATAGCCATAAGATTTTATCTATCTGTTTTCATCTGACCTGTTACTCTATGCGCATGGATTGAACATAAGAGAGGAAATTTCTGAATTCTCTCTATTATTTTACCAGTGGCATATATGGCATAATCTTAAAGTTTTATAAAAGGCAACATAAGGTGCACCTGGGTGACTCAGTTGGTTAAGCATCCAACTTCAAGTCATGATCTTGTGGTTTGTGGGTTCGAGCCCTGTGTGAGGCTCTGTGTGGACAGCTCAGAGCCTGGAGCTTGCTTCAGATTCTGTGTCTCCCTCTCTATGCCCCTCCCCTGCTGGTGCTCTCTCTCTCTCTCTCTCTCTCTCTCTTTCAAAAATAAATAAACATTAAAAAAAAGACAACATAAATATACTGTTACAAACATTCAATAATTACATGTTAGGGTCTTTTCCACTGCTAAATTGGAAATTTAATAGAAAAAATTAAGATGTACTTAATGTAAATGTTTCTTCAAGGCATGAAATCCACTTACATTTTAAAATTGGATTATTTCTCATGTTTGCAGGTGAATGAAAATTTTTCTTTAAGTTCTGAAGTGACTGTCAGATGAATATGATGAACTCAATTATTTGACTTTAGAAAGTATGGTGAAACTATAAAACATTTCTTAGAAAATTAAATATGTATAAAATAGATAAACAAATTGCATTTCTTGAGAGTGTGAGTTTTCTAGGGTGAATCATAGGTGGGAAGATTACCTTTTGGGGGTCAAAAATCTTATGACAAATTAGTATCTTAAACTTTCTCCTTTTGTAGCAATAAAATAGTGTTTAGGAAGTATTTGGAAGCTTGGCCCTTGCTAAAAATTGTTTCAGAAGTATAAAACCTAACAATTTGCTCTCCTTTCTGCCCAATCTTTAATCTTCCTTGGCATAGTCCTAAGTGATAGACTGGTTTTTAGCTACTTTTCGAAGCAACTTATAACTGGGCTTCAGGGGGCCTTCCCATTCCCAGCTGAGTTATAACAGAAAAGCTTGAAGTTACCTCTATAAAATTCAGAGTTGACATTTCTTAATTCTTCTCTTTATAATACAAATCCTGCAGTATTTTGGAATCACTCTTGTACCTATTCTTACTTATTATTTTGGTATTTCTATATATATTTTAATGTAATATTTTTGTCTTTTAATAGTATATATTACAAATTCTATCAAGCTTTCAATATCTCAAATTTTCTAAACTTTGCAAAATTTCAACGTTTGTTCACTAATAAATTTGATTGCTTAACAATCAAGAATATTTTATTAAAAGTGTTCTTTTGTAAGTCAAAACTCCAGAGAAGAGCTCTTGAAACTTGCCTGATAACTATTTGACTTCTTTAATTAAGACTATATTCTGAGTAGCAAGTATGTGTCAACTATAAAGTACATGATGTATCTGACAATCTAATAGCCACATCTATTGAACTGGGTCATGAAAAACCAGATCATATAAGGAACATATGGGCGCCTGGGTGGCTTAGTTGGTTAAGTGTCTGACTCCTGATTTCAGCTCAGGTCCTGATCTCTCACAGTTTGTGAGTTTGAGTCCTGCGTAGCCCTCAGTGCTGACAGCAGAGAGCCTGCTTGGGATCCTCTCTCTCCTCTCTCTCTCTTCTCCTCCCTCACTCTTACTCTGTCTGTCTGTCTCTCTCAAAAATCAATAAATAAACTTTAAAAAAAGAACATACATGTCCTTGTTTCCATATTTCTAACATTCTATGCAGACTATTCAGAGGAACCTCAGGTGATGGCCTACCCAACCATGATATTAGAGGACTCCAATGGGGGTAATTTAATTCCTTGGAAAAGACACTTCTCTTCTGAGCTCACAAAACCAAATCACTATAATGACTTCACTTAATCTACGACTATAGTTTGGATGTGGCCTCAGGTAGAATATGTTTCTACAAATGTACAAAAGATGTGATCTAAATTTGTGGTTATAATAGATTTAAGAAAATCATGGTTCATGTGCTGAAATTTGTCACTTTACACACTTAAAGTACCATTAGACTGTTTAGAACAGCGATCATAACCTTACCTGTAAATCAGAATCTACTAGGTAGATTTTAATAAATACCCATGGCTGAAGGTTTGATGAGACCAATTAATCAAGAATCTCTGGAGGCTAGGACTTGGGGCATCAGTATTGTTTAAAAGTGTCCTCTAGTGATTCTTATCAGTACTCAGGATCAAAAACCACAGCATTAGAGGCCATGCATGGTGTTCAATTTCTGAGGCTCTCAACTGTAGTTGTATATTTTATATACCTGGGAAGCTTTTGTTCTTGTTGTTTAGTGCTAATTCAGGAGTTCTGCTTCTACCAAAGATACATAAATTTCTTAAAAACCTAACTCCCAATATAACAGCAACAACAAGAACAAAAAATCAGACTACAAAAAATAAAACTTTCGTAAACCTAGATTGCTGAAGTCACAAGGCCACAACCCAAGAAATACAGAAATCCAAGAATCTCCTCACCACAACCCAATGGAAATTCTTTGAAAACACTGGCTAACTTATTGAAGAGGAAAAGGCACAGAATGCTGTATTAGCAGGTAAGAAAAATTCAGCTCCCAATTTTAATATACTTTTGAAGGGTGACCATGAGCCACAACGAGAGTATAGAGTAACTGGGAATAGTAGACACAGAGGAGTTCATACCCACTCTGGGGCTCTTCTCTATGCACCTCCTCACAGCATTCATGAATGAGATGGAGAACATAATAGGAGACTGGAGACAGCCATATTTAGTGAGGTAAAAATGGAGGAGGAGACCACTGCTATGACAGGAAAGGCACAGACTTGACTGAGACCCTTCTCCTCTACTCTACAAAAGTTCTAAGCTGCCCGGGGAAGAGGGGAGATCCCGCTGCCCCAGACCACAGGTAAGTACCATTGTGACCCAGTGCAGACTAAAAGAAAAAATAACCCTACTACTGGGGCTGGGACATTTTTGGGTCCAGAAATTGTACCAAAACCATCAGCAGTCTCCTAACTTTGGAGGAAAGCAGGACATTCTCCTCCCTCAAAAGTACCAAAGAGGGGCACCTGGGTGACTCAGTTAAGTGTCCAATTCTTGATTTTGGCTAAGGTCATAATCTCATGGTTTGTGAGTTCAAACCCTGCATCAGGCTTGGCACTGACATCACAGAGCCTGCTTGAGATTCTATCTCCCTCTCTCTCTGCTCCTCCTCTGCTCACTTTCTATCTCTCTCTCAAAATAAACTTAAAAAAATACCAAAGAAACAAGACAGAGTTTATCTGCTACTGGGGGGACACGTAGCCAAAAAGCACCACTTCAAAGCCATAGGCAGAGAGTATCTGCCTAACACTGAATCTCGATCATGAAAATAGAGATCTCTCCTCCCCCCAAAGCCATAGCAAGTACCAAGTACCAAGCAATAGCAATCTACTGCTGGAAGAGGGTAAACAGTATGCAGAGAGATCCAAGCAGAATAAATACAAAAAATAAAATACTGCTAGACACATTATATTCAAACCACTTAAAATCAAAGATAAACAGTTAATCTTGTAGGAAGTCATTTAAAAAAGGAAGAAAGGAAGGAAAGAAGGAAGTAAGAAAGAAAGATAGATCATATACTGATTAAAAATCAAAGGCAAGAATTAGAGTCAGAAAGTATGCAAACCAGAAGACAAAAACAGACATCATTAAAGTAATTCCACAAGCAAGCAAAAAGTCAAACTAGGATATTACACCCAGAAAAAATAAATTTTTACATTAAGTATTTTTTAGACAAACCAGTGCTAAGAAAATTCATTACCAGCATATCTGCACTTAGACAGAAGGAACATAATATCAGAGAGAAATCTGAAATACAGAGTTCCAGAAATGGTCTCAAAAAAGAAAGAGAAGATATATTTGTTCTTATTTTAAATTGTTCTAAATATATTTGACTGTCCAAGCAAAATTAATAGCACTGCATTGTAGGTTTATTGCCTATGTAAAAATAAAATATATGACAACAATAATATAAAAGAGAAGAGGAAGGAAATATAAGTATAGTGTTATATATGCTTATGTATACTGTATGAAGTTGACATTAATATTATTTGAGTTTAGATTGATAAAGAAATAAATAAGAAGCCAATATTATAGTTAAAATGTAAGAATAAAACATATACCAAATAATTTTTTCATTTAAACAATTTTAAGTTTATTTATTTATTTTGAGAGAGACAGAGACAATGTGAATGGGGGAGGGGCAGAGAGACAGGGAGAGAGAGAGAATCTCAAGCAAGGTCTGTGCTGACAGCATAGAGCCCGATGTGGGCTTGAATTCATGAAACCATTAGATCATGACCTGCACCAAAACCAAGAGTCAATGCTTAACTAACTGAGCCACCCAGATGCCCCTTTTCTTCAAGTTTTAATATAAATTCTAATTAGTTAACATATACGCTAAAACTGGATTCAGGTGTAGAATTTAGTGGTTCATCACTTACATGTAATACTCAGTGCTCACCAAAACATGTGCCCTCCTTAATACCCATCATCCATGTAGACTATCTCCCAACAACTTCCTACCATCAACTTCAGTTTGTTCTCTATAGTAAAGTCTCTTGTGGTTGGCTTCCCTCTCTCTTTTTCCCCCTTCCCCTATAGTCATATATTTTGTTTTTTAAATTCCTTGTATGAGTGAAATCATATGGTATTTGTCTTTTTCTGAGTTATTATGCTTAGCATAATACTCTCTAGCTCAATCTACATCCTTGTAAATGGCAAGATTTCATTCTTTTTGAGAGCTGAATAATATTCAAAAAAAAACTAACAATACAGTTAAAAATGGGCAGAAGACATAAATAGACATTTTTCCAAAGAAGACACAGAGATGGCAAACAGACATAGGAAAATATGCTCGACATCACTTATCGTCAGGGCAATACAAATCAAAACTACAATGAGATATTATCCTACACATGTCAGATTAACAACACAGGAAACAACAGGTTTGTTGGCAAGGAAGTGAAGAAAGGGGAACCCTCTTACACTGTTGGTAGGAATGTAAATGTGGGCAGTCACTCTGAAAAAGAGTATGAAGTTTACTCAAAAAGTTAAAAACAGAGCTACCGTATAATTCATCAATTGCACTACTAGCTATTTGCCTAAAGAATACAAAAATACTTGTTCAAGGGGACACACGCACCCCGAAGTTTATAGCAGCACTATCAACAATAGCCAGTTATGGAAAGAGCCCAAATGTCCATTGACTGATGAATGGATAAAAAAGATGTGGAGATCTTAAAAAAGATATGGTGTGTACACACACACCATATATGTGTGTGTGTATCTGTGTGTGTGTGTGTGTGTGTATACACGATGAAATAGTACTAAGCCAAAATTATTTTTAAAATTATATTTTCACCACGTTAATCAATGCAATTTTTACTTCATTTTCCAAATAAACTTATCCTTCTAATAGGAGATTTTTAAAAATGACATTAATTGGTGTGCACATAACATTTTGATTAACAGAAGTGCAGAAGCATGTCATGCATTGTTTTTAATAATATAATTACTTGATAATTCATTTCAAATTAATAGTTTTAAATTAATTATTAATGGTATATGAAATTAAAATAAAATATAACTTAGCAAGGAGTGGGAAACATGCAATGTACACAATTGAGTAGCTACAACTTTTATTCACTAAAACTTGATGTAGGTGAGTTGAAAGATCACAAAATCACACCACTATATGACTTGTTAAAGCACTTCCTTTTTCTTTTTGTTTAGAGACCTGAAAAACCCTTGTTTTCTAGGTGCTAGCAATGGTATCTTTAGAACAGGTATTTTAAGAATAATAGGTCTATTTATTCTTCATATATAACACTCAGAATAGAATTACTTTGCAGAATTCATGGGTGTTTTGAAGATACTTTTCCTGAAAGTTATGGACCACCTATAAATCTAAGTGGGTTCTGATTTTTCATAACTTACGTGCTCATATCATCTCCCAGGCTCTTGTTACCCTGCCAACATTTTGTGATGGTGAAGAGGTTAGAGAGAAAATTTTGAGCAACACAAAAATGTCAGAATGAGGCATTCTTCCAAAAATATGTTCATGGGCAATTTTAAAGAAAAACTATTAGGTTTACATCTGCAATTAAGAATGCTGCCCACAAAAATTGAAATTAATTAATATTTTGAAATTGTGCTTTTAAATTTAGCACTTAAAGGCAGGTGGTCATTTTAATATGATATTTTTTATATTATTACAAATTAACATACTTTGTAATTTATATCAATAATTGAATTTATACGCAGACACAATGTGCATTATATTAATATGAATTAACATATTAGTATAAATTAATACAACATTATGATATATAATATTAATTGTATTAACTATATCAATATGTTATTGGTAAATTATTTTAACTTTGGAGACTATTTTCTTTTGAAATTTGGCTACTCTAGGGCATCAGAAACAATTATCATTAGATATGCAAATATATTTTTTGAAAATTGCTGAAATATTCTATAAATGTTATGTAAATATACAAATTAATATATAAATGTATATATACATATCTTTCTTTGTATATATTTTATTTCTTTATTTATGTATTTGTTTATTATTCATATTCCTTAAAATTGTGTATGTGTATATATATATATATATATATATATATGTTAAAAAATGTTTTTATTTGAGTATAGTTGACACACAATGTTATAGTGGTAATATGTCTACAACACAGTGAATCAACTTCAGTATAATTATGATCTGCTCACCATAAGTGTATCTACCATTTGTCACCATACAATGCCATTATAATGTCATTGTCCATATTCCATATGGTATGCCTTTTATTCCCATGACTTATTCATTCCTAATTATTTTTATGAATATATAAAATATACATGTATGTAATCATTTGCAAAATAAAATCATGAACAAAAAAAAGTGTGCATATGTATATATATGTATTTATATGGATTAAATACAAGAGAGAATATGGATAGAAAATCAGATTTATATACTTGTAAAGCATAGATAGAAAATATTGATACCTAATAAAGATAATTATTATAGAGTCTTATCTACTGGAATAAAAATGATCAATTTCTATGTCACCGAACCATATTTCTTAGAAAATCAATTCTAAGTACCATTTCAGCCTGAAATCCATGAAGTAAGCCAGAATGTCAAACTTTATATAACTATAGTAATGTAAGTGCTATTAAGAGAAAATGACAAGTAATATGAAATTATAGACACATTTAATAGTGAATGAGTAAATCCAAAGTAAAAAGCTTGATGTATGCTTTGTTTAGTTTTCTATAAGTAGATTATATGCTTTGTCTATTTCCATAAGGTAGCAGACAAAGGAATATGCCCCCTTTCTATTCTGTATTACTATAATTTTATTACTATTATCTCATTGTACACATAGTAAAAACAATTTATCCATAATTTTGAAGAAATTATAAATTCTATAGGATTCTAGCTAGCAGAAATTAGATTTTAAAAAACCTGAAATTTTCTCACAATGAAAAAGGCTTAAGCACATAGATTTAAATTCTAGTTCTCTCCAACATTCCGATAAATGATCAAAGGCTTAGCTCATACCTGGCAGGATAATATTATATGTTGACTATGGGGTTACCTTTCTCCCTCTGTTTCCAGAAAGTAGCTGTAATTTTTGTTTTTTATTTTTTGCCACAGATTTGGATGAGCAGAAAAAAAGCTAAAAATGCTTCTTCTCTTTTTGTGCAATTTTAAGCTTAGCAAAGAGGATTCCTAGGATTTTGAGGGAAATGATGGGAAAGGGAGAATGAAGAAGCAACTAAACATACATGGGCAGGACTGAGATTAAGAAGGGGGCTGAGTAATCTGTGTCCTTTGGGAAACCATAGCACTCCAAATAGAAGGCAAGGACTCAGGGGAACACAATATCCAACAGAGGTCTAGAGCTTGCTGTGTGTGAGGGACTGTTTGGAGAACTTCACCCCTATTTATGTATTTAATCCTCATAAAAATCTTCTGAGGTCACATCTTAGAATTTACATTTTACAGATGAAAAACAGAGACATGGAGAAGTTAGATAATATACAATACCACACAACTAATAGGAGAGATAATATTTTACTCAGAACTATTTGGCTCCATTGTCTGCACTCATCCACTGTACTCTTTCACTGCTAATGGCTGTATGGGTACATGGTATCTTGTTGGCAAATTCCTCAACATCATAGCACTAAAAACCTGGGAAGAGTTTGTCTCTCTTAGGTCATATTTGGGTGCCTGGTAGTTGTCAGAGTATGAGAATTTCTGAGATTAAATTTTCCACCAGCCTTGTAGAATGGGGGTTTGGAGGCATAATTAAATTAATTTAAAACAAGTCCGGCATCAGAGATGAGAGGTTGCTGGGACTGATGGGCGGTATAAATCTTGATTCAACTATGACCTTGGAAAAGGTCACAGATGCCTGAGATGACAGAGAGTGGGGAACCTGTGCTGGCATCTACTGCTCCTTGCTTATACTTAGGGCAGCTGGACTTCCAAGGCAAAAGGTTTGGTTTCTTGTTTGTTTTTCTAATAAGTAAGGTTAAATGAGCCTCTGAGAGAACAGGAGCAATGCTGTAATCAACCAAGCGTTCCATGCTTGCTGCTATGACTCCATGGTTATCTAGCTATCTCCTTCAGTCTTCAGATTTGAGGGCTTCTGAACTGGAAAAGAATATTAGAGTGAATATAAATATTCTGCCTCCTACTCCCTTTGGGTGTACCTGATTCAAACCAAAACAAACCCACTCTCTGAAATGACCCTTCTGCAATTTCTTTATTAGTATTATTATTAACATTTATTTATTATTGAAAGACAGAGAGAGTAAGAGCGTGATCAGGGGAGGGGCAGAGGGAGAGGGAGACACAGAATTTGAAGCAGGCTCCAGGCCCTGAGCTGTCAGCACAGAGCCTAACGCAGGGCTCAAACTCACAAACTGCGAGATCATGACCTGAGCTGAAGTCGGATGCTTAACTGACTGAGCCACCCAGGTGCCCCAACCCTTCTGCAATTTCAATGAAGCATAAGCACAGTGAGTTAACAAGGAAAAAAATGTCACTGAAGCTGAAAGTAAATGGGCAACTCTAAGGAGGAGAAATAATTGAGAACAAGAGAAAAACAAAAAATCATTACCGCATCTTAGATGGGAACACCCTCATTACCTTATTTTGGAGGGGATGTGGGGGCTAAGAAGTGGCTTAAACAGAAATTTGTTTTCTCACAATTCTCGATAACTAGAAGTCAAGATCAGGTGTTGGCAAAGTTGTCTCTCTTCGGGCCTTTCTCTTTGACTTGCACATGATCATCTTCTCTCTATTTGCATTTGGTCTTCCTTTGTATTGTTCCATCTCTGGATTTTAAGTCTTTGAAAGATTGCCTGGAATTTCTTCTGTGCCTGATTGTACTCTCCTCCCCACCAATTCCATAGTTCTTGGGAGTCCAAGGGTTTCGAAAGTATCTATGCCAATGCTAAGGAGACAATGTTCTCCTTGTTTTCTCTGTTACATTATTTATTTATTTACTGGTCTAAACACATTGGCCCTGACATAAAACACGATACTTAGTGCTTTCATTTTCAAACAAACCAAAAAATTAATCAAAATGATTAACCAAACTTCCATATGCTGAAAGTATGCTGGAGCCCCACCAAAAGGTCATCGTGAGTGCCTCAGATCTATCCAGAATCTCCTTGATTCGCTCCACCTCTCCTCTAGCAAATTACAACTCAGCAATCATCTTTGTTTCCTGAGCATTCCCTTAGCTTCTCACACACAGGCAAAATCTTTTTCAATAGAGTTTTCTCTCTAAGAGGAATTCTTATGCCAGCTGTTCACAGAAACAAATGCTTTACCTTGGATGAAAAACATGATAACTGATGTAAAAAACTGTAATGGAGGAATGTACACAATATTGGATATTGTAGAAACCCCCATGAGTAAATTAGATGTCAATTTTAAGAAATCTTTCACAAAATACTTAAGCAAAAGAAAAAAAAAGAACACAAATAATGAGAGTGAGGAAGGAACATGGAAATTACGCTAAAATACAATTTGCAGTCTAGAGTGCAGTCAAGAACAAGATGAAAATCAATGATCAAGAAGTAATAAAATGAATTTTTCTGGGGTGAAGAAACACTTGAAACTGGAGATCAAGATGGCTTAAAATCTATCATGTAACATAAATAAAGAGAACACCTCAACTTTGTGATTATCCCCGTAGAAGTCGTAAATGTCAAGGGTAAAGAAAACAAACAAAATTTGAGTATTTTTAGAGAGAGAAACAGACACACACACACACACACACACACACACACACACATATTTATCCTTATGTAATATGTAAGTTGTGGCACCAAAAGTACATTGTCAGAAATCTGAGAATTTATAAATATTTTTGCTTATTTATTTATTCTGAAAGAAACAGAGACAGCATGAGTAGGGGAGGGGCAGAGAGAGAAGGAAAGACAGAATCCGTGCTGCCAGTGCAGAGAACGATGTGGGGCTCGGACTCACAAAACCATGGTATCATGACCTGAGCTGAAACCAAGAGTTTAGCGAACCAGATGCTTAACTGACTGAGCCAACCCAAAGTCTTAGAGATGTAATCTAGACAACTTAGAAATTAATCACTTAAAACACTGGTAGCAAAACTAAAACAAATAAGCAAAGAGTTCTCTTTCCTAAAAAATGAAGAAGTAATCCTCTACTCTTTCAGCTAATTATAGTGACAAAACACTGTAGAGAAAAGGGCAGACCGGCAAGGGACTTTGGCATCCAGGAAATAACACAATACCAAGCCTGTGGGTTTTCTTTTTTCTTTATAAATTGCAGATTTGGTGTTATAAAAGCCAGTAACTTGTAAACACCAATGGGCCCAGACAATAAAAGCCCTAACAAAAGCCTCCTGTTTAGTTAAAGGACAAGAGGCAGTCTAACAAGATTAAACAAAACAAAACAAAACAAAACAAAACAAACAAACAAAAAAAACCAAAAAACAAAACTTTAGAAAAGTTTAGCAAACAGCTACTTTACTCTATCCAAACATCACAGAAAAACTTTTGTCTCCACCTCCATTCACACCAGCAAATGCCTAGGGTGTAACCTAGACTTCCACTCTCCACTGGTTGTAAAAATTGGCCCTTCCTCTCTCCAGGCCTCCTTATGAGTGACATCATCTTTAAACCTTGTGAGGCAATTCCTGATAAGCTGCAATGGGGCCCAGGGAAGATGGGGTGACCTGGAAGTCCAACTACTTCCTTACAATCATCCAACTTTTGGATGAATATCCAAAATGCTTCACTGTGGGAGCAGGAAATGTGGGTTCCAAGCAGATGCAGCAGATCCCCATGTCCCTCTGTAGGAAGGCTGTGTTGCTGATGGGCAAGAATACTGATACACAGGCTATGTGAAAGCATCTGGAGAACAACCCTGCTCTGGAAAAACTATCGCCTCACCTTTGGGGGAATGTGGCTTTTGTGTTCTCCAAGGAAGACCTCACTGAGATCAGGGACATGATGCTGGCTTATAAGGTACCAGCTATGGCTGTGCTGGTGCCATAATCTTATGTGAAGTCACTGTGCCAGTCCAGAACACTGTTCTGGGGCCCAAGAAGACCTCCTTCTTCCAGGCTTTAGGCATCACCACTAAAATCTCTAGGGGCACCACTGAAATCCTGATGATGTGCAGCTATTTAAGACGGAGACAAAGTGGGAGCCAGCGAAGCCATACTGCTCAACATGCTGAACATCTCCTCCTTCTCTTTTTAGATAGTCATCCAGCACATGTTTGACAATGATAGTCTCTACAACCCTGAAATGCTTGACATCACAGAAGAAACTCTGCATTCTTGCTTCCTGGAAGGTGTCCACAGTGTTGCCAGTATATGTCTCCGGATAGGGTATCTGACTGTTGCATCAGTGCCCCATTCTACCATCAATGGATACAAGTGGATCCTGGCTTTGTCTGTGGAGACTGATTACACCTTCCCAACTGCTGAAAAGGTCAAGGCCTTCTTGGCTGATTCATCTGTATTTGTGGCTGCCACCCCATGGCCACTAACACCACTGCTGCACCTGCTGCTGCCACAGCCCAGCCAAGGTTGCAGAAATCAGAAAAGGATATGGAATTTAGTCTCTTTCACTAATCATCATAAAGCAACCAATTTAGCCAAACTTATTTGTGAACCAAGAAAATAAAAGCTTACTTCTCATTAAAAAAATGAGTGGGTGGCACAGTTGATTAAGCATTTGGCTTCGGCTCAGGTCATGATCTTGCAGTTCATGAGTTCAAGCTCTACATCAGGCTTTGTGCTGACAGCTCAGAACCTGGAGCCTGGCTCAGATTCTATGTCTTCCTCTCTCTCTGCCCCTCCCCCACTGGAGCTTTGACTCTCTCTTTTCCAAAAATAAAATAAACATCAAAAAACATGTTTTTTTTTACCCAACCCTTCTGTCAATTAGGATGGCTCAAAGAAATCTGAGTGGTGAGCTAAGACTCTTATCCTTGCAGAATGAGTGATAACTGGTGTGTCTTTTTCTACTTTGGCATCAGTGGAGACCATGTGGGAATCCTGCACTTCTATCCTTGACTGAGGGTAACAGCGTACCCCTCCTTACTCTTGACTGAGGTGGTATCAGAGTGGGCCTACTAGATAGTCACTTTATCACTACTCAGTAGTAAAGAGAAGCTACCTCCTCTAGAGCCAGAGAAGTGGGGAATCTGGACTTTCACTGCAACCTGGCAGAAATGAGCAGCACGTTACCTTCCCCTGCCACATTAGTAGCAAAGAAGGCTAGCTAAAACAAGATTTTAATGAGGTCAAAAGTCTCATGCATAGTTCCCAAAATATCTAAGACTTAATTAAAATATCTCTTGAATTAACAAAGAGCCAGGAAGATCTCAATTTGAATAAGAAAAGGCAATCAACAGATGCCAACACTTAGGTGATACAACTGTTAGAATATCTAACAAGGATTTTAAATCAGTCGTCATAAAACTACTTCCATGATTATGAACACATTTGGTATATTTTTTAAAAGAAATCTAGGGGCGCCTGGGTGGCGCAGTCGGTTAAGCGTCCGACTTCAGCCAGGTCACGATCTCGTGGTCTGTGAGTTCGAGCCCCGCGTCAGGCTCTGGGCTGATGGCTCAGAGCCTGGAGCCTGTTTCCGATTCTGTGTCTCCCTCTCTCTCTGCCCCTCCCCCGTTCATGCTCTGTCTCTCTCTGTCCCAAAAATAAATAAAGGTTGAAAAAAAAAAATTTAAAAGAAATCCTAAGCAAAGAAATGGAAAATGTAAAGAATCCTGAAGGGAGAACAACAAAAATTACGCATTTTGAACAGAAAGAATATAATCTGGAAGAATAATGCAAAAGGAGGGACCCGGAGATCTGTGAGACGATTACAAGAGATCTAACATGAATGTTATCAGAGTTCCAGGAAAAGGAGAAAAAAGAAGAGTTGGAAAACATATTCAAAGAAATAAAAGTTGAAAACTTCCCCAAATTAGCAAAAGACATACATTTAGGAATTTAAGAAACGGAGCCAATCCCAAACATGGTAGTCCCAAAGAAATTCATGCCCAGACATGTAGTGAACTTCTGAAAATGAAAAGAAAAGAAAAATTTTGAAAGCAGACAGAGAGAAACAACACATTACCTATATGGGCAAAGTTTTCCAATGCAAGTGAATTCCTGATAAGAATTTGTGGAGGCCAAAAGGAGATAGCATGATTTTAAAGGGCTGAAATAAGGGAACTTCATTCCAGAATATACATCCAAGAGTAATATCCTTCAGAAATAAAAAGGAAATCAAGACAGTCTCAGATGACTGAAAATAAAGCAAAATAAACAAAAGAGAAACAAAAAACAAATAAGAATTGTTGCCAGATGATTTGCCCTAAAAGAATGCTTAAAGAAGTAATCTAAACAGAAAAGAAATGACAAAAGAACAAATTCTGAAACAACAAAAAGAAAGAAAAAAACAACAGAAAGTAAAATTATAGGTAAATACAACAGACTTCTCATTTCCTATTAAGTTTTCTAAATTATATCTGACGATTAAAGCAAAAATTATAAAATGGTCTATTTTAGCTCTCAACAGGAATTATTTAAGATAATTATGTTATAAATTGAGTTAAGGTAGAATAATGTAAGGAGAGAAAAGTTTTTGTACACTCCTCAAACTGGTCAAAAGATGACACCCGTAGACTGTTATAAGTTATGTGGATACAATATAAAACCTAAAGCAAATAATTAAAAATTCTATACAAAGGGATACACGTACAGACATCACAGATAAGTTAAAATGGAATTCTAAACAATGTTTATGTAACCTACAGCAAGAGAAGAAAAAGAAAACACAGAAATGAAAAACAAAACAAAGAACAAAAAATAAAATGACAGTCATAAGCCTAAATATATCAATAATTACATTATATGTAAATAGTCTAATTAGAATAATTAAAAGATAAAGATTGAAAGTAAATTTAAAAATATGATACAACTGTATGCTATCTATAAGAACCTCACTTAAAATACAGGTTTCCCTCAACTATCTGTAAGCAGAGCGTTCTTAGGAAACCTTTCATATGGTATGAAATGGTATCAAGTAAAGAAGCAGTTATCATTAATTTATATGGAAAAAAATTTCCAGCATTCCCAGATGTCAAAATAACCTCTCTTAGGCTTTTCTGATACCTTAGGACATATCTTGCTGATGGATGCACAAAACAAATCCAGATAAGGCACAGATGCTCACAGATACAATTCAAATTCTAGGGAGGCTTGATTCTGAGATGCTGAGCATAGTTCCTGGGGAAGGAGCTAGGTGGTGCCACTCTGGCTGCGACTGGTTGGTGCTGCCTCTCTAATGACTTACTGCAAAAGAAACACTAAGTGCTCTTTTTGCCTTTTTTCATAAAAGTAAAAATCCTTTCTGGATTATTTTAGATTAATGGAAAGAGGTACTAATGTAGATCTTTCATAAATGTGAAGTGGCATAATGCAAACTTTCAAAAAAGTGGGGAATATCTGTATAATGATAGAGTTTGGAAGTTAAAGTATTTAGAAAGAATATGCAAATAACCAAAGGAAAACAGGAGTGGCTGTATTGATATATCAGACTAAGTAGACTTCCCAGCAAAGAAAATTACAAGGAACGGAGTGGGTCACTGCAGAGTGATAAAAGGGCCAATCCACGATACTAAATGTGCATGCATTAAACAACAGAGCTGCAAAATATGTGAGGTGAAACTGCTAGACTGAAGAAGAAATAGATCAACACACAATTATAGTTAAGTTTCCCACCCCCATCTCTCAAGTGGATAGACAACTAGACATAAATTAGCCAAATATAAAAGAACTGAACATTGTCTTTAACCAACAGGATCTGATAGACATTTATAGGCTATACCATATAATAAGAATAGATTACATATTATGTCCACAGAACATTTATCAAAATAGGCCATATCTTAATCATGAAACAAACTCAAAATATTAAAAAGAATTTAAATCACATGCAGTGTATTCTCTCACCACAATAGCATCAGAGTAGAAAGTCAGTAATAGAGGAATAATAGGACAACCTACAAATACTTGGAAACTAAACACTATATTTCTAAGTGATCTAGAAGTCAAAAAGAAAATATTAAAGGAAATGGAAAAGGATACATTCAACAGAATGAAAATAAAATTAACCTATCAATATATGTGGGATGCAGCTAAAGTAGTGGTGAAGGGACACGCATATCACTAAAGGCCTATATTAGCAAAAATTAAAAATCTCAAATCAATAATCTAAGCTTTCATATCAAGAAACTAGAAAAAGAGGAACAAAAATAAGCTCAAAGTATGCAGAAGAAACAAAATAATAAACAAACAAAACTAGCAGAAATTAATTATGTGAGAAAACCGAGAAACAACGAAGAAAATCAATATAACGACATTTGGTTCTTGGAAAAGATCACTAAAAATGATGAATCTCTGGTGTAACAGATTAGAAAAAAGGAGAGAAGATACCAATGTCATGAATGAAATAAGAGATATCTCTAGAGTCGTTACTGGCATCAAAAGGGATAATTAGGGAACAAATAAAAAATAACTCTACACAAATTAATCTGACAACATAGATGAAATGGACCAATTATTGAAAGCACAAATTAGCACCATCCAGCCAATATGAAATAGATAATAGTTATGGAGCTGCTTATATTAAGAAATTAAAGGGGCACCTGAGTGGCTCCGTTGGTTAAGCGTCCAACTTTGGTTCAGGTCATGATCTCACAGTTTGTGGGTTTGAGCCCCCACGTTAGGCTCTGTGCTGATAGCTCAGAGCCTGGAGCCTGCTACAGATTCTCCCTCTCTCTCTGCCTCTCCCCCTCTTGTGCTCTCTCTCTCTCTCTCTCAAAAAATAAACATTTAAAAAAATTAAAAAAAGAAATTAAATTCTTCTGAAAAAGAAATCTCAAGCTCAAATAGTTTCATTGGAAAAGCATACTACATGTTTTAAGAAGAACTAACAAAAATAACAAGAACTAATTTTAAACAAGCTCATGTAAAAAATAGAAGAGGGAAGACTTTTTCAACTCATTTGATGCAGTTAATATTGCCCTCATATAAAATTCAGATGGTAAGATGGTAAAAAGAAAGAGAGAAAAGGAAGGAAGGAAGGGAGGAAGGAAGGAAAGAAAGAAGGAAAGAAGGAATACAGGAGGGAGTGAGGGAGTGAGTGAAGAAACAGATCAATATTCCTTATATATAGAGACAAGAAATTTCTTTTAAAATTTTTTTTAAAGTTTATTTATTTATTTATTTAGAGAGAGAGACCATATGAGCAGGGGAGGGGCAGAATACAGGGAGAGAGATAATCCTAAGCAGGCTCCATACTGTGATTGCAGAGCCTGTTGTAGGGCTTAACCAATGAACCCTGAGATCATGACCTAAGCCAAAACCAAGAGTCAGTCTCTTCACTGACTGAGCTACCCAGTCACCCCATAGACATTAAAAAATAATCTTAACAAAACATTAGCAAATACAATTCAGAAAAACATAAACTAGTAAACCATAACTAACTGGATTTATTCTAGGGATGCAAGGCTAAAACAATCTTCCAAATCTAAGAAATATAACCTGCTGTAGTAAGAGGTTAAGAAAGAAAAATTACATGATCTTATCAATGGATGCAGAAAAAGTATTTGGCAAATCTCAACATCCATTCATGATAACAATTCTTAGAAAACTAGGAATAGAAAGACTTTTTGAACTTGATTAAAAAAACTACAAATAAACTATAGCTAGTAGTAAACCACTTAATGCTTTTTCTCCATGTTTAGGAATAAAACGAGGTTATCCAGTCTCATTACTGCTATTCAACAAAGAATTGGAAGTTGTAGCCAACAGGATACAGTTGAATAAAGGAAATAAAGACATATGATTAGAAAAGAAGAAATAATTTCTAATTGAAGATGACTTGATTGTTTATGTAGAGAAAGCCAAAAATCTATTAAAAAGTTCATTAATTTAGGTGTGAGCTCAGAAATGTCACATAGTGCAATATAAACATTAAAAAATCAATTGCATTTTTATATGCTAGCAATGAACACATGAAGAGCAAAATTAAAAATACAACAACAGTTCAAACCCCTCAAAAAAAAGGTAATACCTAGGTATACATCTAATAAAATAAATACAGTACTGCTAGGTTATAAATTATAAAGTGCTAGTGAAATCAAAGAAGATCTAAATACATGGAAAGACATAACATGACATGAATTAGAAGACAACACAGAAGACATCAATTTTCTGTAAACTGTCGTACTCACACAACATAATTCCTATCAAACCCTAGCAAGACTGTAGATATACACAAGATTATTCTAAAGTTTATATGGAAAGTCAAAGGAAGTAAAATATCTATAACATTTCTGAAAAATAGAATAAAGTGGTAGGAATTATCAGTCTACCTGATTTTAAGACTTATTATAATAAGCTACAGTATCAGGACTGTGGAATTAGCAAAAGCATAGACACATAGATGAAAAGAATCCAGAAACAGATACACAGATACTGTTTGTTTGTTTGTTTGTTTGTTTGTTTGTTTGTTTGTTTGTTTTGGAGAAAGGAAAAAAGCAATTCAGTGGAGGAAGAACAGCCTTTTCAATAAACTGATGGAGCAATATGATACTCATGGGCAGAAAAATGAATCTCAACCTAAGCCTCACAACTTCCACAGAACTTAATTCAAAATAGACAGTAGATTTAAATAAAAACATAAAATTATAACACTTCTTAAAAACATAGGAGAAAATCCTTGGGATCTCAGCCTAGGTGAAGAGTTTCTAAACATGACACCAAAAGATGTCCACAAAAGAAAAAAAAAAGATAAACTGTACTTCATGAAAATTGAACACTTTTGTTTGTGAAGACCCATTAAAACAGAATGGAAAGATAAGTTACAGACTGGGAGAAAATATTTGCAAAGCAAATATCTGATAAATGACTTGGATTGAGAATTTATAACAAACTCACAAAACACCACAGGAAAAAAAAACTAATTAGAAAGTGGGCAAAAGAATTTTGCTGAAGAGGATGCCATCCATGGAATGGCATATAAGCATGGAAGAAGGTGTTCAATATCAATAGTCGTTAGGGAAATGCTAATTAAGACCACAATGAGACATCACTACACATCTATTAGAACAGCTAAAATTAAAAACAGTGACAACACCAAATGCTGGTGAGAATATGAAGAAAGTCAATCCTTCACACACTGCTGGTAGAAATCTAAAGTGGCAGAGTTGCTATGAAAAATAGCAAGTCAGTTTCTTTAAAAAAATAAACCATACATTACCATACAACAGATCAATTGCACTTCTGGGCATTTGTCCCAGAAAAATAAAAACTTATATCCACAAAAAAACCTGTGATATTTTTTATAGCAAGTCTCTTTGTAATAGCCCCAAATTGAAAGCAACAAAAATGTTACTTAACACATAAACGGATAAACAAAATGTAGTATCTACATAGCATGCGATACTATTAATAAAAAGGAACAAACTGTCAATATATGCAGCAACTTCTATGGCTCTCAAGGGCACTGTCTTCAATGGGGGAAAAAAAGGCAATCTCCCAGGGTCACATACTTTATAAATCCATTTACACAACATTCTCAAAACAAAGTTATAGACAGAACTGACTAATGGTTGTCAGGGTTTGATGAACAAAGAAGTGACTGTGAGGGATTTGGATGTGGCCATAAAAGGGTAGCAATTAGAACCTTTATGGTGCTACAGTAGTTCTGTATGTTGTGTATTGAAGTGGTGATTTCATGAATACACACATATGATAAAATGTCATACAACTATACTTATACTTACATTTTATTGTATTATCAGTTTCCTGGTTTTGCTACTGTACTACACAGCTGTGTAAGATGTAACATATGGGCAAAACTGGGTGAATGGTATCTGAAAACTCTGTGTGTTCTTTGCAACTTCCTGTGAATCCATAATTATTTCAAAATGAGAAGTTTGCAACAAAAAGGATACCACAAATAATTAAATAAGATAAACACAGGGCATTCAGACAATAAACCATAAACTTTTGGTATTACCATTAGATTAATATTTACATTGTATTAAGGAATGTTATCAAAAACGTAAGTATAAGGCAAGTAGATGGTTGCATGTACCACTATATTCGCTTTTTATTTGAGTTTTATTTGAATAAAACTCAATGGGATTTTCATCGCTCAGTGGGATTTTCATTGAAATGACATCAAATCCTGACAGGTTCTACATAGAAAATTAGTATGGGCAGCAGTTGCAAAAAGATGTGGGGCAGAAATTTAAAAAAAGACAATAAAGATGTGGAACATCAGGAAGTTGAAGAAGGAGCCCTGGAAAAGCAGAAAAGATGGATTTTACTAGAAAACATCAAAATACATAGTAACATTATTGTAACTAAATTTGTACATGATTGAATAGAAATTAGGACCGAGATATGTGGCACTAATTAGAAAGTCTAAAAACAAAACAAAAAAACCCTTAAAAAATAATTTAGTATCCTCTAACGTCATAATAGCAGTGACAGGATATGTCAAAGGTCAAGAACATGGTTTGGGCATCAAATAAGCTTAGATGTGAATCCTGGCTCTTACATTAACGGTCTATGTGATACCCAATGGCAATTTCTGGAAGAATACTTACGTCTCAAGGAATATGTACCACATTGATGAAACCATAATGGTCATAATAGCATATTCCATCTTGTAAGGGAAACCTAAGAATGATATAGGCAAATGGACAAGTAGTTATGCAGTGATACACTCCGCCACAGGAAGTATGGGGAACATGGAGGTCAACAGATAAGAGACAGGATAAGAATTAAAAACCAAGAGCACCCTTTCTGATGAAAGCGATCCGGGAAGTTATATATGAAGGATGAGTAAGAGTGGTCTAGGTGAAGACCCAGAAATGGAGAGGAATGGATTAAGATTATAAACATGACTCAGTGTCAGTGCAACATCATTTGCAAGACTGAGAGGAAATAATTTATTCAATGTTGATATAATCAGGTTACTTTTCACCTTTTCCATATGTAACACCTACACGTTTGATGAACAAAGAGGTTCAACAGAACAACCCACGTTAAGAGCATCATAGGTCAAAATAAACTCCTAACTCTACAGTTAATTGTGAGTATAAAGAGAAACACAGAAAGGAAAGGAGAGGGAATTCTATTTGGTGCAGCAAGCAAACCTCAGCGTTAGGAGGTTTAAGATGTGAATTTAAAAATCAACCTAATAGATCATTGGGTTCCCCTTAGTACTAGAAGAAAAGTCTGTATTAAAAGATTATAGAAAGTCTGCTACATTTTTAATAGAGAGGTAATATTTCTAGAATTCACACAATATTCAGCTTTACAAATTTATGGGTCACAGCACAGTTTACAGAGGTAAAGAATATGCTCATCTGAAATTTCCTAAAAGAGACTGATGTGATTGAAAACCTGTAGAACGCATAAGTGTATATGAAAGTCTCCTCCACATTTCCTAAATTAGATTTTCCTTACTGTTTGACCTACAACTGAAGAGATTAAAACTTGGGCGCTTGGCTGGATTAGTCAGTAGAGCATGCATTCTTGATCTTGGGGTCGTGAGTTTGAGACCCATGATAGGTGTAGAGATAACTTAAGTAAATAATAATAATAATAATAATAATAATAATAATAATAATAAAGAGATTAGAACTTCAAAGAAGTCACATATGTATATGTTGGTGTCTGTGCTTGCTTAGTTGAATGGTTGCTTTCTGTATCGAGAGAAGTGTAATCTGTATATCAGAGACCAGAATATATCATACAAAAATGAGCTTTAATGATTAGTTGTGATTTTAACACATTACACAAATGTGTAGCAGTATTTAGATAGCAAACCCCTTCTTGTCAAAATTTGCCAATATGTTTTTCTAATAGCCATTAACTACCACATCAAGAAAGAGATTCTAATTTGTCATCATTTAGTTTTTGATGTTATTAAGAAAGGTAAATATAAACTGAGCTTGTACCAAGAAGCACAAGCTAGTTCAACTATACACATAGGCACAGATGCACTAAGTGCACGTCAAAACATAGCATTTTCATAGGCAATTGGGCATTTACATTTCTGAGTGGGCTTTTAGAATTGTAATTATCCAATTTAGAAGGCAAGAGGGCAATTTCCTTATGAAAATAAAGCCTCACCAAGCCTGATCAAAATGCAGTTGGGGACCTTATCCTAATTGATGACACTGGAATTGGAGACAATCTTCAAGTAATGATTTTAGGAGATGAACCATAGAATAACTTGTACTTTTCCCCCATCACTAGGCAATAACTTTAAAATAATAACTTCCCATATTCACACGTACACTCATTTCATGTGTCTTATTATTATTTCCAATGATAAGTCTTAGGCGGGCACAAATTGGAGGAAGCATGAATATTGTGTGTAATCCATAGGAGAGGATAGAAAATTCAAATCTGTATTGGGTTTCACAGTTCCTCTAGAGAAGGGCTTGAGAGTATTTTGAGTATCAAAGACTAAGCAAGGTTTATAAAAAACAGTGTTCTAAATACCTTGGAAGTAGTAAAGAATAGATAAAAGTAAGCCAAGGAATAGTAAAAAATGAGGAAATCGATGGTAAATTTAACTACACACCGAATATTCCATTTCTTTCCCTACATTCTCCATTATTCTTTCAGTTGGCATTGTCATATGACAAATTCTGGTGGGGGCTATGAGGAAAAGTAACACATTTCATTTCTAGACTAAGGCAGTAAAATTCTTATATGAAATTATTCAGGCTGGGGCACCTGGGTGGCTCAGTTGGTTAAGCATCTGACTCTTGGTTCTGGTTCTGGTCATGATTCTCACAGTTTTTGGGTTTGAGCCCAGTATCTGGCTCTGAGCTCACAGTGGAGAGCCTGCTTGGGATTCTCTCTCTCTCCCTCTCTCTCTGCCCTTCCCTGTTCACACACGCTCTCTCTTTCTCTCTCAAAATAAATAAACTTAAAAAAGTTAAAAAAAATATCGAGGATATCTTTTCTTATTCTGGCGAACCTGGAAATATTAATTAAGTTGATGTTATTATATGAGGCTCCCATTAGCCTTGGTCCCTGAGTGTCCCAAGATCCCTTGGTGTCCCAAACTGGAAATGAAATGTGAGAAAGAAATAACACTGGATTACTTGAAGCCACTTAAAAACTATCTAAGCCTAGCCTCTCCTGACTAATGTACATGGTACCTGGGGACAGAAATCTAGGATGTGACATGGATAAGAGTATGTGCAGCATTCCTAACAGCATTAGAACTACTGATCTTTGGAGAAAGTGGGCTCTCTATCCTGGTCTATGGGTCTTGCTGACTTTGGATAAACACAAATAAAAATATAGCATACCTTACATACACAATTTAAAAATAAACATTATTTCCAAGTACTTTCAGATTTACTGAAAGGTTGTAGTATTGTATAGAGTTCCCATATGCACCTTACCCAGTTTCCCCTATTCTAGTATTAACATCTTACATTTTTTTTTTAATTTTTTTTTTCAACGTTTATTTATTTTTGGGATAGAGAGAGACAGAGCATGAACGGGGGAGGGGCAGAGAGAGAGGGAGACACAGAATCGGAAACAGGCTCCAGGCTCTCAGCCATCAGCCCAGAGCCTGACGCGGGGCTCGAACTCACGGACCGCGAGATCGTGACCTGGCTGAAGTCGGACGCTTAACCGACTGCGCCACCCAGGCGCCCCTAACATCTTACATTTTTAAGGGTATATTTGCCTTAACTAACGAACAATCACTGATACATTATTATTCATTAAAGTTCATACTTTATTTTCATTTCTTTAGTTTTTACCTAATGACCTTTTACATATTGCAACATCCCATCTAGAATACATATTATTTATTTTATTTGTCTCCTTAGACTCTACTGATGACTGTTGCGGTTTTGAGGAGTATAGGTCATGTATTTTTTAGGATAGATTTAAATTTGTGTTTGTCTGATAGTTTTCTCATAGTTAGACTATAATAGTGGGTTTTAAGCAGAAATATCACATACCAAGGACTATCATACCAAAAGTACATACTGTTGAGATGACTTACCACTGAGGATGTTATCCTTAATGACTTAGCTGAGGTAATGTTTGTTAGATTTCTGCCATTGGAAAGTTACTCTTCACCCCCAACTTTTCACACTGTACCTTACAGAAGAAAGTCACTTTCATACATATTTTTATATCTAGATAAGTCTACCTGGAATCCCATTCTCCACTTGTAAAATGTTCCAATATTTCTTGGTACTTTGTCCTAATGGTATCTATCAATGAAGACTTTCAGATAATGAAAGCTCAAACTTGTAGAAAGATATGTTAAACTCATGCTTCTTTAATAATTTCCTTAGAGTTGTATCTGACACTTACATACCTACTCTCACAGTAACTCAGAATATTAGCATTTCAGAACTGTATGTAAGAAAGTGCATTCGTCAGCTCAAGGTGCCATAAAAATACCACAGACTGGGTGACTTATACAACAGAAATTCATTTTCTCACTCTTCTGGAGGCTGGAAGTCTGAGATCAGGATACCAGTACAGTTGTTTTTTTGGTGAAGACTCTTCCTGGCTTGAAGTTCACAGCATTCTCTATTGGACAATGCCTCTGGCCTTACTTGGGTTCATTGATGTGGAGAAGGAGAGCAAGTGAACTTGCTGGTGGCTCTTCTTAAGGACATGAATCATATCAGGACCCCACCCGTATGACTTCATTTAACCTTCATTAGTTTTTTAGAGGCCCATCTCCAAATAGAACCACACTGGGTGTTACAGTTTCAATATAATGAATTTTTAGGAGACACAAACATTCACTCCATTGCTGAAGGTAAAGAAATAAAAGAAAAGCCAAGTAATTAACAGAAGACAATATGTGAAGTCTAATTTCTCTTCCACCCGATTCAAATAAAAGAAAAGCAAATTACTGGGAAAAATGTTTTTATTTTCTTGTTTTATTTACTATTTGTCTTTGAAAAAGCAGTACTATTTACCTCTCAAATGTGTGTTAGGTGTCAAGACACAATTAGATATAAATCTATTCAAACCAACCCTAAAATGAGGCCCCTTATATAAACACACAGCACAATTAGAATGAAACGGTCATCTCAATACTGCTCTACTAATGAGAATTGCCTCTATGAAATGACTATATTCATTTAATTAAAAAGCCCATTATGGATCTCATTCAAAATGCTGTTCACTGAGCTCTTCAGAATAAATCTAATTTGTTTTAGTGGAGTGTTTAGAAGTGTCATTTTTATTTGTTTTCAAAGATGGTAAAACAACAGGGTCTTGGAAAATATAATGAGCCATTCACCAAAAGAAGTCACAGTGAATGGCTTTTATAAGTTGAGAAAGCCTTAAAATTAAAGGCAGTCATGTCATCATAATATGCTAAGAAAAGGACAAAGGAAAGGTTCTGCTTAATACAAGAGAGAAAAAAAATGGAAGAACAATATAAAATGCAAAGCTTTCTTCTACTTTCTACTTGTTCAGCATGTTTATTAAGTTGTATTTTAACTACTCTAATTATTATACTTGAGAAGGAAACAGTACAGTAATGCCTGTTGTATTAAGAGCATGTTCAAAATAACATGCTACATAGTTTTACATATAATTTCATTTCATTTAATACATACGAAGCCTTGTGAAAATCTTTTCAAACCCAAGGAAATATATAGTCTTTCATCTATAAAAAAGCTAGAATCATTAATTGATGAGAAAGTAATGGATAATTAAATATATTGCACTAGGACAACTGATTATTTTAGCAGAAAAAAAATGAAGATTTGTAGCAAATTATATTGTAAAATAAATTTCAAGTAGAGTAAGTTTCAAATGTAAAAATGTAAGTAGACACCAGGATCAAAATAACATTTCCAATTATTCTGGAAAACAAAGAAGACAAAGGAGTTGTAAATGATTTAGTAGAGTGGAGGAATTTACATTCCAAGGGTCTACAGAGGAGATTCAGCTAAGAAAAGGGCTTTTTTTCCTACTGATCTCTTGAGAGGGTCCACGAGGAATGATAGTGGACAGTGACAGACCGGTGCTAAAATTGTTTGAAAGGCAGAGTCAGTGCCTTCTGACTTCAGAAAGCAGGGGGATAATTCTGGAGATGGACAGAGCTGTGAAGGCTCTGGATGTGGAAGAAGTGAGTCCCACTGGAATGCAGAAATGAGGCAGCAGGCTGAAGGCTGGGAGGGTGGGGGTGGGGGGTAAGAGCTGACATGCCAAACTCAGAGACCTCTCTCATCTTTCTCAGTCTGCCCCTTAAAAACAGACCAGACATTGGAAGATGGCAGAATAAATTGTATTATCAAGAGGAAACAAACAAAAATACTGAAATACTGACATTTGGTAAGGGAAGGGGTGCCCCCACAAAGAGTCATCAATTGTAAAGTTGCTTTCCTCTCGATCTCTGCCCAGGAAAGCCATAGGAAACAAAAAGTCCCTATATAAACCTAATAACCCGAATTTTTAGTGCTTCAAATATCACTGAAGAAATCCCCCAGAAAGTACAAGACGAAGCAATTGAAAATAAGAGAAAATGTAGTAGGAAACTTAAAACATATAGATCTAGAAGATCCAATATATGGCTAATGTAAAGAGACCATATATTCCAATTTTCCCTGGTAGGTCACATTTAGAACTGGTTTTCCAGCAGATTTCTTTTAAATGCCACTTTCAAGTTAAAAAAAAAAAATCTTATTGTGGACTATGAATTATAAGAGCATGCTATTAGACAATAAGATTTTCCGAAAAGAGAATTTAAAAGATTAGAAACAGTTTCTATAGATGATAAGAAAACATCAGATCACTGATGTTTTAGAAACATCTTTAGAAATGGGAAAATAATGTTAAATAAAAATCCATATGAAAATGATTAGGCATCTAAACAGCACTGTGTTTTTTCCCCTCCTACATATCTATTCTTCTCAGTTTCCTTTATCAGCTCATATGGTTTTGCTGTCTAGTTTTGTTTCCTTAAACTAGTTCTAGGCCTTTTTGTAATCTCATTCTATACTTAAATCTTTGATGATTTGATCTATACACAAAACTCCAAATTCCATTAATAGGTCAATGACTTTCAAATTTTTATTCTTGACACATACTTCTCATCTCAGCTCCAGGGCCAAATACATCCAAATGAGCATTTGACATTTCCACTAAAAAACAAAACAAAACAAAACAACAACCAAAAACCAAAAACAAAACAAAACCCTCAATATCTTAAATCCACATTATATTTCCCTTTTCTTTTCATCACCTCTATTTCCAATCTGTCCTTTTAAGGGTCTTGTTCCCTGGAATGTACCACACACTATCATCTGGGAACCAGAAAATAGAATTCTTAGAGTCATTCTTAATTCTTCCCTCTCCAATACTCTTACATTGAATTTATTACCAAGTCATACTGACTTTTCCCTACTGATTATCCTTCATATCGCTCTAAATCTTTGCACTGCCACTCCTATCACCCTGCCATTGCTCTCCTCTTTACTCCTGGAATAATCTCCTAAAGGCTCTTCTGGCATGCCTTCTTCTTACTTCCCTTCAATTCATTCTGCATACCATATCCCAGGGATTTTTTAAGACACATGTGATCATATCAGTTCCTGGCTTTAAATCCACTAAGGTCAGTCCAATTGCTCTCAAAACTATGGCAAAAAAATCCTATAAGGGCTGAATTCATCTGTCTTCTCTCTACATTTCTGTCTTCTCAATCATTTGTTCCATAGTTAGCCAGGGACTCGTCATAGTGATCTTTCTCTAATTCTCTAATCCAGTAGTTTTCAAAGTATGTTCCCAGAGCAGCAACACCTGTGTCACCAGAAAACTTGTTAGAGGTGCAATATGTGCAAATTCTTGGACCCTGACCCAGGCCTGCTGAAACATAATTTTTAGGACAGGGCTCAGAAGTGTGTGTGTGTGTGTGTGTGTGTGTGTGTGTGTGTGTGTGTGTCTAAATTTTATTTATTTTGAGAAAGGGACAGAGAAAGAGAATCCTAAGCAGGCTCTACGCTGTCAGCACAGAGCCTGACCTGGGGCTTGATTCACCAACCCTGAGATCATGACCTGAATCATATCAAGACACTTAACCGACTGAGCCACTCAGGCACCTCACAGAAATGTCTGTTTTGACAAGCCCTCCAGATAATTGTGATGCACTCTGAAGCTTGAGAACCATTGAACTTTTGCATACACTGATTCCTTCACTTGTAACTGTTTCTCTCTTCCCTTTTCTTACTTTCTACTTGTTTCCCATATTTTATCTCAAATTTTATTTCTTCTGGGGCATCATGCTTGATGCTTCATCTTTCCCTTTAGTTTATTTAAATTTTTTTAAAAATGTTTATTTATTATTTTTGAGAGAGAGAGAGAGACAGAGAGACAAAGCATGAGCTGGGGAGGGGCAGAGAGAAAAAGAGACACAGAATCCCAAGCAGGCACCAGTCTCTGAGTTGTCAGCACAGAGCCCCATGCGGGGTTTGAACTCATGAACTGTGAGATCATGACCTAAGCTGAAGTCAGCTGCTTAACCCACTGAGCCACACAGATGCACCTCCTTTCGCCTAGTTTGGGTTTTCTTGTTATAAATTCTCACAGCTTCCAGCATTTTACACTCAAACCAACTGTTACAAGGTATGATTATATATTTGTATAAGTTGGTTAAATGTCCATCTCCCCAACTAGACTTTGCAAAACAGGACACCATGAATCTGGTTAGACAGATCCATAATTTATTAAGCATGGTAGCACACAAAAGAGGTTCAATAAATATGACTAGGTTAATAGCAATATGTTAAACATAGAGATAAAATATTGGTGAAAAGACAAGGTAAAGGAAGGCAATTAACACACTCCATTGTTAATGACAGGCGTTCACTGATTTAAGGAAGACAATAGATTATATGTCATTACACGAAACTTACACTGAATCAAAGTGTCTGCCAGATATTCTAAGCTGGTACCATTTATAAGTATAAGTGAAATTCAAATATACCAATTGCTGATAATCACTAGTGACTTTAATGAAAGAAAAAAATACTAAAGTTATACAGTGCATGATTATACAGAGCTCACTTGTAAATAAGGTCTTTTGCCAAGTTCTTTCTTTCTTAATTTCTTTTTCTTTCAGAGCACAGGAAGTTTGTTAGAAATGTCTTTGTCTTGCATTTGTCTTATTTAAAATATTTACAATATTCAACAAAAATCAAATAATAAAAGAGACTAACTAGTTAAATGTTTTATCTTTGGGAACAGCAATTTATTAGAAAGAGATTAAACTAAACTCCTGGAGCCTTGGTCCCTTAAATTCTGAATTATGTTTCCTGGTTACTAAGCAACATGGGTGCTTCATGGAGGACCCACCAATTCAGCTGTGTCTTTCCTACTCGTGATTGCTGGGAGACACAGAACTTCAGGTCATCTGGCCACAGCTATGCACTAAAGTAGAAAGATGATGACTTAAGATCTGAACTGTGGCAAATGTCTGGATTGACTTGATAAGGCAGCTCTTGTTCATCTGCATCCCTCTGCAGAGGCTTGAGCAAAAGGAAAACCTCTACCTCAATAAGTTATGTATTTGGGTCACTGGTTTTAAGAAAGAAAGGGACAGCTTAGAAAAGTGACCTAGAAAATTGAAAAGTTAGGGCTTAATTGGAAGAAAAAAATAAAAATGGTAATAGGTCTTGTTCCCGGTTTGCCAAGGAAGGTTGAGAAATTGCAACCTTTTGCCCCTCCTTTATGTCCACTAAAAGGAGATTATTTAGACGCAGGTCTCTCCACGATGACTGGTGTGAAAATAAGGTCATCCTTGCTTGGTTCTCCTCCAAATGCCCTTTTCTGTGAAAAAAAGATAATTCTAATTTCGTGTAGTAATAAACGTATAATAGAAGACTGTGTGGAATTAAAATTTATTTGAGTATTTTCTGAAATTCTGTTCTTTTTCATGAGCTGATCCTCAGGATCCTCATTTTATAACCCATGTTATTCTTCTACGTTATTTGGCCACTTTCATTTCTGAAAGCATCCCCTTTTCTTAGTTCATGCCTCATTAGCTACCTAGAGTCTAGACCATGAAATAGCCTCCTAAAGGATCTTCCTGACTTCTGCTGACCCTCCTCTAATTCATGTGCAAGGCTACCACTCAGGTCGAAGTTTCTGCAGTATCATTTTGATTATGCTGTTTGTCCATCCTTCCCGGATTTGCTACCACTCATTATCCCCTGATGGCCAAATGTCTTAGTATAGGATCAAAACCGTTCTATGACCCAGTAAGAGATTACTTTTACATTCTTACCAAAACATGCTTCTACCATCAAGTGCTACGCATATATTCTCTACAAGCATAGGTAATTCAAACATAAGATATTATTTAAATTTGAGTACATCATGTTGTTTAATATCTCCAAGCCATTGTACTTGCTGTACTCATTGCTCAGAATATCCACTTCTTTCTCTAGAGTTTTCTGCCTGGTTAATTCTTCATCTTCCGTCAAGTGGGCTCACATTCTAACTCCTCTTTGAAACCTATCCCAGCTATCCCTCCCCTCTTCTCAATAAGCATATTTATCATTCCCTCTGTAACACTTATCTTCTCTGTGCATTTATCAATACGTGATATATCATATATATTCTATGGGGTTTTAAAATTAATTTTTTTTCCACTGATATCTCCTTAAAGACAGTAATGTTGGACAACTTTGCAGCCAGTGCCCTGTATAGGGAAAGCCCTCACTAAGAATATTATAAATGAATAATTGAAAATGTATTATTACCATATGATAATTTACATTTATAGTTCATTATTACATTAGACTGAACTGGGACTCTGTCATATTTATCTTCACGTTTCCAGTGCCTATACAAAGCCAATCAGATTGTAAGCGTTCAATAAAATAGTTTGAATAGATAAATCAGTGGATTAAGAAAAAAGACATTAAATTACATTGCTGAACCAGACATACACAATATCATAGAGAAGGATAATTTGTCTTTGGTTCCAACTCACCTTCCCTTTCGCCCTGTTAAGCCACCTCTTCCCTGCCCTATATTGCGCCCATTCACATATTGTGCCTTATATTTGCTTCTCCTTCCCCACCGTAGCTGGATGATTCTTGCCACCTGTGACTTTTATTGAGCTATTAGTTGCTTACTCAGGCATATTGGCACTTTAATAGGAGTGTCTTGAAAAACAGGAGAAGAGTTTCATGTCCAAAATAAATGAATCATTAAAAAGGAATTTCAAGTAATCTGATGAACAAAATAACAGATATTTGTGAAGGTGTGGGATACAAAGAGAGGAGAAAGTGGGAAAGAAAAAGGGCAGCAATTGACCATGTCAGAAGGCACAGAATTTCCATGGAATGAAGTCATTAACAAGTGAATTTGATCACCATTTCCAATTCCTCAGCCATCAAAACAAAGTGAATCTTGTAGCTATCAAGGTTTTGTTTTTGTTTTTGTTTTTTGTTTTGCAAGACACAGGTTTATCCAGAATTAAAGAAAGCCATATTTTTACTTAAGCTTCTATGATTTGACAGATTTTAAAGTCATGTATTTTAGACTACAAAGATCTTTCATTGGCACTATTTTTTAGTGAATTCCATCTTAATATTTTCATTCTATGTGGCATAACAAATTATAATGGGACCACTTTTAATCAACTTGTTTTTTCATCCTGTTAATTTTCATGTCTATTTGGGACATCCATTAAAGTCAATATCCTTAATTTAATGGAAGATTTCCTTTTGAAGTTGCTACATTTTTTTTCTGCCTAAATTAACACTGAGGATATGTAATGGATGTGTTAAATAGATAATGCTATTAATGGGAAAACTGCATAAATTAAATACAAGCCTGATAATTTTCAGAGCATCTGCTTTATTTTCAACAGTTCAGATTCTCTTATGCAGTGAATAAGCACTCTGAAGAAAACAGACTGTATTATCTACTACCTAAATTTATAATCACTATGGCAAAATTTTAGTCACTAGACCTTATTTTCATTTTGATATGAATTTAGCAGAAGGCAGAAATAAGCTAATACTTAATCTCATCAGGACAACACCTTCACATACACACAAAAATAACCCAAGGGTTTGGGTAAACTTTGGGTGGGAATCATTCTTTATAAAACTTTGTAAGATGAATAGTGAGCTTAGAGATTTCAGGGTATTAGATTTAAGGTTTTTAAAATGTTTAAGCAGGATAAAAAGCACAATGCTCTGTTCTAATTTTATACTTCTTCTTTAGAAACACAATAATAAGATTGATACATAAAAGAAGCAACAGAAATCTTTTAACATTTTTTTTGTGGTTTTCTGTTTTGCTTTTGACATCCAAAGACATTTAGAAATAGATCCACCAGTGAGATTCTTAAACTGCTAATTACATATTCATTATGTACTGATTTGATATAATATACATCCAGTTATATACCTTAATATTCTGTAAACAGCATCTTCTTTTTCCTTACTGGTAAATACAAGATGTCTATTTCTTTCTTATTTCAGTAATAAGAGAATCTTTAGGAAATGACCCTCAGAAAATATGTTTTTTCAGTCTCTCTTAAAACTAGAGGCTAATGTTGCTCTAGTGAATCAAATTCACTAATTTGATTACTTGGCAGCATTTATTTACGTTCACTTTGGGAAAATAATACTAAATTTTATATTTCCCAAGCCCTCATACCGTTATTTTCTTTTGCTTTCTCTCTTACATATGTGAATACACACACACACACACACACACACACACACACACACACACACACACACACACAGTTAAGCTTTCTGGTAATAAAGCAGGAGATTTTTCTGTTGCCCATATTATATATTAAGAGACCAAACAATCTTACAGAAAGGTTAATGAACATCTAGATGAGATGGAATCCAAGGGTTTTAGTTCATTCAGTTATTTTAAAAGTGGCTTTGGCTTTCTGCTGTATCTGTACCTATGGAAAATATCTGAAACTACCGAGGAGCATGGTAAAATCGCAGGTGCAATAAAGGTCATGGTGTTTGGATGATAAATGTGCTCACCTAACCATATATTTTATGGTTAGATATTTTAAAAAGAATTTACAAAAATGCTTCCAATTTGGTATTGGGGAATACTTTATACCTCTGTGGCTTCTTTTTCCCCTAGTGTATTCAAAGACTAAACTTTAGGTACTCAATCAGTAATTTCCAAGTGACATTAATAAACCTAAATTACAATGTGTCAAAAGGTTTTGACAAAAAATCCCTATTATTGCTATTACTTTAAATGCATGATCTTAGGAATTTTTTTGGCTATATTACTATCATTAAAATGGCTCTTGGATTTTTAATATTATGACCCATTCACAACATCTACATAGTCCTGGGTATCTAACTGTTAAAATGGATATAAAGGGATCCACAGACTAGTTAACTAAAAATAACTATCATTATATCCATCCTTCTTCCCTAAAACTCTAAAACCAAGTAGCTTGACAAAGTGTATGGCAGAAAGCAAATGAAGGAAGAGTAATGAGGGTTTGGTGGCTTTCACTGTGCATGGGTTCCATTCACTTAACCATAAGTACCATTACATGTATAGGCTCTACGAGGGCCTCCAAGGACACAAAAAGGGGCATTAATGTGCAAGAATTCTAGAAAACTAACAGTGATGAAAATCAAATACTATACAAAAATCAAAATGTAAGTCTTTTTTAAAAAAATTTTTTTAATGTTTATTTAATTTTTTTTGAGACCGAGAGAGACAGAGCATGAACAGGGGAGGGTCAGAGAGAGAGGGAGACATAGAATCTGAAGCAGGCTCCAGGCTCTGAGCTGTCAGTACAGAGCCCGACGTGGGGCTCGAACTCACAGACTGTGAGATCATGACCTGAGCCGAAGTCGGACGCTTAACCAACTGAGCCACCCAGGTGCCCCAAAATGTAAGTCTTAAAAAGAAATAGAAGGGAAGGGGAGGGGAGGGGATGAAAGGGAAGGGAAGGGAAGAGAACAGAAGAGAAAGTAAAGAAAATGGTTGTTAGGGACCATTTAAAGCCATCCTGACATATGCATAAGCCACTTTGTCTACCTATAAATAATCTCTTCCCTTAAAACTTCCATAGCACTTCTCTGTGACACACATTAGTGGCCACCTGCACTGATTTGCATTGTTATTTGTTCCTGCAGGGATTTCTCTATAACTTTCAATCTGGATTATAAAATCCTATAATATAAAATGGAGGTGGTACTCTATAATGTTTTGATTCTCCTTTGTCTCCAAGGCATTGATCAAGCTCTTTCATAATTGGTGTTAAACTAATTGTTGTTGTTGTTTTTTATAGAACCAAATATAGCCTGATATAATTAATAGAAGCTCAGTAAATGTTCTTGAATAAAATTTAAAAATATAGGGGCGCCTGGGTGGCGCAGTCGGTTAAGCGTCCGACTTCAGCCAGGTCACGATCTCGCGGTCCGCGAGTTCGAGCCCCGCGTCAGGCTCTGGGCTGATGGCTCGGAGCCTGGAGCCTGTTTCCGATTCTGTGTCTCCCTCTCTCTCTGCCCCTCCCCCGTTCATGCTCTGTCTCTGTCTGTCCCATAAATAAAATAAAAACGTTGAAAAAAAAAATTTTTTTAAAATATAACTGATAATCAGACAAAATTAGTCTATAGGATGTTATTCTGCAAAATGCCCAGAAAATAAAATTGGGAGCATGCAAATCAATTCAAAGGGCTTACTACTATAAAATAGCATTAAACTATTTTATCGCTTGCATAGTTGCCAGGTGATCTATAGGAGGAGATGGGCCTCTAAGCATCTACAAGTGCATTCCTCCCTATGCTGGCTCTCCTCTGTGCTCACCTCTATTCAACCTGAGTGACACTCAAGGTTAATGTGACACCAAATCAAATTGAATCAAGGTGAGAGATTTTCTTAGAGGTTGTGCCTGGGAAAACGAAAAACAAATTATTTATGTGTGTTCAGCTTGCAGGATGAGTTTCACTGGATCTCCCACAGTAAAGATGACAATCCTTTTTGTGTTAACGTTTCAAAAAAGAACTGATTTTCAAAAACAGGGAGTTAAATGGAAAACACAAAAGTCATTGAGTTGAGAAAAGTTAACTAACTTAAATACAAGGGTATAGGCAAAACAACTAAAGCACAAAAAACAAGTATTAAATATGTCTTCAGCTACTGCTCCTAGAGTTAAGTCTATTTAGTTAAAGAGATCCATATTGTCCTCTACACTTACCATGAAATTATAATTGTGTCCATTAAAATAGGCTGGTGTTGAGGCGCCTGGGTGGCTCAGTCGGTTAAGTGGCCGACTTCGGCCCAGGTCATGATCTCGTGGTCCGTGAGTTCGAGCCCCGCGTCGGGCTCTGTGCTGACAGCTCAGAGCCTGGAGCCTGTTTCAGATTCTGTGTCTCTCTCTCTCTGACCCTCCCCCGTTCATGCTTTGTCTCTCTCTGTCTCAAAAATAAATAAACGCTAAAAAAAAATTTTTTTTTAAATAGGCTGGTGTTTTTATTTTTATTTTTTTTGATTTTCCAAAAAGCTCCCAAACTGACTATTTCAGAGTCTCAAGCAAACATTACATATTAAAATATATAATATGCTAAAATCTATAAAGAAAGACAGAAAGAAACAACAGGGGCAGGGAAGGAGAAGGAAGGAATCTTGCCATAGGGAGTGTATGTAGATATGCAATGTAACTACCATAAAATTTAAATACACATATATATTTTTTCCCTTAGGACATGTTTATCTCTCACTCTACCTGCTGGAGTAATATGGAAGGAAAAGGCTTAGAATCAAGAAAGAACATGGGGGACTGAAACAACCCTTGTCTTCCAGCAGTGAGGAGACAGGAGAGCTCTCTCTGATAAAGCATGGGGTGGGAGGACTCAACAATACCAAAGACAAGCAAGGAGAAGAGGCCAAATTTAGAGTCCAGGGAAAGACAGCGGGTGTGGGTAAGCATGTTAGTTGCCTTATTTCACTTCGTCCTTGATATAATAGCTTTATCTCCTCTATCAGTATTCTGTGCTCTTACATGTTCACCTTTAAAACAGAATAGGCAAGCCCAGTGACTTACAACTGCAGACCACATGTCAGAACAGAAGGGATAATCCAAAATGTGCATTTTGAGATCGTTTCTATAATGTGGTACATACCTCATTGTTCTACACTTTCACTTTTTGGAAATAGTTACATTCAAAACCAATTACACATACCAACAGTGGCACACAGGGCCTATTTTCTGAGAAAATAAATTTTACTATTTTCAGCTTTTAGTACCTCTGCATAGCATGAAGAATACTTTGTTGTAGTTCAGAATAAGTTTTAACCTTTTTCTGTATGATCCAGTCAATCATATCACAAAGAAAAATCATTGCTTGGCTAATTGCATATTATCTCACAGAAAATTAGAATTTGTACATTATGAAAATTTATAGTATAGAGACATAAAATAGTAAAGCTAAGGCAAAGATATATCCATCTGTCTTTTACTCAGATACCCTTTCAAACACATAAAATATTAAAACATATTCTTCAGATTTTCCATTCCTTTTCTCTACCAGTATGTGTCAAGAGAAGAGTGAATGGGGAATAGCCTCATGGTTAGATTATTTGAACACAAACCACTGGGGAGTAGTAATTTGGACATTTTCTAGCTTGGACTGAGTTTAATGCACTGTTAAATTTCTCCTTTCATATGTAAAAGCAGATGATCTCATTTTCTTAAGTGACAAATGGATTCTGTGCAATATAGCTCATTCGTAGTGAACTTTACAAATGACTCACACCATATATGACTTGTGTAATTACATTTACATTTGCTTGTCATATTTACTCTAAAATGTCACTGAGTACTTTTAAAAGTAGCTCTATATGGCAAACTGAAGATGAGAAAACTATAGCTATTCATTTCAGATTAATCCCAACCCTGATTAGTTTCATAAGAAAAATAAATCAAATTCATTTGCTAGGGTTAACCGGAATGTTTCATTTGGGATTTTTCTCTTCTTCTCTCCCCACCTCACCCCATCCTTCTCTCTCCTCTCTCCTCTCTCTCTCTTTCTCTCTCTCTCTCTCTCTCTCTCTCTCTCTCTCTCTCTTTCTCCCTGGGAAGAATCACTGCCTCAAAGTCACACTGAAAGCTAATTATCATGCTGGAAAGATGTGGCATTTTACTTGGAAAGGTCATATGGCATAGTGAAAAGAGCAGTGAACTTATAATTAGAAGTCCAAGGTTCAAAACCCGATTCTCCTCCTGTCTGGTGGGATGAGCATGGGATAGTAGTAGTACCTCTAAAGCCTTGCTGACTTTTAACCAGCAATGTGACCTTGGGCAAAGACCGTTGGATCTCCTCCGTTTCCTCATGACACATTTCTTTTTCAACAGCTCTTGTAACAATCAAAAGAGATTATACCTGTGAAACATTTACAAAAATACTAAATTTATGCACAAATGAGGAATTTAAGCACCAATTATTAAACCAAAACACCTCCTTTGCCTGTAATACTGTCCTCTGACATCTGGAAGGAGCTTAAAAATTCACCATCTGTATGTCTATGCATGCTTGATTGGCACCCCCCAAAATCTGTATTTCATTCATCACGTATCTCATAGCAAGAGCTAAGAGACTGCGATTGCTGGAAAAATCAGGGTGGTACAGCACTAAATGTCACTTGAGAAAAGATTTTCCCAAAACTACATAAAGGTGTATGAGAAGAGTTGCCAAGAAAAGTAAAAAGCCAAAAATATGAATTTCAGGGTATGTTTAAAGGGTGCCAAGGGGAAGTTATCCCAATATAGCTGGAGAGAAAAGACCCAGATATCTGCAGGGGATATAAATACTCCATCCACAGTATCTTACTTCACCAGTTTGTAGAAGTCAGGTTAGTAAGCAGTGTATGCCATATGGACTCCACCACTTTCTGGCTCAATGTCATTTGGCAAGTATTGTTTGTTTCCTCCCACGACTACCCTTATGGGCTTAGTATTTCAGTACCTGAAGCATTATAACCCACTGCCCTTAGTCAGTAAGATGCACAAATGCCCTTTGCAAGTTGGCAAAAGCAATGAGATTTCACCTGTCTAAACACTTTGGTGTGATGATAATAACCAATGGTGATTCTGTAAAACTGAAAAAAATTAGAATGTGACACGTTTTTGGAGGCTATCACTAACCAAAAGGGGCAAAATTTATCCATTACCAAATTATAAGTCTAGGTTAGAAGAAACTACAAACATTTGAAATCTGTTGCTTAGATCATGGGGTTATTGAACTCATTGTCTTTCATGACAACTCTTTCACCTTTGGGTAACTTAAACTACCATAGACTCCAAAAACTCTTTCCATGGATCCACTAAATATCTGTCTTCTCAGGACCCAGGGAAAATAAAACTACTTTTTTTAACCATGATGATTCTTTAAATACCTGAAAATATTCCAGCTTTTTTTTCCAAGCTAAATATTAATCTCTCAACCAAGTTTATGTAGATTTCTATGCATTGATCATTTTAACTACTCTCCTAGAGCTGTATCTTCATTTCTTTCCATTGTAGCACTCAAAAGTGGATGCCATAATTTAGTTGTTTTTTAACCATTATAATGCTGTCCATCACCTGCTCTTTTGGTCTCTATATTACACTTCTACTATTGTAGTATATATTGTATATAGTGCAATATATAAAAGTATATATTGCTTTTAGATTGTTCTTATGATGTGGCTAGCTATTATACAGTCTAATAAAACATCTGAGTCTATTTTTGGTCTTTATTAGTAAAAAAAAATTAAATATATACAAAAGTAGACTAATATAACAAATCTCCTATATATCCATAATTCAGCTTCGATAGTTTTTTTTAAGTTTATTTATTTTGAGAGAGGGAGAGAGAGAGCATGCGAGCAGAGCAGGGGCAAAGAGAGAAACTCCCAAACAGGCTCCGCACTGCCAGCGCAGAGCCCAACATGGGGCTCAATCTCATGAACCAAGAGATCATGACCTGAGGCGAGATCAAGAGTTGGATGCTTAACTAACTGAGCCACCCAGGTGCCCCTCAACAATTATCAACTCTCATGGGTCTTATACGCCATTAATTTGTTTGAATATTATTAAGAAGAATACAAAATTTTAAGCGGGACATATTAAACTAGAAATTGCATTAGCAAGCTCATGTAAATTGTTATGGAAGGAAAAAAATCCTTATCAAATGGCAAAAACAAATTTCATTCTGTCATAAGATAGAGAATTAACTATAAGGAGTACTGTATACCATTCTTCTTAATGGCCCATGCAACAATGTTGACACCCTAATCCCCAGAACTTATGACTATGCCCGGTTACAAAGAAAATTAAATTTGCACCTGAAATTAAGGGCGTTAGCCAGCTGACCTTAAAAAGGTGATTATCTGAGGTTATTTGGGTTAACTCAATATAATAATCACAAATTTGGAATATGGAAACAGAAGAGAGTTGAGGGAAGATGTGACTGTGGAAGCAAGCCACCAAAAGATGCAACATTATTAGCTCTAGAGATATAATGGGGCCACAGCCAAGGAATGCAAGCAGTCTACAGAAACTGGAAAAAGCAAGGAAACAAATTCTCCACTACAGCCTCCAAAAGGAATGTAGCCCTATTGACACCTTCATTTTAGCCCATTTAGTCTTTAGTAAGACCAGTGTTGGACTTCAAGCCTACAAAGTTATAAGATAATAAGTTTGTGGGAATTTGTTATAGCAGCCATGGAAAACTAACTGAAAGATGCAATCTCTAATGTTTATTATACCATCCAGAATATTTCCTATTACTTCAGACACAGATTATGCCAAAACTGATGAATGTATCTTTTATATTCTCGGTGCTATAATTAAGAAATGTTATGAACAGTACATGTTTTGAAGTTACATGTACTGAGTTCAAATTATGGCTTTGCCAGTTACAATCCACATGACCTTATAGTAAGTAATTAAACTTCCTTTGCCTCAGTTATCTAACTTGAAGAATGTGTATGATACTTCATAGATTATGAGGACTGAGAATGTTAGAACATGCATATAAAGCAAATAGCTGTGACTTGCACATGAAAAGTTGTAAATATTTATTAGTTTAATATTTTAAAATTCTTTACAAATTGCTGTAACTTTTCTTCAAGTAGAAATTGCTCCTAAATCCAGCTCATGTCAATTATTTTGTCAACAAGGAAAACATTAGAAGATTTGTAAAATGCCTGGCTGAAATCCAGACCTTGTCTTGCAGTGTCTAATACACCCTGATCTATTAAGCTACTAACCCTATTAAAAGAAGAAATTGAATTAGTCTGACATGACTTAGTTTGTGTGAACCCATATTGAAACTGAATGGTATGTGTTCTTTCTTTCAGGTACTCACTAATAATTTCCTTTATAATTGGTTCAAGAATCTCATCTGAAATCAATGTCAATCTCATTTGGCTAATGTTTGCACAATGTCTCACTCCTCTCTCTATGGTGTCACTCAGTAACCCATGCTCAGAGCTTCTTGTGATGTTAGATAGTGTGAAAGTCCACGTAGGAGCTCAAAGTTAGCAAGATCATCCTCAGGATTCCAGAACCTTTTGTCATCCATGATTTCCAGATCATAACAGTGTTTCCAGAGCTTAGAATCTTGAGGCTTTTTTAATGGCTTAATTATTTTCCTAAGAAGGATTTTCAGTGAGGCTAGCAACTAGCCAAGATTCTGCGTCAAGGGTCTCCCAATTTTCTAGCCCTCTCTTCACCTTCGCAAATTTCCAAAGGTCTGAATAAGAGTTGGGACCCACTTCTGAGACTCCCAATAAGTCTTATCTCTTAAGGTTATTTTTTTTATTACTGTGGTAAAAAACACATAACATGAAACATGAAATCTATCCTCCTAACAATTTTCTTTTTTTTTTTTTAATTTTTCAACATTTATTTATTTTTGGGACAGAGAGAGACAGAGCATGAACGGGGGAGGGGCAGAGAGAGAGAGAGGGAGACACAGAATCGGAAACAGACTCCAGGCTCTGAGCCATCAGCCCAGAGCCCGACGCGGGGCTCGAACTCGCGGACCGCGAGATCGTGACCTGGCTGAAGTCGGACGCTTAACCGACTGCGCCACCCAGGCGCCCCTCCTCCTAACAATTTCTTAAGTGGACGGTACAATATTGTTAATTATGTTTACAACACCATACAGAAGATCTCTAGAACATTTTCATCTTGAATGTCAGAAGCTCTATAACTACCAAACAGCAACTCTCCCATCCCCTTATCCCAGTCCCTGGCAACCATCATTCCAATTTTTTGCTTCTATAAGTTTGACTACTTTAAATACTTCAAATAAGTGGAATCATATAACATGTAACTTTCTATGACTGGCTTATTTAACTTAGCATAATGTCCTCAAGTTTCATCCAAGTTGTATCATATGACAGAATTTTTTTTTATGCTAATATTTCATTTTATGTATATGCCACATTTTCTTTTTTTAATTTAGTTTTTCCCTCCTTCATTGAAATATAACTGAAATATAACATGTTGTAAAGATTAAGGTGTGCAATTAATGATTTGATAGACATATGCATTGCAAAGTGATTACCACAATGAGGCTAGCTAACATCTTTCACCTTACATAATTACCATTTTAGTTTGTTGTTAGTTAAGAACATCTAAAATCCACTTTCTTAGCAACTTGCAAATACACAATTCAATATTTTTAACCATAGTCATCATGCTACCCATTAGATCTCCCAAACTTAGTCCTTTTATAATCTCTTATAACCCCAGAACATATTCCTCTTAAAAGTTTGTACCCTCGGATCAACATCTCCCTATTTTCCCTAACCCCTAGCCCCTGGCAACCACCAGTCTATTTTCTGTTTCTATGAGTTCAGCTTTTTAAAATTCTACGTTTAAGTGAGATACTACAGTATTTATTTTTCCTTGTCTAAGTTATTTCACTTAAAGCCCTCAAAATTCATCTATGTTGTCACAAATGACAGGATTTACTTTCTCTTTCTCAGCTGATTAGTACTCTATTGTGTATATATGCCAGATTTTCTTTTTCAATTAATCCATTGATGGACACTTAGGTTGTTTTCATTTCTTGGCTATTGTGAATAACACTTCAGTGAACATGGGCATGCAGTTATCTAATCAAGATCCTCTTTTCAGTTCTTCAGGATAAATACCCAGACGTAGAATTGCTGGATCATATGGTGGTTCTATTTTTAATTTTTGGAGAATCTCCACACTGTTTTCCATCATGGCTACAACATTTTGTATTCTAGATTTCTTAACTGAAGCTTCCATCTATCACAATTTGAGCAACGCTAATGCTTTCTCATGCTTGCTCTCCTCAAACATGTACTGAAGAACTGTGACCCACCATGACTGAAATGTCGATTCACTTATTAAACAAATGACAAACGTAAATTGAAAATTAGTAGGAGTGAAATAGGAAGTTTCACATATCAACCTCTTATGTGGTTCAGCTTTGACCATAAAAAGACTGATCTAACTTGTGATTTAGGTAATAGGGTTGTCAATTTACAACTGTTCCCAACTATTAAATTCTCATTAGAAAAAACAAAAAGCATGACAGAAATGATGCGTATTACATTCAAACAGCTGCAACCTTTCAACTGTGGACAGGTACATGCAAATGGGTGAGACAGAACCCCTGACTTAAATAAATTTGTTTAGGAAAATAGGCAAACAAAGTGACAAAAACAGCCAAGGATAGAAAGAGTTCATGAAGTGAAAGCTTGACCACTTAGTCTATGTCAGTTGCCTAGCTTCTGCCATGTTACATAAAATAATTAAAAATAAAATGCAGGTAACTTATCAAACAACTTTCATCCATACTGTTTGTAATAGAGTATCTGTCGCTGTGTTGTCTCCTACATATGTAAAAACAGTGGCTTGCAACTGCTTGGGCAGATTTTGAAATTGTATTACTGCAATTACTATATTCCTTTGTCCCAGAGGCAAAAAATCACTCTTTATTTAGAAGTTTGTAGATGACAGCTACTTATTGCCCAAGTTGTTCCATGGGTGGTATGTCACATGAGATGGATACATACCTTCAGTACTGGATATATTGAAAGTGCACAACATGGTCTGTTAATAATTCTCATAGTGTACCCATTGTCCCAGGGAATAATATTCTATTAATATTACTTAAATTCAGATGATTGCACATACTAGGAATCCAAACTTATGTAAGCTAGTGAATATTTATATTTTATTTCAAATGTAAAATGCTTTTCTCTTTTAAGCTAATGTCTTTTCCTTAAATACAGAAAGTAGTTTAAAATGAAAAAGACAACTATGTGTAAAATTCCATATGGACAGGTGACATATTCATTCTTCTAAAGTGTCAGCAGATCACTGAAAATATGATTCGATACATAGCACCACACCAGGGCTCTGGTGCTGTCACTCCATTCTGCAGGTGATTAAGTACTATTTCTAAAGATCCTATTCAAAGTTAGTGATGAAGTTAGGAATGGGATTTGTTTCCTAAGTCTTTCTGTGTTCCTTCCACCTTAACATGGTGCTTGCTTACATGATTTCACAGTAGTGAGGAAGAGATGAATTTTAAGGAAATTAGAAAATGAAGAAATCAAAGGAAACTGAATGTTGATAATCTCAACAGTCCTTGAAGTCTGCTTATCTACTACTAAACAGGCAATTCACTCAGAAGCTGAGGAAACCTTAATACACTCATCAAAGTCCTCTTTACAATTACAGAGGTATTAAAGAAAGTGTCCAACAGTGAGAGGTGAATCTTAAGTAGTTTAAAGATTGCATTTAGATGATGAAGATAAGAGCAATAATACTTAATGCTACTATAGAGCCTTTACTCTTGGAGGCTCAGAGTATTTAACTAAAGGTCAAATGATATAAACCTCTGATAGCTACAAAACTGGGCTAAAAAACTTTATCCATTCTAATAATGTGTTTGTGGTTTTTCCTGCCCTTTTAGTTTCCTGCAGTAGGTATTTCCAATACCTATCTGTGAGCATTCTAGCACAAATTCTCTTGAAAAACCAGTGAGGATATTTTCAACTGGCAGTAAAAAGAAATGCCTTAGTGCCATGTTAAACAATTGTTGAGGATAATTAAATTTATATAAATTTAACTCTACCCCTAACACAAAATTTTAAAAACAATTCTGTTTAGACAATAGAAATACAAAAACACAGAAGCATGAGTAATTGCAAGCAAGCGTTACAGAAATCCCCTAAGAAGTAGAAATATTAAAAAGAGATCCTGATAGTCTAAAACAGAAGAGGAAAAGCAACACAAACTTGTAGGTATTGTAAGCCATGCAATATTTGTCAATTAGATATGTCTCCATCTTCACAATGTTGGATAAAACAAGCCCTATTGGATGGCAACACTATAAAAAGAATGTAAATCTAAGTTTAAAGAAGCTAAAAGTCTGCACTTCCAGACAAAATAACACAAAATATTTCTTTAGATATAAATAACATTATTCTTATATGTAATTATAGATGTCTATTGATAGTTCATGGCATGTTAAACTGCACTGGATGTGGTTGATGGGAAGATTATAATCTAATAAACTTTGGAAGGATTATAATCTCGTATATAGTAAATTTGTACATTTCCTGCTATTAACAGAGCTGCAAGAATACTGTGGATCCACTGAACTGAGTAATTGCTTGAGTTTTGTAAATTCAGCTGGAGTATGCAAATTGAAATCTAGATTTCTGAAGAGGTTAAGACTCTATTCTTCCTTCTGATTATAGTGAATAATTCAGTAAAATGAAAGTGTTTTTAAATACGTAAAATACAAGGTATTAAAAGTTTACATTAATAAATCATTCTAGGGGCGCCTGGATGGCCCAGTCAGGAAAGCGATCAACTCTTGATTTCAGCTCAGGTTATGATCTCGCGGTTGTAAAATCAAGCCCCGGGTCAGGCTCCATGCTGAATATGGAGCCTGTGTGGGATTCTCTCTCTCCCTCTCTCTCCCCTGCTTGCGCATGTTTACTCTCTCTCTATCAAAATAAAATAAATTAACATTTAAAATCAGTCAATCAATAATTCTAAGTCACTTTTATGAATTGATTTTAAGAATTTTTAAGTTAAGAATTTTTAACTATTAATTATTCCTTTTATCTTTTTCAAAACAAAATATTTAAAATCATAATAATATCATAAGACTAACCTAACTGATAAAATCATACTAAATGTTACCTAATATTTTGGTCTTTAAGCATCTGCTACTTTAAGATTATATAAAATGCAAATGATTTTTTCTCTCAACTGGCAGTTTTCCTTCACTATACATCACCACCAAAAAAAAAATATATCTATCTATATATATATATATTTGAATATATATATATTCTGAATATATATATTGAATATATATTTATATATATATATTTTTTTGAATATATATATATATAAATATATATATGAATAAAAAACTCTAGCAAGAAAGTCATTGTAGAAACTGCACAGTGATATAAAGACAGTTAAGAAGAGAGCTTCTATTTTAAATTGGTATCTCAATAGGAATTCCTAATTTAGCCTAGACCAGCTTTCATGAAACTACTCATTAAGACAATGGGAAAAATCATAACCAAAGGAATATCTCAGAATTGTCATACTTTTAGGAGTAAAAATGACATTAATTGAAGCCTATGGGCTACTTGAAGGAAAACTTATTCAAAATTAATCTTTTTTATTTTTTTTCTGCCCAATCCTACCTTCAATTCTCTCTTTGCACAAGTGAGGAAAGTAGATAGAAACAGTCAATTATAATGTTGTATTCATAGCTGCAATCTCCAAACAAAGCCCTAATGGAAAGAGTAGGCTCTGGTTATGCAAAGCAGCATCCAGTCACAGATGAAGCCAGTGAGGGTTACCCAGAAGACAAGAAAAAGGAAAGTGGGGCACCTGGGTGGCTCAGTCAAACTTCTGACTCTATTTTGACTCACGTCACAATTGCATGGTTTCATGAGTTTGAGCCCGCATAGGGCTCTCTGCTGTCGCACAGAGCCTGCTTCAGATCTACTGCCTCCCTCTGTCTCTGCTTCTCCCCCACCCATTTTCTCTCTCTTTCAAATATAAGTAAACATTTGGACATCCAGATGGCCAACAGATACATGAAAAAATGCTCATCACTCATCACCAGGGAAATACAAATCAAAACCATACTGAGATACCACCTCACACTGGTCAAAGTAGCTAAAATTAACAACTCAGGAAACAACAGATGCTGGTGAGGATGCGGAGAAACAGGAACCCTCTTGCACTGTTGGTGGGAATGCAAACTGGTGCAGCCACTCTGGAAAACAGTGTGGAGGTTCCTCAAAAAATTAAAAATAGAACTACCCTACGACCCAGCAACAGCACTACTAGGAATTTATTCAAGGGATACAGGAGTGCTGATTCATAGAGGCACATGTACCCCAATGTTTATAGCAGTGCTTTCAACAATAGCCAAATTATAGAAAGAGCCTAAATGCCCATCAATTGATAAATGGATAAAGAAGATATGGTTTATATATACAATGGAATACTACTTGGAAGTGAGAAATAATGAAATCATGCCATTTGCAGCAACGTGAATGGAACTGGAAGGTATTATGCTGAGTGAAATAAGTCAGAGAAGGACAGATATCATATGTTTTCACTCATATGTGGAAATTGAGAAACTTAACAGAAGACAACAGGGGAAGGGAAGGGGAAAAATAGTTACAAACAGAGAGGGAGGAAGGCAAACCATAAGAGATTCTTAAATACAGAGAACAAACTGAGGGTTGATGGCGGGGAATGGAGGAGAGGGGAAAGTGGGTGATGGGGATTGTGGTGGGCACTTGTTGGGATGAGCACTGAGTGTTGTATGTAAGTGATGAACCATGGGAATCTAACCAAGAACACACTTTTATACACTGTATGTTAGCCAGTTTGACAATAAATTATATTTACAAAAAGATAAAAACAAATAAGTAAACATTAAAAAATAAAAATAATAAAAATTAAAAAAAATACTACAGTCAGTCCCTGACTTATGACAATTTGGCTTACAATTTTTTGACTTGATAAACTGTGCAAAAGCAATATGCATTCTGTAGAAATCGTACTTCAAATTTTGAATTTGGCTCTTTGCCCAGTCTAGCGATGTGCAGTATGATACTCTCTCTTGTGATTCTGGGTAGCAGCGGTGAGCAACAACTCTTATCACATGCCATCACAAAAGTCAATAACCCACATACTTAAAACCATTCTCTACCCACACAACCATTCTGTTTTTTACTTTCAGTACAATATTCAATGAACTATATAAGCTAGGCAATACTTTATTATAAAATGGGTTTTATATTACATAATTTTGTCCAACTGTGGGTAATATAAGTGTTCTGAGCATGTTTAAGGGAGGCTAGGCTGAGCTATGATGTCTAAGGTAGGCTGGGCTGAGCTAGACTGAACTCAGTAGGTTAGGTGTATGAAATGCATTTTTTTACTTATGATATTTTCACTTTATGATAGATCTATCAAACATAATGTCATTGCAAGCCAAGGAAGATCTGTATGCATGAACTGGACCTTGTCCAGCATCACCAAGATGTAAAAGGGGTTTTCACAGAGTGGTAGTAGCCTCATGCATTTTTTTTTACTTCCTTTCTTCAGTTCTTTATTTTTTCCTTGCTACAACAACATGTCTTAATTCACTTACAAGATAAGAGTTTTATTTTCAAAAGGAAAATTTGAAAGGTAATGGATTTATAGCCCTGACATTTCTAAACTGTGAGTATAAAAAGTTTAAGTGATTGTATTCTTCATTAACTACATATTTACACTTGAATTGGACATTTATGCTTGTGTTATATGCTACAGGATTACCATAATCCCTGGAGCTACTATCATAACCCTGATTAACATTTATATTAACCATGGGCTTCATAATGCACAGTTGACAAAGAAACCTGTTATTTTATCGCATGCCAACAATAACACTTGCAGGATAAAGAAGGTATGTTTGTGTTTTTAAGAATTGTTGCTTGGTGGGCAATCTGGCTTACTACTGACAACTTGGGACTCTGGGGCTCATACTCAGACCAGCCTATTTTTGTCTCCAAAGTGGGAATGCTGATTGAATTTCATATTTAATGAGTATAGAGTAAGATTTTTTCTATTCAATTCTGTTTGAAATAAAAATATTTCAAAATTTAAAAACTCTGAGATAAATCTTTGTTACTATGAAGAACCACACATAATTTCTTTTGTGATTTTCTATATTTCTCAAAATAGTGTTCCTTCATCCTTTCTCATGGCCACTCACTCCTAGCTAATTTACCTTTTAATCCCTGGGTTAAAACTCATGAAAAACACCCAGGAGGAATTACTGTCTCATGGTAATATTAAGAAGCGTTTTATTTCTTTTTTATCAGTTGACTTTGCTTCCTTATTTGTTAATGCTTTGTAAGCAATCTTAGATATTTTATAAACTAAAACAGTAAAAATTAATGAAAACATATATAAGACTAGAAGGGGAATCTTAAACTGTGAGATTCATTAGACATGATGCAGCAGATGAAAATCCCAGTCCACACAATTGTGGATGCAATATCAGTAGGTGATACCTTTCCTAGACATCATCTGCTATGTTCAACAGAGGTTAACATCTACTTGACAATTTTCCTTGGATGCCTGAATTCATCCCCAGTGGTGTCCCATTGCTTTCAAAGTCCAAGCTCCAGAATTAGCACATAAGTCCCTTTACAATGTGGCCCTACCTATAATTCACGTTTCCTTTTCTTCTTGCCTTCCCTATAGTTTCAGGATTTTTTTAATGCTCCAGCCATACTCAATTACTTACAGTTCTTAGAATTTGTGTTCCATACTGCATTTGCTCCCCAAAATATCTATGACTACTGAGTTTCCGGTGATCAGGTAGCTCAGGCATCTTTCTATCTCAGTTCAACTCAAACTTGATACAGGAAGGCATTACTGCTTGACTACATGCCCCTTTTCTACTCTCGTGGCCCATGGATAAGTCCACATCAGTTCTACTGAATAAGGTAGAGACAGTACCCTATTCAATAGTGTGTTCCCAGCAGATGGACTTTAGTAGCTGCCATAAATTTTCTTAATACTAAGAAAATTATTTGACATTTTATTACATAGGTAGGAGTTGGAAATATAACTATAGTTGTGTGGAAATAAAACTGTAGTTAGTAGGGACAGGGCTTTATTATACTTCTCTGTTAAGCATACTATGGTTAACTAAAATTATGGCACAACCCAAACTAGTTTGGTATAAAATGTAGAGTTTTTTGAGGTATAAATAAAGAGTACCATAAAATATATAATGTTAAAAGAATTAGAAAATGGAAAGTCAACAAAGATCTTAGTATTAATTTATACTATTTGTTCCTTAACTTCTATCTTGTGTATTTTTGGTATGTTCTTAATTCAAAAACAGTTCAACTTTGAAGAATCCATAAAATTATAATTTTGTTCATATTTACATGGGTGTATCTTATTTATTTCCAATGATATAAACTTAAATTATTGCTGGTAAAGATCAAAAGCTTAAAAGTAGAATAACATGATTCACATATACATATTTAGCAGAGTTTCTGTGTGCTTCAGACTTATTTAAATAAGAAAAATTGGAAAGAAGAAAATAAACCTGTATCAAGTAGCCATTATATTTTAGTATGTAGCCCACATTTTTCTGTTTAATAAGTCTTTAATAAGTTAAACTGTTATTATTCTCCCCCTTTTTTTGAATGGTGAAATAAAAATTCAACTCCATTACATTACTTCTCTAAAACACATCACTAGTTAGTAAGAGAATTGGAAACTAAATCCAGATCACATGACCTTAAGTCTGGTAGGCTTTTTAAATATACTATATGGTGTCAAGAGAAAATTTTTTAGTCTTGAATCAAGATACTACATTGAGCTTGTATGCTTGATTCTTTTCCTTTTCAAATTTTCATGAATAGCTATAGGAAAATACGACACCACGTAGAAGTAGAACCAAAATGTATAGAAACAGAAGGAAAAAAACTTCCACCAAATAAGAAATTGAGGAGTGTTCACAAGGTATAGCAAAAATGGGATCCAAATGAGAAAAGTGGTATTTATGACCAAAAGTAGTGAGCTAAACACTTGTTGAGAACTTAGTGTTTGCCAAATGAAAACATATACAAGGCAGGAGGAAAAATTTTAAACTATGTGCCAGGTACTGTCACTATTATGTGGCTCAATCCATTAAAAGAAAAAGCAGAGAAGAGGATAAGTGGAGAAAGTGGAGAATTTTTCCAGAAATCCATATAATGGAAAATTAGGGATCTATAAAAATGATGATATAGCTATCTGTTTATTTAAAAATTTTGTAATGTTTATTTATTATTGAGAGACAGAGAGAGCATGAGCATGGGAGGGAAAGAGAGAGGAGCAGACTGGAATCCAAAGCAGGCTCCAGGCTCTGAGCTGTCAACACAGAGCCTGATGCAGGACTTGAACCCACAAACTGTGAGATCATGACCTGAGCTGAAGTCAGACATTTAACTGACTGAGCCACCAGGTACCCAAGCTATCTGTTTATTAACATTAAAATATTAATACTATTATTGACACACTCTATTGATCAATATATAAATAAGCTAAAGGTTAAGTTTACTATATATGTCATCTGGAATTTTGAGAGGCACAAACAAGAAAGAATCAGAGAAGGAAGAAAAGAATGAATATTTGTACAGAAGAACATCGTGGTTGATCTTTTTAGTGCTTATTCACAGACATTTATCCTCCTTTTGGGCATAAGGGAGGAAAACACTTCATCACTTCCATCAGTTAGTCAGTGTTATGTGACTAACTGTGGCCAATGAATTATGGCCAAAGCATTTAGTTGCTGATGTGGATCCCTGCATCACCAGTCCTCTCTTCTCTTGCAGTGGTAAAACGTGATACCTCATGATGAGATGGTGATGTACCAAGATGGTGGAATTTCTGCCAGCCTAGGTGTCTCTGAGTGACTAACGGACGCAAACCCTTCCACTGAAAAGTGTTGAATGTAAGTATAAGGGAGAAATGAAGCTTTGTTGTTTCAACACACTAAAATTTTGTTTTGTATTGCATCACAGCCTAGACTAGTCAAGTAATATGTGTATATACCATATACCTGTATATCAGATATATGTACATATGTGTGTATTTGTGTGTAGCAAAAACATTAAACTTCTTATTTCTGGATGGTAGACATTTATGCTACTTTATCATCATTCTTTGATTTCTGTTTTTAGACTGTTTCTTTGGTACATTTTCTACTTCAGAACACATGTACTATATGTGGAATAACTTAATCAGTAATTCAATTAGTAAATAGTGGCTGATTTTTGAGGAAAAAATGTCAGGAAATTTGCTCTTGAATATTTACTTTCAATTTATATCAAGAGCATTAATTAAAATAAACTTATCCAGTATACAATATCCTTGATTCCCTGTTATAATAAAAATTAGAATTTACCTAAGTTTCAGAGCTTTTAAGAATGCAATGCATTTGGGAAAACATGTTCATATAAACTAAATATTTTAACTAAGCATTTGGAAAGATGATGACAATAAGAAATATTAGAAAAGGTAAGGGTTAATAAACACAACGTTTTTTTTTGTCTGACAAGGTGTTGGAGTAACAAAAGCAGATATAAAGCTTAAAGACAGTCTTATATATGTCTTCAAAACCTAACTACATGGGATTTATCTTTTGAGTGGGCAGGAGAGTGCACATTAATGTATACCACTGAGACACTTTTCTTGCCCTACTTGTAACAAGACTCAAGTGTGACCTGAATGGCTCCCTAGTGCTTGGATTTATATTCTTCTCAGAGGCATTGGATATTGTATTTCACTACAAAGAGCTAAAAACATTGCAATCATTATTTATAAATCTTTTAGAAAAATGCATTTTCTTAGCAGCAACTATGGCAACAGGGACCTGGAAATGACACTGGAAAAGAATTGAGCTCAGTTGCAGTGGGTAATGCACGCAGGATTTATACTGTACCACCATCTATATTTTAAAACTGGAAAAATCAAAACAAACATTTGCTATATATAATTATTTTCTATTTTTAGCCTATGTATTCCACTTACCTTTTAAATGTTGTAATATGAAGTACATTTACTTCATCTTCATGAAAAAGTTATAGACATAAAATGACTCCAGGTGATTGAAATCATCTTATTTCTAAGGTACAGTCAAATTAACATATTTGTGATAATACTAGAATTTCTTCTTTTTTTAATTTTTAAAAAAATTCTTTTAAATTTTTAGTTTTTTAAAAATTATTTACTTTGAGATAGAGATAGAGAGAGCACAAGCCAGGGGAGGGGCAGACATAGGGGGAGAGAGAGAGAGAATCCCAAGCAGGTTTCATGCTGTCAGCACAGAGCCTGATGTGGGGCTCGAACCCATGAACCATGAGATCATAACCTGAGCTGAAATCAAGAACTGGACGCTTAACCAACTGAGCCATCCAGGAGCCCCAATACTAGCATTTCTAGCCATAGTGCTTATATTACTGTCACTCATGGATTTAATACATTATTTCTAGAATTGAAGATATGATCTTTTTTTTATAAGTGCTTAATTTAAGCAAGCGTGATTTTTTTTTTTTTTTTGCTTTTACATATTACTTTAAGTACATATGCACAGTAACCTCTTATATTACATTAGACACAGAAGCAGTTCATTTCTCAGCAATTGTTTTCCCCTATATTAAGATCCCTTTCTTAATCAGAAAAGTTTCTGCTTCTGGTAATTTTTCTAGGATATATATTTTTTCTTAAAATTTAAAGTCTACATTATTTAAGGAGTGAGATGGGAATTCTTAGGTGGATCAGCACTGTCGGGCGCATGTCTGCAGGTTCAGGCAAATTCCTCCTCCAGGAATAATACCGACAAATTAATATAACCAATTATATGACTTCACCATTATTGTTTTAATTGGCTAGGGCAACCATAACAAGTAGCACATATTGACTTAAACCACAAAAATTTATTTTCTAACAGTTCTGGAGGCTAGAAGTCCAACATCAAGTGTTTTCCAGCAGGGATGATTCCTCTTGAGAGCGATGAGGATAAATCTGTTCCAGGCCTCTCATAAAGTGACCCCTGGAATCAGTACAGAAGACAGGGTTCTCTGACATCCAAATCTCATCACAGATCTTCTAGGGAATGGAGACCCCTCTAGTATTCTGTCATTCAGCATTAGTAAGTCTTAGGGTTTGTTTGTTTGTTTTTGTTACATATTTCCTTTGCATTTATTTATATGGAGATTTTCCTCAAATATTTTATATGTCATAAAGGGGCATAGTAACACTTTTTATTACTAAAAATTATCTTTTGTATGAGTCTTACATCATAGGAAATAAGAAGAATGAATAGTCCACTCAACCAATGTAGGTCTATAAAAAGTTTGCTAAAATGTAATGAGACTGGTTACTTGATTTACAGAAATCACTCTAATTATCCTATTGTTACCACATTTTGTTTCACATCTGATAAGGTTAGTGCCTTCCATTTAGGGGTATCATCTATGAAGGGAGAGGGGAAAGAGAAAACTACAGACGGACTTTAGAAGATTGATCTTAGGGACCCTCCTCATATATTGACTAGTCAGTGTTTTATTCTCTCTTTCTATACCTTGAGACCCAGGGATTAAGCAAGCCTGGCTTGTTCTCTCATCAATTTCTAGGGTTTGTTCTACCAAGCTTGGCTATAGTCTTTTCAGAAGGCTTTATATGCTGTCCCTTGAAAGCAGTCATTCCAAGGATTCTTAGGCTTTTTTGCCTTAGTAATAAAGAGAATGGAACTTTAAAGCAAATTAGAGGTAATGTATTGAGGGAGATTTTCTACTTGAGTGTTACCCCTGCTCTTAGTTGATTAATTTTAGGGCATCCCAATTATCCACACTGGCAATACCTTGTGATTATAGTGTTACTTTAGGACTTACACAAGATCATGTGGTCAAAAGCTTACACATCTAAGAAGAAAATAAGCTACTTCTTTTTCTCTTTTTAACCTTGCCATCATTTCCCAACGCAGGTGATATGATTTAAATTTCTAATGTTATGCAGAACCCTATGGAATTAAGTATGATGGATAAGCATGTGATCTGTGAGAAACTCAAAAAGAAGAAAGTGAATTCTGCCTTTCCATAAATAATACAAGATCCAAAGACAAGTGAATTAAATGGTCATTGGGAGTAACATCACCTAGAGTTCTGTGTGGATCTATTATCAAATGAAGACAATCTAATTAAAATAGACAATTGATTCTAAAATGATTTTATAGGAGAATCACTAAGGAAATATTTAAAACATTTCTCATATCTCACTCCAGACTTAATGGAATCCGAGGATGGATATTATCTAGAAATTTTGGAGTTATTTTTTATGCAAAGCCAGAATTGAAAACCACCACGATAGATGCCAAACCCAAATCCTTAACTAGTGATGCATTGGCCAATTGTCTCCACAATTTAATCTCATGAAGTTTACAATGGACTAATCTTGCACTCATCAGAAAGTGTCCTGCTACCGTCATTACAGAGGAATAAGAAAAATGCCATTTTTGTTTCCATTTTTCCAATAAAAATGGAAATTTCTTGGCACTTTTAATTATCATTTTGTCTTTCTATTAGTTGTAACTTTAACCTAATAGTGATAAACATTTATTATTGATTAAGGTCTAGGAGAAGCACCTAACACGATTTCTAAAATGTACAGAAGATGATGGGTAAAAATGTTTATATAAAACTTTATACAAAATATTCATCAATATATAAAAATGTTCCTTTAATCAAATATAGGAAGATTCCCAATCTGACTAAAGGGCAACTTAAGAAAACAAATATAAAAATAATAATTAAAATTTTAACATGACACTCTATATGGTTGTTGGCAACAATACAGACCAGCTTTGTTGAGAAGAGAAATAGATGCACAATGGCCGTTCCTACTTGTGTGTGTGTGTGTGTGTGTGTGTGTGTGTGTGTGTGTGTTATTTTCTTCATTACCACATTCTGAATGATGAAAGATGATTTCAACTTTGTGACAGTTCACAGAAGATTCCTAAAGTAAATCATAAACTTCAAAATTCAGTCTCTTGACTGGAAGCACAGGGACATTGTTTCCTTTTCGTGCAGTAGGAGAATATTTGCTACTTTTAGTCATGTATTTCTCAAATCATGTGCATGAAAAATAAAAACCTATCTAAGTAAAACCCTCCCATTATCCATTGTAAGATACACTAAGACTCTAAAAGGTGGGCAAGGAACCTACAGGAATATATTCATTATAACTTACTGAAAAGAAACACTTCTAAATCTTTCAAAGAAAACATGTTGACAGATATATGGAAACATAACAACACACTGTCACCAAATGTGAAGATATAATGTCAGATATTATTGATTTTCTAAAGTTTATTTGTAGTACATGTAGTTTATTAGACTACAAAAAAGTGATGTCTTCTAAAAAACATGGGGTTGTTTTAACATCTAATTTGTAGAAATAATTATTCACAAGCGTTTTTCTTTAATCAGAATTGTTATAGCTGGAATACCGTACTAATCTTTTGGTGCCACTATTATATGAAAACAGAAACATTTTAAATTTTGTTTGGATTTCTAAAGTATCTTTATATAAAAGGCAGAGGACTAAATAATTAAGTGTTAAGACAACAGCATTACAACCTAGAATTGTGGCTAAGGTCTATCAAAGATTAGATGAATAATTTGGGACAAATGGCTCAATATGTGGCTTAATACTTCATTTGTAGTATAGAGTTTATACTAATTAGCACATAAGGTTGTAGTGAAGAATAAACTCTAGCAACACTTAATATAACACCTAGTAAAACTAAACTCTCAATTATTGGTAGCTACTCCCGTTGTATATAAATCAAATACATACAACATGCATGCATATCATCATTTATTGATTAAATACTATTTCTTATAAAAGGATTTGAGACATATATTTAATATGCACATTCATATGTTTATCTTGTGCTTATCAATTATTTTCATCTACTTGATTAAGATAGCAACTTGCATTTGGTAGAATCCTGGGCTTCATAGTTATAGTTAAAAATAGTAATGCCTTTATAGTTAAAAATAGTAATACATACTGAGTTAAAAGGAAGATGTAAATCATAATGAAAACCCAGTTGTAGCAAATGGAAAAACACTTCGAATCTACATAGATGGACTTTTTTCCTTTTATTTTTTTTAACAGGATATAAAGCCATATAATTGTCTCTTTTAAAGCTATTTGGACTTTTTGGTTTGTCTAGGGTTAATAGTACAAATATAAACCTATCATAGAAACCACACTTTATATATTTTTAATATACTCTGAAATAGATAATTCATGAAACTTTTAAGATTACTTTTTCTTTTTAACTTTACATATTTAAACTAGTTTATAGGAAAATGGATAAAGTTTATGGTTCAAATTTTAAAACTACTGAATGTTGAGAATTCCTAATTTTTAGTTTATATAATAAAGTAATTGAATTTGAAAAGCATAACACCATAGCTAAAGAAATAAATAATTGCTAGGAAGAATTTAAGTAGAAACAACTACATAAAGTATTATTAGAAAATATGTAATAACTAATAATGATGTTCCAGGAGGTTTTACTCTGGAATGATATATGTCCCGAAAAGATTCTTTCAGGTCATTATGTCACATAGACTATATTAAGTAGTAATTACTACTAACAAAATGCAGTACTGCATAAATTATCAGAGCCTCCTTTTTATTAACATAACGTTATGAAAAATAAGAAATCTATAGCTAAAACTATCCCATTAATAGCCTTTTGATATTTGAAATATAAATGCAGTCACTTTTATTTTGTTCCAGGAGACACAAGAGGAATGTAAGAGACAGCTGGCAATCCACTAACGGAATTATGTTTTTCCCTATGTTTGAATTGTTAGGCAGAATTTTTGCTAATAGAACTAAAAATGAATACTTTTGCCCTTAAGATTAAACTTGATTATTCTTGGGCCATAGAGAGATTCAAACACAAGGTAGACATGGCATATTGTATGTCCATGACCCCTATTCAAAACTTATCTGTAACATGGAGAGGCTAAAGAATCATAAGAAATAAAGAAAAGTTAAGACATTGCCTAGCAACACCTTGGAAAATGAAAGCTATGGACGACTCACCAGAAATGAGAACAGGTGAAATCATTTAAAAACCTATTTTAGACTTAGTTTCTCAGTTTTTAAGTCATCTAGGTAGAAAAAGAGAGCTAAGCAGAAATGGACTCATTTTCAATGCATCAGAGGAGCGACTGAGGAATAGATAAAAATAAAGACATACTTTTCTAGCCATCACTGCAAACTCACATGAGGGTTAAAATTTCCCTCAGAAATAATCAGAAAGGAATTCCAAATTTAAAGCAATAAAATATAAATCGTATACAAAAATAATTTGTCTCACAATACTATTTAGTTTTGATTCCACGTGACATTGTGAGATCACTTCTAGCTTTTTTAAAGAAATAGTAGGTAAATCTATTTATTTTAATAGTTTTGCTACATAAAAATGACTTATTTTTAATCACTGAACCTGATCATTCAGGTTTCTTTGCAATAAGACTCAAAATCATTAATAGCAGGACTCCAAGATTTCCCCAAAGTAGCTTTGACATAATGAAAAAAATGGTATTTGAAGTCAGAATATGCTATTGATATTGTTGTGAGGATTAAATGAAACAAGTAAATACTAGTATCTGGCACTTTATGGGGGAAGGGAGGTGTTCTCAAAAAATATTTGCTTACTAATACTGTGATTTGTAATATCCCATGAGAAGTCATTCGGTAGCAGAGGGGACTTGTGTCAGCAACAGCAGGTGGATGGCTATAAACTACTCCAAACACCCTTGATGAGATTTCTGCAGTAGTTTTGAGTAAAATGGCTATGCACACACCCCTTCCTAGGTCTGTGGAATGAGTTTGGAGGAATTACTACCAAGGAGGTATTAGGGAAGTGATGGGACAGGACCACTTTGTGTGGAAATGATAGTAGGGTAATACAGCCTGTCTTAACATAATCTAGGCTTTGGGTGAAAGCCATTGTACATGGTAGGCATGGGAGGATAAAAGAGAGGAACAGCTCACAGAAGCTTCTAGGGTGGGGCATCTATGCCAAGCTCTGCCACTCTTCAGGCCTGTTTTCCTGGATGACTGCAATGCTATATATCTGCCCTGCCCCCTTTATAATATTACCAGGGAAAGTATAAACCTGAGAGTTTCAGCCACCTTCTTAAAACCCTCATGTATTTTCTTCCTCTTTAGAAAAAAAAAAAAGCATAATCATCGCAGGTTGGTAAGTATGTATTCTAAAGTAGATTTGTCTGCAACTTTAAAAAAAGTTTTAACGTTTATTTATTATTGAAAGAGAGAGTCAGAGTGTGAGCAGGGGAGGGGCAGAGGGAGAAGGAGAGACAGAATCAGAAGCAGACTCCAGGCTCTGAGCTTTCAGCACAGAGCCCAATGCAGGGTTCGAACTCACAAACCACGAGATCATGACCTGAGCTGAAGTTGGATGCTTAACCAACTGAGCCACCCAGGCGCCCCTGAAGTCATCAACTTTTAGAAGAGAAGGCAATTATAATTCACATTTCCAAGAAGACAAAAGCTTCTATATACTTCTTTTGATAGAGAAGAAATAAAAGTGATGAATAAGCATGCCCTGCATGAGTAGTGGGACCTTAGTAGGGTCTGATTATGGCACAAGTGCAGACTTTATTACACACAAGCTAGCGTCCTGAAGTCCACACCACTCTAACCTCAGCACTTCTTACCACGGTGCTGATCTTGTGGTAAACACTCAACAGAATTTGTTGAATGAGTGTTAGCAGTTCCATGAGAAGTGAATCCCAAGTTTCTGAATCCAGAGGGAAGAAGTGTAGAGTTTAGTGGCAAGTGGTCCATCTTTAATGGAACTACTTTTTATCCATGAAATAACTGAGGATGAATGAAAAAAAAAGTAATCAAATGATGGACCTGAAAAATTCTTGAGACTTAGTGTGAATAGAAGTCAGAAAAACTGGAGGGGAATAGCTTTTGCCTCTCTGGTTTATTACAATGGCTACCAGACCATGTGTACTAATGCCATAAGTAATAATTGTGTTAAAGTAATAACTGCCAGACATTGGGCAAATAGTATGTAAATAGGTATTATATTCACTATTTTCCCAATATTATCTCATTTAATCTTTAAAGTAACCCTAGAGAAGTGGCATTATTTTGTCCTTTTTACATATACATAAACTGAGGCTCAGAGTAATTACCTTATCTTAGATCACACAGTTAGTAAGTAGTATAGCCAGGATGTAAAGAATGTCTTTCTGACTCCAAATTGTCTTAAGATGGTATGCTAAGTTTTGTTAAAACAATGTCCTTTAAGTTCTCTTTATAATATGCCAAGAATTATGTAGTCTAAATTAACCATACTTTTATTCATTCATTATGGATCAATTCTTCATATTAGGAACATCATATCATGTACATAGATGGAAGATGGGAATATTTGTAATGCACATCAATTTCTGAGGACAATGAACCATATAAACAAAGGTTGAAAATATATGCATAAAACTCAATTATTTGAAATTACTAAAAATTTTTCTTAATGTTTATTTATTTTTGAGAGAGAGACACACACACAGAGTGTGAGTGGGGTAACGGCAGAGAGAAAGGGAGACACAAAATCCAAATCAGGCTCCAGGCTCCCAGCTGTCAGCACAGAGCCCTACATGAAGCTAGAATCTAGGAACCATGAGATCACCACCTGACCGTAAGTCTGACACCTAGGTGCCCCATATTTGAGATTACTATTTAATTGCTGTTTTAAAACTCAAAACTAGGGGCGCCTGGGTGGCGCAGTCGGTTAAGCGTCCGACTTCAGCCAGGTCACGATCTCGCGGTCTGTGAGTTCGAGCCCGGCGTCAGGCTCTGGGCTGATGGCTCAGAGCCTGGAGCCTGTTTCCGATTCTGTGTCTCCCTCTCTTTCTGCCCCTCCCCCCGTTCATGCTCTGTCTCTCTCTGTCCCAAAAATAAATAAACGTTGAAAAAAAAAATTAAAAAAAATAAATAAATAAAAATAAAACTCAAAACTAGTTAATTCAACACCAGGGTGACATCTGTTATCTAATTTTCTTTGTTGACTTACATAGAATTAGACTATTTTGTTTACCCCTTATCAAATTTCTCATATTTATATAAATGCCAATCCTGTATACTAAATAAAAGTTGAATTGTAAATGCTTTTGAAATTATTGAGAACATGTTTAAAAGCATGCTTGAACTTAATTTAAATTCTTAAACCATTCAAATACTAATTTGATCTGACAATCTTTTTTCTAACTTCACCCATCTTAGGGACAAAGTTTCAATACAGGTAGTAGCTAAATTAATTTATTGTAAAACCAAATATTTTGTAGTAAACTTCCTTCTCTATCTTGTTCCTCATTTATTAAAACTAGTGTCTGAAAGTGGCTTGAAAGTTTATACACATTATGCTGAATGAAATGCTTTAGGCACTAGCAATTTCAGGTTTTTAATATTCAACATAGTCCTAAAAGTCAATGCATGTTTTAAAATTTTCATTGCATATCCATGTGTTATTGCTGAGCTCTAAAAATCATTGCTTTGTTATGCTACTAAAGTTGGCAAGATGACTTTTTCCAATGATACCTTAAATTTAAACCTGAAAAAGGTGGATGTTGTATTTTCCAAAAATTGTGCAAATTTATAAACGGTATGACCAGAATGATCTCTTTCATGCTCTCAATTAAGCCTGTACATTCTAAGCTTCCGAAAATATGTCTATGAAGTCATTATCACTGATTCAGTATAGATTATTCTGAAAATATAGATTATCAAAATTATAGTATGAGGATATATTTGTGTGTGGAAAATGGATCACATCATTTGAGATCTCTACTGCCCTTATACTTAACCATGTATGATGACCCTGTGTCCACATCAACAGCTTCTCCTTAATGACTGCCCATGACCCATTGCGTGGATGCATCATAATTCGTTTATTCAGTCCCAGATATTTGTATATAGGTTCAATTAGGTTCGGTTATTCAATATTGGCATCTCTGTAATTTTTTATTACACCTAAGAGAAATTATTTTAAGCAAAGTTGTCAGATAAAGGATATGATTTTTAAAAGAATTTTAATATGCATTGCCTTTGTGATATATTAACTAAAGCAGAAATATACCTGTGTGCCCTTTTGTATCCTGCATCTGACAGGTCACTTAACAACGACAGTTTGCAGGGACAATAGCTCACATCAGGGATGTCTGCAGCCTCCTTGCAATAGCTCTACTGCAATTTACCATGGCTTTCAGATATTGCTGATCAGCCTTATGTTGCAAAACCTTAAACTTGATAGTTTCCATTAAGTCACACCTGAGGCATTGGGAGCAGACATATCCCAAAATGGTATGCAAATATGACACTACTAGTATTCAAATGACTATTCAGCTTTTGCAGCTGATAAATCCTTAATATCTTTCTCGTCCTGTCCTCCCCAAAGCAGTTAACCTGAGGCCAATTAGGGATAAATTTAATGCAATTTTCTGTGATGTGGTTACCTTTCTAAGTTGAGGATATGAGAAACAACTATATTTGGAGAAGAGTTCGATACATGTGAACCCCATCTTCAAATACAGTCTTTTTTTTCTTGTTCCTCAATCAGATTATAAAGTAATAAAATTAAAAAAAAAAGTTAAATGCCAAGCAGTGAACTGCAATTGATTAGATGAAATCCCTAATCTTCTGAATCATTTTTAAAGTAAAATTAAATACTATCTGTCATTTGGTTAGAGTAGGCAGTTAGTTAGGTTCTAATAGGATGCCTGGAGGCCAACAAAGAGCAAGTCATGGCCAGCTACCTGGAATGTCCGAGGCCTGTCCTGGCAGCCCTCCACAAGAAGCTGGACCAAACCAGACAGGTGCCAAGATGATGGGTGCCAAGACAGGAAACCCTTGACCAAAGAAGGAAGAAAAAGCAGGATACCCTGCTCCCAAGAAATCCCCACATCAAGTAATAATTATTCCACCTGTTTGTTAACAACTGTTGATAGACAGTAGAAACCTGAACCCCGGCATTGCAGGTCTCTTTCCCTCTCACCTACTCTCTCACATCTCAAAAGTGTACTTCCACCTTAATAATGTCTCTGCTTGTGTTGCAATGCTGCATTGTGTGTATCCTTGAATTCTTTCTTGGGACTCAACCAAGGGCCTTTGGAGATATCTTTGGACAGGCTGGGTTGAAGCCTCAGGGCCCCAGGGTATTCCCAGTTCACCTGGCAATAATTCATACACTTCTCTAAAATAGGAGCTATATTCTGCTTTTATATATTTTGTAGTCTACTTTGGATATTAAAATCCTACAGAATAAAACATGAATGGGTGGCAGACCAATCTGAAATTTTCTCTGAAATATGAATTACTAGTTACTTTTTGATTCTTACTATATTTATCCATCTAGTACCGCATATTTCATTTATTAACATAATGCGAGATAGACTTTTTCTGTATGTAATGTTTATGACTTTACATTTAATAAGTAAATAAGTAAATTTAATAAGTCATTGTCATATATATACACACACATGCTATTTCTATTACACATACACAAACAGATGCACATGATAATATGACTTTGGCATTTTATTTACTTCTGTATAGAGAAAAGATTTAAAAAGAAAGAATAATTATAGTGAAATATATGATATTAAATAGGACATTTCTTATTAAGCACAGTACAAATCCATATTAACAACACAGGAAACAAAAAGTGTTGGTGAGGATGTAGAGAAAGGAGAACACTATTCCACTGTTGGTGAGAATGAAAAGTGGTGCAGCCACTCTGGAGAACAGTATGGAGTTTCCTCAAAAAAACAAAAATAGAACTACCCTACAATCTAGCAATTACACTATTGGGTATATACCCAGAGTATACAAAAATACAGAACCAAAGGGGCACATGTACCCCAATGTTTATAGAAGCATTATCCACAATAGCCAAGCTGAGGAGACAGCCCAAATGTCCATCAAATGATAAATAAAGAAGATGTGATACACACACACACACACACACACACACACACACACACACACACTGGAATATTACTCAGCCATCAAAAATAATGAAATCTTGGGGTGCCTGGGTGGCTCAATTAGTTAAGCTCTGACTTTAACTCAGGTCATGATCTCACAGTTCATGGATTTAGATCCTGTCAACACAGAGCCTGCTTTGGATGCAGGCTCTCCCTCTCCCTGCTCTCTGTCTCTGTCTCTGTCTCTCTCTCTCTCCCCCTCTTTCTCTCAAAAATAAATAAAATAAACATTAAAAAAAGAATGAAATCTTGCCATTTGGAAGAATGTAGATGGAGCTAGAATGTATTATGCTAAGTGAAATAAGTCAATCAGAAAAAGACAAATACCATATGATTTCACTCATATGTGGAATTTAAGAAACAAAACAGATGAACCTACTGGAGTGGGAGATAAGAAGGGAGGGAAACAAACCACAAAAGACTCTTAACAATACAGAACAAACTGAGGTTTGATGGAGGGAGGTGAGTAGGAGATGGGTGATGGGTAGTAAGGAGAACACTTGTGATGAGCTCTGGGTGTTGTAAGTGATGAATCACTGAATTTTACTCCTGAAATCAATACGGTACTGTATGTTAACTAACTCAAATTTAAATTAAAAAAAGATCCAAATGGTAAAGAATAATAAATGGAAATTGAAAACACTAATATGTCCCTTTCTCATTTTTAGTTCTGGACCTAAGAGGACCATTTCAACTCTATTTTGATTATTATATTGGTTACTGCTATAATTCTCAATAATAGGCTGATACCTCAACTTCTTGATTTTTAACCTCAGAGAATATGAACTTACTAGCCCCTTTTAATTTGAGGGATTTAGTCACATTTTCTGGCTAATCACTTTCTTCCTGTGAGTTTTGTAGATAGCTATTACTTTGTTTATATCTCTCTTTATTTTTGTCATGTGGAAACAAATTTAATTTTTCTTTCCTACAACATATTCTTTAATTGAAGTATTAACAGTGTTATATTAGCTTTGAGTTGCTCAACATATTGATTCAACAATCCTATACATTACTCAGTGCTCGCCGTGGTTAAGTGTAGTCACCATCTGTCACAATATAACGTTATTAAATAATATTGACTACATTCCCTAAGATGTACTTTTCATCTCTGAGATTTATTTTGTACCTGGAAGTTTGTAACTCTTAATCCCCTTTATCTATTTTACCCATCCCTCCACCCACCTCTTTATCATTTTAAATAATATACATAAATCCCTTTTGTTCTGTCACCTGGGACACTGCCTCTTAATCTACACTATGTAAGAGAGGAAATCAATGCCATTACATTTTCCCACCTTTCTTCCATCATCCCCCCTTCCTGCATCTACCTAATCATAGCAGTGCATGTACATTGAGAGCCTTTGAAACAAGACTAACCCATTCTCTTGAGTCAAACTGCTTTCTTTTCTAGCAGTTTCTATCAAATTATCTGTATTTGGGTATTTGGGGTATTGGTTAAGCACATCCTAAATCTCTATAGGATGTACAAATTTTGAGTCAAAGAAACCCTAAACCTACTAACATAAACTCAAAAATACAAAAGAATATAATTTCTAATTCATAATCTCCTGGCATAGATAACATTGATTATGAAAACAAACAAAATATACATAAAAGGAAGGGAAACAAAGCCCAAACATTTCTATTAACTAACAAATTCAAGAAAAAAAAGATTAATACAAGTTAGAAATGACAGGGCAGAAATAAAACTGCTTAATGATGATTCTTTGTGCACCCTTTGCAACACAGAAAGACAAAGCTGGAGTACAGTTCAAACAATGCACTTTTAAAATGACATTAGAATAGCAACATGTCCTGAAAAATCAAATAAACAGGTCTTGTAGGAAGGGCAGAATGACAAACATCTGACTCTCTCCTTTTCTTTCTTAGGACTTAGGAAATGTGAAAACATGAGAAATAAACTCCATTGATCTTCCAAGAAATGTAAAAGAACCATCTTAATACCGAAAATTTTGCAGAACTTCTATAAATTGAGGTGCAGATACGACCATAATAAAACAACATACTCATTAAAGGCTGCCATTTAACTTATCTGATAAAATAGGACACATTTGAGACAACATAGCGTAGGAAATCCAGACAACAGAAGCCCTCTGGCTGGGAAGGAGAAAGCCAGGAAGTCAGGTCAGACTGGGAGAGTTAGTAATTAATGGGAAAGCTAGTCCTTCTCCCCCACCCCCACCCGCGGGGATATTAACCACTGCACTGAGAGGAAAGCCTACAGTGGAATCTGGCAGTGTACGATTTTTTTCAATAACAAAAGGCTGAAAACACACAGAGTACCCCATGGGAGCAAAAGGCTTAAGTAAACCCAACCACATTCATATTATGGAAGCTTCTGCCAATATTAAAATAATAGTGTAGGCCAGGGATGGGCAATTATGACTCACTCACAGGTCAATTCTGGTACACTTCCAGCCTTTGTAAATAAAGTTTCATTGGAACATAGCCACACCCATTTATTTAACTACTGCCCATGGCTACTGTTGAGCTACAATGGCTGAGTTGAATAGATGTGACTGAGACCATTTGTCCAGGAATGTCTAAAATATTTATTATCTTGACATTTAAAGGAAAAGTTTTCTTGCTCCTGGTAAAAAAAAAAAAAAAAAAAGTCTATTTAATGACATGAAAACATTTTGTGAGATAATATTAGGTGAAAGAGGAAATTATAAAACTACATATACAAAGCTCATATTTTTGTGTATCTAAAAATGTTCGTGTGTGTGTGTGTGTGTGTGTGTGTGTGTGTGTGTGTGTATACATGCATTTGTGAAAGTAGGGAAGGATAAACACCATAATGTTAGCAATGGTGATCTCAGTTAGGATTATTGATGGCTTCTATTTTGTCATTATTAACTATTGTCAAAGTTTATCCATAAGAAAATGTTACCTACGTAACAAAGACAACAACAAAATATTTTAAAACAGAAAATGCGCAAAATCATTGAGGCAGGTTTTATTGGTGTTTGCATAATCATTGGTCCTAACAGCTGAATTTTCAGAAAAGGAATATGGCTCCTTCTTGTGTTTTAGTAACATGGAGCTCTGACAGCCTCAAGGACTATGTTGCTTCATTCTAGTGCAGGGCAGGCTGCAAATTATGTCAAGGTTCTATGAGTTTGATAGCTATTGTTTGGAAGGGGGACAACTGCTCATTTTCAACTGTGGTCTCACAAGCATGGAGAAACTGTTATTTTTCTGTGCTCCTTCAATCAAACATGGAACATCTGTCACAAGACTACTGTCTGATATGGCACCAAAAGCTGCTCTCAATATAAGAGCTTAGCAGCTACTACAGGATGATCAGACAAGTACAACCAATATGTCGATACCTGTACCAGAAGGTGATGATTAATAATTTTTAATAACATTAAGCATTACAGTGTTGGGAATAATAATCATGACTATATATATATATATATATATATATATATATGTATATATATACATGTGTTATATGTGTATACATACGCTTGTGTTTTGTCTGTCATTTCACCTAAAATAGACTCTTAAAGTAAGAATGTGATATTTGAAATATTTAAGTCTCTCTCATAATTCATGATTTCAATTTTCAGTATAAACTTAAGCTTGTGCTACAGTTTGCTTTTTTTTTTAATTTTTTTAATTTTTTTTTTTAATGTTTATTTATTTTTGAGACAGAGAGAGACAGAGCATGAACGGGGGGAGGGGCAGAGAGAAAGGGAGACACAGAATCGGAAGCAGGCTCCAGGCTCTGAGCCATCAGCCCAGAGCCCGACACGGGGCTCAAACTCACGGACTGTGAGATCGTGACCTGAGCTGAAGTCAGACGCTTAACCGACTGAGCCACCCAGGCGCTCCTACAGTTTGCTTTTTATTGTCAAGTAGAGGTTTGCAAATATTGCCACAGATTATCCCCAAATTACTTGAGGGTACTGAGGTGTTTTTTGTTTTGGTTTGGTTTTTGGGTTTTTTTGTTTGTTTGTTTGTTTGTTTGTTTGGCAAAAATTGAGTTGAATTCAAATGCAACTATAAAGCAGTGCTCAACATTAACAAATTAGAATAAAAGGCAGGAATTTGACAAACTCTGAATGTCTGGTCCTTTAAAAAAATATTCTCTGCGTATCATTTTTGTATTTATTGAAACTGTCCCATTTCCTGAAGACTACCAAGAATTTTATAAGTGAAATCTGGAGTTCACAAGGAATTACTCAATTTAGGGCATCTAAGGAGAGAGTGCTGATGTAGAAGAAACCAAGAGTATTAAGATTGAAAGCATAACCTCTGCAGTCAGAAAAATTGGGATTGAATTCTGCTTATTAGCTATGGGAAATTGGGCAAGTTTCAAGTCCTCCATTTGCTCAAACTGCAGGCAACTATACTTCCTGTCTCCCTCATAAGGTTGTTTTGACAATTCAATGGGTTAATAATTGTAAAGGGTTTAGCACAGTGGATGGCATATACCAAAGACTGTATGTATTATGCAATGGTTAAGTAAATGGTGACAAGTATGAAGCTTATTTGGAAAGCCCTATGGTGGGCCATCACCACAGTCACCAAGAAGAGTGAACAGGAAAGATGCAGCGCTTAGGAAGGGAAGACAAGTTTGGTTGTAAGCTAAGGCATATGCTAGACACAAACTTTAAAAAAAATTCCAAAGACACAGCCTGTTAAGAATTCCAGCCTTGGTAGAAAATGAAGATAGACTAAAAATTGGAAGAGAGTCTCACAATTACTGAGTTGTCAGTAGAAACGTGAGTAAATTTTTATTCTTATCCTGGCCATTCTAAATGAATACGAAGCAATCCATGTAGGGGACACTGGATTCCATTTTTTTTCTACTATTCCACAATAGTAGAAAAGTGCCTACACCACTTGTAGGCACAATATATTTTTATCATCCCATAAATTCCGCCTATACCCCAAATCCCCACCTTGGACACCCAAACTATTGAAACTTCTGATGTTTATTTTAAAAGTTGTCTGACTTCAATCCATTTCACTGCCCACATATCCCTGTCATTAATATGAATTTCTCCAATTGATTTATCAAAAGTGTATTCTACCCTACAAAAGTATATAATTCCTCAGTGTTAATTAGATGTCACTTAAATCTTCCTAATGATGTACAATTGGCCTGCTTATTCATTTGTGTTTCAGCCTCTTCTGGACTGTGATTGTTTCAATCAGTGAAAAATGCTATTATTAATTCCCATTCAGTTACATCAACATAGTATCAAGCCAATTATGTAAATGTGATTTTATTTTGATGACATTACTGGATTTCAGATCAGTTTGTAGAGCTTCAATTATCCACTTTGAACCTCACCTTAAAACTCTAGTTTGAAGACAAAAGTTTTTTCTCAACTTAAATACTTTGTTAGAGAATAAATAAATATCCTCTTATTTCACTATGGTTTGTAAAACTTATATTTCAATTATATCAGCTCTGCATAATTACCTATGTGGTTCTTAAAACACACACATACATACATGCACACACACACACACACACACACACTCCCATAATGTGGCTTAAACCTTAAGTTCTTTCTAAAATTTTATCTAACTACATGGAAATTCATCATCTAATCTTGACCTACTCTGGAAAAAAAAAGGAAAAAAAAAACAAAAATACCAATTCATATAATTCAGTACCAAAATAAAGATTTGATATGGCCCTTCTATAATCATATGATTTTTAAGGGAGAAAATTAAGTAGATGCTGAAGTCAATGAATGAGGTCAAATGAGTTAGTACCAACAACTTTTCTTTGATAAGAGTGTTTGGAGGAGTGCTTTGGCGGTTCAGTCAATTAAGCATCCGACTTCAGCTCAGGCCATGATCTCATGGTTTGTGAATTCCAGCCCTGCACAGGGCTCTTTGCTGCCAGTGCAGAGCTCATTTTGGATCTTCTGTGTCCCCCTCCCTCTGCCTCTGCCCTGCTTGTGCTCTGTCTCAACGATAAACATTAAAAAAAAAAGAGTGCCTATAAATGAAGAGGAAAGCTCATGGGAAAAACAATGATACATGCCTAAAGTTAGAATAAATAAACTGATAGAAAAAGTAAGCATCTCTTTAGATCGTTTTATTTCCTCTCATCATCAGGAAAATCGAACTCCTATCCTATCATAGAGGTAGACTGTCAGACTGTTTATATCAAAACCCACTTTCAGTGACAAAACAGCCACATGAGAATTGTTGCTATGATATCCTTCTCTACCTTGTCCCTTCATCTTGGCATCCTTTCTATCCCATATTCATTTTCATCTTATTTATCTATTACTATTCTGGTCATCTCTATGATATTCTTGCCCCCAAACTCTCCTCCACTTTGGTTGATTCTACATACTGTTGACAGTGTTCCTCCTGAAACTATGCCAATGCACTTCTCTTTGAATACAAAAAACAAAACAAAATAAAACCTCTAAGTGACAATGATTCCTCAAAGGCTACCCAGTAACATCCAAATTCCTTGGGAAACCATACTCCACTGAAAATCAAAATATTTTAATGTATTACTACATTCTCCTTTGAACAAAAATCTGTTCTTTATTTTTTTTTACTACAAAAGCCTAAAGTAAAATGAAAAATAAAACAAAACATTGTGTGGGGATCACTGTCCTCAGTTTTGAGCCAAAGTTCCTTTGCTATCTATAAATTGTTGATAATGTAACTTAAAGTAGACACTGTGGCCAAAGAGGTACATTTTAGAGGATATCTATATTTCACATGATCATAGGAAACACAATTTTACACATGTTTTAGCTTATTTATAATGTTCAAAGCATCTAGATATTTATTTATTTGGTTTCCTTGAATTTTCAAATACTGTTGAAAGTATAACAGAGGGTCTCTATAATTATAGTACTTCTCATCTTCTAGGTACATTTTGTTACATTGTGTTGTATTTTACTGTGTTTTAATGTTCAGTGAACAAAGTTTCATTAATCATACCTTTTTTAAGATAAAAACTTATTATGTAATATTATAAATGCAATCCATGCTCAAATATGGATTAACAAATATAAAATAAAATCTAAAACAAAGGTAAGCCCTGTTCTGATCATGTTTTATAGTCTTTTACATATTTTATACATATACCCGTACCAGTTTTCTAAGAATAGGATCACAATATATTTATTGCTTTCAATCAGTTTTTCTTCACTTAACATTATATGCTCTATGCTTGACAGGTTTACTAATTAAACGTTATTCTGTAAGATCACTTACTAGCTGTGTGACCCTAAGGGAATAATTATCACTGTGATGAAATTTTCTTAATTGAAACATACAGATGAAATACAGAGAAAACAGTACCTTTCTCTTATGGGTCTTGATAGGATTAAATGCAAAGTACCTATAAAATATTTTGTACTAAAAAATAAGAAGAACATATGTAAAAATAAACCATTTTTCTGGAATAGTATACTGCATGTGCACATTTTTATTAGGTTGAAAACAATCTATGTGAAATAGTGGGGATTTGCTTAAATTATAAAAAAAAAACCAATGAAGTCAGATAGAACTTTATAATGATATTATAGAATGCTGTTATTTACAAAGAATACAGTTTAAAATACATTGTTAATTGAAATAAGTAGGCAACTCATTTACATAACATAGAAATAACTCTTCTAAATCAAGGTTTCCTGCCACTCTGTTGCTTTTTTTTTTCATTATTCTGCAAGAAATAGAGGTTGCTACTGCCATAAAATTTACTAAATTGTAAGTGAGATATAGTTGTCGAACATTATTTGCAATATGACTAACACAGAGTTAATTTCTTTGTATATCAAAGGTTTTTGTGAGTGACCCAGAAGGCTTTAACATTTCCTGCAGCTTGACTAAACTTTAGACAAAGTTGCTTTCTGACTCTAAGCCCCTAACTTCCTTTTTCTTACAGCAGTTTAATTGTAAAGGCAATGAAAATGTGAATTTTTTTTCTCTGCCCAAAGCCTCTTACCACCTTTGTAAGATGTGCCGGAACTGTCTTTCTCAAGACTCTGAGAACTAGCTTTTTGTAATGTAATCATCAAGGAAGATAGCATCCCTATCTGCTAGTTTCTGTGGGAGGGTAGGAGCCTAATTTGGCTAAGAGACTTACTCCAAATTGTAAAATTACTTCCTTCTGTGAAGAAGGAACAAAATTCGCTTTCCTTTAGGCAAGGTCAATTAGCAAACAGAGATAACCTACGATCCTCCCCAACCCCAGGTGTTAAAACCTGTCCAAACTTTTGTTTCAGTAGAATTAGTTTATCTGTTCCATCTCTCCTCTTGGATGCAATCTTACCAGTATAAAATCAACTCCTGGCTGTTTTTCTTGTCCTGTGAGGTCGATCGACCGATCGATCAATCAATCATCTATTATCTATCTATCATCTATCATCTATTTTCCTTCCTCCCTCCCTCCCTTAGTTTCTCCATTTCTTTAACAGAGGCACAGTGGTTCTGGATTCTTATAGCTTGTTCTATAATTTGAGCAAGTTACATGGTTAAACTTCAATTTCTGATTTGTAAATAGGAATTTACAGCACCTCCCAAGCAGAGTGGTTGTCAGGAACAAAGAAGATAATGCATAAAAAGTGCTCAGTAAAGGTTAGAAGTAAGGTAGTCCAAGGGTTTGAATAGGCAATTACAAAAACAGTCTGCCAGTTAACTCTTGAAAAAAATGTTCCATGTCAATTTTATTCTTTTTAAATGCAAGTTGAAACAGTGAAATGTTAGTTTCCAGCAATCAAAGTGGCATGTTTTTTTTTTTTTTTATGTCTCTACAGAGTTGGCAAGTTTTTGGCAAAGAAAATATTCTCACATACTAGGGGTAGAAATATAAACTGCTATTATCTTTCTGGAGGGCAATATGTAAATGAGTGGCAAAACTCTTAAAATTGTGCCTACCTAGCAATTCTGCTTTTAAGGTGAAGAAGTAGTTTGACATTGGTAAATATTAGTCAATGCCAATGTTTATCCCGGCTCTATTTCTAACATTGAAAATAAAACCAACCTATAAAACCAAATTATAGGAGATACTGTAAATAAATCACTGTGCAAGTACACAAGGGAATACACTATATAAACATTTAGAATCACATTTAAGAACCTTTTATCACTTGAGAAAATTCATGATAAAAAGGAAGCAAAAACAAAGTAAAGTATACATTGTAATCTGTATGTTTCATACCAAGTGAGCGAGCTAGTGGTCTAAAATATGTAATACAAAACATTCAATGGTGATCATTTTCTGCCATTTCATAACTATTTGCAAATATGCAAATATGGTCAAAGTAATCACCTTGGTATTTATCCTCTAGTTCAAAAGCAGTATTTTTTTAGGCCATTATTTTTCTAATAGTCATTGAAATGAATATTTCTATATTGTCCAATATCTTTTTATTTTAAGTTTATTTATTTATTTTGATGGGGGGGTGGGCAGAGAAAGAGAATCCCAAGCAGGCTCTGTGCTGATGGCATGGAGCCTTGATGCAGGGCTCAAACTCAAAAACCATGCTCATGAAACCCAGAGTCAGACGCTTAATCAACTGAACCACCCAGAGGCCCCTTGATGTCTTCTACTCAGGCATTCCTTACTGCTTTCTTTTAGCTTTTACTTACTTTGTTCCTATGAATGTTCATCAAATCCTTTTTATAGGTCTATATTAAATTATGGTATCTCCCAATTAATATAATACTCCTTACAATGTTTTATATTTGTAAAACTATTCTATACTCTAAATATACATTTTATTCCTTATGCATTTTCCTCATTTAGGCTTCAAATAATATTCCTAAAATTAGATAATACTATTTAATGTTTCCATAGAATCAGTAAACCACCAGACAATTTAACTAGTACACTGCTGAGCAGGAGCCTGGAAGACAACCTTTTTTCATTTGACTCTTTTAATAATGCACTTGACTTATTGGTTTATTTCCATTCTCCACATAGATAAAATTTAAACCCACTGACTGCCTATTGAGAAAACCAAAACAAAACCAGAAAACCTCTCAACTAAGAACTGTCAAAATAACAAGGACTCACCACAGGTTGGTGATGATGTTAATAAAGACTCATATGAAGGATTTTATTGCTCAGAAGACAAAATTAGTGTATTATTGCTTTCCTTTTCAAATTAGCATTTTCCTTTAAATTCCTAACTCTGAGTTTTATTTAAAGCATGCTTATATGATTGAGTTAGTTGACATAAATGGCATATGGCTAAATTATTACATGTAACTCATGTGGAGACACACAGGAAACTTTGAACATGGATAGACTGAAAAGCACCATGAAAAAGAAAACTCAGAACCAAAATTTCCATAGAAGTGCTGCAGATCACATTGCCTATTGGCTGAAAATTAAAATGACACCTGGAAAATATAACTACCCTTTTCAAGGGATAGAACCCAAATCTAATAATCCTGTTACTTAATATCATTTTGGCTTGAAGTGGGATAGTTTATCTAATTTGGGTAAAGGAACAGGCAGTACCAATTCATTTATGTGGCATGTATACTATTTGCTGTAACACCATAGTGATAATTATAATTTTAGAATGGGTAATTTGTTAAGTATGATAACACTTCCCCCCGCCCCCCCCAAAAAAAAAACCTCTCACTTGAAGCTAGATTGATATAAAGATTTCTAAGAATAAACACTTGAAAGCTAAGGTAAAGCTGATGGGATTATATAAAATTCTGAGTGCTGTGGATTATTTAGATACCTATCTGATTTTTTATTTTGTAATGTGAGATTTATAGAACAAGTGCAAAAATAATATCGAGTTCACTTATACTTTCACTCAGTATCCTCTATTGTTAACAGCTTATAAAATCATAGAACAGTGACAGAAATAGGAATAGGAAATTGCATTGATAAAATATTTTAAACTCACTTAACAGATACTGAATTTCACCAGTTTTCCACTAATATACTTTTTAGGACTAGAATCCAATCTAGCATCCTACATTGCATTTAGTTGTCATATCTCCTTAGGCTTCTCCAATCTATAAAAATTCCTCCAGCTTTCTTCTTCTATCATGACTTTGACAATTTTGATAAATACTAGTCAGTTATTTTATAGAATGTCATTCAGTTTGGGTTTATCTGATACTTTCTCATTACTAGATTGAAGTTACGGATTTTTGATAAGAACAGCACAAAAGTGGGGCACTCAGTTAAGCGTCCAACTTCAGCTCAGGTCACCATCTCATGGTCTGTGAGCTCAAGCCCCATGTTGGGCTCTGTGCTGACAGCTCAGAGCCAGGAACCTGCTTCAGATTCTGTGTCTCCCTCTCTCTCTCTGCCCCTCCCCTGCTTGCACTCTATCTCTCTCTCTTATTTATTTATTCATTTATTTATTATAAATAAACAAAAAAAATAGAACAACAAAGAAGTGACATCAAGCCATTCTCAGTGCATTCTACCATAAGATACATGACGTTATTCTGAAGTACTGTATCCTTACTTTTCAGAGTAGGTATGTCCTTAGAAACACTGCAGAGGTAACTGTTGGGAAGTGACTATCCCTAAATGTTGTTCAGACTAAATACTTCATATTTATGCCTGTGAAGCCTGATAAAAAATTACCAATAAGAAAAAAAATCCATGTTTTTGGAAGTTAACTCATCATTTTACAAATGTAAAAAACAGATACCCAATCTTTCTATTAAGCTGAAAGTGAGGCTAATATAGGGTATGAATAAAACAACTAGAATGGTACATCTTCAGTAGAGAAATCTCTGTATTGATATATGGGACTTTGGGGGAGGGGGAAACTACTAGAAATATGTATATTTCTGTTATCGAACAGTGTGAATATAAAGCTATAGGGAAATTAATGTGACTAGTACTTTTATATTAATTCATAGCAACTCCAGGAACTATATTCATAATTATACATATTAAAGAAAAGATCTAATATTGAATGTGAAAAGATGTCTAATTTGGTTAAGTGAGTAGGGTACAAAAGAACCCATTTTCAAAATCATTTCTCCAGATCTCAAATGAAATATAAAGAACAGGTAAATCAAGGTAAATTAAAATACTTTTAGTATTTAAATTTTACTATCACTCTTACTATTGAAAGTCCCCTCATCCACTATCTGACCTAAGGACCAGATTCCCTTTGTATACCTGAATGCAATTTATTTCTTTAAAATGGGGGTAGCCAGGTATTAATAGATACAACTTATATTTTTCATGTAGGGAAAATGCAGATAGAGTTTGGTACATTCATAAATTCCTGTTTTGTGGTGGACCTGCCCCAAGACCAGGTAAGAGTCAAATAACTTAGCTAAAACCCAGCTTCTACTTGATTCCAACCAACTCTCTCACTCTGTCACCTTTGAACTGTGGGTGGGTCCTGCTAGTGAAGCTGGGGAAGTGATTCAGTGACTAACAAGAGTCTTTGAATGCTTTCAATTTGTCCTTATGTCCCCTTCTCCTATATCTTGTAGGGAAAAAGCTGATAGGGATTTGGGATTCTAGGATATTAAACATGTCTGATTTTATAGTGAGAAGCCCTCAAATATGAGCGTAAATTGTCCAAGTGCAACACCTTCAGCACAGTTCACAATAAGCATAACCACTTCCTGTGTTTTAAACTAAGGACACCTACATTTTGAAATAACTATAATACATAGATTTCGAGTATACTAAGATCAAGATTTGTTGTCCATGAAAGATGTTTGCTACTAACCTTCCAAATATGAAAATCCATGTATGCTTTTAAATCAGGAATTTAAAATCTAGGCTTATACAATTTGCTGACTTTATGACAACCATCATAGAATATCCATTCTAGCACTGCCCACTGAGAAGGCATATTTCTTCTTCTTTCTTTCTTTCTTTCTTTCTTTCTTTCTTTCTTTCTTTCTTTCTTTCTTTCTCTTTCTTTCTTTCTTTCAAAAGGAAAAGGTAATGATATAATCTCCTCACTGTGGATTCTTCAGGGGAAAGTGTCCCAGTAGCTATAGGCTCCCCACTTACCCTCCATTACTCCTACTTAGCTATTTTCTGAGCTTTTCTAGACACTGTGTAACCCTAGTGCCTCTGTCCTCCCTTTCTTTATTAATGTCAGATCAGCTATGTCTATTCATGCTCATGTCAAAAATGAAAGACAAAATGACCACCATACAAGGGCATAAGGTACTTTAACAAGGGACTAAAGAGCAAAAGCAACAGTAATAAAAATTATTGTTTTCCCATGTTTCAGCTGGTAAAAAAAACTTACAGGTAGTTGCACCAACACCCTTAATTTACCTACCTAATAGACACAGGCCATGGAAGAAAAAAGAAAATGTTCATACTATTATAAAAGAGATTTAGTCTTCCCATCATGATGACCTCAAATGTGATCTGCATGATTGTTCCCCAAACATTGAATTAATAGTGTTATTTAACTATTTATTTAAAATCGATTTCCATCTAAAAAGGATTTGAGGTGGCCAACTTGAAGAACATAATACAATTAAGTTGATATAAGAGAGAAGTCCAGAGTCAAAGAAAGAGACCAAATAAAACATGCCAAAAGCAAATGCTACTAAAGTTGTTGTTATTAGACATCAAGAATCTCATCTTCATAATTTTACCTAAGTCATTTAAATTTTCTGTTTTAATATTTAAAAATATTATAAACACAAACAAAAAATGTGTTACCAAATCAGCACAAATTAAAATAATATATATGAGTTTATTTGTAATTGGATTTATGCAGGCTGTTAAATACTCCAGCTACAAAAGCATATAGCATTTAAATAAACCACTGGGTTATAATACCTGTATCAACTTCAGCTTCTCTGATATTTCATCTCTTTCATTATTTGACTGATACCTGACAGGTAAATTGGAAAAGTTGTGTTGAGATTTGTAAGCACATACATTAATAACAATAAAAAAAGCTTCATGTCATGGCAAAACATTACCTTGCCTCATTTTTGGTTAGTTTTATTAAAAAAAAAAAACTACAGAAAGGATATTCAAGTAACCTCCAATAAATTTATTACTAAAAGCACCATCTGCTGGTTACTAGAAATTGATGCATTTCAATCTGTCTTCAGATTCTTTGATAAAAGAATAGAAAAACATTTTTTTCTCTTGCATGCCTGCACAGATTCCCGCTGCATACTGAAGTTACAAGCCTAGAGAAACAGGAGGTAGATTTTATTGGTAAAATGTTTTAGTCTATGTGTGTGTGTGTTCAGTGGAAATCAATTGTACAGCTTGCCTTTTATTGGAAAGCTTAGGTATATAAATGAGAGTATTTTCTCTTCTAAATCAGTCTTACATAACCAAAAGGCAATTGTTAGTTCAGTAAGTGTAGAGGCCTCCCCCACAGGAAACATTACAAAATCTAAATTGAAGTGTTTTAACTAGTTCAGCCTATAGCCTGATTCTAGCCCACAGTAGGTTCTAAATAAGTGTTGGCCGGATGAAGAAAGGGAAAATAAATTCGTGACTATGGCTTGATGTGAGATAAGACCAAATTGGGGGGAAAAACGCTCATATTTTATATTCATTAGATAGATATTTTTAACTATGCCAAAATTTGATGTGTGAATTTAACATTAGCAAGGGAGGAGTGATGCTTTTTATTTTTAAAGAAAGATAGTCATGCAAAGAATACATTTAGAATTTTTGAGATTTCATTAAAAAAAGCTATTAAATCTGGGAAGTATAAAAGACGTTTAGTATGAGCATTTGACCTCATGGATTATAAATATAGAACAAAGAAATCTTCTGTTGCTACATAGCTTTTTGTAAATTCAATAGAACTAAATTTCTACAGTCTCCTGAGAGGAGTGAATTTGATTATTTCAAATTAAAATTTAAGATATGAAATTCTGAGTTATAGAAGGGATATTTTTTTCCTCTTAAATTAATTTCTCCCCATTGCACATGAAAAAAAAAATGAGTTTCATGGGTAATCAAGGTAAAGCGAAGTCACACAGGTATAATTGGTAGAGTTGACATTTGAATTTAGGCTCTTTGTTTACAAAAGCATTGTTTTTCAAATTTACGAAGAAGGCTCTCAATTATACTGCATTTTTATGAGAGGTGGGAGGGAATAGGTAAATGAGTAGAAAGAAACACAACTTACTCTCTAGGTGAGTAACCTCCTAAGCCTCACTCTGATGGTAGTTTTCCATTTCTCTTAGGTGATCCAAATATACCTCTTTAAGTAAAATAAATTGACATTAAGAACATTCACTAAGCATCTGGCTTCTCTAACCACTTGAGAATAAACTCCAAGCATTTCAAGATGTGATCCTGTATCATAGTTGAACTAAAAATGATTCTGTTTTCATTAAATGATACGGCAAGCTTAAGAGTTCATTCAACAGATACTTTCCCAAATGTTGGAACATTTCTGAATTCAATGGCAAGAAAAAAAATGTATTCATACCAATTCTGTAGTACATGATAAAAATAAGTGTTTGACATGGCTTTAGGGATAAACTGCCCCTGCTAGGAACACATACCTAGTGCCAGGGCAAAAATAACCCTTGCAAATCCTAATATCAATAAGGCATCTTCATCAAACAACTTTCAAAATTAGTTTAAAAAAGTAAAATATCTAAAGTTCACACACAATTTTTAAAATCCATCCGATTTTGGTATTTGTTTGCCAGAGAAGGTCCAAGACTGAGAGTTGGCATTTTGGAACTATGAGATCTCCCCATCTCTCTCAAACAAATGATTTGTTACTGATAACCAGTTGTGCAAATTAGAAATGTTGGCATCCAATATCTGCTACATAGATATTTACATCAATAACAAAAACACCATAATAGTAATAATTTTTAGTGAAAATCATTGGTTGTCCATCCAACATCATTGTCTCTCAATAGCATCCAGAAGTTCATTGAGAGAACCACCCTTTCCCATGTGCTGAAGTCACAAGGTTTGGGTGGCATTGACTTCTGGGGAGAGCTCTGATTTTCACACACCATCTTGTGTTCTACCTGTCTTGCCACAATGAGCGGTAGCCCAGTTCTCGGCAATTGTCTCACAGCAATCTCTTCTCCGCTTTGCTTTCTGACCAAAGTTATTCTGAACAGAGTAAATCCCAGAACTTCCTTCCCCTGAATGTGTTTGGTGGTTGGAAGAGAAACATTCTCACTCTAAACCAGAAAGAGACCAGCACCCTCATTATTGTCTACAGCAGGGTGAGATAATGAAGAGATCTAGGCTTTAGATAATACTGCTGCAGAAGAACAGAGAATTGGAAAAGTCCTGAGTACTGGGCTACCCTGCCCTAACCCTTGCTGGGATGTCTCTCTGTTGCATGAGCCAACCATTTCTCTTTATTGCTTATGCCAGTTTAATTTTTTTGCTGCTTGGAAACAAACACGTAATCACAATGGCAATGATGGTAGTTACCATTATTTAAGTATTTCCTAAATGAAAGGCATTGCTTCCCAAAATCCTGCCCTGGAAGGCAGATGCTTAATTATTACCTTCATTTCATTGATAAAGAAACAGATTTGGAGAGGCTAAATGACTTCCTTAAGATCACACATCTAATAAATTATCAGAACTACAATTTAAATGTTATCTTTCTGATCATAAAGTCCATATTCTTTTTTAAAAACGTTTATCTATTTATTTTTGAGAGGGAAAGAAATAGAGCGGGAGAGGGGCAGAGTAGAGAGAGAGAATCCCAAGCAGGTTCTGTGCTGTCGGCACAGAGCCCAGTGTGGAGCCTGAACCCACAAACTGTGAGATCATGACCTGAGCCAAAATCAAGGATTGGATGCTTAACTGACTTGAGCCACCCAGGGGCCCTGAAGTCCACATTCTTTTAAACCTTATACTATGGGTTTCACCATTATTAGCTGTGTGATCTTGTGTAAGTTATTTAACCTCCTGGGTCTCAATTTCTTCAAACATGAATTTAGGAAAATAATAGTTCCTAATTTACATGAGGATTAAAGAAGTTTACATATATGAAATACTTATCAAAGTATGTGCACAATAGTAATCACTCAAAAATATTAGAGCTTATTAAAATTACTAGTGATGCCATTCATTTGTACATTGGGAACACAAATGAAGTCTGCCCCAGTGGCCCAGCCCACATCACAAATCTAAACCTAAGTGAGCCTGCACTTACAGGAGAGACCCATCAAGGAAACCTAATTAATTAATCACAGTCCTAATGACAGTCCTGCAACTGAGCTTTATCTAGCTTACTTTACTCTAGAAAATAGGACCTGCTGGCTTTATCCAGAAATCCCCATCTACTAGTGAGTCATTCCCAGTGTCCATGTTGCCTCTTCCAAGGCTCAGTAAAACTCACTCTTGCCCCAAATCCCTGAGGAAGAGTGTTCCATTGCTTATGAGTCACTGTAGTCCCCCAATCCAGGGATTGTTTTCCCTTGAATAAAGGACATCAAACTTGTTACTAAATTGTTTTAGTTCTGCCATTTGATACCAGACTTACATTCATTAGTCTTCATGAAAAAGTCCTCAGGTTAAGTTTCCTAACCAACAGAATACAGATTTTTTAAGGCATTTCATCATTGCCTAAAACCCGCTCGAAACAAGCCTCAGCTGGAAACACTGGATTTTCATGGAGCTCACATAAGAATGGCTACAATCTTCCTGGTTTTATCTTTTTATCCCATGTGCATTTGACTTTATTGATTTTTCCTTCAGCATATATTTATTAAAAATTTAGCTTGTGTGAAGGGGTTTTGGAGCAGGGGATGGAATAGCAAACATAAAGCAGATAAGGTTTTTACTTTCAAGGAGCTTAACAGTCTTGTGGGGTACAGGGGATAAACACTTAAATAGGTAAGCTCACACACAATAAATATATTTCTGACAAAAGTGTTACAAAAAGTGTACTGTGATAGCAGACAAATGGAGGCTCAAGCCTTTGAAGCAAGGGGAGGGTCCTCTGAAGATGAAATTTTTATCTAGAACTAGCTTCATCTGGAGAAAAGTGTTTAGGAGAAAGACCACAGCAGGCACAACAGCCATGAAGCAGAAAGCGACTTTATGCTTTCAGGACACCCTAACATCCTCCTGTAGCTAGAATAATGTAGGGGACGTATAGTCAGGCAAGTAGCAGGAGAGGTTGACACAGAACAGATCATACTGCATTTTGTAAGCCATTTTATAGATTTGCTCATTCATCTCAAGTGTCTTAAGACAGTGGTATGATTTCATTTTTTTTTTAAAGAAGTCACTGTTCTGTGGAGGATAGATGTGAGAGGCATATTAGTAAATTTGTGAGGAATAATCAGAAAGATATATGTGTGGTCTTGAGACAAACTATTGCCTTGAAGAGTGTGATGGTAAAGTGACAGAGGAGAGTAGTTGAATCAATAATTATTTAAGAATTTGAATTAAGGGGAGGCTGAGTGGCTCAGTTAGTTGGGCGTCCCATAGTTGATTTTGGCTCCGGTGAGGATCTCATGGTTCGTGAGATTGAGCCCCACATTGGGCTGTGGGCTGACAGCTCAGAGCCTGCTTGGGATTCCCTCTCTCTCTCTTTCTCTTCCCCTCCCCTGCTCTGTGTTTAAAATGGCTGCTAGGCTAACATCTAATCCCTTCTACAGAAAAATTCAAGAAGCTGCTTGCGAGTTAGATACCACTCTTCATTCCTCATATCTAAACCCCAAGCCAGTAACTGACAGTCTCCAAAGGACTGTTTCCCTAGACACAGAACATCTTTTGTATGCAAATCCCTGTCTCAGTCTCTGCCACTAGGCCACCTAAAATAAAATAGCTCCTCAGTTAGCAGAGGACAAAATATTTCCAGGATGATTCTCATTTTTCTAGCCAAAGCAACTTTTACTTTACTCATACTGCATGTAGAGCTGGTTATGTAGATAGATTATAGATGTGACTTCAGTTTGGGACATGGGGTTTGAGACCCACTTGAGCCAACCAAGTAGAGATGTCAAGTTGTTGCTTAGCAGTGGAAAGCTCTGGACCTCAGAAAGGAAAAGGAATAAAATTAGACTGTATGGATGTCATAAAACATAAATGCAGCATGGGAATGGGAGAGAGGATAGAATGAAAACAGGGTCAAGACTCCCCTCAAAGATTTGAAATGATCAGTGAGCCATTTGCTAACAGAATTCTCTCCACTTTTTCTCTGAGGGCCCTTTTCCTGTTGAGGTTTGGGAAATGTACTCTGTTTGCATGAGGGTACTCTTTCTGAAGTGATACCAACTATTTTTGCAGCTTTCAGCTTTTTGTATCATATATTGGAAAAAAAATTGCGTGAACATTTTGTTGTTGTTGTTGTTGTTTTACCCCTAATCAGTACATCAGCTTTATTCTAACAGTAGGAATATTGGTGGTCATGTTTAAACCACTCATAATTTACCTTTTTATCATCAAAGGACTCCTCTCCCTTTCTCTACTTTGAATAGGATCTATAGAATCTAACCTCATTTCCAGCCAATAAGAGGAGAGATACTGCATTTTGTTGTATCAGACTAGTTTCCCTTTCTCTGTTGCCATCTTGTCACAAAAATCTCATGCACACCTTATGCAGATTTGAGACAGTCACTTGACAATTTTTTCTCACTTATTTTGCTTATGAGGCTCCATTTTCTCCCTCAGGCCTGTTTTAATTGCAGAACTTAAAATGTCTCCTAAACACTGGGCCTAAGCTGTCTCTGCTACAAGACACATTTTATGTGAATGTTTTCATTGTCATTCCATTTTGTGTTTGAATCTATAGTTCTCTCCTCTAAGTTGGATACAGTAAAATAGTAGGGAAAGAATTTGCTTCCTAAATTAAATGTAGAGAACATCTCTATACCTGGAAGCAAGGATACCAATCAGGTTACTTATATTAATCTATTTGGACATTCTACAGAACCAAAGGGTAACAATGTGTGAATAAAATAGCTTGTGGGCCTAACTACACTGTACAAAATATTAAAAGTTATACAAGACTAAAAAAAGATGGAATAACCTCCTGAGAATAGGATACAAGTTGTATCTAAATAAAACTTCAAGACTTTTAGCTCCTAGATCTCCCTAGTATCACACTCTTCTTGGGTGGATGTAGAGCTCTTTTTTTCCAAGGTAATTAGTAACATATCAATAACAATGAAGTGCTATTTGGCTATATATAATCAAGACTGTTATGTAAAATGGTTCCTTAGTCATGGTACATTTTATATTTGAAAAAGTAATTTAAATTCTTTATAGGGTAGAGAGCAAAAGGAAGAACAATAGGTTCTAAATCGGCTGGGTAGGGATTAAAAAGAGAGGAGTTGAGGGGTCCTTTACCCCTCTATGTGATTGTAGCATTTTGGACTGATGGCATTTGCTACTTGTCTTCTATTATTCCTTTGTTTAATCTTTGGCAGGCCTATCTTCTCTGGCAGTATGTTTTTTGGGGGACAGTAAGCCCAGTAATATTCACATGGTTACGCCCTTCAAAAATGATCTCAGTAGCTGGGGTGTAGAGGGGAAAATGCAAGGAGAAATACAAGTATACATTAGTAGAAAGGGGGGAAAGCAGAATAAAGGAAAGTAAGAATTCAGCTAGACCAGGAACAAAGGAAGAGAAGAGTGAGGAGGAGAGCAAAGAGGAAGGTATTTTAAAAGGGAGCTGGAGGCAAGAAATAAGAAAGAAACATAAGAAAAGAACAGAGGAGAAAGGGAAAAACATAACAGGGAAAGACAAGACAAGCTACTTTGGTGGATCTGTCATCACAAGGATCTGTATCTGCCTTTTTAGCTAAACACATGTGTTAAGAGACATGGCATTGTATTTCTTACTACATACTGTGCTAAGCCCTTGGTGACCTCTCATTTCTGGTAATAAAAGTTATAATTTCAGCAAATAGGTTTTACCTCTTAACGCCATAGCCTGTTTGATATAACCTGAGATTAAGTTACATTTAAAGTCCAAGTGCACTCACCGATGTAGGTGAAGCTTGTTGCTATCAGGTGTAACTGAATGATAGCTCCCTGCCAAACCCCAGTCACATAAAACCCTTGATCCACAGTCAGAGCAACCCTGTCCACTTCAGATGAGTTTGTGGCCAGGGAGTTCACTGGTTTTCCCATGGGAACTCTTGAAGCTTCCTCTTTGGGTTGACATTTTTCCAACTGTGTAATTGAAAAGGGAAATTTCTGCAATGGGGGTAAAGACATCTTTCTTTCTCCTCTCCCTTCCTTCCTTCTTTCCTTTCTTCTCCCTCATTCTCTCTCATTCATTCCATTAGAACACTTTCAGGCCACAGTTTGAGGATATAAGGATTAGAGCTTTACAATGACAGTTTCTAAAACTATAACTTCCCAAATTATTATACATTCATAAGCAAAATGTGAAGCCCTGGGGGAGAGTGCAGTGAGCCATGATCTACGGTTTACAAGTGCTGTCATTGGGAGAAGTTACACAGGACTCTTCACATAACTTGGCAGGTGATTTATTCCTATTTAGGGATTTCAGGCTGCACCATAGGCACATAAATTGAAAGAAGCTGACGAATGGCTTCTATACTTTAGCCCTGATATCTCAAAAGGCACTGTACATGCTCTAGATATAGAATCCCTTCGAGCAGAAATCTCTTGAGAGCTAAGTGGGAAGTAACAGGCCAAACGGTCCAATGGCTACTTGGGACCTTGCACCTGGCACCTTCAGTATTTCCAAACTGAGTTTTCTCACTTGGAAAATATAGAGACTGGCCAGAATTTCACGAATCTCAGATGAGATGGCTACTAAATGTTAACATCAACAGTGTCTTCTATCCTCTCCCTATTTAGGGCACTTAGTTTGTTTCAGGAGAAGACCAACCACAGGATAGCCATCATCAGAGAAGTATCCTGTTGCTCCACCGACTGGTTATAATACATTCAGCTATGTGTAACTTTACAGAATTCAGTCCAACTTCTCATAAAACTGCTCACATAAGATTGAATCTTTACTTCTGAGCCCTCTGACTTTCTAACCAAACATAGTTTTCATTCAATAGATGTTTAAGTGAGCACCTAATATGTGCTGGACTGGGACTTCGTCTAGGTGAGGAATACTGGCATGAGCACCATAGAAACAAATCGTATCCTCAGGGAGTTTACATTCTAGAAGGAGTGACCAACATTTAAAAAAAATAAATAAAAAGAGGTACCAGTAAAAACTATACTGTGTTTAATAACGCTAAGTACTCAGGGAAAAAAGCCAGGGAGGGTTCTCTGCACTATATTTGCTTTGAAGCTCTATTGCTGCACAAATCTTGGTCCCTGGACTGAAATGAAGGTGCTCAGATTAGTGAGGGTGTCAGGCATGCCAACAAATATGGTGCATGGGCCATAGATGTCTTCACAGCCAGATGCACAGGACCTTGTGGGAGGGAAGCAGAGAAGACAATGTGCATGAGATGCAGATGAAAATAAGGAAAAGTTTCACAGAAAGGGTGGGCATTTGTTTGGGGTCCTGAGGGATGTGCAGAATTTGTCCAGATGGCCTGATTAGGCTGAAGATGTTACAGGGGTATATATATCGTAACTCCATTATCATAAGAATAAACTAAATAATCCTATTCCATCAGAAGTTGTGAATGTAGTTAGGCAAGGAACAGTCAGGAACCTGAAAGAGCAGAGCTTGACCTGGGTTTGGCTTGACTGTTGGAGGCCAGCAAGAGGAGTAAGGAAGGCAGGATCAGACACACAGGCTCTTCTTCTACCCTAAGCAATAGACTTGATTTGGTTGGACCCTTAGGTGATTGAGTGATTGGTTCAGGTTTGTATTTTAGAAATGTCACTTTGTAAATGTCACTTAGAGGGGGCTGATATGGAGGGGCAGGACTGTAGGTGGAGAGACCACTTGCTGAGTGTAAACCAGGCATTCAGCACAAGTTTGGGAATTGTTTTGTTATTTAATTGTTTGCTTCCCTAAACTCTGTTACTTGTAATTGCCCACATGGTTCAAATGACTTGCTCACTACCCACAGAATAAGCTGACATGTATCCAATTAATAGTGCTTTATTCAATAGTGCTGATTGCAATCAAAATAGTGGTATTTAAAATATTACTAATTGTTTATATTTTGTTGAGTGGGGAGAGAATTGATCCTCCAAAGTTTCATCCTACACTAAATGAAGAAAAATAAGCTGATAAACTGCCATCCAAAACTATGTTTAAAAAGAATTTTAATGATAAAAGGAAATTTCTATGAAACGTGAAATAAAATAATTCTTAAGTATTATGTATAAAATGTTTTTCTATTTTACATGAATATATGTACATGCATGTTATATATATGAACAAACTATGACAACATTTAATAGTGTCTAACCTTAGGCAATTGGATAATGGGTGGTTTGGCTTTTTTTTTTTAACTTTTTTAATGCTTATTTTTTGAGAGAGAGAGACAGAGAGACAGCGTGTGAGTGGGGGAGGGGCAGAGAGAGAGGGAGACACAGAATCCGAAGCAGGCTCCAGGCTCTGAGCTGTCGGCACAGAGACCGACGCAGGGCCCAAACCCACAAGCTGTGAGATCATGACCTGAGCCGAAATCAGACACTCAACTGACTGAGCTGCCCAGGCGTCCTCTTTTTTTTTTTCTTTTAAACTCATCTATATGGTCAACAAAAGTCTGTTCTCAACTTTCTATCAGTAAAACTACTTACTTGAAAAATTAAAATATAAGAAGTTCCACGTATTTTACCTTTCTCAAAGGTGGAATTAATCTCAAAGCCCAGCATATCCTAATGCTTTTGACACCACAGGAAAAATGATTAAGTTGTCAAAATATCAAAATGGTACCTTATCCATGATAGAATGAAAACAGTGTGACTCGCTTCAAGATTTTTCTATGTGTTTTTGTTCATTGGGACTCTTTAGAAAGCGGCAATGACCCATTTTTTTTTTCAACGTTTTTATTTATTTTTGGGACAGAGAGAGACAGAGCATGAATGGGGGAGGGGCAGAGAGAGAGGGAGACACAGAATCGGAAACAGGCTCCAGGCTCTGAGCCATCAGCCCAGAGCCTGACGCGGGGCTCGAACTCACGGACCGCGAGGTCGTGACCTGGCTGAAGTCGGACGCTTAACCGACTGCGCCACCCAGGCGCCCCAATGACCCATTTTTTAAACAACAGATGGGGCGCCTGGGTGGCTCAGTTGGTTAAGCCGCTGACTTCAGCTCAGGTCATGATCTCACAGACCGTGAGTTCAAGCCCCACGTTGGGCTCTGTGCTGACAGCTCAGAGCCTTTAGTCTGCTTCAGATTCTGTGTCTCCTCTCTCTGCCCCTCTTCCTCTCATGCTGTCTCTCTGTCTCTCTCTCAAAAAGAAATAAATATTAAAAAAATAAAAAAAACCAGCTTACATAATTTGAAGGGGAGAAGGTACAACTGGTATATGGACCTAAAGATGCAAGGAAAGCAAAACTTCAAGGACTCTTAAGTCAGGACTTAAACACTATTTGTATACTGTTTTCTGTTAGTCCTCTCCTCTATGGTTCTCTTTTCAGTTTGTTTCCTTCATGTTGAGATTATTCTCTTCTACTATAGGAGTCTTGCCATGATACAGGTTTAACAATCCTGCTAGGGAAAAGAAAAATCAATCTTCTAGGATTTATATATCCATTCCAGGAAAGATTCATTGGCTCTGTTTGGTTTACATTCTCTTCAGTGGGCCAATCATTATTACTAGGGCAGCAGGGTGGGGGGAATGATTGTCCAGGACTGTTCTTAAAGTTTGGAGAGAGGAAGATGCTATAATTAAAAGTGTAGAGTAAATGATTAAGTGGCAGATCTACAATCCATTCTGTCCTTGTATTGGATGCTGTCTCTGGGAGGGAAAGGTCATATGAGTTATTAACATACATGAAAATAGAGAGGTTGTATGATCAAATCAACTTCTCTTCTGTAAGTTATGTAATTAAAAACAGTTATTAAGAACTTCCTACATTGGGGCGCCTAGGGGGCTCAGTCAATTGAGCATCCGACTCTCTTTGGCTGAAATCACGATCCCAGGATCATGGGATCAAGTCCTGCTTTGGGCTCTGTACTGAGCATGGAGCCTGCTTAGAATTCTCTCTCTTTCCCTCTGCCCCTCTCCCCTCCTCTCTCTCTTTCTCTCTAAAATAATAATAATAATAATAATAATAATAATAATAAAAGAACTCCCTATGTTAATCTGGGCCTGGATGTGGCAAGAGAGGATACAGGGAATGGTGTTTGAAGTTCTAGACTTTTTCCTGTTTTGATTCTACCTTACAGTTGCTTGTACTCTCAAAAATTTTAATAAAATTGGTACGGGGTAAGATCTCTAATTTTTGCAAGTACAATGGACAACCCAATTCTTTGTGTTAAGCTCTGCCAAAACAATATGGAATGGAAATGGGATAGAGCCCTCAAAAAATGAATGAACATACACAACTCAATTATTTTTCTGATAATTCTCTTCATACAAGACAGGTACTGAAAAACTTACAAGAAGAACACTCAGTGTATTTTCATTAATTAAGGTCAACTTTAATATTAGAGCAAAGTCACAGACATTGTCATAAATAATAAAAATGCCAATATGTCTCTTAGGAAAACCTTGCATTCCTAGTTTTCCAGAAAACACCTTTTCCTATTATAAACTGGCTATTTTCTGGGACTGAATTTCTTCTAACTGCAAGGGCTATCATACACATTGCCATTGCAATCTGGCAAAAACAAAACTATGTATATAAATAAATACATATTATATACTATATATATTTTATATATTATATGTATTTATTTTTATATAGTTATTTTGTTATATTCATATATATACATACATATATATACACACACATATATATATACACATATATATACACAAATATTTACTCTCATTCCTCCAAAAGGACTTGGAGAGTTGGAATTTTGACTTATAAATAAGCTAAACAATAAATATAGCATATCACAAAGTGCAACGGGTTGGATATTTGGGAACTTCTGTTGAGAGTCAAAGGAAGAAAGGAACCAGGAGCTCTGTAATTAGTAAATCACAGCCCTGATTATTAGTAAATATTTTAGAATAGTTCTTCCCCATAATTATAAACTTAGTTTTGCCTTAATGTAAAAATATTTTATCAGTGGTCTAGCAAAGGGGTGTATGTGTATATATTAATAATGTAAAAAAAAATGTTCATGAGTATTTCTTCCCTTAGTGAAACTATTTATCAAGTTCTACCTGACCTCTGTGTTTAAATAGGCTTCAAGGAATCATTGTTCATCACATTTATTTTCAGAGAGGAATCACAGAAAGATCAGATTATAGGTTGAAATATATTTTTCTCAGTAACAATATTAAAATGCCTCAACATCCCTAAATTGATCTTACATTGTTCTTACGTTCAGTTGAAAGTATTTTCATTAAAATATAATAGTTACTAGTTGTTGTAATGCATTATAACTTATACCTACACTATTTACTATTATATAGTTTTAATTATTCACAATTCTACCTATTCACATTTTCATTTTTGGAAGTCCTAACCTTTGGTTGAGTACAGTTATAAACCTCCTTGGTATGTTTATCTTTATCCTTTGGTTTCTGTCCATATTTCTTATAGGATGGTGCTCTATTAGAGATAAACTGTGTTTACTAAAGGATAGGATAATAGTCCTACTCTGTTAATTACAACTCTCTTATAAAATTGTTTTGACCAATAACATATCTAAAATACTATTACAATGCCTGGAATATAATAGATATTTAGGAAATGTTTGTTTGTAATTCTAGTACTCTCCTTTCCCATTTATTAGGTCTTGTTACTTCTTTATTTAGCTTGCTTCTTTTATTCTCCCATCTTAATGGCTCTATGTTCTTACAGACATTAGTAATATATTACTTTTTCTCTAATAGCTTATATTAACTTGACTATTGTGTGATGCTCTGCTTTGTTATGGAATCTATCAACTGATCCAACATGGAATTGGGACTTTTGGTCATGTTTCCAGGTTAAACCTGCTTAAAACACTAATGAAAACCTCCAAATTATCACTTTCCACTTCAAATTAAAAGCCATTGTCTTACAACAGCTATAAGGCACTGAACAATCTGGTACTCTCGAGTTTTTTCAGATTACTTTCTATAAAATGTTTTATATATTGTTTTCATGTCTTTATCTTTCCTAAAATTAACAGCTTAAAATGTGTGTATATATATATACATATATATATATAGCTTAAAATGTGTATATACATATATATATGCATGTGTGTATGTGCATACACACACACACACACACACACACACACACACACACACACACACACATATATATATATATTTGTATATACTTTTTCTGTCTGCCATCAGTATAGTAGAGGTCATGGAGGTCATTGATCCTTATGCAGTGGTACACCAAGGCTTTCTCATGATCAGTCCCTGCTTGCAGTTGTAATCAAGGCTGGTACATCTCCTTCTTTGCTATTAAACTTAAGAGACTTTTAAAGCTATTGGAATAGAGCAAATAAATCCTCTCTTATAGAAACTACTTTTGCATGGAGGTCAAAGAAGAATGCCATGTATTATTGTGGTGATAATTGAAGTTCATATTATTTAAACATGGTCTTATTTTTTAGTCATCAATCTTTTTAAGGGAAAGACATAGAAAGCTTCTGTGACTGCCAGGACATTTTACATATCCATTTTATATTCCTTTCAAGATGTAGCCACATAAGGAATAGTTAACATAGAACTAATAAGACATAGCCTTGAAATGGCTTTGTGAAACAGTTTGGCACACCAAAATTTAATTGTGGCATCAACTTCTAAGTGCCCAATCATTTACATAACTGAAGGGATATCACATATAAGCACCATGACTATTTATAGGTATCAGAGAGCCCTGTACACATGCGTGTATGAAATAGAGGTTTCTGATAGGAATTGTTTACCCTGTCCTAGTTTTCTGCCTTACCTATCTCATTATTCCAGGATTGGTCAGTTTTCCTCCTCTGAGACCCACACTCTAAAAGAATTTGAGGAGACCTAAATTAGCAAGCTCAAATATGAGCAAAGCACTTCGCAATTCAGAAAGCCATGGTTTGCTCCATTACTTCATATATACTTCGTTGAAATGCCAACTTCTCAGGAAGTTCTTCCCTGCCAACCCTAACTAAAGTGTGACCTCCTGCTTCCCCATTACTCCCATACTCCATTTTTTCCTGTTTTATTTTATCAAAAGCAATTATCTCTATGGGATAGTATATGTACTTATTTAATGTATTATGTATTTATGGATTTAGTATCCATCTTCCCCATGCAAATTCCATAAGGGCAGCACAGCCAGGTAGCAAATGTTGAATATTTGTTAAATGAATAACTAGATAAGTTTTTCAATTAGCAATACATGTATTAGTGCTCTAAATTAGAAATAAGGAAAGGGAGACTCTTGAATTGTACATGAAGTGATCAAGCCCATATAACTCATCACTAATGTTTTCAGACACTTACTTCTTAAAAACTGCCACTGAATTATGTTGTCTTTGCTTCTCCAGTGTAAGACGGGTCAGAGGCAGATATATGGAGACTGGACAGTAGGTAAGAGAAGGTTAGAGACATGTTTTTTCTCTCAGAAGCTGGGGATAGTGGGACAAGTAAAGGAGAAAAATAGGCTCCTCTCCTGAGAAGATAGCTTTCTGTCACCAGAAGCTCGGGTATTTTTCACCCTCAAACTTGATTTTATGTTCTCCAATGAACGTTGCTTCATTTCCCAACTAAGATGATACACATTGATAACTGTGACCAAAGAAGTGGGCAAACACTTAAAAATGCCATAAATCTATATTCTGAATATGAGTTCACACAGATTTAAAGGAATGCTAGTATAAAACAGATGCCCTAAGAAATGTGATGCACCACATTCTAATAGATGTTTTATAAGGTATCAAGAGGAAATAGTTCATAAAATAACCTTTAGTCTTGTTAGGTAACCTAGTACATACACATCTGTCTGGTTTCACTAAAATCTGTATTTTAAATATACACCCTTTGCCATATGTTGTTACCGGTGGTAGCATAAAACAGTGGTTAAGAACATGGCTTTGGAGTCAGAGGGTGTATGTCCACAATTCACAAGCTCACAGATATTGGGGGGAAGAACCATTCTAACTTGGTATCTTCAATTATAAAATTGGGATAATAAAGAATCTACAGTGTAAGACTGCTGTGAGGATTATACAACTCAAAACTAATAAATATGGTATACTACCTCCATATCCTAAGTCTTTACTAAAGATTAGGCATTCATATTCAAGGAAACATACATACTTAAATATTGAATATTGAAATAACACTAAACTAACCACAATTAAACTCTACACGGATTGTTGACCTTTTAAACACTTTCATTATCACATGGGAAAAATGAAGAGTGCTTATATTTTGGGAAGAATTGGTATGGATGGAATTATGAGCCAGGAATTCAAATTAATGTAGAAATAAAAGAATTTATAGCACCACTATGTTTGTATTCTCTTGATTTATCATTTATTGAGCATCAGAAATGATTTTAATTTGGCCTCCATAACTCATGCTTTCAATATTCTTTTCAGGCATTTGATGCTACAAGTTGCTTAACAGAATAAAAATATGGACCTTGCCCAGGGAGCATGATCTACATTTCAAAGTAAAAGAAGATTAAAAAGAAAGTTACTTGGTAAGAGTATAGGGAGGAAATTTAACAGTGCATATCACACAACCTCATAAAATACCTCTGAGTCAGAGAACATTCAGGCAGTGTAAAACTCTGATATAAAGCATTTTGCAATTCCAATTTCAGATGTTCTGCCAGTGAAATGAAATCCTCCATGGGCATAGTGACGTACAGTCCATATCTCTTACTATCCCATGGACTATCAAGAAATACTTCTTGAATAGCGTAAGTCAGGCACTCTTCTAGCCACAAGGGCAGACATGAAGACTAGGGCACAGTCTTTTACATATAGCTGAACATACCAGGTGGAGAAAAATATATCTCCATATATAATAGATTTCTCTTTGCATGCTCAAATCTATCATCAAGTCTTTTTTGTTTTTTGAATGACACACATTCTCTTCTGCCTCTGAGTCTTGTTTTTATTCTGCCTGGAATACTCCTTTCCATCTGCTTAGCTTTGAGGTTTAAGTTAAGAAATTACTCCTTCATGTAAGCCTTTCCCCACCTTATCATAGATTATTTCAGCTACTACAGTTATATAGAACAATCCATACTTCCTCTAGAACAATTTTTGTCACAATGTTTGTCACACTTTTATTGCATGCTTTTATGTCCCCTGGTAACTTATATTCTCCATGGAGACAAGAACTTTATATGTTGTCATTCTGCACAAGACAATGCACTTAATACATATCTATTGAATGAATGAAAAAATGAATTCCACCTGACAATTTGGGTTAAATGCTAAGAGCCCACTAAGATAATTTATTTTGGAGGAAGACTCCAATAATTAATTTTTGGAATTCATATTGAGTATTGACTCTTTCACATGGGTCTTTTATTTTTTTTATTTTTTTTTTCAATGTTTATTTATTTTTTTGGGGACAGAGAGAGACAGAGCATGAACGGGGGGAGGGGCAGAGAGAGAGGGAGACACAGAATCGGAAACAGGCTCCAGGCTCCGAGCCATCAGCCCAGAGCCTGACGCGGGGCTCGAACTCACGGACCGTGAGATCGTGACCTGGCTGAAGTCGGACGCTTAACCGACTGCGCCATCCAGGCGCCCCTCACATGGGTCTTTTAGACATGAGTAGGAGTTTACCAGGCAGGGTAAAGAGAAGAGTATTTATGGAGAAAGAAGGCATTTGTAAGGACTAAAGGATCTTTTCCAAGTTTGAGTTGGAAAAATTCCTTGTAAAGAGCAACAGTTTGTGAAGACAGATTATAAAGGGCTTAATAGAATATGTGAAGGCATTGGATCAAGATGGATGAAGCATCATAGTATTACAGAAGTTCTAAGTCAGTTAATGGGTGATTCAGAAAGAAGACAACATTGAAGTTAAACAAAATTTGGACAGGCTTCATTAATGCAGGATTTCTCAGAGCTATTTGCTATATAAATATACTACCCAACGTAATTTACCATGAAGTTACAGTATAAAGAGAGTCTTTTTAATATGTTTGTTTATGAAACACTCTTCTTTTCCCATGGAGCATTATGAAGGATTTGTGTACACAGAACACATGTTGGAAATCCACAGTACAGTGCAATGATTCTCAACTGGGTAGTGTTTTTTACCCCTAAGGATTTTGGCAATGTCTGGAGATATTTTGAGTTGTCGTATCTCTGGAGGTCAGGAGTTGTTACTGATTTCTAGTGGGTAGAGGTCAGGAATGCTGCTAAAACATCCTACAATGCTCAAGACAATCCCCACAACAAAGAATTACCCAACCCAAAGTGTTAGTAGCCAAAAGTTGAGAAAACCTAGTGTAGTAGAAAGGGAAACAATTGGACTTGAAGTCTCCATTTTGCTGTTTAATAACTGTTGGTTAATTATTTAATCTGATTAGGTCTCATATTTTTCAATGAAAAAAAAGAAATGAAAGTTTTTAATTTGGAAGGTAAAAGTTATTTAAAAAAAGATAATGTATATGAAATTATATGGTGGAATATGTGTCTCAGACCAGTCATTGCTTCTGTTAACAAAGCAATGGACACACCAGTGGGATGTGTCTCAAGAGTTCAAATTTAGGAACCTATGTCAGTAGCCACAATTAGAATCCGAAGAATGGGGCAGATGATCCAAACTGGGTCATTAGTGTTTTTCCTAAGGATTCCAAACTTGATAGAAAATAACACTTTTTTTCTCCCTTGTCAAGAGAGCGTGATCCAGTTGTACTGGACATGCCTAAAGCTCTTTTACAGTAAGAGGGTTTGAAGCTTACATTGAGAATAAAGCAAATATGAGACATGTAGATGGAAAGACTGAGTTTAAGCCCTGTGGCCAGTCATCTCTGAAGCCAGTAATCTGAGGTAACCAAAGCCAGTATATCTTCTGTTTTCCTTAGCTACCTCAATGGTTTTCTGTCACTTTCAAGCAAAAGAGTCCTAACACAGATACAATTACTATTTACTCTGTAGAAAATGGAGAGCTCTTATGTTTTCTAACATTCATTATAATAGAGTTATCCTAAGTAAATGTCTTGATCCCATAATAAATTAGGTTGCTCTAGGAAAAAACATTTAAATGTTTCACAGAAAATAATACAAATTGTATTATGGAATTAAAACACTAGGCTTCCCAAACCCCAAATTAGTTGTTGAATTTCATCCAATATGTATTAATTTTGGAAGACCAGTTGATCTCAAACTTGTAGTAATAAAAATATTTTATTCTGTATTCTATTTTAAAATTTAGTTTCTAATTTTAGTTATTTATGGCACTAGTACGTAGGTAACTTGTACTGACTTGCCCAAGAAGAAGTCTTAAAAAGCCAAAAACATCATATAAACAAATTGAAAATATAGTGACTATGACTGTTGCATAATCTAAAGATAGAATAATGAAATAATTTTAAGGTATATTGAGCTAATTTGTTAATTTACCAATTATTTGTTTATTAGGTTTGTGCCTACTTTGTGCCTTTTACTATGGTGAAAACCTGATATATTTATCCTAATGGTGAAAACAAATACCAGGTAAGACAAAATCTTTGTATTTTGTGCTATGAGGCAACAAGAAATTGTGATACAAACATAAGTATAAATGTGGTCAGCGAACAGTTCTCTGAAGAGGGAATATTTAAGCTGATATCTGAAAGTAGAGAAGAAGTTAGGCAGGAGGAATATTCCAAGATGTTTGAATACTTGATATAAAGGTCTTTAGGAAATTAGTTTGTTGTCGTGGAGAAATAGGAAAAAGAAAAGGATGGAGTAGATAGAAAAAGGTGTGTAAAATCTGGATAAAAAAATAGATAACTTAAAAAATTTTCTGCCAGTCTTGCCATTGAGTGGTAGTCACACAAACCACCAAAAAGAAGAAAAATAAGTAAGCAAGCAAGCAAAAATTCAGCATTCTCATTATGATGTAAACAGGACCTATTGTTCTAGAACATAGTATTCAAAATATCCAGTATACAAAGCAAAATTACTCTGTATACAAAAGATATATATCACAATATATCATATTAAATATATTACATTGATATAATAAAAAAGACAAAAGATACCAATTAATTTTGAGATATACAGGTATTGGAATTATGTGACAACTATAAACAGCCATAATAACAAAGACCCAGGAAGTAAGAGAAACACTCTTCAAGTGAACATGCCAAATCTTTGCATAGAAACAAAAATAAAGGAGAGGTAAGTGGCAGTTTTTGAACTAAAAATAATGGACTAGGCTTCATAGAAGAATGGGATTTGCCCTGGAAAATATGAGGGAACTTTAAGATACGGCAATGGAAATAATCCGATCTGAAAAACAGGAAGTGAAAGAGGAAAAAAAAGTGAACATAGAGCCATAGAGACTTATGAGGCAAAACCAAAAGCTTAATATTTGTGTTACTGTAGGAACAGAAGAAGAGTGTTGTACAGAAAAAAAAAAAAAAATTAAACATAGTAGCTAAAAAGTTCCAAACTTTGTGACAGTGATGAATTCACAAATTTCAAAAAGAATGAACTCAAAGAAATCCATGTCAGGATGTACTGCAATCATCAAACTTTGAAAACTAAAAACAGAAGACTCTTAGAGAAACTACTAAAAACAATACCCAGCCAACTCAAAGAAGAAACAAAACGGAATTATAAAATGAATTTAAAAAACAAAGCAAAAAGTAAACTCTCAACATAAATAACCATATCAAATGTATATTGTGTAATCATACCAATTAAAAAAAACGGGCTGCCAAAATACATTTTTACAACGGTAAATTGGCCTTTATTAAAGTTAATTTTTTTTCCTAAGACATGCAGTGGTAAGAGAAGGAAAAGGCAAGCCACAGGTTCGGAAATTTATTTTCAGACTATTGGTCCCAAAAGGACTTGTATCTAAAATACATAAAGAACTCTAATAAAAGCTCAACAATAAGCGACAAACAATCCAACATGAAAAAAAGGGGCGGGGGGGCAAAAGATTTGAATGAAGATATCAATGAAGATATACAGAAGGCTAATAAGCACATTAAAAGATGTTCAACCTTCTAGGCTAATGCAAATTTAAATATCCTGAGATGCCACTATACACCTACTAGAAAGAAACAACTACAACACCAGAGCTTCAACAATATAATTTGCTGGTGAGGATGTACAGCAATTGGAAAGCTCAAACATTACTTGTGAGAACGCCAAATGATAGAGTTACTCTGGAAAACAAGTTGGCAGTTTCTTTTAAATTTAGATATACATTTGCCATATGAATTTGTGATCTCATTCCTAGATATTAGAGAAATGAATGCTTACATTTACACAAAACTTGAATGTTATGTTTAGAGCAGATACACTGATAATAAAAACATAAATAAATAATAATAAAACCCCAAAACAATTTAATGATGCAAATGTCTGTCACCAAATAAATAGATAAAAAAAAAAACTATGGTGCATTTGTACAGTAATAAAATACTGCTCACCTGTAAAAAGAGATGAACTATAGTTAAACATAACAACTTATATGAATCTCAAGGGTATTATGCTGAGTAAAAGAAGCCATCCTCATTAACTGCATAATGTATGATTCCTTTATATGACATTCAGAAAATGCCAAACTATAGGGTCAGAGAGTAGATTGGTGGTTGCTGAAAGTTAGGCATACAAGAGAATATTAACCACAAAGGAGTAGTACTAGGTGACGCAATGAAACTGTTCTATTCCCCAGTCATGTTGGTAATTACACGGATCTAAATATTTATTAAGATTCACAGAGTGGTAAGGAAGACAAAAAAAATCAGTTTTACTTAAAATACATGGAAAAATGAAAGAATATGAAAAAAATGTTCAGTTGTTTGTGTCAAGATCATACAAACACAGAAATCGTGCTAGAGAATATCAATTGAAAAGAAAATTGAAGTGCTTTGCGATAAATAAATGTAAAAAAAATGAAAGCAGATTATATACTTCCAGGGTAATTTTGTAATGCACATGACTATAAAAAGTTTTAATTAACCCAAATTTATGAAGAGCTCTTGTTAACTGATGTTTTAAAAAATTGATACCCACTAAAAAATGTGTAATTTAAGGCAATTCATAGGAAAATGAAATACAAATGCCTAATATGATCTGAGAAATGTTACCTTTTGCTAGCAAATACAAATTTAAGCAGCATGAGAAAGTATTCATTCTTAACGAAATGACAGAGAAGTAAATGTGTGTCAGTACACACATCATGTGTATGTGTGGAGGAACCTGATCTTGGATGTGGACATGGGCAACTGGGCTATGGAAAAACATACATTCCTACATGCTATTAGTGGAATTTTTTAATTGGTACAATATGCCTTGGAATAATTATGATAAACTTTAAATTTTTTTCCCAAAACGTAGAGGAACTCTACTTCAGGAAATCAAATTAAATAATCATGGATGTAGACAAAAATAAAGCTATAAGGTTTTCAATTGTGTAGTTACATATACAATTGAATAATTCAATAAAATGTAAATAACCAATAATAGAGGTTTGATTAAATAATATATAAGCACCCATGGAAATAATGCTGAGATGTATATTTACTTAAAAAGAAAAAATTGGGGGCGCCCGTGTGGCTCAGTCGGTTGAGCGTCCGACTTCGCTCAGGTCACGATCTCACGGTCCATGAGTTCGAGCCCCGCATCAGGCTCTGTGCCAACAGCTTAGAGCCTGGAGCCTGCTTCAGATTTTGTGTCTCCCTCTCTCTCTGGCCCTCCCCCCATTCATGCTCTGTCTCTCTCTGTCTCAAAAATAAATAAATGTTAAAAAAAAAAAAAAAAAAGAAAAAATTGACCACAACAGATTTTTTAAAAATTAGTTACAAAATATAAGAACTGGTTTGATAATACTTTCTAAATAATATTCATTTATTTCTTAATTTGTGCACTACCTCAGATAGTCCATATCATGTACATTAGGTTATCCTTCACCATCCTCTACAGGTAATCTCTCCACCCTCTTCTTCCTGTCGTGGGGCTCCATCAGTGGGCTCCCTTGTACCCAGGTGTCTAGTTGATTTGGATGATATAAGGCATTGACAGAATTGGAAGGACAGAAGGGTACTGAGAGTATTTATTCCTCAGCTAATTCCTTGTACACTGAGACCTGATAGTGGTTACATGACTTGACCAAAGGCCATAATTCTGTGAAACGATTAAACCCTAAAGCTAGAGTTTCCACTGACTTTCAGTAACCATTGTCTCCACTTCAAACAGGAGATACAATGATTTCACACTGATGCAAGCCCTGGAAATTTTCAGCACTCCTTGTCATAACTTCATGCCTTTGTAACGAGTACATTTGTTGAATTCTCTCTTTAATCACCTCATTTTATTTACTAAGTATTTCCTGTCAGGATCCTCAATAATAATTTCACCAAAATATTAGAAGTTATTCCTTGCTATGGAATACAATTTATATATTTATGTTACTTTTATGTGGATTTACTTTTATGGATGTGTTTTGTGTGGCATTTACCTTTATGCCGATTTTTGTAATTACAAAAGGAAAAACAGGTAATTTACTGAAATAATGTTTCTCAAGCTATCTGTGGTGAAAGATTAGTTGTGTTTTTTATTCAGTCATGAATATACAGTTTTATAAATATAAAGGAAATGAATAGGAAAATGAAATTAAAATACATATACAAAACCAAAGTTTGTACATTTAAATTCAGCAGACATAAAATACTTGGCTATAGCAATCTATAAACTTTCTAAATGTTTAATCTCAATTAATGTAGTGTTTGTAAACCTGCATCTGTTTGTAGAACACACTTTTCATAGTACTGGTCTAAAATAGGATCAAGTGAGTCATCAAATAAGAGGATATCCATATCCATATAATTGTATCTACTTACATATACATCTATCTATCTATCTATCTATCTATCTATCTATCTATCTATATCTATATCTATATATAGTTAGTGATGCCTAAACAGTGCCTTACCACCTATTAGGTACTCAGTAAATATTTGTTAAAAATATGACTGAACAAATTATAAAAAAATAAAACAGTTAACAAAATGCAGAATACACACAACTATATATGCAATCACTTTGACTACTAGAGTTGCAGAGTAGGACTCTCATACACTATCCGGGAGTTGACAATAGGCAAAACCTATCTAAATGTTTAAATAAGCATATGTTTTGGTCTGATAATAAAGTTTCACAGTACTATTCACAAGTTAGGAAAAATTGGAAAAACCCACAAAACTGTCCAACCAAAAGGAAAAGTATAAAATGCTTTCGTAAAACATAATGGAACACAAAGCAAAATTTAAAATTATAGAAGCATATATAATGTCATGGAAAGGTTGATTTTTTTTTGGCAAGTGAAATATGACTTACAAGTATACAGAGTGGAATGTCAAATTTTATATACATATTTTATATTTATATATATATATATATATATATATATATATATATAACTTGACATTATCTCTCTATATGGAAAAAATATAAAAACATTATATTAAAAGTTATTTTTGTTAGAGGAATAATATTTGTTTTCTTTTACTCTTTTGGTTAGATGCCATCTTGAAATTTCAATGAACCTACATTTTGAAATAAACACATAAACTATAGCCCAAATGTTACTTATGAACAGTTATCAAACATACAAAAATAATAGCAAATAAAAGACATGAATATTTTTAAAAATTATTTTAAATAGAATTTATTACATAAATACAGAGGTGGGTTAGATTAAGAAAATAACCTACTAACACAATCTTATATTCACTAATTAATGAGAAAATTAAATGAAAACACATTTGACAAAGTACAGCAGTCACTTAAAAACTCCAAAGAAAACAAAAATGGAAGATCATTAAAACTGACAGCAAATATGATTATAAATGTCAAACCACTAAAAGTATTTCCAATAATATGTGGAGGTGGACAGGGATACTGGCTAGCTCCATTTTTTTAAATCAATGATGTTTTGGAGGATCTAATGAATGCAGTAAGAAAATGAAATAACATCAGAAAAGTAGAGATAATACTCTATTTATGTTAATGATATTAAGAACTACTGAAAAGCCATTAAAATTGATTGACTTTTGTATTTTGGCTGCATATAAGGTAAATGCACTAAAAAATAAAACCCTAGATCTTTTCTGGTCTAGCAATAGTTTTGTGGAAAAGGAGATGGAAATTTAAAAAAATCTCCCATGCACTACTACAAAAACACCTAGATAATGCTTATGGATGAATTTTATAAGAATGGTCCAGCAGAAATGGGAAAGAAAATTCTAATCATATTTTTGAAGAACATAAATTAGATTTAAACAGATGGAAAGTGATACTATGCTCTTAATCAGAGGTTTATTTCCCATAAATTAACTATACATGTAAAAAATTATGAAAGCAACCATTGGTTACATATTTGTTGTTGATGCTATTGTTTATTGTTATTGGGATGGGGAAAATGGGGATAAGATGACTAAAGAATAAAAGCATTAAAAAAAAAGACAGTTTTGCTAAAGAACAATGGAAAGAGAGGACAAACTTCACCAGGTATTATTAGAATGCTTACACATTTACTACAATAAAATATATATGTAAATTAAAAAAATTTTTTTCAATGGACGTAGCACAGGAAACTCATAAAAAATAAATTCCGATATATACAAGAATATAAGTTCCTAACTTTCCATAAGTTAGGAAAGTTGTGTCATCCCAACTCAGTAGGTAACCAACAGATTATAAATTAATTCTATCATTGAGAAGGCTATGTAGCTATCTAGGAGAATCTAGATCTTCTATCTTACCTCATATACAACAACACATTCTGATTACCCCTCTAGTTCTGGGTTTAGACTCTTCAGTGAAAGAATCCTTAATGTGAGGAACTTCAACTCTTCCCCTCATAAATATTCCCACGGACAGCTTAATAATGCTGAGGTGTCAGAGAATGAATTTAGAAGAATTTGAGAAAAGGTAATAAATGAGGATTTACATGTTTTTTAGAAAATTTTTTCTTTAAGACTTCTTTGAAACTGTATGTCTAATCTATCATTAAGGGATAACCAAGACTTGAAACCCAAAACTATGGGGGAAAATGGAGATACATCGGAGTATAAAGATAATTTAAAACAGTTTGTAGAAATACCATAGACAAAGGTACAAATAATAGAGGTGGAAAAACTTACTCTGTAGAATTAATAACTACAAAGTATCCAAAATACATAAAAAGTTGTTCAGACTCATGAGTACTCAGGAATATGCTGTGAATAAAATTATTTCACTACAGTGAAATAACACTTTAAACTTATCACTGAAAAAAACCCTTAACGCCTGCAAGTCTCTCTCCCTCTCTCTCTCTGCCCCTCCCCCACTCATGTTTTTTTTTCTCTCTCTCTCTCTCTTTCTCTCAGAATAAAGAAGTAAACATTAAATAAATAAATAAATAAATAAATAATATTTTAAAAGGGTGCCTGGTAGCTCAGTCAGTTAAGCATTGGATTCTTGATTTCAGCTCAGGTCATGATCTCATGGTTTGTGGGATCCAGCCCATTCGGCCTGTACTGACTGCTCAGCCTGCCTGGGATTCTCTCTCTCTTTCTCCCCATCTCCCACTCACCCTCTTTCTCTCTGTCTCTCTCTCAAAATAAAGAAATTAAAATAAGAAAAAGTAATAAAATAAAAAAATAAAATAAAATAAAATAAAATAAAATAAAATAAAATAAAATAAAATAAATAAAATAAACTGCTAACAACAAACAAAACCTTTACTGGTGAAAATGTAAGTTGATACAGTGCAAGGTGAAATCAGGTGGTCAAATCCATAAAATTCAGAAATACATACCTTTTTTGGGACAAGATAGTCCCAATGAGAGTATTCTATTTCTTAGAAATAACAACTATAGGGGCCTAGGTGGTCCATTTGGTTGAGTGTCTGACTCTTGATTTTGGCTCAGGACATGATCTCATGGTTTATGGGTCCCAGCCCCACATAACTCTACTGACAGAGCAGATTGTGCGGCACGTGGCATCCTCTCTTTCTCTGCCCCTCCCCTGCTCTTTCTCTTCCTCTCAAATTAAATAAATAAAACATTAAGGAAAGAAATAACTATATTTAATGGTGTAATAAAATGATGTTCATTACAGTACTTATTACAGTAAAGTGGTGAAAGACTTGAAACAAATTGAATTCCCATAAGTAGTAGGATGGCTAATGACCTTAAAGTACATCTGTACCATGGAATATTAAGAGATCAACAGAAGTAAACCAACTGATTTGGGAACATTTGCATGAGATATATTTGAATAATAAAAGCAAGATGTAGAAAATAATACACTTTTGTGAAAGAAAGACATACCTTTATATATATGTGTGTTTATGTGTATGACTGAGTGCACACACACACACACACACACACACACACACAGAAAAATATGGACTTACTCACCTTAAGTCATTAACTCAGACTACTTTCATTGTAGTCTCAGACTGTAGACTCAGACTACAGTCATTGTGCAGACTACTGTACAATGAGGAAAGCAGGAACCAAGCAAAGTAGAAAAGAAGATCACAGTAACAACAAACAGCAAGAAAAATAAAAACTATGAAAAATGTGCATATAAGGCAATAGAATTCCTTCATGAATGTGTGTCTATGTAATTTGTAAAAATATATTTAAAATAAAATAACAATTACTATAAAATACAGTTAGGAACAGTTGATATTTTTTGTCTATATTCCTCTGAATATTTCTTGATTTATTGTGTGCAATTTTATTAATGAACTCACCTTCATTACATGTGTGAAATATGTGACAGTGTAAATTAAAATGAGAAATGAAGGATCAATGAGAATTGGGACTATGTCCTAATCCTAGTCAATCAACATGAACTTCAATCGGTAATGAGGGAAGATTCTATTATTACAGGACAACTTTCTTTTCCTCTGTTCAGCTTTCATGAGAAGCTGTTCACTCTCCTTTTGATGCTGAGCCTGACCTTCCATTTTATGGAATAACAGTTTAAAGCTATTTGTTTAGTTCCCCTTCCCAATGTTTGAATAATAATTAGACTTTAGGAGTGAAGTCATATTACTGATTTGATGTACAACTCACCAGATGGCCAGAGGAAAATGTGTTAGTTTTCAACATTTGATTGCAATAAGGAGTAAATTCTAGTCTCCCTCAGTGACCTAACACACTGAACACAGATTACTCTGGCAATTATTAAGTGATCTGCAGCACCCTTTTGGATCATTTTGCAAACTCCAGGAATTGCAATTAATTTTATGCATGACCCACCTTATTTAAAATACTCGGTATCCCAGGAAATTGTTTGGAACTGAGTTGTAATCAGAAGTTCTCATTGTTGTGGGTGTTTATATTTGGAGAGAGACCAGGTTTGTCCCTGCTTGATAGAGCTACGGTTTAATGTGAATTATTGATCGAAACATGACAATACAGGGATCCCTTAAACTGCACAACAATTCCATCGAAAACCAAGATTTTATTGTAACAGGGATTGGAAACTCCAAGGAATTAAGGAGAATAAGAAAGAACGGTGATTTCTGCTGTGCCTTAGTGTACAACTATTACTCTTTTCAGAGTAAGTTGACTGATAAAGAAACAAAGAAGAACATAAACACCAGAAGCCTAATTGCAAGCATTTCATCAAGGAGCCTATTGGTAATATTAAACAAATCAAAACAAGGAGACAGAATTAATTTTATACATATTTCCTTATTAATCATTTTAAATAATTAAAATTCATGACTAACTTTATTCTATGAATTAGAATTGAACAATATTTAAGTTAAGCAATATAAAATGCCAATTCAAAAATGTTTAACTACTGGTTGAAAACAGATGTAAAAATGAAATTCAAACTATTTTATTTCAAATATGCTTTTATTTATATCACAACATATAGTTTAGATGTAGTAATACTAGGAAATGCAATCATTGAAATGAAAGGATCTAAATATGAGAGTAGGCAACACTACAGTTCTAGTGCCTTTAGTTAAAAGATGTTAACTTCTGATGTATATTTTTCAAAGCTTTATTCTTTTTTCCCTGCAAAATATAAAGACATGCATATTCTTGCTCACTGTATATTTTAAACATTTTTCTCATGTTTATAAACTTTACAGTGCCATACTTAAAGATTAAATAGTTTTCTGTTGTGGTTAAATCATAACCCATAAAGCTCATTCTTTAGTTTTAGATATTCATATGGTTCAACATTTTCCCTTATTTCACATAAACTATAATGAACATCCTTATACATTTATCTTTTCTGAATAATATAGAGAGAGATGACAGCATGTTGAAATAATATATTTTCATCTAGTTCTTTTATAATTTTTTCATTTCTTTTTACCTTGTGTTTATCTTGGTATAAGAACACAGCTTAACTTTTAAACCAAATTGTTAACTACATTTCTCAATGTATCTTATTGAACAATACACTACTACTGATATGAATGTGGTTTTATCATGTATTACTTATGCATTTGTGTGCATACTTTTGTACTTATATTTGTGCATATATAGTTCTAAATCCAGGCAACACATATGTGTAAACATGTATGCATGTACATGCTTATACATGTGCACCTGTATATAGATATATATACCATTGGCCAATCCATCCACTTCAGTATTCTTGTCCCAGATTGATTTCCTTAACTTATTGTAGCTTTGGAGTATATTGGGTATCAGAGCAGCAAGTCGTTCTTCATTCTTTTTTTTTTTAAATCTAAGATTTCTTCCCTATTTATTCTGCCAATTTCTTAAATTTACTTTTCCCAATTAAAAATTTTTTAATGTTTATTTATTTTTGAGAGAGACACAGAGACAGAGTGTGAGCGGGGGAGAGGCAGAGAGAGAGGGAGACACAGAATCCGAAGCAGGCTCCACGCTCTGAGCTTTCAGCACAGAGCCCTATGTGGGGCTGGAACCACAAACTGTAAGATCATGACCTGAGCCAAGGCCGGACTCTTAACCTACTGAGCCACCGGGGTGCCCCACTTTTCCCAATTTAAAAAATCTCCTTGGAGTTCTAGTTTTAAGTTCTTTAAAACTGTAAATGAATTTTTAATAAATTCACAGGTTGGCCTTGCATGAAATTTTCTTTCTAACCTAGAGGCCAGTATAAATTTCATAAAAGTAAACGATTTGGGAAATTTACTTAATCCCTCATTATTTGAGCCTCCTCTTTTGTAAATGAATATTATAATAACCCAGATACCAAGGTTGCTTCAATGTTGCTATTGAGATAATTCCTGTGATAAAACACAGCACTTAGCACACAGTAAGTTCTCAAGATAGTATACGTATTATACATAAATGCCAAATAACTAAATATGACCAAATCAAAACTAATTACTAGTCACTTAAATCATTCATCAGTTGGTGAAATAATATTTTTCATCAATTATTACATCAAAATAAATTTTTATTTATTTATTTTTTTTTTCAACGTTTATTTATTTTTGGGACAGAGAGAGACAGAGCATGAACGGGGGAGGGGCAGAGAGAGAGGGAGACACAGAATCGGAAACAGGCTCCAGGCTCTGAGCCATCAGCCCAGAGCCTGACGCGGGGCTCGAACTCCCGGACCGCGAGATCGTGGCCTGGCTGAAGTCGGACGCTTAACCGACTGCGCCACCCAGGCGCCCCTACATCAAAATAAATTTAGAAGATAACTCTCATTTGAGTAGTTTTGCTTCTTAAAGAAAAAAAACAGAAGAGTAACTAGTAAGCAAAAGCTACTTAAGATCTAGATGATCATAAGTGATATAGATGATTGAAAATCACATGAAAGGCAAAAAGAATCTTTAACTTAGTTGGTTAGAAATGAGAACAAAGATCAGTGTTGTCTTGAGAAATCCTGCTGAAAGGAATCAGTTAAGACAAGGTGTCCATTCGTTTGCTGTGCCTTGATACTATGCTATCATATCAGCATACCCATTCGCATAAACATGTATAATGACCACAGGGCTAAGAGTACAGCCTAAGTGCAAATTTCTACTTGAAATTATTATAAAATCCAAAACTTGAAACTCAACCTTAAGACTAGGACTAATTGTAGGGCTTTACATTTATCACTCAACCTTTTCATGTTGTCATCTTTTCTATCTGCAAAATAAGGGTATGTGCTACAGTCTAAGTATTACGATTTCCATGAAGGTCAAATTAATTAACACATTTGAATTTCTTTTGAAAGAGTATAATGTGCCATTTGACTTTCATAATTATGAAACACTGATCCCTAGTAATTTACCATGTTTTCTTCCTCTCAGTTTGTAGAGGTTATGCATTCTTAATTTTTAGTGACTTAAAATAATATTTAGATGTTGTACTTAACAGTCTGTGTTACATGATTGTGAACTAGAATCAGATTATTTTGCCTGAAATATTTTATTATATGTAGGTATTATATTCATATTCCTTTTTTCTAACTTCAAAATGTTTAAGTTGATTTTACTTTTGTTTAGGTAGTGGAAGAGAAGGCTAATTTCCAGTCTTTAAAGAAGAAAAACAAAATGAAAACTAAGAGCAACCTTTTACAAAAAAGTGTCATTGTAGTGTGGCAAAATGAGCAAAGATGATAGTGACCTTTTCCTATTTCCCACAGCACATTATAAATTAGCACAGCTGGAATATTCTGTAGGAAATGAAGAATCATGGCATATGCAATTCCATATTGGTATTTTAATCATTGCTTAGGAAAATCTTTCTGCAATATTCCTGATCCTCCTGAATACTAATTAAATGGAAAATATCTAGTTAGGCTAAATGTCTGCTTCAAATCTTCCCCAGAGTTTTGCATATAAATATGAACTTCATTTGCCAAACCAAATTTGATTGTTTGCTCTATTCCTGGATATGTGTTAGGTGTTAAGAAGACAAAAGACAATTAAAAGACAGTATGTCACCACAGCAAACTTGGAAACTTGAGTAAAATTTATATAAAGTTAAGATAAAGAAGATGATGTATGAGTTATTGCATTAGACAATATTATCCTTCAAAAACCTTCTAATTTTCAATGTGCGTAACACAGATGCATACCTCATTTTAAAAGTAATGAATATTTACTATGAGGACTTCAGAAAAACAGGGATGAAAATTAAATAAAACAATTAATTCATCACTCAGACATATTATTTTAATGTACTTCCTATATTTTTCTGTTTATGAGTAGTATGTTGAAATATATAATATTTTAGACAAAAATGGGATCATACTTTATATACTGCTTTAGAATTAAAAATTTTCCCCCACTTAATATAAACTGAAATCATTTCCCTAACATTTTCCCTAAAAGATGATGTTTCATGTCAGGAAAAAAAAATCTAGTCTGTAGTTATTTTCAGTTTTTGAAAGTATTTATTTCCATACATAATTGTTCCACATCTTTGAATATTTTTCATTGAGATAATTACTAGATGTTGAATTACTATATTAAAGAATATGAAGCCTTACTGTATATGATAAATTTCATTCCTGAGATTTTTCTAATATGTATAACTAATGGCAATACATGAGATTGCCCATTGCCTTGTGGTTTTGTTAACATTTATTACCAACTTTGTATTTTTTGTCAATTTAATTAAAAATGTCTTTCATTTTAACAGGGAACAAATATTTAATATACAGTTGACCCTTAAACAATGCAAGGGTTAGGGGCACAGACCTCCCACACGGTTAAGAATCTGTGATTAACTTTTAACTCCCCCAAAACTTATGAGTAATAGCAACTGTTGACTGGAGGACGGACGTACTGATAACAAATAGTCGATTAACATATTTTGTATGTTGTAAGTGTTATATACTGCATTCTTACAATAAAACAAGCTAGAGAAAATAAAATGTTATTAAGAAAATCAATAAGGGAGAGAAAATACATTTATAATACTGAACTCTATTTATTGAAGAAAATCTGCACATAAGTGGACCTAAGAAGTTCAAACCCGTATTGTTCAAAGGTCAACTTGCATACAGTGGTTAAGAAAAACCTTTTTGAGTATGTGTGAATTACCTCTGTGAATACTTTTTCCCTTTTTCCCACTAGGCTGTTCAACTTTTTCTTATTGATTGATGAAAGCATTTCATACTTAATTATACTAATCCCTTTTTATTTACTTAAGATATTTTAGTAGTTTATTACCTTAATTTTTGATGCTTTCAATAGTTAAATCTTACATAATAAATGTAACAAAATTTTTGTATCATTTTGCATTTGGATTTAGTCATAAAACTTTTATAGCCCAGAATCAGTTAATTATTATCTTGATTTGTAAATATTGTTAAAATGTCAATAGCACCCAAAGCAAGCTACATTTTCAATGTTATTATATTCTTGTTTGTTTTTTTCAACTTTAACCTTTTGATGTAAATAAAATTTATTTTTGTTGTCTGTTGTGAGGCAAAGGACTTTTAGTCACGCCCCTCAATACAATCAAATAATTTAAATGATATCATTTTTGTCATCTATTTTCTCATATAAAATGGCATATATAACATTCTTGCAAGCTTGGGGGTCTCTTTTTGAGGTTTTTTTGGTTCTATTTTAATCAATGCTACTTTAGGTTTACTACTATAGTTAAGAGAAATTACCATCTCATATTCCCCCAATTGCCCACTTTTATTGTCTCATTGTTCTGACTGAGCATTTTTCTAATTAGAGAAAAATGTGAAGGTTTTTACAACATATGCTTACGGCTTATAAAACATCCTGCTGTAAACTGTTTTACCATTAAGAAAACAATCGAATCTCTCTGCAAATTAAGAGCAAAGTAGTAGTGGGGAAGGTTCACATTTTGAGTCATACATCTTTCATAGGTTTGAATCCTGGATCCGCCACTATAAACAATTGCATTATTTTTCATTTTTTCAACTATAAATTGGGAGCAGTCATAATTCCATCAAATTATCATGGTGCAAAGTAAGACAGAAAGATATGTAAAGTATCTGGCATATAATATTTGCTTTATACTCTCCTTTGTACTTCTATTCTATTCTATTAACTTGAAGTATTTATGGCCAATTTAAATTAGTTCAAGGAGACATTACTAATGTGAAATTTTTTTATAAGCTTCAACTTAGTTACCATAATAGAATATAAATTCTGCTCTCTCTCTCTCTCTCTCTATATATATATATACATATATATATGTGTGTATATATATATGTATAGATATATATATAGATATATATGTATAGATATATATATAGATATATATGTATAGATATCTCACTGGAAATGCAGTGTTTTATAAATGTGTTATAACTCATAACAACCCACCTTTAAATTCCAGTCTATTTACTAATTTATTCACTTGATGTGAACTGAATCTTACCAATACATAAATAGTGCTATAATTTGCAGATAAATTAACCTAGCAAAGTTGAATGACTTCCCTAACTCCCTTTTACTAGAGAATAGCAGAACAGAACTGGGACTTTGAGTTCTAGATTCTCCAATAGTCCAAGACATTGTGATATAACGTAATAGACTGAATGAAATTCAACAAGTAAATTGGGCATGTTAACCATTTAATAGTACTCACTAATCACTTCAACATACTCTCATTCTATTATCTATTTTTTAAAGTTATATTGCAGCTTCCTACACCAGCTTCCCCAATCCATTGATTATTTTCCCTTAATATTTCACTCAGAATCCACACGTGCCACCATTTTAATCATTATCTTACCATTGGACTTAACTTTCTCGTTCAGTTACCCACATTTTATCTCAGGCTGGGATGAATCCTACCATTTAGCTTCTCGATTTCTGGTCTTGAACAGTTGACAATACATAAGAAAAATTTCCGAGTCTTGTTATAGCCTCATGAAATATCCAAATTCATCCAGAGTTTAAACTTTACCAGATCCTCCTCAATATGTCTCTGTAAGTTCTCTATGAACTCTTTCAGGTACTCTTCTAAATATTGATTTCCTTCCCCCAGGGCCATATGCCTCATCCCCTCCCTCCTCCCAGCAAATGATCTTTCCTCCTTCATTGGAGGAAAAAAGGCGGAGAGGGGGACAATCAGGCAAGAACTTTCGAAACTTCCACTTTTTGCCACAGGCAAATGAATCAACTGTGTACACTTTCATTCTTCCCTGCAATTTTAGCAGTGGAAGTTTTCTGTCTAAACTAAACTTAATTCCTTTCTCCAGCTTTTTGTTCTCCCCTGTTAGTTTTTGAGACATTGTGCAATTTCAACCATCTTCATTTTTTCTATCCTCACTCTTTTTTTTTCTTTTATCTTAGATAAACAATAATCTTCAATTTTATTTCACCTTAAAAGAAAATGTTTCCTCAAATCCACATCTTGGCTAATTATGGTTCTATATACTCCCTTCCCAACTAAGGTATTTGAAAGAATAATCTAGAATACACACCATTTACCTTTTGGGTGGACTAATTATGCCTGATATGCCTTCAAACTATACATTAACCTAACTATAAAAGACAAAGACAAACACATAGACACACACACGCACATGCGCGCGCGCGCACACACACACACATACACACACACACACACACACACAAGTCAGTGACTAAGTCTAAGTCTGGTGTCATTGTAGGACAACTCCATTCCAATACCACTTGTTTCACCTCTATTTCTTAAATCCATCCTGCTTCTCCATTCTTATCATTATAACCATTGATATCTCACAGGGAAGAAAACTGTGGCCTAGAAGTTTAGTTAAAGTGCTGAAAGTAGCATTTCCTGGATTTCATTCCAGTCAAGCTGTCTTCACAGTTCATAGTCTTAACCATCTAAAGTATCTGCCTCTTACTTTACTAGACATTTCCTAGTCAGAAGAAGATTCTAGGATGTTAGACTGTTCTCCCTAAGCAAGGTAAGCATAAAGAGAACTTAAGATTCACACCACTCTGGGAAAACATAAGTCAGAGATCAAACTGACATCTAATGCAACTACTCTAGGGGAGAAACTACTTGGTTTGAAAGACAAGAGCTAAGGACAGAGAGAAGGTTGAGATTTGATCACAGGCTGACTTTATTGTGGCCCCTGTTACCTCCATCTGTTTTGATGCTACCCTAAAACTGACTCTATCCTCCTCCTTCCCAACAAACAGTAACACGGGGACTGACCTAATTCAGTTGTCATCCCCAAAGAGCCCATGTTATGAAACATACAATCTGAACAGTGGTGAGAAGAATAATATGACTGCTTCTGCCTTGGCAGATCCCTAAAATCAAAGATTATGACTGCTCCTTCTTCTGCCTTTTTTTTTATCACTCTTTGTCCATAACAACCATATAACTGAGTCTATTAAGTGTCTGGTTTATAGATTACTTAGACAAAACGGGATGTTAGGATTAAAACTATCTATATACAAAAGGCGGCCCAGAGTCAATATTAGCATATTTCTTAATTTAAAAAGTAAGAAAATTTTAACCAACTTTTTTTATGTATTTAATGAAGGACCCTCATATGAATCCATGCGGGCACTATTAATGCCCATCATTTTACAAATGAGAATATTGAGGGGGGCACCTGGGTGGCTCATTCATTAAGCATCTGATTTCAGCTCAAGTCATGATCTCATGGTTCGTGAGTTCGAGTCCTGTTTCAGGCCCCGTGCTACAGCTCAGAGCCTGGAGCCTACTTCAGATACTGTCTATCCTGCTCTCTCTGCCCCATCCCAGCTTGCACTCTGTCTCTGTCTCTCTCAAAATAACTAAATGTTAAAATAATAATAAAAATGAGAATACTGAGGCAATAAAAGGTTAAGTAACTTATCCAAGGTCAATAAATAGGAAGTGGCAAAGAGCAGATACGAATCCAGGAATTTTGCCACAGAATCCATGTTCTTGACCACAATGCTATTTTGTCCCATTAGAATTTATACTATTTCCATAGTTAAAAATCCACAGTAAACTTTATCTTGGTTCATAATAAAAAAAAAATTACACTCTGCCTCAAAATTTTTCCTTATGAAGTTGTCATGGGCTATTCACATATTTTTAGTCCATAGAACTGAATGTTGAAAAGAAAAAAAAAGTAGGAGGCAAGGAAGAAAAATAATGAAACTGAAAAGTATAGGGATGCAAAATCAAAAGAAAAATGTACTCCTAAGAATACACTGTATCGTCCTGAACCAACACAGACTCTAGAGTTGTCCCCAAAGACAGCATTGAGATGGAATCTAACAAAACCAGGTATTATTCCTGTCATCCTACTGAATAGGAGTAGTGGTGGTAATTTCCCTTATGTCCTTTAAGGAATCGGGGCCATGCACAATTTCATGAATTCTGTGTCTTGTCATCCTGATATGGTTTACAGAGCTTTGCATTCAATGCAAAATTCCTTTCTGACTCAAAGTTGTGACATAAATAGTAAGTGACTAATGAATGTGCTCTTTAAAATGCTGTCTCATTAACATCAGCTCCTCAATAAAAGGGGGAGAATGTATCATAAATAATTGCATCCCTTATGTGTAGACCACAGCTCTAGCTGAACACAAAGTGTGTATATGAGATTTATCTCCTCCTTTTCAGGAAGGTATTAGGAGGAATACTTCGGAATTTTAACTAAACACATTATATAACTCTTTGAATTCTAAAATGAAATGAAACCCTTTAAAATAATTGAACTAGAGTATTTCTTGGTATAATGGAAAGCTTCAGTTACAAGTGACATATAATTCCACATGTGATTGACACATTTACCACAGATACGAAATTACTAAAGATAAATAAGCTACATGTGTTCCCTCTAAACATAACTAAATTCAAGTCACAAAGGGAAATTTTTATTAGTGAAGGCTCTCTCACAAAGCATACACTTAGAAGCAGAGAATGCCACTGATGGACAGCTAAAGGAAAAAATTTTTTGTTTCCCTTTCTGTGTTTGCATGAACATTTATTTGCATTCAGCATCAGCACGCCTGCCACACTGTAGCAGGGTGAGTGGCTTCTGAGCACAAGAATGTTTACCTTCCGCTCCTTAGCACACATTTGTTTAAAATTCTTCTAAAAATTGAGTCTTCAAACTAACTGCTATTTATAGGGGCTGTATTTAGAGAAAGCTAAAAAAATGGATTCCATTTTAAAGGACTAAGTGAGGGGCGCCTGGGTGTCTCTGTCAGTTAAGCATTTGACTTCAGCTCAGGTCATGACCTCACAGTTCATGGATTCGAGTCCCATATGGGGGTCTGCACTGATGGTGTGGAGCCTACTTGAGATTCTCTGCCTCCTTCTCTCTCTGCACCTCCCCCCACGCTCTCTCTCTCTCTCTCTCTCTCTCTCAAAAATAAATAAATACTTTTCAAAAATAAAGTCCAAGAGAAGTATAGGAAATTTTGAATTCAAGTCCAAACAAGAAAGGAGGAATTACCAGCAGAGGTCTAAATATTAACTTACAGACAAAACCTCTACCTGGATATATTTTCAATTAAAAAATATTAATGTTTATTTATTTTGAGAGAGAGAGAGTGTGTGAGCCAGGGAGGGGTAGATAGAGAGGGAGAGAGAGAATCTCAAGCAGGATCTGCTGTGTCAGAGCAGAGCCCAACTTGGGGCTTGAAATCACAAACTGTGAGATCATGATGTGGGCAGAAATCAAGGGTCAGACGTTTAATGGACTGAGCTATCCAGGCACCCACCTGGATATATTTTAAAGAGACAACTCTCTAACAGCTCAGCAGCCATAATAAAATTGGGAGACACTACTTTCTGAATTTATTTACAGGGCCATTTGAATTCTTATTGCTCCCTCTGTAATTCCCATCATGCCCTTTCACTCCCTCCTTTCCCACACCATCTCCTGGCAGCTTACGTCACACTCAGTGAGTCAATAAACTCTAGTGCAGCCTCTATCCCTGGATGGAAGACAGGAAGACAACTAAATCCATCCCAGTAAATAGCTGTCTTTACAGTAAGGGAGACACGTAAAATGAGCCTCCAAGTCCTAGAATCACCATGATAACCAGAACCACCTCTAGTATTTTCATTATTATCATTGTTGTTGTAATTTCCGTGTGGGAAAATCACTGCTTTTAGATTCACCAGAGTAGAACAAATCCCCAGTAATCACATAATCCTACCTCTTAGCAGATAAACAAACAACATTTATTTAAATCAAACTTTTAAACCAACATTGATCCTTCCAGTGAGAAGGATTTCACTTTTATGGATTCTATCAACTCTTTCAGGGTCCAAACCCTTATCTCTATTTTCAGGGTGGAAGTTGAACACTAATTATATGTAAGAACCAACAGTCTTTAAAGGAAAAAAAGAAAGAGTGACATTTTATCTTTTTACCAGTAGGCTAGATCTATATTTATATTTTGATTCATACTAAAAAATAGTCTTTAAAATTTTTTTATTAAAATTTTTTTTAAATATTTATTTTTGAGAAAGAGAGAGAAAGAGAGAAAGCAGGGGAAGGGCAAAGATAGAGGGAGACACAGAATCCGAAGCAGGCTCCAGGCTCCGAGCTGTCAGCACAGAGCCCCATGTGGGGCTCGAACCCACGAATCACGAGATCATGACCTGAGCCAAGTCAGATGCTCAACTGCCTGAGCCACCCAAGTGTCCCTTTTTTTTCTAATTTTTTTAATGTTTATTTATTTTTAAGAGAGAGAGAGAGAGACAGACAGAGAGTGTAAGCAGAGGAGGGGCAGAGAGAGAGGAAGACACAGAATCTGAAGCAGGCTTCAGTCTCTGAGCTGTCAGCACAGAGCCTGTCATGGGGCTCAAACTCATGGACCATGAGATCATGACCTGAGCTGAAATCAGATGCCCAACTGACTGAGCCACCCAGGCACCCCTAAAAATATTCTTAAGTGGATGAAATTTACCAAGAACAGGTTTACTGAATATTGATGGTCTCAGAGAATTGCTAGAGTCAATGAAAAAAGTCTTGTTATCACCTAGTTACTTTCCAAATATCACTAAATTCAGGTGTATTTGCAGAATATAATGCTTAATTTCATCCTAAAATTCTGTTTTCTGCTCTGTGAAACACTTAGCATTTTTTTTTAATTACATGAGAAAATTATGAATAAACTAAGGAGTCATTCAGTAATCAGGCAATCAGAAAAGCTGTCATGATTTTTCTCTTGACACAGGTTTTTTCATAAAGGTAAGTAATTTAAGTTTTGGCATGTCTCTAAAATAAACTGTTAGACCTCCACCTAAATAGATGGAAGGTAAATAATGAGAATTTGCTTGAGTTACTTTATTAATATAGTTGATCCTTAAACAACATGGGTTTGAACTGTTTGGTCCACTTACGGGCAATTTTTTTTTCTGTCAATACTGTATAGTACTTGTAAAGGCATTTTCTCCTCCTTGTGTTTTCTTAATAACATTTTCTTTTCTTTAGCTTACTTTACTTTAAGAATATAGTATATAATACTTATAACATACAAAATTTGTGTTACTTGACTGTTTATGTGATCAGTATGTCTTCCAGTCAACAGTAGTAGGCTATGAGTACCTAAGTTTTGGGGGAGTCAAAAGTTATATGCAGATTTTTGATTGTGCAGGAGTTAGCACCTCTAACCCCTGCATTGTTCAATAGTTAACTGTAATATAAATATCACCTTTTAATATATGTAAATAAATGTGTTAGAGTGTTGAGATTGTGGAGGTTTTTATTTGCATCTTTATTTCCTCCAACTAATACTTTTTAGTGTAAACAATAAATTCCTACTTGATGGAACAATTTGACTATATACATATATTACATAATGTGCACACACACACACACACACACACACACACACACATATATATATGAGAGAGAGAGAACAATTTCTTACATATACATAAAGAAAGTGTGCCAGACTGATTGATGTATCTCTTTGAAAGTTAAGGAAAAATTAAATACAGTGCATGTCCTCTTCGTGGCCAACTTTGTTAAAACATCACTCGTCATCTCTATGTCCATTGTTTTACTTCTCCTTCACATTTAACCAGACCAGTCTGGCTTCTTATACTGTCCTCCTTCACAACAGCTTTAATCTATTGATGAGGCCCCTAGATAATGCTCATTTCACGGTACTCAACTTACTTAAATTCCTAGTTGGATTCACCTCAGTTGATCATTCCCTCCTCCAGGAAGCATGCTTTTCCCTGGTTTCCAGGACATATCTTTTCCCTTCTATTTCTCTAGTTACCTTTGCATCTGAGTCATATCTTTCAAGACTTATCCGGAGGTAGCTTTCTTTACTTCCTTAATATTCTCACCCTCTATTTTCTCCTACCTACCCCAAACTTTGTTTGACCCTAAATAAGCAGATGACTCAGAAATGTATATCTCTAGCCCTGACCACTCCTAAAAGCTCCAAGCAACTATATCAACTTTCTATCTGGCATCTCCAATTGCATGTGTCAAAGGCCAATCTCATAAAAAATAAATCAGGAATCCCTCTTACTTCTCTCAAACCTGTCCATTTCCAGTGTCCCTTATCTTAATGAAAAGTACCACCATCCATGCACAGAAAAACATCAATGCTGTTTAGCTTTTAACTAATACTTATCTACAATATCCAATATCCTCTCCAGTCTCAAGAATTGTACTTACTATTATCATTCTTATGCATTAATGTCTATCTCCACCAACATCCTAGGGCAAGTTATCATCTCTGCCCCAGATACTGCATTAGCCACTTAACTTTCCCCCAAAGTACAATAAAAATGACCTTTTAAAAATTTCCAATCTAGTCACATGTCTATTTCTTGCTCTTCTTCCTCTCCATCATTGATGACTACCAATCACTCTTACATGAAGATAAAATCCCTTGCAGCTCTCAGCCAAAAGGTATTTCCACAGAGAAGCCTTCCAGCCCTTCCAGAATAGGTCAATGCCCCTGCCCATTCACACATAGGTTTTCATCGCCCTTGCACTTGTTGGTGTCATTCTGTGATTATTTTGTGTCTGTCACTTACTAGACAATAGGCTATGTGAAGCAGGAGTTGTCTATTTTTCTTCAAGATTGCAACTCCAGTTACTACCATGAGAATGTGTACATGAGACAGTGATTGTGAATGCATCTCTCATTTTACACTTGAGATTGTAACCTGTTTGGAATTGAATAACTCGTCTAAAGGACTTCTGAACAGAATACATCTCATATGAAATTGTGCAACAGGCAAATTTTATTAATATGTCTGCTCTTTCCCCCCTTTCCCACTTCCTCATCCAACTTCTGGCAATTTCATCACCCTTAGAAACTCAGTGACTTTGGGGCGCCTGGGTGGCTCAGTCGGTTGAGCATCTGACTTCGGCTTAGGTCATGATCTCGCAGGGTCTGTGAGTTTGAGCCCTGCGTCAGGCTCTGTGCTGACAGCTCAGAGCCTGGAGCTTGTTTCAGATTCTGTGTCTCCTTCTCTCTCTGACCCTCCTCCGTTCATGCTGTCTCTCCATGTCTCAAAAAAAAATGTTAAAAAAAATTAAAAAGAAGAAACTCAGTGACTTTTAGTGCAGACTTCAGCTATGTCTGCTCTCTCAGAACAATGCTAACACATCTTTCCCAGGATACTTCTCCTTATAGGTATCTAAAGAACAGGAAAAATTATAGAAAATATAAAAACTGCAGAAATGAATAATAAGAGATGACAGATAAGTGTGCCTTCCAGGTCTAGACTGGTCTAGATTGGAAGGGGTTCATTTACACATCCATTAAATAATTGTAAGTTACCTCATAGTAATAGCTTTTAGTTGTTGATTACAAGATTCTGTAGCTACACTGTCCGATACAATAGTCACCAGCCATATAGGGCTATGTAAGTTTTTTAAATGTTGTATTTATTTTTGAGATAGAGAGAGAGTGTGTGTGAGTATGAGTGGGGGAGGGGCAGAGAGAGGTGACACAGAATCCAAAGCAGGCTGCAGGCTCTGAGATGTCAGCACAGAGCCCAACACAGGGCTTGAACTCCCGAACCCGTGAGTCAGATGCTTAACCAACTGAGCCACTCAGGTGTCCCTAGGGTATGTAAATTTAAATTAATTAAAATCAAATATTATTTCTTTATTTGCAATAGCTATACTTTACATTATTGTTTCCATCATCATTCAAAGCTCCATTAGACAATATTGTTCTATAACCTGTCTTTTATTTAGTAAATTCTATATTTGGAAAATATTGTTTCCTTTGCCTTAATTTAGACTTTCTCCTGATTTTTATGTTCTCAATGGTGGATTAAAAAAAAAAACAAAACAGCTTTCTACTATACAACCCTGCCAATATTCACTACCTCCTCTCACCCAGGAAAAGGTGTGGGAGTGTGCCTAAGATAGGACAACCTGTCTTTTCCCCCCAAATTTGGAATTTGAACTGAGGAAGGGAAAGATCATTTTCTCTTCAGGTGATTCACCTATGTCTATCATGTGTTTTAGAGAGGAAAAGGAACTGGATTTGAGAAATAAAGAAGATAGCAGATGTGCCATCAACCAATTATGAGAAGGAAAATGAAGTTCATGGTGACATTCATATACACTCATGTCTTCAATCTTTCCTTTACCCTTGCCCTTGGTGTACTATGAACTATCCTTGAATCCTTAAACATAAGCTACCTTTTAAAAATATATAAGGTAGGGGTGCCTGGGTGGCTCAGTCAGTTGAGTATCCAACTCTTGATTTTGGCTTAAGTCGTGATCCCAGGATTGTGGGATCGAGCCCCGCATCAGGCTCCACACTGAGCATGGAGCCTGCTTAAGATTCTCTCTCCCTCTGCCCCTCTTCCCAACTCACACATGCTTTCTCTCTCAAAAAAAATAGTAAAATATTAAAAAAATAAAAATAAAATAAAAAATAAAAAAAATAAGCTAGTTTGAATAGCTTTAACTTAACCTGCATAATAAACATGAGGTACATTTTAATATTTCTGTTTACAGATGAGGAGACTTTGGTACAATGAATTCAATAAAAGTAATAGAGCCTGAATTAAAATCTATATGGTTTATGTGAATTAAAAACATGTCATATTACTATTATCCTATAACATTTGCAAAGTGAAAGTCTTTGTACTAAAAGTTAAGGACAAAGGAATAAATACGGTATTGCCCTTGGAAATTTTTGTTTTTAATGTATTGTGGGTTAAGCTATAGGAAAGTAACAGAGATTAAAGATATTGAGGCAGGGCTATGTGAGTAACATAGAGGAATCCCAGGAAAAGACTGAGACTGAGGTCCCCAAAATTTTCTGATCAACACAAGCAAGTTACCAGGAGCAGTTGAGCAGATTGGAGTTGAGAGACCCATAGAGTCTATGGGTCAGATATTAGGTCCAACAATTGTTTACAAATAGGCAACGTACATGCCATTTCAAGAGAGATCTGCTCCCCACTAAGGCTAATCTAAATTCAGGCCTGGAAATAAGCAAGGGAAGATGCTAGGTTTGGATTGAGAAAGCAAGGGGAGAGGGATAAGAAAGTGAAAAAAAAATCCTGATATAAGAAGACTACAGATACATACCCCATCAAGTTTCCAAGTCAAAGTATAATAACTGCTGCCTCTAGCAATGTTACTTCCTGAAGCATCAACCTTGGCATAAGGTTGATTTGAGAGTAATCTTTATGTTTCTAATTTGGGGGAAATAGAAAGCATTGTTTCATTTCTCAGGGGCTTCATTCATATTCAAACTGTAAATAACAGAATTTTCCCATGGTTGCTGAACAAAAATGAAAAGTAAAGAGGTTTGATTTGTTTTTGAAGTTTAGAAATATGTCTATGAATGACTAGCCAAAAATGGCAGAATTTAGATATGATGGGATGGATTGATGCAGCTATCTGCCAAACAGCATGATTAAAACCATTCAGACCCTGGAAATGGAACAGAGAACATTGGCTTTATTTCTGTAAACTAAAATGTCACCATCATACTTAAGTGCTCTTGTCTTGTCAGAGGATTTATTATTATTAAGAATTTCTCTGACATGCATTTGCCAAGTGCTTCATTGAAGTTTGCCATCACTCACAGCTCCTTGGTGACACGGTTTGATTAGACTTCAATAATAAAAAGAACTAAGGCATCCATGCAAATTAGCTCTAGTTCCATGCCCAAGGCCTCTCATTAACACATGATTTCAAGACAAGGTCAATTTAATCTGTAGTATGATTAAATGGATGGGGAGGACTGTATCATGTAGTAAAGAGGTATCAGAACATGTATGTTAGTTTCAACACTGGAAAATCAAAAGGTGAGTCGTCTCTTGCTCCCAATGGTCAGCTACATCTCTGGATGTAAAATTAGCTAGGACCTGGGACAGGCATGTAACTCTAAGGTCCATCCCAAGATAAACAATAATGGACATCATTCTGTGTCTGATTCTGCCACAGACCATTATATCACAGTGTGTATTAAGAACTCTACAGATTTATATTTTCTTAACTCAGCAGGGCCCTTAGCACCACCTATCGATCCCATTACCTGTCTTTAGTCAGCTACTTTTCCTATCTCCTTATTGACATTTTCACAACTATCCCCTTTTCTCAGACTTTCTCTACACTCAATTCCCATTCCGCTTTTCAACAGATAGCCTGACTACTTAGAAAATTGTGGCCACTGGGCTCGATTTCCCTCATCCTTCCACCTCTTTATCTATTAAAGTTTCTACTGGCATCCCTTCTTTCTTTTCTCTAATCACAAGGGATGAACTGGCCTCTGGTTGCTCTAAGACACAATTTCCTTTTTGTGTTTTTGAGATTCTCCTGTCAATTCTGCTGTAAGACCTAACTACATCAGTCATGTTTCTTTTTTTTATTTTTTTTTAAAAATTTTTTTTTTTCAACGTTTATTTATTTTTGGGACAGAGAGAGACAGAGCATGAACGGGGGAGGGGCAGAGAGAGAGGGAGACACAGAATGGGAAACAGGCTCCAGGCTCTGAGCCATCAGCCCAGAGCCTGACATGGCTCAGAGCCTGACGCGGGGCTCGAACTCCCGGACCGCGAGATCGTGACCTGGCTGAAGTCGGACGCTTGACCGACTGCGCCACCCAGGCGCCCCCAGTCATGTTTCTTTCATGGACCTTGAACCACTCCTTTCCAACGGCTCCTCACTCTGAGGTTAATCCTCCGAATTCTATAGACTTTCCCTTTGCCCCATGGTCTCTCTAGCTACTCACAAAGTCATACTGTGCTCCATGCTAAACAGTTATGTCAACAACCTTGAAGGGAAGGAGATTTTACTCCACTTGAAGCCTAGCAAGTTACTCTGCCACAGTTTTATACATACTGGCAGGAGACAAAGCTCGTGGGTAAGAGACACAGAACAGTAGTATTCATGGTATTGCAACATGTGGGGGCTTTATATTTGCTGTGGTTCCTTGTGTCCCCAAGTCCTACAGAGGTGATGGATATAGCCAAAAGGATATTGTGTACACGGTGGACTTATGTTATAGCTAAGGGACCAACTTACACTTAGAAAAACCCCAATATTGTAATAGGATGCTGGCAGATTCATCATCTAACTGTTCAGGAAGAAGACATTTTCCTTCTAATTCTGGCCAGGAAAAAAGTGCTCCATCCTAGAAGGAAAATCTATCTCTATTTTCCAAAGCATTCTATTGTGCAAACCTCCTTGAAAATGTAATCTGGGACCAAAGCTTTCCTCATACATATAGAAATGCCATAGAGAATTGCAGGTTGCCATTTATTCATTTATATTCTTATTAGTGGAAAAAAATCTACTGTAAATTCTCTATAACCTAGCCAGTTTGCTCAGTGGGGAGTTACTGAGATGCAGATCACAGCACCAGATTTGAAGAATCCTATTGTATTCTTTTTTAAAGTTTATATATATGTATATATATATATATATACACACACACACACACATATACATATGTACACATATATGTATATATATAAACGGAGAGAGAGCGCGCACGTGCACACACAAGTGGGGGAGGGGCAGAGAGAGAAAGGAGAGAGAATCTCAATCAGGCTCTGCACTGTCAGCGTGGAGCCCAATGTTGGGCTTAAACTCACAAACTGGGAGATCATGACCTGAGACAAATGGGGATACTTAACCAACTGAGCCACCCAGGCACCCCCCTATTGTATTCTTAATAGACACAATGAACTGCAGTGCACATTTTAGGAATAATGTGATTTTTAAAAGCCCTTAATTATAAATCATAAATCACACATAGTCATTTCATTATAAACTGCTGAAAGGTTACTAGGCATTGAGGTCTGGTAAAAAGTCTCCACATATATTAGTATTGATCCAATAAAGAAGAATAAATCGAAAATAATATTTCAGCATTAACAGTGTTTTCTTCACTCTGTAAGACACAAAAAATGGTGCTTCTTGGAAAATATACTATTGTAGTTGCTGTAATCCTCCATTTTGTTTTAAACCAACAGTTGAAATCACATTATATTAAATAACTGTGTGTGCTTGGTCTTTTGGGGTAGAGATAAGGAAACACATTTTGCCAAGTTTAGCCATTGTGAGTTCAGAGTTCAGAAGCAAATTCAATTCTTTCTGGAAATGAGTGCAATAGAACAGCTGGTCAAACACAATTTACTTGCTGACAAAAATAAACTTAATGATTTCTGGGAGAAAAAAAAAGGCTTACTAAAAAGGGTCATAAGGAATATCAACCAGATTAGGGACACTTTTTCTTAAAATGGTATCCTCTCTTAGACCCTTATGCAACTTTCCCCAGTCCTCAAACACAAATAAGTAAAGAAAACAAAATTAATGAAATTTAAAAATTAAAAACAAAAACAAGGTAGATAGAGACTAAAAAAATGAAGTTATTTCAAATTACTAAGACTTAGACTTACAGACAACTTATAATGAAGATCTTTGGAGATATTTCATTAGTTTTAAGAGTTTATTAAAGGGGCGTCTGGGTGGCTCAGTTGGTTAAGCGTCTGACTTCAGCTCATGTCATGATCTCACTGTTCATGAGTTCAAGCCCCACATCGGGCTCTGTGCTGACAGCTCAGAGCCCGGAGCCTGCTTCAGATTCTGTGTCTCCCTCTCTCTCTGCCCCTCCCCTGCTCTCTCACTCTCTTGCATTCTCTCTCAAAGATAAATGAACATTTAAACAACAACAAACAACAAAGAGTAATAAAAAAGATTATAGAAGAAAAGAAATAATCTATTGAATTTTTGCATTAGACAAACCAGGATTTGCTTTCTGAAACAAAACTTACTTGGGAAAAAAAAAAGTTAGAAAATGATTTCTCTTCACTTTCTGTCTCCACCTCAGAAATCCAAGACTTGTACAACATACAAACTGGTACTGTATTTTGAGGTCGATGGGATACTCACTGCCTCACATCTTCTCTCCTTTCTTGCTGTTTTGAAATTTTTACTTTTAAAAATACAAGATCCATAAGAGGTTGCAAAAGCAGTACAGAAAACTCCCAGGTACCTCCAGGTAGCCTCCTTCAATGAAAACATCTAAGCACATAGCATCAAAACCAGGAACTGAACTTGGAACCATACTATTAAACTAAACTATTCACCTCATTTAGATTTCATCACTTTTACTGTCCCCCTTCATTTTTTTTAAAGTTTATTTATTTTGAGAGGGGGAGAGAGAGAGAGAGAGAGCGCACATGTGTGAGTGGGAGAAGGGCAGAGAAAGGGAGAGACAGAATTCCAAGTGCTGTCAGCACAGAGCCCAATGTGGGGCTTGAACCCATGAGCCATAAGATCATGACCTGAGCCAGACTCTTAATTGACTGAGCCACCCAGGAGCCCCTGCCCTCCCCTTCATTTTTAAAGCTATATTCAGATATACAACCCACAGAAAATAACTGTCCAGGAAGCAAAGAGGGAATGGAGTGGGAATGGAGGTGGAGGTGTCCCTTGCGGGGGATACTGCTGTTAACATAGTGCCAGAAAAGTGCAGGCAGGAACGGAAACAGCCTGAGTCACTGCACAATGATAAGTCTACTTTGTTGATTTAATATGCTCACCAGTTGACAGTACCACACAAGAGTCTAGTGGAAAATGAAGGTGAACCTAGTCACCTGCAAGTCAAAGCCTTGCTAGAACTGAGAAACTAGACAGGGAGTTTTCAACACACACTCTCCCAGTTGTGAAGATCTGAAGGTAGCAGGCAAGCCCATGTTCACATCCTGCCTCTCCACAGTTTCTACTGCTGAATAAAATATAAAATTTTAGGAAGGTTGGCATACTCAGATTACATGAAAATGTGATGCTGGAGGAAATCACTGCAGGAAAGAAAAGACTGAGATTAAAAATAATGGAGCTGTGATGAAATGTGACATCAAGGGGCTAAGAAAGAATTCCAAAGCAAATGGAAATAAATACACTGATCACAGAAGAGGGGACAGACTTGCAGGGAACGAGGCAACAAACTTCCTCTTTCCATAATTTACAAAGATGCTAAATAAGAATCCAGGCACTAAAACCTAACACCCATTTCCCTATAGTTTCCATAGTAGACAGAATGGTTTTCTCAAACAAATAAACATACAAAAGCAAAAAAAAAAATCCCCACTATTTCACTTCTGAAGAGTATTTGTTTAAATGTGAGTAAAACCACCATCTTTGCACAGATTTTATCATCTTTTCTAATATGGAAATGAAGCTCATCAGATGATAATTGTAGAACTTATAGGGGACTTCTCTTTAGGATCAGAGTCAATTTACTCCCTGGGGTAGGATGGTCCTAAAAGAGTGACTATTCTCAATGGCTATTTATTTTTATTATGAAATTTTAATGCCAATCTTAAGTGCATTCAGAGTTCTTTACTAGAGACCATCTGGTACCAAAGATTTATCTATATCTAGTTAATAAATGCAGCATCAAACATTTTATGGTTGTAGCACTACTTGATCTAATTGCTATAAATTTTAAGTTCCAAAGTCATTTTGGACAGAAAAACTTTCTGGTTTCCTTTGGTGAAAGGGAAGACAAGTATTAATTTTCTTTTTGTATTATGAATTTCCAATTTCTAGAACTTCTGCCAGAGATTATTACGTGATGCAACTAATCTCTCAGTTTCTTCAGTTTATTCTAATCTTTTAACCTTTCTCGGTTCCTTCTTTACCAATTTTCTTCTAAATTTTAGTCAAAAACTTTTTAATTTTTCATTTTTTTAAAGTTTGTTTGTTTGTTTGTTTGTTTGTTTAGAGAAATTTCTGCACGAGCAGGGGAGGAGCAGAGAGGGAAGGAGAGAGACGGGACCCCAAGCAGGCTCCTTACTGTCAGCACAGAGCCCAATGGCCGCGGCGGGGGCTTGAACTCATGGACTGTGAGATGATGGCCGGAGCCAAAATCAAGAGTCAGACACTTAACCAACTAAGCCACCCAGGTGCCCCCCAAATTTTTTTAAACAAACGTTACATGTCATATATCCATTCACTCTTCTCTCCACCCTGTGTTTTCTCTCTCTGTACAAACCTCATCGCTCAATGAAAGTTCAAATTGTACAAATTCCAAACTCAAGAGGAATCTTTTAGTTTTTAAAAAATAAACGTAAATGTCATAGGAAGAAAGGATACAACAAAATTAGTAAAGGCAAAAATAACTACACAGGAATCTTTTAGTTTTTAAAAAACTCAAGAGGAATCTTTAGTTTTTAAAAAATAAACGTAAATGTTATAGGAAGAAAGGATACAACAAAATTAGTAAAGGCAAAAATAACTAAACAAGAAACAAAAAGCACAATGTATTTGTAGCTAGACTCCCACATATAACCACTATCCTAAAGTTGGTGTGCTCATTCCAATCAATGCTCACAAATGTATGAACACTAAAGGAATACAGTTTGAGTTGGAATCTCTGTCCACTGTGGACTATATATATGTGATCCTGGGCAAGTAACTATCTGACTCGGTACTTAGGTTTCTTTCTCTGTAAAATAGGAAAACATGGTTATTGCTTATTTTTAATGTTTACTTATAAATTTTGAGAGGAAGAGAGAGCAAGAACAAGCAGGAGAGGGGCAGAGAGAGAGGAAGGGAGAGAATCCCAAGCAGGTTCCATACTATCAGGGCAGAGCCCCACATGGGGCTTGGTTTCCCCAACCATGAGATCATGACCTGAACCAAAATCAAGAGTCAGATGCTTAACCAACTAAGTCACCCAGGTCCCCCAACATGATTATTACTTTATGTAGTGTTTGTGAGAGGGGGAAAAAAAGAGAATTAGGCAATTAAAAACTTGCTTGACATTTGCTAAGGGCTCAATACGTGTTCAATACTGTTTTCATCGTTATTATAAACTTTTTCTACAAAGGGCCAAATAGTAAATATTTGAAAGTTTGTGAGCCATGTTGTATTTCCTTCCTTCCTTCCTTCCTTCCTTCCTTCCTTCCTTCCTTCCTTCCTTCCTTCCTTCCTCCTTTCCTCCCTCCCTCCCTTCTTCTCTCCCTCCCTCCTTCTCTCCTCCTACCCCTCCTAATCCCTGCTTTTTAACCTAATCCTTAAAAATGCAAAAACAAAACACAAACCCAACCAACTTCTACCTCATGGGGCAGTATAAAAATAGGCCATGGGCTGGATTTGACCTGTGGGTCATAGTTTCATGACCCTTCATACAGGTTAAGTTAGGGATAGTTGAAGTTTTATAATATCGATGTGTCTCATCCAATAAAATAATAAATTTCTCCATTATTCAAGTTTTATTGTGGCTCAAAAATTGTTTATATTATAGCTATGCCTGTTTTGTTAGATTTACCCTTAGATATCTTATATCTTAGGTAACTTTTTATAAGCAATTTCCTCCTTTAAAAAATTATTTAAAAAAATCTCATTTTATGGTAGAATACTTTTAGATTTATAGAAAAGTGGCAAAGGTACTACCAACAGTTCCCATATACCTCTCACCTAGTTTCTCCTGCCGCTGTCTTCCTTACTTCTGTCACAAGAAAACAACATTGCTATGTTCTATTTCCTAAATGCCACAGTTTCCTCAGACTCCAGAAGTTTTTCTCTAATGCCCTTTTCCTGTTCATGATTCCATCCTCAGTATCACTTTACATTTAGTCTCCATGTTTCTTTAGCTTCATTTGGTCTTTGACAGTTTCTCAGATTTTGATTTTGATGATTGACCTTGGCAGTTCTGAGAAGAGTTGGTCAGTTGTTTTTTTGAATGTCCCTCAATGAAACTTTATCTTACACTTTACTCATGATTAGATTGAAGTTAATGAAACATTCTTACATTTTTCTCACGATTAGACTGAAGTTATAGTTCTCGTGGAAGACCACAGGAATAAAATACTATTCTCATGTTTATCAACTATCATGATTCACCATGCCATCAACATGATTGATCTCTGAAGATGTTACCCTAGGTCGCCTGCCTGAGGTAAAGTTTGTGAAGTCTCTCCACTCTCAAGTTACTTTTTCTCCCCTTCACATACTCCACTCTTTGGAAGTAGGTCACTAAGCACATCTCATGGTCAAGGAATGAGGAATTAAGCCTTCTTTCCTTGGTGTGGGGGGAATGTCTACAATAAATATTTGGAATTCCTCTTTAAATTTGTCTCCTCTCACACACTTTATATTTATTTATTGTATCCATTATTCATACCACCTTTGATTTATTTTATAGTTGGGGTTATGATGTAATATATTATTTATTTGGTTTTCAAATTGTTCCAGCTTTGTCCGTTGAAAATTCTTTCATTGAAAATTTAACTGCTGTGTCCCATTGAGATGCTTGCATTGTTTTGTATTTTGAGCACTTTCTTACTTTCTGGCATTAAAAGATGCTCCAGGCCTATTTTGTATATTCCTTCCCCAGCCCTAGAATCAACCAGTTCCCTAAATATCTCTGATTCCTTTTCTAGGGGAGTAGTGTTAATAACCAAGATCTGGGCACAGGTTGGGCAATTTTTTAAAAATTAAAATTTCTGATTATTTATGGCACACAAAATCACTGTTGATTTTAACACATTGATATTACAAATAAAATCTCAGATTTAAACTGTTTCGTGTACATCATCCTGCAGATAGTAGTTGATTTACTATATGAATAGTATTGTTTTGGCAATTTTAATTCTGCCTTCCAATTCTTATACCATTTACTTTTTTTTTTTAAGATATATTGTTTTGGATAGCATCTCCAGGACAATGTTAAGCTGTAGCATCTTTGTCATATATCTGATTTTAAATGAATGTTCTACTGCTTCCTGTAAAGTGGTATGTTTTCTGCAAGTTTTTGATAATGCTACTTATCAGGTTAAAGAGGAAATTTTCTATCTCCGATCTGGTAAGAAAAGTAAATAAATCTTATAGGCATCCTAAATATTATCACATGCTTTTCTGAATGTGTGGAGAAGAGCTCATGGATTTTTACTCTTTTTGATCAGTTTATGGGATGAATTACATAAATCGATTTTCTAATGCTAGGACATCCTTGCCTGTCTGAGATACACTCTTTTGGTCAGGATATATATATTTTTTTATTGCTTCATAGAACATGCCAACACTTTATTTTGTATTTTTGCACCTGTGTCCTTAAAGTAAAATCAACCTACTAACCTTTTAAAAAATAATCTGACCTCTTTAATGTCTGTATTCCTATGAGAATTTTACATCTTTTAAAAATATTTTTATAATTTAGGTTGTTCTATAGAAGTCCATTTGGCCCGATTTTTTTCTTAAATTTTTTTTTTTTTCAACGTTTATTTATTTTTGGGACAGAGAGAGACAGAGCATGAACGGGGGAGGGGCAGAGAGAGAGGGAGACACAGAATCGGAAACAGGCTCCAGGCTCTGAGCCATCAGCCCAGAGCCTGACGCGGGGCTCGAACTCCCGGACCGCGAGATCGTGACCTGGCTGAAGTCGGACGCTTAACCGACTGCGCCACCCAGGCGCCCCAACCCGATTTTTTTCATAATTACTAGTTTATAATTATTCATAATACCCATTTACAAGTTTAAAAACTATCTGTAGTTATATTACCTACTTCACTGAAATGTTATTTTGTTGAACTTTCAATCATTTATTTCTGCCCTTTGTAATTCTGCCACATAATTCCCTATTTTTTTTCAAATAACAATTTTTGACATATTAATTTTTCCCTATATTTCAATTCATTTTCTGTCTTATTAAAACTACTTTTATCATTTTCTTCCTACTTTGGTGGTATGTCTGTCTCTTTGTCATAAATAAAATTAGTTTATTTTTTATCTTTATTCTAATGTACTTAAGGTTATCATTTTTATCTGAAGCCTGTTTTAAATTCATTCCACATCTGTAAATAAGTGGTATTTTCATTTTTAAATATGTTATTTCTATTATGATTCTTCTTACAGCAATTTTTAACTGAAGTGTATATGTATGTATATATGTTTTTCTTTTAAACTTGCTCTCTATATTATGTTTTGGGAGCTATCATATCTTTTTTCTGAGTAATTATGTTCATTGAGAATATGCTTTATATATTTTATTTATTTTATTTTATTTTACTTTATTATTTTTGTAATTTGTTTTGTTTTATATATTTTAAACTATTGTGTATTTTTCAGATTTTCTTTGTACCCTGGGACCTCATCAGGTGCTAAAAGTTCCATATATGCATGGATTCAATCTACATTCTTTCAGATGTTGAAGAAAAAGTTTCTTGCCGTAACTGTGGTAGTCTCTCTGTATGTTCTACACCAGTCCAGGCTTTGCAGCCAGGCTTACTGGTACATAATCTGGTTTCATCCATGATTACATGTGTGAGCTCAGACTGAGCATTTAAACTTTCATCCACCTCAGTGTCCTCCTGTGCACTATGAACCTTCCTGTTGGGTTTTAATAAGTATTGAGCAAGTTAATGTGTGTGAAGTACCCATGGGCTTGCCCGGAATATATCAGGAGACATAGTGCACACCATTCCACATTTCAAGGGCTCAGAAATACATCTTCCTGGTGAATTCTTCCTTTTCTCATTGTGCATAATGATGTTCTTTGTCACTACAAAATGCTTTTTTTCCTTCATTTTGTCTAGTGTTGCTCTCATTTATAAGTAACCGCTTACTGTATTTTCCCATTTTTGCTTTTAATCTTACATTGTTCAGAGTTGTCTGTTTTAAAGCTATGTGTATACATACACACATTTCAATTAAGCATGTATTTTTAAGGGTAGATTTTCTTTGCGTATTTTGGTTACTAATATTTTGAAATTTATTTTTGCTCTGTCTGTGCTTCTGTTGCACACGCTTATTCATTTTTCCCCTCTCCTTTCTGGCTATGTATTCACTGGTGACACTTTCTTTATTAACTTTTATTCGCTCTCTTTCTTTCCACTAGTTTAGAAGCAATACCTCATATTTATGTGATTTTAATGTTGATGTGTATATTTTTAACATGAATATTTGGCATGGAAACACCTAAGAGAACATACCACTCCACTCTCCTTTCTGATAACATCTGGCATTTAGATTAGTTTAACCCCAGTGGCTCTTCTCACATACAGCATGTTATTGTTGTCCTTCATTTTACCTCCACCTTGAATTTAATCTCCTCCACAGTTCCTGCTATTAATATTGATATATACAGTTAATTATACATACATTTCCCTATATGACTATCAATTCCTTTGCTCATAATTGTTATTTTCCTGTGTTTTCTAATGAGTTTTCTTTTTTCTCTTCTTGAATTATACCTTTGCGGTGGTTCTTTGGAAAAAGGATAAACTCTATCTTGTTTTATCTTTTACTTTGTCATCTTTCTTCCATGGTAGTTAATATGGCTGGCAGTTATTTTTCTCAACAAATTAAAAACATAATGTCATTGGGGCGCCTGGGTGGCGCAGTCGGTTAAGCGTCTGACTTCAGCCAGGTCACGATCTCGCGGTCCGGGAGTTCGAGCCCCGCGTCAGGCTCTGGGCTGATGGCTCAGAGCCTGGAGCCTGTTTCCGATTCTGTGTCTCCCTCTCTCTCTGCCCCTCCCCCGTTCATGCTCTGTCTCTCTCTGTCCCAAAAATAAATAAACGTTGAAAAAAAAAAAAAAACAAAAAAACATAATGTCATTGTTTCCTGACCTTTATACTGAAGGTGGGGAGTCTGCTCTCAGTCTCATTGTTATTAATTTGTAGAGGATATATCTTTTATTTCTAGTTACTTTAAAATTTTCATTTAGTGTTTGATAGTCTAGAGTTTCATAATAGTGTGCTTATATATAGATAGCAAGAAACAAAAGGACATACGTGGCTCTCATTTCATTAGGTAATATTTTTTTAAGCCAGCACACTATGAAGTTATAATTCTTGGCAATTATCTTTGAATTTATGGCTAATTAAGTAATATGCTTAAAGGCAAATATTCCATGGAAACATATAATTACGCTAAAAAACATCCTTTGTATATTAAATTTCCCAAGATTTTTATTGTTATAGATTGAATTTAAGAAACACTGCAGGATGCCTGGGTGGCTCAGTTGGTTAAGGATCTGACTCTTGACTTTGGCTCAGGTTATGATCTCTCAGGTCTGCAAGATTGAGTCCCGCATTGGGCTCTGCACTGGGCGTGAAGTCTGCTTGAGATTCTCTCTCCCCCTCCCTCTCCCACTGCCCCTCCCCCACTTGTGCTCTCTCTTTCTTTAACAAAATAAACACTACCAAATGTTGGCAAAGTTTCAGTTAAATATAAAACCTCATGTACAACTCAGGAGATAACAGTCATTAAAACATCTCTTTAGGGCAATTTGGTACCATATGGAAAAATGTGAAAATATATTCATATAAATTAACTGAGGAATTCAACTTCTAATAATTTTTCATAATGATAATTTTATTCAGAGGACTATGAAAAAAGATATATAACATAATTTTTAATAAAATAGCAAACAAACAGGAATTAGCATGCTTAAAACTTAATGGCATGTCTATATAATGTCTATATATAACCTTAAAATGCATTGCCCAACAATGTGATTTTTTTTTTTTTTTACCTAACAGTGTTTTCATTCTTCACTCACTGTAATAATATGGTTATTAAAGTAATGTTTTCAAGGAACTTCATGTGAGATGAAATAGCTCATATTACAAAAATTAACTTATAAGACAATATACACACAATGAGGTAAAAATGTAGTCGAACTGATTAAACATAAGAAGTAGATAAAATATACTAACTAGTGGCAGATTTAGTGTTTGGATAATATTATGAATATTTATAAAAAATTTTTTTCTGAAGTTTCTTAGCTTATTACATGAAATACTCATATGATCAGGTAAAGCAATTATTCTAAATGGGAGGAATATAAGAAATGTAGCAAAAGTAGATGTAAACTAGATGTATGTAGTATAGAGTGTAAATAATAACAATTGTTATTATTAATTTCTGAGAACATCAAAGAAATAGAGATTTCTAAGTGACCAATTTCAGCCTTAGGAAAATAAGATTTTCTAAGCATGTGACATACACCAAAGGCAGAAAGGGAAATATTGATAAACTTGATTGCATGAAATTTTAAATCTCTTGTATAGATAGATAATATAATAAACGAAGCTGACGGACTAACAAACCAGAAAAAAGTTGACAACCCTATGACAGCAAGAAGGCAAATTGTTTTAACATAAAACATCTCTTAGAACTAAGAGAAAGTTAGACCAGTAGTAAAATTAACATATGTAAATAGCCAAGAACCATACAAAATTGCGACGTCACTCATCAGTAACTAAATGCAAATGATAATAAATACATGCCATCTCTCTCCATATGGCAAGTAAACTGAAAAATGGTATTAATAAGTAAATGTGGATAGGAACTTGGAAGAAGAGCTGATTCTTACAATGTTTTGATGAACATGCAAGTTGCCATAACTTTTTAGGTTGATGATTTAGTGGTATTTTGAAAAAACAATATTCAATCAACTGATTTCTGATAGTTACTCTACAGTCATGCATCCACATTTTGGCACAAAAAAAGAATGTTTAAGATCATTCTTATTTTCTTATGACAGGATGATGGACTTTTGGGGAAATTTATATAATTTATAATATAATATGTAACATACAATAAAAATATAAGGCATTTCACTTTCTCAGCTGGAATAATAAGCTATAGGATATAATTCTTGTGTATTGTTATCATGTGATATGAATATCTACTGAGATACTTTCAGAGTAAGAATATTTGTGTGAGGAGCACATTTTACTACTGTCTTTTAAGTAATGGTAAAGACTCAAGTATCAAGTTTATTATATACTGTGAAGATTTGTCTGTGTTAAATCTGTGGCAAACAGGAAAATATGGCAGAATTTCAAGTTAAATGTAAAATATTTATTAAAATATGTTTTGTTCTCTCAGCAGATATTTTATCACCAATTAGCATGCTTAATGTATTTGCACATTTTCTAACCTAAAGGAAGTAAAAGTAATTTATTTTTAGCCATGTAAGTTCTCCAAAAGCTCACCCTTGTGAGCATCAGAGAGTTATGAGCTCAGAAGAAAGTGCCTGTGTTATCCCTAAAACAATGGATTCATGAGTTAACTCCCAGAAATTACAAATCAGTGGTCCTGGAAGATGCCCAAAGACCTAACTATTCACAAACACCCTGTGTGATTCTGGGGCAAGCACCCCCAGACTATACTCTGAAAAACACTGGCAGTAGCATTCGTCCTTTGCATAAGTCCTGGCAATGTTAATCCATTTTTATTACCCCATAATCTGCCTCATGAGGTAGGCAAAAATAATCAGGAACATATTCTCACAACAGTGGCCACAAAATGACCTTTTACCTAAAACGGTTTAAGTTGGAAATCATGTCACTGCTATATATTCTCCTCACATCACTGTAGATTAGAATAAAGTTATCTTATTAAAAGCATAAAGGGATATTTTTTTTTTTAATTGAAATCTAAGTATACAACAGATCTAATTTCAAGATGGGTCAACTGGTAAAGTACTAGCCATACCAAAACCTACATCCGTCATACCATTAGACCTTATCCTATTACATGGTTGCTTTTGCTGTTTAAGAAACTGATTTGACTAGAACCCTCTGCTACAAAACATCCTGCTGAAAAAAAAAAAAGGCAGATTCTTCATTTGGAAACATAAACTGTGAAATTCCCTCAGTTTCTAATTATACTGGCTTGTGTGTTCACAAGGAATAGGGAGAATGTTTGATATATTTCTGTACTTCAAATTAAGTTTTGGAATATTTATCCTAATTTCATGTTTCATAACTTAATGTGAAATGACTGAGAAAATTACAGATCGTGTTAACTACACACAATGCAGTGATAGTTTTAAAAACCTTCAATTTAGATTTTGTACACTTCAGATCGGGTCCCATATTCATTAAAATTATTAAAAATTACCTGACTTTCTGACCTCTACTCTGTCCCTTTTTAAATCATCTTGCTTTCTTCCTCTTCTCACAGGTACATTTTCCCTATGTGGCTCTCTGCATTCTTTGTGCTACTGTTGGGTTTTCTTTTTTTTTTTTTCTTTTAAGTTTATTTATTTATTTTGAGAGAGAGAGAGAGTACATGTGAGCAGGGTAGGGGCAGAGAGAGAGGAAGAGAGAGAATCCCGAGAAGGCTCTGTGCTGTCAGTGCAGAGCCTGACACAGGGCTTGACCCCAGGAACCATGAGATCATGACCTGAGCAGAAATCAAGAGTTGGAATCTCAACCACTGAGACATCCGGGTTCTTCTGTTTGGATTTTCTAGTAAGGCCTTTCATGCCTTTCTCATATGTCATTCTTTTCTTCTCTGCTATTCTGAGAATCATGGCATAGAATCTACTTCCTAATGTTTTGCTTTTTGTATTACAACACAAAAGGCAGTCAAAGAAAGAGCTGGTAATCTAGATGCTTGCAACTTCATAATTATAGTTACTATAAAAATAAATATGGCTATATTAATGGAGTCTGTATTACGTATGTGTGTGTGTGTGTGCGCGCGCGCGTGCCAGACACTGTTCTAAGCAACTTATGTATGCTATCTTATTTACCCAACACAAAAATTCTGATATTCCCTTGACATAGATAAAGAAATGGAGGCCAGAGATACTAATCACTTGCTCAATAGATAGCATATAAGTGATGGAGTTGGGGCTGTAGCTCCACCAGTCTGATTCTGAAATCCCTAACTGGTGATTTCTCAAAGATTGGTTCCTGGAAGACCAGCATCAACATTACCTTCAAACCTGTTAGAAATGTAAATGAGCAGATCCACCCCAGATCTACTGAGTCATAAACCCTGAAAGTAGAGTTCAGCCTGTGCTTTGACAAGCCCTCCAAGGGATTCTGATGCAAGATCAAATATGAAGACCATGACGGTCAGCTGTACTGTTTCAGTGCTTCATTTAACAAGAGCTGGTTGTAAATGAATGACAAGAAATATGCTAGAAGAAATAAGCTACTGCTGGCTCTTTTATTGTTACTCTTAATATTTGTATTTTGTTGAACAGCATGTTTTATAATTCACTACATCAGTTGTTCAACTAAGGGCTTAATATTCATTAAGACTTTTCAGTATACAAGAAATTAGACTGTACGAAAGAGCAAGAAACATATAAGACATTGTCATTTCCCTCAAAGATCTTGTGATATAATTAGGGAGATAAAATGATAAAACAGAGATCACTAAAAACACTATATGAACTTTGATGGCTTAGTTTAGAATGTGGCCTCTTGAATTAGAAAACTGGGCTTGAATCTCTATTCCAGCTTTGATTAGCTGTGTGACTTTATCTGAATTATCTTACTGTTCCAATACCGAGTTTCTCAATCTTCCTTAAAAGAACTTAAGAAATTAAGTCACTATGAAAAAGTGAGTGTTTTGTACAATGTCTAACATATATTAAACTCCCAATAAATGTTAATTATTGCTACTTCTCCCCCTACGTTCAGGAGACTGAAAGATCACTGAAGACTAGTGTGTTTAAGGAAAAGATTAAAGAAAAAATGGGTCCTAAGTTCAGCAATATCTATCTTTATCCCCCTTAGTGACAAGCAAAATAAATTGGTAACAAGAGAAATTTGAAAGAATATTTCTAGGAAAGTGGATAAACCAGTTTTGATGATGCAATAGACTGGTGAAGGGAATTTGATGCAGATACAGCAAGCTCAGATTTAAAGCTAATATACATGGGCTTTACCTTACTGTAAAGTGAAATTCATCTCTACTAAGGACAAATTTCACATGTTATACACATCATGTATGCTACAGCAAAACTATGAAAATTATAATTCTCAAGTCTTAAGCATTGACAAAGATCTAATAATCTCTCAATTATACTGGACTTCTTTTAATCCTCTAAATACCATACCCAGTAAAAGGGCTCATAGGAAGGAAACACAGAGTGAAGAATGAAAACACTGTTAGGTAAAAAAAAAAAATCACATTGTTGGGCAATGCGTTTTAAGAGGTAACAATCACAGTAGGATCTCGGTAGGCTAAAATTTGAGCCTGAGAAACAGATCAAGGGATAACAGAAAATAGATTATTTCAAAAGGGATCAGAGTATATTGCACTCTAATGACCCATCTGGTTTTATAAATTCCATTAATAATTCTAACTGTACATTTCTCAACCTTTTATCCTTAAGGCTTAGGCAAAATTAAGTTAACTAACAACAACATTAACAATAGGAAAGGGAATGGAATTGTGTTTACTGTGGTTCCAAAGAGATTTCTGAAGTAGATTCACTGGCAGGGAACAAATCCTCTTAGCTATTGCTGACTTCAAAAACGTTTGTGTAGTGTAATTCTTTGCTCCTCGATTAACCATCTCACTGACTGACTACTTGGGCAGTTGTCCTATGGTAATGATGAGCTTTAAAATAGGAGTAATTTTCTAACAAAACACTTCAGATGGAATAGGCATGATTTATGATATTCTTAAAATGATCAGAAGGATTAAAACAAGCTTTGAAAATGTATAGATCTCAAACTTTCTCACTTCACTCATAATACCAGATGAACCAAGGTAATAAGTAAACTCTATTAATCTTAAAAATAAAGATATAGAATATACTTAAAATATTACATAGAAAAGTTTTAGAAGGTCTGGTGTAGAAGATAATTTCCAGAGAAAGTATTTGAAGATATGCTACTGAAACTAACTCCTCATCAAATTGTCCTAAAACCATCAAAAGACAAGAGAGAAGAAATAGCAGTTTTAGAGAGGTTATATCAGTAAGTTATCAGACATGAGTAAGAGTGACTGATTGCATATATCTATAGAACTATTTGATCTTAGCAGTTTTATACACTGAACATTATTGACTCCTGACAAGATGATTACGTAAATTCAGTGCCTATAATAAGTCAATAGAACAAAGATATTTTGTAATTGGAAGGTGGTTATTATTTCCACTCCATTTTAAGGCCTCACTCATATACATTATTTTTCAGTGTGCTCTACTGTATTTAACTCCTAGTGGTGCTATGGAATGGTTTTATGACCAAGAAGCAGGTAATATTCCTGCACGAACATTAATTTTCTTACCTATGCAATTGAGGATAGTGTAGTATTCCTCATAGAGATGCTTTAGGAATTAGAGCAAAAGTATATATGGAAATGCCTGGACTTTTAATAGCTATTATATAGAACCAGATTTGGTTGATTATGGCATGTTTCTGCTTTTTCCTTAGGAAAGAAGAAATATATTAATTTTTATATGCATGTTGATTTATATATGAAGGTGAATTTTCTAAGTTTTTTGTTATTGTTGTTTTTTTTTTTTTAATTTTTTTTTTCAACGTTTATTTATTTTTGGGACAGAGAGAGACAGAGCATGAACGGGGGAGGGGCAGAGAGAGAGGGAGACACAGAATCGGTAACAGGCTCCAGGTTCTGAGCCATCAGCCCAGAGCCTGACGCCGGGCTTGAACTCACGGACCGCGAGATTGTGACCTGGCTGAAGTCGGACGCTTAACCGACTGCGCCACCCAGGCGCCCCATATTGTTGTTGTTTTTGATTTTGGTTTGTTTATGAGGACTGTTGGGAGAGTATTCTCCATGGATCCCACATGTTTCTGCAGGTCTTCTAAGCAAAGGACAGGTTTCTTTGCTATCTAGGACATCTCCATTTGGGGCAAAGTTGTGCAGGTCTGTAAGTTAGTCCTCTTTAAAACATTGGAGCTGTTGGGGGCACCTGGATGGCTCAGTTGGCTAAGTGTCCGATTTCAGCTCAGGTCATGATCTCACAGTTTGTCAGTTCCAGCCCCATGTTGTGTTCTGTGCTGACAGCTCAGAACCTAGAGCCTACTTCGGATTCTGTTTCTCCCTCTCTCTCTGCCCCTTCCCTGTTTGCGCTCTGTCTCTCTCTCTCAAAAATAAACAAACTTAAAAACCATAAAATACAAGATTGGTGCTGCCTAAGCTTATTTCTTAAGCTGTCACACAAACTGATCGCATACTCATCATCAAACTGGACAACTCTGCATTACCCCATGGAGTATCGGGGTCAAGAGAAGCCATGTGAGAATGAAGCTTATGCTGTGTACTGTGCCCTGGGTCCTCATGCCCCTTCTGCTGGCTCCCACGAAGGTGTGGCAGGCTAACCTGTTAGCTCTCAAGCAAGGTAACTTCTCAGGCCCTTCACAGTATGCAACAATGACTAGCTTACCCAAAGGGAAGTCATGCCACCTGATCAGATAAATTATGTAAAAACTAGGGACATGGTAATGAGTTGGAAAGCATAAGGCTAACAGTTAATAAAATTACTTCACCGTGTTATGTTTCTGAATAGAGATCATCATATTAAAATGTCCTCAAACTTGAATTTCATACCACTTCACTTGACAGAGAGACAAAAATACGATACGGGATATTTACAATGGTTCTCTACTTGGTATTTTCACAGGGCCTGGGGTAAGATCAGGTCCTTGTTCTTTTTCTGCTCAAATTATTCTTTTGATGCAGCCTTTTTGTTCCTGACTGGATGAAGGCCTTTGCTGTAGCTGCGTGGTGAATTGATTTACCCGACGGTGTAATGGAAGACTAAGGGACATGCCCATGTTCAGGAAAGGAAGAGTCAGATTAGTAGCTTCAGTCTTCAAAAATAAAAAAAAGTAAGGGTGTCTGAAAGTGAACAGTCATTCAGGTCCTGTGAGTAGAGAAGTGAATGAAATGAATCTTCACAGAAAAGATGAGATTAGATATAGAATGTTAAAGCTGGATCAGACCATAAATATAATCTAGTCCAAGTCTAGAGAGATTCGGTCACTTGTCCAAGGTCACACTGTGCAGTCGGTAGCACACAGATCTCATAGCTACAAGGCCAGCATATTTCTCTACACCAGACATTCAAAAATGTGACAGTAATACAGATGGAGTTTGTAGCCCCTGGGCTGGGGAAAATAAATCTGAGAGAGTTTCTCTTCTTCATTCATTATCTCTTTCTTTCATTTTGTGGGGCCATTATTTTTCATGCAGTTGTATTACAGGTTCATGTAATGTAGCCATTTTGAGATTTATAAATATTGTTTCTCACCAAGGTCAATTTATAAAGTTCCATTTCTATTACAACTATTTATAGATCAAATAATTTATAGCAAATGTTAAAAAGTATTATTTATGAAATAGTAGTGACTTCGTTTGGTGTCAGTTGTATTCCAAATTTGGAACTTAGTTGGATGTTTTCTCTTTTGTCAACATTTCCCAAGGCAAGCATGTTGGTGAATGTTTTTTATGTCAGTAATTCATTTTGTATTCATTAATTCATTTCAGTGAAATAAATAAATGTTTCAATGAGTATATAAATGAATATGTAAAAATAGTAAATATTTATATGTGCTCTTTTATATAAATATACATAGTTCATTGTATATATTTTTAGTTTAAATTTCCATGTATAAGCAGAAGGGTTTTGTAAACAGTCATTTGGGTAACACAAATACCAATTCATGTTATATAACCATTTCATTAGAAGTTAGAACATACTGCAAAGTTCCAAGGATATAATTGATTTTATAGAGTTAGGTACTGAGTTATGGAGAATTTCCCACAATGTCCATCAAAATGCTGGTGCATTCATAAGTATCTTAAAATTTATAAAAAGTAAGTGTAAATGAGCATGAAAAAAAATACCAAGTAAACATTTCACTATCTTTCAAAGTATCAGTGTTTAAATAAGTGCCAATCACATTGCCATTCCAAATTAGATGAACTGAACTGTTACTGTAACTGTATTTTAACATACTTAAAGAAGAATAAAGAATTCAAAGAGCCGAAAACTGCATGTTTTTGTTCCAAAATGAAATCTGGAAAATCTAAGGGACTGAATTACTTATCAAACTCCACCTGCAGGATAGATACTAAAGATTTTCCTAAAACCGGGTCCATAACAAAAGGTGCACAGGGTTGTGATAAGGTAGAACCATTCAACTGTGTTAAAAAGCCTAAGTAACTAATAGGTAGATAATTTCAAACAGGTGATTATTTACTACTCCCCTCTTTGTTTAGGTAGAGTAACAAAACACAGAAGTGATTTAAAATGCCTTGATATTTGTGAATCCTTAAATGCTATCTGGTTCCCAAAGTGAAGTGATACTTTATTTCCCAGGTGATCATCTTATAAAGACATACTTTTGGGGCACCTGGGTGGCTCAGACAGTTAAGCATCTGACTCTTGATTTGGGTCAGGTCATCATCTCAGGGTGCTGAGACAGAGACCTGCATCCAGCTCGTGCTGAGCGTGTAGACTGCTTGGGTACTTGGGATTCCCTGTCTCCCTCTCTCTCTGCCCCTTCCTCTGCCCATGCTCCCTCTCTCAAAAAAAAAAAAAAAAAAAAAAGGCTGATACTTTCCTAAACTCAAACCACCTACCACCAAAAGGAACCTAAAACTTCTATTACAAGATGGTACTGCCAATAAGCTAACAACCCCCCACTTATCCCATCACTCCACAAGAAGAAACAATTCTCTGCCTGAACAAAATACAAACAAGAGCTCTCTTTCCTATCCTTCTTTCTTTCTTTCCTTCCTTCCTTCCTTCCTTCCTTCCTTCCTTCCTTCCTTCCTTCCTTCCTTCCTTCCTTCCTAACTTCTGTTCCTCTCCTAATACATGTCTGACTCTGTGCTAGGTTTTGTGAATTCAATGGGGAGCCTTTATGGAAATCATCATTATGAAAGACAACAGTTCAATGACTATTTTGGTGCTACATGAGTAAGAGAGGCCCCTGCACTGAGTCTTGGGCTTTAGAGGGCACAGCATATCCCAAACACATACACAACATGCACTAAAGAATATAGCTACCTTGTCACTCAAAATTTACCATTAAGGTCCAACACCGGAAAACTCTTAATTCTAAACATGCACTTTACAGTAATACTGTTTAGACCCCAGGGACCTCTTCACATTTTTGCCCAATTCCTTCTAACCATGAAACAACTGTAACTGACTGCTATAACAATGTGTGTATTGTATGGCACTGGAAGATGGATGATGTTTTAGACAGACACTGTCGAGAAAACTGAGCAGTGGATGGGCTTAGCTAAGAGGTAATGTTAGCATGAAGGCAATAGCTCCTTGCATAGTGAAATATCATTTTCCAGAAAGCAGAAAGGTGGAACATCCATTTTTCTCTTATTATTTCATTTTGTGCTTCCAGTATTACTCACACATTATTGCAATTTTCATATGAGCTGCACATAGCAGTTGAGAATCATTTTTCAGTACAAAATAATTCATATCACTGGTAAATTAGTATATATGATGGTTCATACATAATATGTGTGAAGCATGATCCCTGTTCTTAACATTGGCAATCAGAATGTTCTTTATATTCTAGAATGCTAAAGTTCCAAATAGTTTTATTATTATAAAAATGTTATAAATTTGACATAAATTTTCAAAGTGCTCAATAAAACAATCTTGATAAAAACATCATTTAAAATTTTGATTTATAGTAATTAAAATTAAGAGACAAAAATCATAAAATATTATTTTGAATAATTTAAAATAAAAATGTTATTGTTTTAAGAATATTTTTTGATATTTATATGTTTAATAAAATATATCCAATTCTATATACTTTGTAAGCAAATCCTATTTTAATTTTTAATCCTTTGGGGCATTGAAAATGAGTACAAAGACTGCTAGGAACAGGAAATTCAAATATGCAGCACAGAGAAGAAAAAAAATGAAAACAAAAGGAAATATATAATCTTCAGAGAGGCTACCTGTTTAAATTTTAAAACTTGAGACAGTGAAATGGAGCATATTTTTGTGGAACATGACCTACTTAAAATTGCAATCAGGACATTACAAATTCTTTATTAATGAATATTTAATTACTTAACTGATCGAAACAGTGAAACTGAGCAAAAAAAAAATTTATTCTCATGAAATCCACTGCTTGAATAGGTCAGATGATAGCTTTATAACTTTATATTCTTTACTAGTTGAAGATTTAATTACCCATAGAAACAATGGAAATGTATGTGTGCTTCTATTTGCATATATTTGCTTGTGTATGCATAAAGTGTTTCTGGAAGGGCACAAGGGAAACTGACAATGGTTATCTTGGGAAGGGAAGTAGGTGACTGGGAGGATGGAGCAGATGCTTTCTATACTTTTTTTTAAGTAATTTTTAAAAATTTACTTATTTATATATTTTGAGAGAAAGAGCAAAAGAGAGAGAACGAGGTGGGGGAGGGGCAGAGAAAGGGAGAGAGAGAATCCCAAGCAAGCTCAGCACCGTCAGTGCAGAGCCTGATGCAAGGCTTGAACCCACGAACTGTGAGAGCATGACCTGAGCAGAAACTAAGAGTCGGCCACTTAACTGACTAAGCTACCCAGGCAGGTGCCCCTCTCTACACTTTTTGAACACTGTGTATATGTTATCTATTAAAACATAAATTGTTTTTAAATAAAATATTTTTTAAAAGACCTTGATTAAAGGTAAGGAAATTATTTCTCAGGTCATGTTAGTTCACTTCTGTCTTCATTGCATATTAAAAAAAAGATTATAGCCTCTAATTCTGTACAGTATTTAAACAAATAATTGGATGTCATTTACCTAGCGCATTAAGAACTGTGCTGCCAACGAATAATCAAAGGTGGGCAAAACATAAAGGCTGACTAAGAGACTTACTTTAGTTTTGCTGCTATAACTTTTCAAAAACACTCATTTCACCCGACCTGCTGCCCTGACATATTATTAAACTAAAAATCGCTGTCTTCATTCAACATACTTTAAAAATGTGTCAAACAGTGTGTATTAAAGTTAAAAAAGACACAGTCCCTTTTCCCAGAGCACAGAATCAACCAGGGATACTAACGGGAAAAAAAGGCAGTTGCAGTACTATTTGATAATTGTCAGAAAGTGCTAAAACTGGAACACTATGGGATCACACAAGAGAAAGGGCATATAACTCAGACTGGTGTGCAGGAGCTAACCAAAGGAGGAAGTGATGGTTGGAGAAGATCTTTTCAGCAGAGGAATGAAGACAGAATGAGGTTGACTGTAGGTGGAGTTTAATTTACAATGAATAGGGGCGCCTGGGTGGCGCAGTCGGTTGGGCGTCCGACTTCAGCCAGGTCACGATCTCGCGGTCCGTGAGTTCAAGCCCCGCGTCAGGCTCTGGGCTGATGGCTCAGAGCCTGGAGCCTGTTTCCGATTCTGTGTCTCCCTCTCTCTCTGCCCCTCCCCCGTTCATGCTCTGTCTCTCTCTGTCCCAAAAATAAATAAACGTTGAAAAAAAAAAATTAAAAAAAAAAAAAAAAAATTTACAATGAATAAACTGGAGTGGAAGGCTGGTGCTAGATCACCTAGGGCTTTACCCTGCAGTGTTTACTAAGGAGCTTAAATTTTATCCAGAGGGCTCTGGGGAATCATTGACAAGTTTTTAGCAGGCAAGTCACTGCGATCAGATTTGTGTTTTAGAACAATCACTTTTCTACTGGGTGGAGAAAAGATTGGCCAGAGACAATTAGGAGACTATTGGAATTATTACAGTGGGAATGATTATGGTGTAAGGAGGAAGGTCCAGTAGAGACTGAGATGAATATACAGAATTACTTGTTGACTGACTTGTTTGGGGGTTGACACATTGGGGATTAGTGGGCTTCCTACAGTCCAGTTTGCCAGATTTATCAAGTAAAAATACAGGATGCCCAGTTAAATGTGAATTTTATTTTTTATTTATTTATTTATTTTTAGTTTTTTTTTTTTTTTAACGTTTATTTATTATTTTTGGGACAGAGAGAGACAGAGCATGAACGGGGGAGGGGCAGAGAGAGGGAGACACAGAATCAGAAACAGGCTCCAGGCTCCGAGCCATCAGCCCAGAGCCCGACGCGGGGCTCGAACTCACGGACCGCGAGATCGTGACCTGGCTGAAGTTGGACGCTTAACCGACTGCGCCACCCAGGCGCCCCAAATGTGAATTTTAGATAAACAGTTTATTAATATAATATGCCCCTTGCAAGTTTGGGGCATTATACCAAAAAAGTATTCATTTTTTAAATCTCAAATTCAAATTTAACTAGGAGTCCTGTATTTAATCTGGCAACCATACTGCAGTGAAGTATTGGAGATAGTATCTCTATTTTTAAAACATTCAGGAACTCTTCTATCTTCTATCACAGATACAGGTTTATGTTTCATTTAACACAATTCATAATTTTAAATCAAGAATACCAGAAAAATCAAATCCAGGGCAAGAAAAGACTAGAGGAAAGGAAAGCTAATTGTGTAAAAATAAAATCGATTTAAATAAAAAATTCAAGGAAATTATCTTTATTCTGTTATAATACCTCTGGATTCCATCCAGATTCTCACGAAGGAAAGTAAAGAATTATCATGATATTTGTGACAATCAATGTCCCCATATCAGTGTTTTCTTGGTCTCTTCCTTATTGCTAGTTTATTTGCTTTTGCTTTGGGGGAAAGAGTTACTGAGAGTTAATATCTGAGAAAATACTAGTCTTAAGCTTTACATGTATACACTCATTGAATTATTAAAGCAATTAAGGAGGTAGGTATTAATATTATCCTAGCTTTAAGATATCTATTCTCTACGAAAAAGGCTCAGAAAGGTTAAAAATTGGCCTGACATCACATAGCTAGATCCCAAGGTAGCCAGTGTGTGAATTTAGATCATTTTGACTGTAATACAAATTCACTTGAAAATACCACCTCATCTATAACTTCTCTCAAGTTCCTTCAGTTAACTTACAGAATTTTGTAAGTTGATAATTATTAATAAGTTGTTCTGATACTTCCTTCATATTTAGGTTGCTCTCTCTGAAAATTTATTGAATCTAACATAACCTTGTGTTGATACTAAAATGTATTTGCTCCATGTCTACGCACAGACAAATAAGACTACCGGCTGGCACTGGTTGCAAAACTTAACTTCCATGCTTTAAGTCCACTGGGCCAAGACCTTATCTCGAATTATTTAAAGCACTCACAAAATGCGTGGATGCTTTAGCATTCACTTAATAAATATCCATTCAGTATCATATCAGTTTTTCTCATGTTGTTGTTGTTGTTTTTCCTCTTAAGTGATTTGGTTTCCCTCCTAATTTTTGCCACTTTTAAAATAATTAGATACCAACCGGTATGTTTCTATAATATTTGCTGAGAGAGAAGAAGTCAATTTTGCTCATTATTAATCATTTCATATGTTTCATGTCTTGTAATTGATATTTGTACTGAAACATTTCTTTGAACATTATTAAAATCAGGATGAAGTTTTGAATCATTTAGATTCTATCATTAGGACATGCATAATTTTTTTTTTTAATTTATTTTTTTTTTCAACGTTTATTTATTTTTGGGACAGAGAGAGACAGAGCATGAACAGGGGAGGGGCAGAGAGAGAGAGGGAGACACAGAATCGGAAACAGGCTCCAGGCTCCGAGCCATCAGCCCAGAGCCCGACGCGGGGCTCGAACTCACGGACCGCGAGATCGTGACCTGGCTGAAGTCGGACGCTTAACCGACTGCGCCACCCAGGCGCCCCAGGACATGCATAATTTTGTTGGTTTATATATTAAAGCAACCAAAATGACTTATGCACATTAAAGACTGGTTAACATTTCAAAGGCTGACACATAAAAAAGTCTCACAAACATGTATAAGCATGTGTGTGTGTATACACACACCCACCCATCTATGAATACATATTCTACATTTACCTTCAGCAGGAGAGTAATCTCTACAGCTACTGACTCAATAGACTTTGTTTATGCTCTCCTTGTGGCATTCATCATTTTTTGAGCTTGTATTCAAGCTATTTATGCATATTTCCCATCTCCCCTAAGAGTTTTACAGGTAGGAACTGTGTTTAGTTCATCTTTATGTCTCCCACAGTGCCTACGCACAGCCCTGCATACTGTTAGCACTTGTTAAATGTTTGGTAAATGAATGACAAAAATAAATAAATTTAGTTTACTTGATCCCTCAGTCTAAAAAAGTTTTTTATGGAAACGCAATAAAACTTGTCCCCATAAAAGCTTTTTTCCCCCAGACCTTTTATTTCTTGCAGTGTATTTCCCAGAACTAAACTTATTTTTTTAATCAATAAAGAACCACCTTTTACTGCAGATGTGAGGTTAAAAAGGGATTTAAGATGAAAATAGAAAATACATGAGATTTATTATCCTGCCTTCTGATTATAGGATCCTTCAGTATTGTCCAGTGAAGCATAACAGTATCGGTTCCTGATATAGTAACTTAACTGAATAATCTAAGAATGCCAAAGATCAAAGGCTTTTTCCATAGAATGTGTTCAGAGAATGGTGATAGCTTCACAATAGGCAACTAAAACTCCCCTTCCTTTGATATTAGAAGTTGACTGAAATGAACAAAGATTTATGAAAGTAGAGAAAACTTTCATCAGCACTACTAATAGAGAAGGAAGATAGCCACTTTTGAAATCTTCAAGGGATCTCCGCTTAATTCAACTGAAATGGAACCAAACTGAAGGGCAGTCATTTGCTATCTGAAAAAGCAATGCAAGCTACTGCTGAATAAGTGGGAAAAAATGCCAAAAGAATCCCTTAAATGTGCCATAATTTGGAAAGGTGAGAACTGGAGGGAAAGAATGAAACTACTCCTCTAGGAACTTCTTTAGCCATGTCAGATAAGGCAAAAAAAACTTTTCCAAGTCAGCTGACCTGTTAGGCTCTAGTGTAAATGTGGCCACACTAAACTGAAATCAGTTAAGGTTCTTTTTTTCTACAGATTCCCTCTTTTGATACAGACCCCTCTCTTGATGCTGCCAGCATTAACAGAGAAGGAGGCAGGGCACATGACCCCTTATTTCTGGAATACAGATAAGTAAAACAGAAAAGCTGGTCCCTAGAAGGATAAAGATGAAAGTCAAGCTTCAAAGTACCCCTATTGGGATTGCCTATGGCAATCCTACTCTTGGTTTCCAGATCATTGACTCAACAAATAAAGTTGTATCAGTCAGTTGTGAATCTCCAAATGGAATATCTTAGCAACAGAGGTGTTAAGAGTGAAGAGATCTGAACTAGTTCACTTACACTATTTTCAGGTGAAAATAAAATCAATAAATATGGAGCATTTTCCTTCTTCAATAATAAAAACAAATGGAACCATGCATTTTCTTCTACAAAAAGAAAAGCCACATTCATGAAGTAAAATAGTATACAATATAAAAACATAGCACACAGACAATTTGTACAGGCTTGACTTCCATTAAAATTACTGAAAAATAGGGGCACTTCAGTGGCTCAGTTGGTTAAACATCCGACTTTGGCTCAGGTCATGATCTCATGGTTTGTGGGTTCGAGCCCCACATCGGGCTCTGGGCTGGCAGCTCAGAGCCTGGAGCCTGCTTCAGATTCTGTCTCTGTCTCTCTCCCTTCCCCAACTCACATTCTGTCTCTGTCTTTCAAAAATGAGTAAATGTTAAAAATTTTTTTTTAATTATTGAAAAATATGGTCTGTAAGCTTAGGAGGGAAAAAAGTTTTGCAAACACCCTTGTGACATGCAAAAGTGCAGATATATTTTGTTTCCAGAAGGAAAAAGCCCAGAATGTTTTATACTTTAATTTGATTCAATTTTAAATATTTTATTAACAACCTTGGTTAAATTATACCTGTGTCATTAAATATGGAAATCACAAGATTATACTTTCTCCTTAGATAGAATATAGATGATTACTGTCAAAAGTTGTAGGAATTATGGTCACAGGATTAGAAGGTTGAGATCAGCCTGGTGCTGAAAACTGTGAAGGCATAGTCTGTGATTGCAATGGAGAAAGCCACTTTCCTGGCTTGGGCAAAAATGTCCTCGGATAAAGATTTAAAACTTTGTTCCCTATGAGGAAATAATGAAACAGAGAATGCCCTCCCCCCCCTTTTTTTTCTTACCAGTGAGAGTATTAAAGTCCTATCTTCTGATGTCCTTTGAATATTACTAAACACACACAGAAGTTTCCTCCATTGGATTATCTGTGTGATAAACTCAATTTTGGAAACATTCAAAAGCAACTGAGCTAGTTGTTTAATTTAAATTAAATATTTGTTATTTTTCCTATTTCTGTAAAGGGTATGATAAACAGAATATGACTACTACAAGTAACAACTTTCATTTCTAGAAACCAAGGCACTTTGTACCCAATATTAGCATGCAGCCACACGGGAAAATTAAAATTAAAAGTGCTTTAAAATGTTCTCCATTAAAAGGCACTTGCCATCCTCAAAGCTGCCCTGGGAATATAGTCTCTTGGGTTAGTTAAAATCTTTTCAGCCACTTAATCATATTAAAATATGATAATATTAATTCAATTCCCATACAAATAATTTCCTACTTTTCCTAGAACATAACTAACTGTTCCCTTAGCAAGGATGGGACAATGTTGGAGAGTGCAGACAACTGATCTCTAGTGATGAAAAATGTGTTAGAAATTTTCAATCTACTAACAACAGTATGTCTGTTGTCAATGTTTTGAAAAGCAAGAGAATCATTTTGGAGTCACACACGTGTAAGTGTCTGGGCCAGGTGACAGCTTCCCATCTCTTCTGGGTCTCAGTCAATTGACCAGGCTTTGGATTCTGACTTTCACTGCCTTCCTTTGGGATCTTGAGCAAGTTACTAAAACTGGGTCTCAGCCTTCTCTTTTGTAAAATAAACTTATTTATAGTGCCTACTAGATAGATTTATTTTGAGTATTAAAGAAAATAATGCAAACTCTTAATTATCATTGGTTTTGCCATTATGTTTATCATCTCGTGCTGAATGCATTTCTTTTTTTACTCTTAATGTTGGAGCATTAAGGAAAATACCACAGATCTTTTTGCTTTTAAATAAAATTTACCTATCTGTGGAAACGATGTAATACAAAATAGTTTGTAAGTCAACATAAATAAGGAATAAAATAGCATTTATGGAGCAACTATGATGTACTGTGGTCTTTACATGTATTACCTGATTTGGGTTGGTAGTTTTATATATTTTTTAAATATTTATTTTTGAGAGAGAGAGAGAGAGAGCGAGCACTAACAGGGTAGGGGCAGAAAAAGAGGGAGACACAGAATCTGAAGCAGGCTCCAGGTTCTGAGCTATGAGCACAAAGCCTGACGTGGGACTCGAACTCACGAACTGTGAGATCATGACCTGAGCTGAGGTCAGACGCTCAACCGACAGGGCTACCCAGGCGCCCCTATTTGTTGTTTGTTTTTTTGTTTTTTAAATTTTTTAATGTTTATTTATTTCTGAGACAGAGAGAGACAGAGTGTGAGTGGGGGAAGGGCAGAGAGAGAGGGAGACACAGAATCAGAAGCAGGCTCCAGGCTCTGAGCTGTCAGCACAGAGCCCTACGCGGGGCTCGAACTCATAAACCGTGAGATCGTGACCTGAGCTGAAGTTGGTCGCTCAACCAACTGAGCCACCCAGGTGCCCCTGTTTTTTTTTTTTTATATCAATTTCATTTTTAACATTTCTTTCCCTCAGGTTTACATCAACCATTGCATAACAGAACTAATGCTGCAGAGATCCTCATTTATCCAATATTCACTCAACTGAGTAGAGAGATTTTTATGAAGTATCTATAGTGATTTCTACAAGTATTCCAGATGACTATGATACCAAGTCCACATTCACCCCTGGTTCCTCACTTCATTCTACAGGCGTCCAGAGTCATCCAAAAGTTACAGATCTCCACAGTGGTTGCCATTTACCCTTATTTTCAGCTGACACTGGACAGAGCATGCAAAAGCAAGATTCTTTATTTAGAAGATGATTCTCTATAAATCTCAGAGATCCACACTGTACACTTCTTATGTCTGAATTTCTGAGTCAAATTGTCCAGGCCTTACAAAGTATAATTTACTAAAATAAAATAATATACAGGAAAATAAATGAAGGAAAAAAAGCCAAACAAAAAGGGAGAGGACTGAAAGAGAAAGAGGGAGGGAAAAAGAGAGAAAGAACAAAAAAACTGAAGTGACAGCTATCTCTAAGGTCTACATTTTGAGGAAGTTTTTCTGAATAAATCACGGAGGATGTGCACACGATATGGTCTTCCCTTGGGTAATAAGAAATAACCTCAAGTCCCCTGAAAACCCAAGATAGATTACAGATTTCTTTCTTCATGACAGAGCAGGATAATGCATAGTAGATTATGAGAGTTTAAGGAAAAAACAGCATCAGAGGTTTATGTGTCAGCGACATAGCTGACGGTAAGTTATTCACTATTGAGAACAAGCAACCTGTACACCAGATGTTTCCAGAACAACATATAGAACAGTAAAGTGATTTTTTTTTTATTTATATATGAAATTTATTGTCAAATTGGTTTCCATACAACACCCAGTGCTCATCCCAAAAGGTGCCCTCCTCAATACCCATCACCCACCCTCTCTTCCCTCCCACCCCCCATCAACCCTCAGTTTGCTCTCAGTTCTCAACAGTCTCTTAAGCTTTGGCTCTCTCCCACTCTAACCTCTTTTTTTTTTTTTTTCCCTTCCCCTCCCCCATGGGTTCCTGTTAAGTTTCTCAGGATCCACATAAGAGTGAAACCATATGGTATCTGTCTTTCTCTGTATGGCTTATTTCACTTAGCATCACACTCTCCAGTTCCATCCACGTTGCTACAAAAGGCCATATTTCATTTTTTCTCATTGCCACGTAGTATTCCATAGTGTATATAAACCACAATTTCTTTATCCATTCATCAGTTGATGGACATTTAGGCTCTTTCCATAATTTGGCTATTGTTGAGAGTGCTGCTATGAACATTGGGGTACAAGTGCCCCTATGCATCAGTACTCCTGTGTCCCTTGGATAAATTCCTAACAGTGCTATTGCTGGGTCATAGGGTAGGTCTATTTTTAATTTTCTGAGGAACCTCCACACTGCTTTCCAGAGCGGCTGCACCAATTTGCATTCCCACCAACAGTGCAAGAGGGTTCCCGTTTCTCCACATCCTCTCCAGCATCTATAGTCTCCTGATTTGTTCATTTTGGCCACTCTGACTGGCGTGAGGTGATACCTGAGTGTGGTTTTGATTTGTATTTCCCTGATAAGGAGCGACGCTGAACATCTTTTCATGTGCCTGTTGGCCATCCGGATGTCTTCTTTAGAGAAGTGTCTATTCATGTTTTCTGCCCATTTCTTCACTGGGTTATTTGCTTTTCGGGTGTGGAGTTTGGTGAGCTCTTTATAGATTTTGGATACTAGCCCTTTGTCCGATATGTCATTGGCAAATATCTTTTCCCATTCCGTTGGTTGCCTTTTAGTTTTGTTGGTTGTTTCCTTTGCTGTGCAGAAGCTTTTTATCTTCATAAGGTCCCAGGAATTCACTTTTGCTTTTAATTCCCTTGCCTTTGGGGATGTGTCGAGTAAGAGATTGCTACGGTTGAGGTCAGAGAGGTCTTTTCCTGCTTTCTCCTCTAAGGTTTTGATGGTTTCCTGTCTCACATTCAGGTCCTTTATCCATTTTGAGTTTATTTTTGTGAATGGTGTGAGAAAGTGGTCTAGTTTCAACCTTCTGCATGTTGCTGTCCAGTTCTCCCAGCACCATTTGTTAAAGAGACTGTCTTTTTTCCATTGGATGTGCTTTCCTGCTTTGTCAAAGATGAGTTGGCCATACGTTTGTGGGTCTAGTTCTGGGGTTTCTATTCTATTCCATTGGTCTATGTGTCTGTTTTGGTGCCAATACCATGCTGTCTTGATGATGACAGCTTTGTAGTAGAGGCTAAAGTCTGGGATTGTGATGCCTCCTGCTTTGGTCTTCTTCTTCAAAATTACTTTGGCTATTCGGGGCCTTTTGTGGTTCCATATGAATTTTAGGATTGCTTGTTCTAGTTTCGAGAAGAATGCTGCTGCAATTTTGATTGGGATTGCATTGAATGTGTAGATAGCTTTGGGTAGTATTGACATTTTAACAATATTTATTCTTCCAATCCATGAGCAGGGAATGTCTTTCCATTTCTTTAAATCTTCTTCGATTACCTTCATAAGCTTTCTATAATTTTCAGCATACAGATCCTTTACATCTTTGGTTAGATTTATTCCTAGGTATTTTATGCTTCTTGGTGCAATTGTGAATGGGATCAGTTTCTTTATTTGTCTTTCTGTTGCTTCATTGTTAGTGTATAAGAATGCAACTGATTTCTGTACATTGATTTTGTATCCTGCAACTTTGCTGAATTCGTGTATCAGTTCTAGCAGACTTTTGGTGGAGTCTATCGGATTTTCCATGTATAATATCACGTCATCTGCAAAAAGCGAAAGCTTGACTTCATCTTTGCCAATTTTGATGCCTTTGATTTCCTTTTGTTGTCTGATTGCTGATGCTAGAACTTCCAGCACTATGTTAAACAACAGCGGTGAGAGTGGGCATCCCTGTCGTGTTCCTGATCTCAGGGAAAAAGCTCTCAGTTTTTCCCCGTTGAGGATGATGTTAGCTGTGGGCTTTTCATAAATGGCTTTTATGATCTTTAAGTATGTTCCTTCTATCCCGACTTTCTCAAGGGTTTTTATTAAGAAAGGGTGCTGGATTTTGTCAAAGGCCTTTTCTGCATCGATTGACAGGATCATATGGTTCTTCTCTTTTTTTTTGTTAATGTGATGTATCACGTTGATTGATTTGCGAATGTTGAACCAGCCCTGCATCCCAGGAATGAATCCCACTTGATCATGGTGAATAATTCTTTTTATATGCCGTTGAATTCGATTTGCTAGTATCTTATTGAGAATTTTTGCATCCATATTCATCAGGGATATTGGCCTGTAGTTCTCTTTTTTTACTGGGTCTCTGTCTGGTTTAGGAATCAAAGTAATACTGGCTTCATAGAATGAGTCTGGAAGTTTTCCTTCCCTTTCTATTTCTTGGAATAGCTTGAGAAGGATAGGTATTATCTCTGCTTTAAACGTCTGGTAGAACTCTCCTGGGAAGCCATCTGGTCCTGGACTCTTATTTGTTGGGAGATTTTTGATAACCGATTCAATTTCTTCGCTGGTGATGGGTCTGTTCAAGCTTTCTATTTCCTCCTGATTGAGTTTTGGAAGAGTGTGGGTGTTCAGGAATTTGTCCATTTCTTCCAGGTTGTCCAATTTGTTGGCATATAATTTTTCATAGTATTCCCTGATAATTGTTTGTATCTCTGAGGGATTGGTTGTAATAATTCCATTTTCATTCATGATTTTATCTATTTGGGTCATCTCCCTTTTCTTTTTGAGAAGCCTGGCTAGAGGTTTGTCAATTTTGTTTATTTTTTCAAAACACCAACTCTTGGTTTCATTGATCTGCTCTACAGTTTTTTTAGATTCTATATTGTTTATTTCTGCTCTGATCTTTATGATTTCTCTTCTTCTGCTGGGTTTAGGCTGCCTTTGCTGTTCTGCTTCTATTTCCTTTAGGTGTGCTGTTAGATTTTGTATTTGGGATTTTTCTTGTTTCTTGAGATAGGCCTGGATTGCAATGTATTTTCCTCTCAGGACTGCCTTCGCTGCGTCCCAAAGCGTTTGAATTGTTGTATTTTCATTTTCGTTTGTTTCCATATATTTTTTAATTTCTTCTCTAATTGCCTGGTTGACCCACTCATTCGTGAGTAGGGTGTTCTTTAACCTCCATGCTTTTGGAGGTTTTCCAGACTTTTTTCTGTGGTTGATTTCAAGCTTCATAGCGTTGTGGTCTGAAAGTATGCATGGTATGATTTCAATTCTTGTAAACTTATGAAGGGCTGTTTTGTGACCCAGTATATGATCTATCTTGGAGAATGTTCCATGTGCACTCGAGAAGAAAGTATATTCTGTCGCTTTGGGATGCAGAGTTCTAAATAGATCTGTCAAGTCCATCTGATCCAATGTCTCATTCAGGGCCCTTGTTTCTTTATTGACCGTGCGTCTAGATGATCTATCCATTTCTGTAAGTGGGGTGTTAAAGTCCCCTGCAATTACCACATTCTTATCAATAAGGTTGCTTATGTTTATGAGTAATTGTTTTATATATTTGGGCGCTCCAGTATTCGGCGCATAGACATTTATAATTGTTAGCTCTTCCTGTTGGATAGACCCTGTCACTATTATATAATGTCCTTCTTCATCTCTTGTTACAGCCTTTAATTTAAAGTCTAGTTTGTCTGATAGAAGTATGGCTACTCCAGCTTTCTTTTGGCTTCCAGTAGCATGATAAATAGTTCTCCATCCCCTCACTCTCAATCTAAAGGTGTCCTCAGGTCTAAAATGAGTCTCTTGTAGACAGCAAATAGATGGGTCTTGTTTTTTTATCCATTCTGATACCCTATGTCTTTTGGTTGGCGCATTTAATCCATTTACATTCAGTGTTATTATAGAAAGATATGGGTTTAGAGTCATTGTGATGTCTGTATGTTTTATGCTTGTAGTGATGTCTCTGGTACTTTGTCTCACAGGGTCCCCGTTAGGATCTCTTGTAGGGCTGGTTTAGTGGTGACAAATTCCTTCAGTTTTTGTTTGTTTGGGAAGACCTTTATCTCTCCTTCTATTCTAAATGACAGACTTGCTGGATAAAGGATTCTCGGCTGCATATTTTTTCTGTCTAGCACACTGAAAATCTCGTGCCAATTCTTTCTGGCCTGCCAAGTTTCAAAAGACAGATCAGTCACGAGTCTTATAGGTCTCCCTTTATATGTGAGGGCACGTTTACCCCTTGCTGCTTTCAGAATTTTCTCTTTATCCTTGTATTTTGCCAGTTTCACTATGATATGTCATGCAGAAGATCGATTCAAGTTATGTCTGAAGGGAGTTCTCTGTGCCTCTTGGATTTCAATGCCTTTTTCCTTCCCCAGTTCAGGGAAGTTCTCAGCTATTATTTCTTCAAGTACCCCTTCAGCACCTTTCCCTCTCTCTTCCTCCTCTGGGATACCAATTATGCGTAGATTATTTCTTTTTAGTGTATCACTTAGTTCTCTAATTTTCCCCTCATACTCCTGGATTTTTTTATCTCTCTTTTTCTCAGCTTCCTCTTTTTCCATAACTTTATCTTCTAGTTCCCCTATTCTCTCCTCTGCCTCTTCAATCCGAGCCGTGGTGGTTTCCATTTTGTTATGCATTTCGTTTAAAGCGTTTTTCAGCTCCTCGTGACTGTTCCTTAGTCCCTTGATCTCTGTAGCAAGAGATTCTCTGCTGTCAGTTATACTGTTTTCAAGCCCAGCGATTAATTTTATGACTATTATTCTAAATTCACTTTCTGTTATATTATTTAAATCCTTTTTGATCAGCTCATTAGCTGTTGTTATTTCCTGGAGATTCTTCTGAGGGGAATTCTTCCGCTTGGTCATTTTGGATAGTCCCTGGCGTGGTGAGGACCTGCAGGGCACTTCCCCTGTGCTGTGGTGTATAACTGGAGTTGGTGGGCGGAGCCGCAGTCAGACCTGATGTCTGCCCCCAGCCCACCGCTGGGGACACAGTCAGACTGGTGCGTGCCTTCTCTTCCCCTCTCCTAGGGGCGGGATTCACTGTGGGGTGGGGTGGCCTGTCTGGGCTACTTGCACACTGCCAGGCTTGTGATGCTGGGGATCTGGCGTCTTAGCTGGGGTGGGTAGGCAAGGTGCACAGGGGCAGGAGGGGCAGGCTTAGCTTGCTTCTCCTTAGGTGATCCACTTCAGGAGGGGCCCTGTGGCAGCAGGAGGGAGTCAGATCCGCTGCCGGAGGTTTGGCTCCGAAGAAGCGCAGAGTTGGGTGTTTGCGCGCGGAGCGAGCAAGTTCCCTGGCAGGAACTGGTTCTCTTTGGGATTTTGGCTGGGGGATGGGCGGGGGAGATGGCGCTGGCGAGCGCCTTTGTTCCCCACCAAACTGAGCTCTGTCGTCCGGGGGCTCAGCAGCTCTCCTTCCCTTTGTCCTCCAGCCTTCCTGCTTTCTGAGCAGAGCTGTTAACTTACGACCTCCCAGCCGCTAAGTCGCGCTTGCTGTCGGAACACAGTCCGTCAGGCCCCTCCGCTTTTTGCAAGCCAGACTTGGGGGTTCTGCTTAGCCGGTGAGCCACCCCTCCGCCCCGGCTCCCTCCCGCCAGTCCGTGGAGCGCGCACCGCCTCGCCGCCCTTCCTACCCTCTTCCGTGGGCCTCTCGTCTGCGCTTGGCTCCGGCGACTCCGTTCTGCTAATCCTCTGGCGGTTTTCTGGGTTATTTAGGCAGGTGTAGGTGGAATCTAAGTGATCAGCAGGACGCGCGGTGAGCCCAGCGTCCTCCTACGCAGCCATCTTCCCTCTCTCTCCAACAGTAAAGTGATTAAGTAGCATTGTTGCTGCTAGAGTGTTGAGCAACAAGGTCAGTGGAAATCAATGAGTGAATATATGTTTCTTAAGAGAGGGATATTGGGGCGCCTGGGTGGCGCAGTCGGTTAAGCGTCCAGCTTCAGCCAGGTTACGATCTCGCAGTCCGTGAGTTCGAGCCCCGCGTCAGGCTCTGGGCTGATGGCTCGGAGCCTGGAGCCTGTTTCCGATTCTGTGTCTCCCTCTCTCTCTGCCCCTCCCCCGTTCATGCTCTGTCTCTCTCTGTCCCAAAAATAAATAAAAACGTTGAAAAAAAAAATTAAAAAAATAAAAAAAAAAAAAGAGAGGGATATTTATACACAGAAGACAGAACATTGCTACTGTCTCATGGCTATTCTTTACTTTACCCATGGATAAGTTATACATAACAGGAACTTCCAACCTGTGGCTTTCAGTATAGCAAGACACAATGATTGACAGATAGATTGACTCTGATTTGCTTATTCATTCAACAAAGTTTTGCTGAATATAGAGAGTATACAGTTTAAATAAATGCAATTTAAACAGATGTTTCATATTTCTCGTTTCTTTTTTTTCATGCACAGTCTAGCTGATTACCAAAATAAGTATGTGAGGCCATACTAAAATATTTCCACTTGCATAATTAATGTGTAACAGGTGCTGTAAGAACTCTTATCCTAGAATAAGTTTCAAAACCAACATGGGAACACAAGTCCTCTGATTCCATACATCATGGCCTTTTGCTTATATTTTCAGTCCTTCCTCATTACAGTGTGCTAACCCTCAGGATCTTGGAAACAGGAGGTGGAGGGAAGACCTCTAAGACTGGTTTTTGCTAATTAAACACAGACATCAGCAGACAATGAATCAGAGAAAAGATAAGACATGGCATTTTAAAAAACCTTGATGACTTACAGTCCAGCAGGATGTGATTATAACTTGATCAAATTACTTATCATCTCTAAAAAAGAATCCACTCTCTAAGTGGATGTGGCAGTTTGCAGGGCCTAGAATACAAAGGGCCTCACATAGAAGAATCTATGTGACTCAATGCTCATTCCAGAGCTGTGCTGAGCTGTCAGGTGCCCCTGGCCCCAGACTTTGATTTTTCTCCTCTATCTCTGCTAAGATTCTTTGTATGAAGCTATCCACAGTTTATCTTGTGCATATGCCACTAGACATTTATACTCAGACTATTATCCCTCTTCTTTCATCCTGATTCTATGCCAGATAAACAGAACTACGCATGTAGGGGTGCCTGGGTGGCTCAGTCGGTTGAGCGTCCAACTTCAGCCCAGGTCATGATCTCGCGGTTCGTGGGTTCGAGCCCCGCATCGGGCTCTGTGCTGACAGTTCGGAGCCCGGAGCCTGTTTCAGATTCTGTGTCTCCCTCTCTCTCTGACCCTCCCCTGTTCATGCTCTCTCTGTGTCTCAAAAATAAATAAACATTAAAAAAAATTTTTAAAAAAAGAACTACGCATGTTATTGTCCTCACATGTGCTAGACTGAATGTGCTATCCCTTTATCAGTACATTTTTAAACGGACACCTTGAGTATAATTTGGCTTTCTACATTCCTTGCCTATAGGGAGACTCTGTACCAAGTATCCCTGATTCCATTGTTAGTGATGGTTCCCTTTGGAAATCACCAGCCTGGCATTATAGTTTACACTTCGGTCTCATGAGTTTCATTTCGGTGAGCCAAACCCCAAGTGACACATCCATTCTGAAAGAAGAGCTGACAGATTTCTCAAGAAGCAAGGCTTAAGGCCAGACTCAGGAATGCAGCAAATTCCTGTATATCATGCAAACCATCAGGCTTTAAGGGAGCCAACTAGCTGGCCTGACCCAGAAACAGCTTCCATTTCATTGTGCCCAATTTTAAACTTTCAATTCTTCTATTTCTGCATAAATGCTCGAAATATTTCTACCAGTATAAATCATATTCTTCTAATTGTGTTAGGACTTAAAAAAATCATCTTGCAAAAGAACTAGTCATTTCACATAATCATATCAATTCACAACATGTCCTGGTAAAGGATAATGAATAATGATGACAAAACAGGTCTAGAAAACAGTCACTGACTATGGAGCCAGATTTGTTTAGAATTTCAGAGAATTTCAGGGGTGCATGGGTGGCTCAGTCAGTTAAGCATGTGACTTTTGATTTCAGCTCAGGTCATGATCTCACAGTTCTTGAGTTCAAGCCCTGCATTGGTCTCTGTGCTGACTGCAAGAGCCTGCTTGGGATTCTCTCTCCCTCTCTCTCTGCCCCTCCCCTTCTCTGATGTGCTCTCGCCCTCTCTGTCTCAAAATAAATAAATAAAGATTAAAAAGAAAATTTCAGAAAAATTTCGGAGATTTAGAAAAGTAAACATGTATTCTAAATATTGCATATTATACCTGGGGGGGGGGCGTCTAGCTACACCCTAAAATCAAATGCATTAATATTTTTTAGGCAAATATATCAATGTCTACAGTAAATGGAACAAATAAAGGGTTAAAAAAAGTCCCATGTAGATTTAGGTCAAGTTTTAACATCAAATGAATTACAAAACAGCTTTCAGTTCTCAGAATGTATGGATTTCAGAATTATGGACCTTTAACGATAACCAATGAGCATGTAGTGAGTTCTCATTATATTTTCACAATAATCTTATAAATAATTAAGTGGTTCCTTATTGTCTACATATAAATAAGGAGGAATCAAACACTCGAAAACATTTCAGCAATTTGTTTTCAGCAAGACACAGAGTAAGCTGCTGAGAACATAATAAAAATCAGTGCCCTTAAATATGATACTTCACTGACTCCAAAAGAGAAATTGGGAAAGATGTGCCAGTTGAATTATTTTATGTACCCCCTCGTTGTGTACGCTTAGATGTGGCTGCAAGTACAGATCGCAGAGTCAGACAACTTGGATTGAAGGCTATCAGAAAATCTGGGTAAAGGCACTTCCAACTCCCTAATGTTAATTTATGCAGTGGCAGACTAATGATCCCAAAGATAACTAAAGGGGATACCATATGAATTGGAACAGAGTGTGCTCCCAAGTGACTCTCAGCTGCCTACACACTGCCTTTGCAGGATTTATGAAGCCCACCAGGTTCGGCCCTACGCCTCATCACTGACCCCAAAAGACTGGTGGTAAAGCCACAAAAGTGTTCTTTCTCCTGATCAGACCACCACTCTTCTCCAATATTTCAATATCATCACCACCCAGTCTCAAGAAAATGCAACAGTTTGAACTTGGGCACATATCCCCATTGTATGCTACACACAGCCTAATTTGAGCCCCTCTCAGACCCTTATTTCTGCTCTTAAAATATGTCCTCATTAGTAGACTCCCTCAATTTTTTCTCTGGATATCTCCTTCCTAAAACCAGGCTTCCCTTGAATAAAACGGATTCCTGAGAAATCCTTTCAAGAAACAGCTTTCTTTCCTTTGTTTATTTTCCCCCACTTAATTTGCACGATACTTGGAGACAGGTAGAGTTTCTCCTTGTCATTTGCAGGCCTCAAAAAATAGAAGTTAACGGAAAATAACACGCACACCCTCTCCTCACATTTACTATATCTGCACTGCATGTTACTGTCTCTTCTCTCCTGTTCCTATGATGGCAACCCTCCAAACATTAACAAGAAGCCATCTCTTCTAACAAACTCAACAATTTAAATCAGCAATTTCTCTCAATCTCTTCCCTTTCATCAAGTTTTTTTTTTCCTTTTTAATCCGTATCAGCATATATACACACCACAATATTCCCAATCTTTACCTAAAGTGGCAGGAGGCAGGGGAACTCCTTGTCTCTATACCTTTCCAGCCACTACACCATTCTCTGTACCCTATGTCAACAAAACTCTTCTAGGACATCCTAGTAAACACAGCATCTGCTTCTTACTCCCATTCTTTCTTGAACCACACCCACAATTTTACAATTTAGCACCACAGAAACTGTCAATGTCATACCTGTGACAATTCTCCACCTTCACCTTTACCTTACCTCCCAGTGTCTGAACATGTGGACCCCATTCTTCTTGAAACATGTTCTTTACTTGATGATACTGTATTCTTTGTCTTTCTTCTCCACAGCACGGTGCTGTGTTCTTCATTTTCTTTCCTGCTTCATGACTTCACAATCTTTTTTTGTTCTATTGCCTACAGTTGAGTAATTGACCCCACGATCTGCTTTGAGGCCTACATCTAAGGAATGGCCCTAAATGCTTGGAACTATCATTGACTTCTTCATTCCTCCTTTACTCACAGCTTATCCATCACCATGTGTAGGTGGTTTGCATTGCAAAAAAGCCTTTTTACCACCTGTAAACCATTGTCTGAGTTCAAGCCCAAAGTATTCCCCCGGATAATTAAGGGAGGTCCCTGATAATTCTCCCGCTTTATTTCTTGCTCCACATTCTCACCACTTTGTCTCATGTTTATGCAGAGCAGCCACAGAGGGACTTCAAAACTCTATCCAATTGTGCCATTTCTCTGCTGAAAATCCCCACAAATACAATGGGGAGAATACAGTCTGTGATGGGCCTATATGACCTTTCATGGGTGCCTATACATATTTATTAAATATCTACCATCTTTCAGGCTCTGTATTATGGTGATACGAAAAATTCTGTCCTTTTCTCATGAAAAGTGTTCACAATTTTCTGCTTCCTAATAGTTACTACCCTAATTGTAGTCAACATTATTATGTCTTAGATTCCTATAAGAGTGTTTTCATGTTTCACTACGTTTAAGCCATTTCCACACTGAGCCAAAAAAAAAAAAAAAAAAAAAAAAAAAAAAAACATTCTCAAGTACCAATCTCATTATACCATTTTTGGGCTGAAACCCATGTAACACTGACTCCCTGTTAACCTTAGGTAAAGTTTAAAGTCGCCAAACTGATCACAGAAAAACTTGCAATAGACAGTTTGTTTTCTATCCTGACCTTTTAAAACCATTTCTCTATGACCCATTCCCTTCCCTTCTTAAAAAAAAATGAAACAAAAAACAAAAAAACAAAAACAAACAAACAAACAAACAAAAAACAGCCTTCCACCTTCCATCGTCATCTTGGTTCTAGGGCTCTATTGCTACTGAACTGATTTCAGCCTCAGATTATTATCTATGACTTTAGATATCTATATTGATAATTGCAGTTCTCTCCATCCAAAATCCTTCCTACCCCCTTTTTAGCTTTTTTCATCCTAACCCCTGTCTTAAGGTCTCTTGTCAGAATTCCACAGCAGCACAAAGCTTATTGAGTTGATTGGTTAATCATACCCTGAGCATGTCCCCAGAATTACTTTATTAATTGCCAGTCACTGGCTTATCATTGCCATATGATTGCAATTTCCTTTATACCAGGAGCTATGTATTGCCTCAGCTGGATATACAGTACTTAGTACAGTAACTATTTGGGGGTAAAGTGGGTTTTTTATATTTATATAAAGAATGGATGAATAAATGAATGAATGAATGATGAATAGAATGGAAATTGGGAAGACCCGATATATATAACTTCAAATACATGTATAATATAAATGTACTTATTATTTAAAAATTATGTAAAAAATTAACCATCCAATACCTTAACCTTTTATTTCTTTATTATCTTTTCCTCTACTTGATAAGCATTTAATAAATGATTTCTAACTATTTAGTAGTGGGGTTGGGACTACTGGGTTCTAACTATTTAGTAGTGGGTCCCCAATAATTCTAAGGTAATTGGCAGGTCTTAGATAAATCCTCCCCTTCAAATTTTCTCTGCCTGCTCTCAGATATGTGTCATATTTTACCATAACCATCTTGAAACTTCCTCCTATACTAATCCTGCCTCTATCAACCAATGGCCAACATTAAATATAACCAATTTAATAGGTCACTATCTTTTTTTCCCACATTTTTATGAGAAACAGAAATTTTAGAAAAGGAAGTTTGGTTTAGAGATTTTCTTTTTTACTCACTAAGAGGAAGAAAAATGTTTATTACACTATTTTCATTTTATAAAATGTCTTATATATAAATATCATACAATGCAATTTATTGTTATCATTTTAAAGAATCCATCCTGGAATTCAACATAAATCTGTTGGAATCATAAGTTGTCTTGCCTGGATAAATAATACCACTTGTATTCTAATTTACTGTTTTATGTAGCAGAATCGTCCTTAGATCAGCTCTTATTATGAGAAGGCTTTCTGAGGGTATTCTGGTTTCTGATTTCACAAGTCACTCTACTTTAAAATATGGTCACATAACCAATTTATAGAAATGAAAAACAAATTTGAAATTGTTGTCATTGCATGCTACAGAAAAAGCATGCTCTTCCGTTGTCACTATCTCTAATTTCCCCAGCATCTTTTTTCAGAAGGCTGCTACTTAACCCAGGCAAAGGGTTTTATTCAATTCGATGTGTCAGCATTTTATAATAGTAATATTGTGATTAATTTTTTTAATATTAGGACTTTCTCTACATTTCAGAAAATGACACATTTAAATTCTCCAAGAGAAAGAAAAGCATTTGCCTTTAAGTAAACTTAAGGAGACAAAAGAGGCTTTTAGAGGGAGAGAAAATACTGCGAGGGTATAATAAATAGCTGAACACACTGTTAACATATATATCAGGACACTTGTTTGGCCTCTGCCTCAGCTTGGTGAGTTATCAAACGGACTTGAAGAGATATGGGCTTTTTTTTTTTTTTTCAATGCCATCAACACTTCAAAATTTCTACAAAAAGTAGAAAGCCAGATTCATCTAACTCAACATATTATGCAACCTGCCTGTCTCACAGGAGTGGTGGGAAAGCTAATTAAAATGGCCACAGGAAACTTCTAAGTAGGTAGCTGCATGGAATAATAGTAAAAAATATTATTTTTAGTTAAGCAACAGGAACCACTGGCTACCTTGAATTTAATGTCTCTAATGTTTTCCACAAACCCTCACCCCCTCCTCCTCTTCAAATCACTGAACTTTCACATTATTGGCAAATGTGATGTCACTTTTAAGGTAAATTTATAAACTTACTAAACCCTCTGCAATCAGTGTTACTAAATAGCAGGTGTAAGCCATGATTTAAATTACTCTTATAATGTAATTTTAAAAGTCTAATATAAAAACTCAGCTTCCACAGATGTTTGAGTTGAAAGCTTCCACTTATCAGTCTCACTCTAATTGCAACCAAATTAATACAATTTACTTTGATTTATGGGCAAAATGCTAATTTTGACTTGGCTGCCCTCCTGGGAATTACATAAAGCCCAACAGTACTTCTCCTTCACCACTGAAAACTGTATGGGGGTGGAGACTGCTCCAGAACATGGTACAGACTGGTGATGCCTATGTAGTGGGCCACCTCTTACCACCCTAATCCTTTAAAGCTTTGTTTTTATCCTACTAAACAACACGTGTTTACTCAAATGTGACAGATCTTTCAGACGTGAACATACTTTTGTTCCGGGACTAAACATCACATCAGTCCATCACTATACCACTCTTCATCATCAGTATCTCTTCCTTCGCTCCCCTTCAAACTTCACCTGGCTAATACCTATTTTGTGTTTGATATTTGATTCAAAGATATGCCCTTCCAGGAATTCTCTTCTCATCAACTGAAATTAATTTAGCAACGAACTACTCCTAAAACAAGAGGCGTTGGCAGCTATAATTGGTAAGTGGCCTTGAAGGAGAAGGGGAATTTGAAGGCCAAGAGTCAGGACTTCAAGTCCGGCCATCCCACATTTACCCAGCATCTTCCTGCATTATCTGTTTGGATTATCTCTGTTTCCTCATATCCTCCTCAGTCTAGTAGGTCTCCATGATTGGTTTGCACAGTTCTTATTTTCCTCCTATCTTTGCGTGTTCACAGGTCTGACTCCTACACTAGCAAACGAGATTCTTTTTTTTTTTTTAATTTTTTTACTGTTTATTTATTTTTGAGAGAAAGAAACAGAGTACGAGTGGGGGAGGGGCAAAGAGCGAGGGACACATAGAATCTGAAGCAGGCTCCAGGCTCCGAGCAGTTAGCACAGAGCCCAACACAGGGTTCAACCTCACACTGGGAGATCATGACTTGAGCCGAAGATGGATGCTCTACTGACACTGCCACCCAGGTGCCCCACAAATGAGCTTAGGAGCAGAACTATCTTTCTTTTATCTCTGTAACAAAGCCCAACAGTACAGAACCAGTAGATACTGGATGAATAAATGAAAGAATAAATTATCAACAGATGATGGCGAACCAGCAGCACCATGCACATTTTAATAGACTGATATTTGCCATAGTGATCTTCTTTCAGTGGTTGGAGGATAGGGGTTAAACAGGTAAATTAAATTCTACAAAAAAGTATGGGAGTAATACCTAAAAACTGCTCATTATGGTTTGGACCGAAAACTCAAATTGAAACAATTTATTAATCAACTGCTAAACCAAGCAACCAATTAATTATATTGGGTTTTATAATAGGGACTTTTATACATAAAATCTCTTTTGCTAATATTAGTTTAGATTAGTAGTAAGAAAATCATTTTTTTACATTAAAGCAATAATATAGTTGCTACTATAAAAATTGATGGTCATCAGGCCACTTTGCACAATGCATGGATTAAACTCAAAGATCTTCCATCAGTGTGATAACAGACTATCTCCATTTCATACAAAGACAAACAGTTGAAAAGAAAGTTTCTCTTGCTCTAAGTCCACAAACAAGAAAAGACCCAAACACAGTAATTTTATATCTTTAAAAAATATGACTATCAAAATAGGTCTTTCCATTCTAATGGGAAATAACCGGGAAAATATACTGCCCAATGCCCAGGGAGAAATAAATTGTCCTTCAGCAAGGTCCTGATGCATATCCTATGAAGTTAACCATTATAAAGTTGGTCAATAAAGCCAATCTTTTAAATATATAATTTCTAATTATAGAGGAAGAATTTATTCCTTAGACCTGGATTATTGAGCTCACTTGTAATTAAAAGTAAATCTTACCAAGAAATATCTCACAAAGAATTGCTATCTGCTTATTTGTTTTGTGGTATTTGTCCAGGCAAAGGAATTCATACACACATATGTCATTCTTCCATGCCTCCATTTGAGAAAAACGGAGACAGGGACAAGGAAAATAATATTTGGGTAGGAGAAAAAAGAATTTATATAAATCAAGTAAATTTACCTTTATATTATGTTTAGGATGTACCCCCAAAATATTGTTTTACATGTAAAAGATGTAATCCTTGCATGAAAATCTTGAGAGCTGACTCTAATCACTATGTGTTGATTCCAGACTAACAGATACCCTGCAGAATGAAGCTTTAGTTTTAGTAAAAGCACATCTACTTTTGAGTATATGTTTGTTTGTTTTTTAATTTTTTTGAAACATTTATTTATTTTTGAGAGAGAGAAACAGAGAACAAGGGGGGCGCAGAGAGAGAGGGACACACAGAATCTGAAGCAGGCTCCAGGCTCTGAGCTGTCAGCACAGAGCCTGATGCGAGGCTTGAACCCATGAACCATGAGATCATGACCTGAGCTGAAGTCAGATGCTTAACCGACTGAGCTACCCAGGAAACCCAAGTATATGTTTTGTTTTAAGTTTGAGTTTATTGTTAGTTTATGTTTCGGATTGTTTTGGCAGTTAGAGGTCATTGGCAAATCTTGACAACAGGAGCCATGGTAAAAATCATATATATGATGTAAAATATTACAAGTGGATTCACCTACCACTCTTAGGGCTATTTAAATGCCTCCAAAATCATCTTTAAACACTAGCTCAGACCATTTTCCAAATCATGTTTGGATTATTCCTCTTTGATCTGGGTGTAGGTTTTAAAGATGTAGTGATCATCAAATAGCCTGGCAACAGGAAAAACAAAATTACAAATGCCTAACTAGTGTTCCTTTGGTCTAAACCCGTCACTTGTCCTTTTACCCTTAGTAAGCTTCAGGAGGGAATTCATACATCAGAGTTTGTAGGCACACATATACAAGAATACTCTATTTTGACAAACATTAAAAAAAACTTACCAATCCTTATTACAAAACATATTCTCCATATACATTTTCCATTTAAAAATCAGTTTTCTGCATTGATGCTTTCTATCCCTATCATTTAGTCTCACTTCCTAATAACAGTGTTTTTTTTGTTTTTCCCCCATTTAAATTTGTTTATTAAGGGTATGGCCTCTGCCATGCACCTGTTATCCCTTCATAATGTTTTCCAATCCTATGGAATTAGGGTATTTGCTGTTGTATCTGCTCCTGAAATTTATCATCCAATTTGGTGATTCTTCGTTAATAGCTCAATATTTATCATGGTTTGAAATATTTTTCCAGACATAATATTTTATAGATATTTTATAATTTATAATTATAGTATTTTATAAATATATCAGGTCATAAATCTCAATGTGAATTAGTCGTTAAAAGATGTTGCTACCAATTTAGGATTTTCATCTATCTGTTAAGTGAAGAATTTAAGTCCCTAAGAAATATAATATAAAATCAATATTCAATTTGCTGCAATTCTGTTCACAAATAATTCTCATTGTGTGTTTTCTCATAAAAATAAGTAATTGTAGCACCTGGGCCACTGGCTTCTTGCGACATTTATCCAAATTGTCAGGAACTCTGCACATTTCCAGAAGACTCCCAATCCTCTTGTCCAAGTTAGATGTTCCTCCTTGTCAAACCCTGATTCCCCATTGTGGCCCCTTGTGGTTCTGTATTATAATTGCTTTTTCACTTGTCTGAATCTCCCAGTAGACTGAAGCTCTTCAAAGGAAGAAATTATGCCCATGTTAAATCCCTAGTGTCTAATGCAGATGTTATACTTTCTGTTTAATAAATATGTTTCCATGAAAAAATGAGTATCAATTAAACAGTCAATTAAGAAAATGTGCAATGAATCACATGTGTATGTTCTACTGTCTACCACTATTAATGATTTTTTCATTTTTGAGAAAATATTGTAAGTGAGCCAGCCTCTACCAGAAAAAAACCTAGCTGTTTTTATCTAATCATAAAAGTAACATCCTTCCACTGAAAGCAGTTTTCTTGTTGTTGTTTTTCAGCAAACACTGAATCCTGCTCTGTGGGAGTTCCATCAAGATAGTTAATGGTAGGAAGAAAAAAAAAGACAATAGTTTGACCCTTCAGGATTAGTATACAAATTAAGTATAATAAATATGTAAGAATTTCTGATACAGTGTCATTTAAATGATTGAGGGTTGTTTGTCTTCTAAGTTGTAGAGTTTGTGTATTTGTGTCTGTGTGAACGTGTGCATGTGTGTTTTCACTGCCTTCAGAAGAAATGTTTTTTAAAAAATCAAATAACTGGCAAAGTTACTTTATCTTTATCCTATCTTTGCTTGTATCTTATCTGCCCTAAATTGATACTGAGATTGACTGAAGAAGTTCAAGCACAAAGCAAATCAAACCCAGAATAGAAAAGGAGAGGCAAGGAGGTGAGGAGGTAAGGAGAGGCAAGGAGGTAACCTCCTAGTGCAGCTCCCCTCCTCTGGTGGCAATGCTACCACTCCTTGTCCCACTTAACCTCACGATGAGCAATGTAGAAAATGTTTCCCAGCCAGAACATCTTGACTTGGCTCCTGAAAGGAAACAACTTAGATGAATCAAACTGCCAGTGCTAAACTTGTTCCACAAGTCATGATTTCTTGAATTGTGGAAAAATAACTTGTTATTTCTGTTAATAACATGTAAGGTTTCTGAAGTAAACGTAAACACATATCACAGGTTCTTAAAAATATTATACAAAAGGACAATCGACAAGTAAACGTTTTCTAACATTAGGATTTTACATTGCAATAGAAGAGTAATCACCAGAAACTTTTTGTGTCAGGTATAACTGGTGTCTGATATTTGGGGAAATGGGGCCATCCACATGAGTAGGGAGCCAGTTTTGTTTTGATTTTTAAGGTCTATTTTAAAGACCTTCCTGCCCTGAAATAGCTCCCACACTGGTACTTGAAACCCCTATTAGATATCCTAAGCCCTGAAGACTTTGGTCCCTCCCATTTCCCCATTAAATTGAAATTGCTTTACAGGATGTAACACCATAGGAAGCATCAGCTAACACCTGATCAGGGATTGCTTTCCAATCTGGCAGACAGCTAATTAAGTGAGATAGTTCCTATGGGAAAGTACATTGAGGATGGGGGGCCCATAAGGAGGAGAAGAATACTGACTGAGAAGGAGGATACTAAAGAAAATTTGGTCAAATTGAAATTTATCCTAGAGATGCATGTATAGGAAATCAACACCATTTTCTTTTCCGCTCACTAAAACAGTGATTATAAACCAGAGCTATATATGAGAATCATCGGGGGGGGGTATTAAAACCATGTTCTAGGCCCCCAAATTGTTTGAATGCATCAGAATATTTGGTGGATAGACCAGGTCTGCATATTTAAAATGTCCCCAGATGATACTGTTACATACACCACTGCCGTAAAAACCTAGCAAGTTAAATATATTGGGCTTAATACTGTTCAACAAACTTTCATTGTAAACCTATTATGTAGAAGGAACAATGTTGAGGAAATGTGAATGGACTAGACATGAACTTATTTTCAAGGAGATTACAATCTACCAAGAATAATAAGTCATGAGCATTAGAAATGCAAGGAATAATTGAAGTATTATAAAAATGCTACAAATAAAAGGTAGACGAATAGATTAATTTTTTATTTTTTAAATGTTTTTAAATTATTTTTGAGAGAGAGGCAGAGAGAGTGAGCAGCAGAAGGGCAGAGGAAGGGAGAGAGAGAATCCCAAGCAGGTTCTGCACTGTTAGCACAGAGCCCAATGTGGAGTTCGAGCTCACAAACTGTGAGATCATGACCTGAGAAGAAACCAAGAGTTGGATGCTTAACGTACTGAGCCACACAGGCGCCCCAGGAATAGATAACTTTTGAAAAGAACTTTCAGGGAAGGCTTTCTGGAGCATAGGTTCAGGCCCTCTTCATTTCCCCTCCCTTTCCATCATGTCCCTCAACAAAGGACTCTGAGGGGTGGCTATCCCACAGCCTTTCATTTCTTTTGCGTCCCTAAACTATGTTAGGTTTAAGACTGAAAGTTAGCCTCAGTAAAATATGGAAGAGGGGGACCGAAGATTCCAGTCACTTTCCCTTACTCCTTGCCCCAGGATTAGGTACCCAGGCATTTGACCCCAAAGCCTAGCGTTTCTACTGCACTCACCCTACCACCACAACAATGTATGTACTTAGACAATTCACACAAGGCTCACTGCCATGTCAAGCAGTATTCATGGCTCTTTCAAACAGAAATAAATAAGACCCTTATCCCTGAGGAACACATGAACTACCAATAACGGGACATTAGTTTTGGGTTATGAGACCATGCTGTCACCATGTTTCTCTCACTTTGTTTTAGGAATGAGCTTCTGTGGTATCAGCCCAGTTACCTGCCTCAATCTTAATCCTCCCACGGGCACAACTGTGGTGGTTACAGGGGTTCTTTAAAGACTGACCAACTGTTCCGGAATTCCATAACCTGAACTTCTGCCTCCCCTTGGCATTGTTCACAGACACCTCCAAGTACTCCCCACATAAATATCTTCTCAGTACAAGGAATGACAGGTATGTCAGTGGAGTCGGCAAGGGCACTAGGCATAGGCAGAGAGTCTGAAGTTTGCCATATAGCCAAGATTCTAGCAGGATACCATTTGAAAAAAAAATTAATTTATCTCTGAACAAAGACTAGCAAGACAGTGGAAGAAAAATATCCTTATGTTCTATTCCTAAATTTTCCCCAAATCTCTACAGCATTCTACAATTGCATCTGTTCAGCCATCAAGCAAATATTCCATATTTGCAAGCATTTTACAAGCAGCTACCAGTGTTTAATCTTGGGATAATGCCTTCTTGATGTGCTAACCCCAAGGGTATTTTTGAACAGCCTAAATGTGAATTACTGGTTGTTAAAAAAGAAATTTGGCTGCTTCAAATCATGTCTGTCTATACCAGAAGCCATGACAACATTGAAACACAAGGTCATGTCTGTGCAATCAAATCCCATTAGGGTAACTTTGGCTGCTGGACTATCAAGGGAGCAGTGTATACAAATTATTCAGAAATTGCCATTATTAATGAAATGCAATTTTGAAAATTATTTGACATTTTACCAGCAGCACAGCATGGCAGAGATAAATTTGGATAGAAATTAAAATACCTTTTTTATTTTTATATTTTTAATGAATTTTGTATGGTTTTTTATGTATTTATTTTTGAGAGGGAGAGAGAGAGACAGAGAGAGAGGGAATCCCAAGCAGGCTGTGTGCTGCCAGCACAGAGCCTAATGAAGGGCTCAAACCCACGAAATCGTGTGATCATGACCTGAGACAAAACCGAGTCAGAGGCTTAACTGACTGAGCCACCCAGGCACCTCCAAAGTTAAAATAACCTAATTTAACTTTCTACTCTCTAGTTCTTGTACCCGTTTTGTTATCAGTAAGAAAGAAAAACTCGATGCTCATCCTTTGAGATATCAACAATAGTATCTTATATATATTTATTAATGCATTAGTTAAGAAGTTTTTTGATATTCATTGTCTCTATTAAGACTCACAGACAGTATTTTGAAATAGGAAGAAAGTTGGTTTTTGTTCGATGGTTTTTATAGTTCATTTTCAAACCACAGAGGTAACTGTCAACCAAGTGTGGTTGGTTAGTGGCAAGATTATTGACTCAAATACTGGTGTTATCCTAGTTCACCACTTGCATCATTAAGGGTTCTGTCACTTGTTAAGTGGAAGAATCTTGATCCAAACTCTATTAAACTAAAAATAAATTGATTGGATCACAGAACAGAAAATATTATGGGTAGGTCTGACTTCACTTGCATTTAAAGCTCACACGAGGTCATGGAGATCCATACCTCAAGTCCCCTTCCTCTGTTTCCTCGTCAAGCTGTTTCCCTTCATGACAGCCAACTGACTTCAGCAACCCTAGTCTCTCAAACTCACACTACACATTCCAAAGACAGTGAGAGGTTTTCCTTCTCAGAAGTCACAGCAATGATCCACTTTGTTCTGAATGTGCTACTCTGAGCCAATTATTGTGGTGTGTGAGATAGATAGTCCAGTTGGTTTAACCCAATACAGCTCATGTTGGAGAAAATTCTACCCACGCATGAGAATTGGAGGGATGATTTCTCACAGGAAATTTGGGAAACTGTCTGCAGCGGGAGAGAGAATTGATATTGAGAAGCAAAACACAAATGCCCACTCTAGAGATCTCCCTCATCTAACCCTCCACCCACTATCACCTCCTGGAATGAAATTACATGTTTATATATGAACCCATGTTTTATAAGTATAAAGCACCAGACAAACATCAATACTACTTCTGTCTAATTACATGCAGGGTTATGTTCATTCCTTCAGAGATATTCCTAACCTATGTGGATGGCCAGGGTCCTTGACCCTAACTCAGCAGGTGACTGTGTTCACCAAAAGTCAAGAAGGGCTGATCACAAATATGTTTAAATATACCAGAAAAATGGGGAAGTATTTGTAATACTCTTGACTGACAAGCTGCTTGAGGTCAAAAGAATATTAGACTGCTCCCTGAAATAAAAAAATGCTCCGAATTCGACCTGATTATATCAGGTCTCTTTCTTTCACTTTTTTCCCCCTTTCTTCCTATGTCTTTCTCCCATTTGTTTTTTTTTTTTTTTTTACTCTTTTCCCATGTTCCTTCCATCCAGTAAGTGTGAGGCACTGAACTGGGAGCTGAGAAAATAAAGATAAGGGCAGATCCTTGCCTTTAAGGGAGATGGACAAGTACACAGATAATTATAATTCAGTCAGACAAATGCTGTGAAGAGAGATGTTGATTGAGAGTTATGTGAATAGCTTATCTGCTAGTTTCATTGTCCTGCCCAAGGAAGCCTTCCCTCACTCATTGCCCAAACCTTGTCTGATTAGTGACCTCCTTCTGTGTTCCCAAAGAGCCCTTTTCATACTTCTATTTATCTCAGTATGTTTCAATTGTTTCTATTTCTTTGCCAACCATAGCCACTATCAGCATTAAAACCAATTAGAGACCATAAACTCCATAAGGACAGATTTCTAAGTATAATCTGCTGTCAGTAAAAGATGTGTTTTTTCTATAATTTCTCACAGTGATTAGGGATTGTTCTGATCCAATCATGCTTTCTCAGAAAGACAAAGGCTATTAAAAAAGGATCTAAAGGAAAGTGAGCCGTGTAGTGTCATGCCAAGAAATTTATGCTTATTGATCCATGTGATCTATGAACAAATCTCCCAGTCCTCCCTGTACACACTTTATGCCCTTTCCCCCTCACACTTACACAACACCAATAATTCATTTTCAATACATGAGCTACCTGGCTGGAAAGTCAAACACCAAAACATCAAAATTAAAATCATATGTGGACAATTTGCTAAGAGAGTAGATCTCTTACAGTAATTGTGTGAGGTGATGGGTATGGTAATTACCTTCAGTGTAGTAATCATCTCACAATGTATACACTTATCAAAACATCACATTATACACCTAAAATGTATACAATTTGTATTGGAAAAATATGGAAATTTACTATTTCCAATAGCTTTTTCCCACATATAATAGGAAGAAGGTAGATAAAATAATCTCTAAGGTACTATTGAAATCCACTAATTCCATAACAATTTTAGAGAGATTTAATGGAAATAATTTAGAATGAGGAAATATTGATTATGGTTGTTCTAAATTGTGCTGGCATGTTTGCAATCCAGTGTATTGCAAATCAGTTTCACCGTAAAATCACCAAAGACATAAGTAAGTTTCCTCACTCTACCCAAATATTTGATACACATTTCCTTTCTAAGGAAATGCTTTTAGTAAAATCATACTCCTGTACATAATACTTATAATGGAAGGATAGCTCTTCTTAACTGTATGTCACCGACTTTGCTTAGAGAAATGCATTTCTTCATGGTAGTACTTACTCCCTTTTACTGTATTAAAGACTACTCTCTGTAATCTATGTCACTTAAAAACTGTTTTCCTTTTTAGGAGGTGCAAGAACATATTAATTCCTTAAATTCATTCTTTCTCAGCTTTGTAGCCAGTAAGACTTCCTGGTGACCTTCTTAAATTCCATAGATCAACCATTTTGACCTACATTTACATTTTGCAAAATATCATGTTCTCTTGATTCCATGTGGGAAACTTTGTGCATATGAGAACCTGTTTTGTTTGTATAAAACATTCTATTTCCCCACCCATTTTCTTGCTTCATTCTTCTCAACATAGAGCTTCATCTTTAGTACTACAATTAAAAAGTACTACTTTTTTCTAGGAATCTCCTGTAGAATCCCTTTTATGACTATCTTTTTATCTTTCCATAGCACCTTGCTTTTCTCTCAACATCTGCATTGTGATTGCCTATTTATTTTCATGTACCTAGTGGCCTTAATTCCATGAGATCAAATACAGTTTCCTATCACACATTTTAGCACAGTGCTTGGTACATCGGAAGTATTTCTTAGATATCTATCAAATGTGCAAATAAATAAAAGCAACTGCGATTCAGTAAATGCTAATTAACTAACCAAATTCAAACCACTGATTCATTTTTGATCACTAGATTATGACCAAAATCATCTATAGGCTATCTATATAATTGATGAATATTTCTCTAAATTTATACTTTAGAATCCAGGACTAGTATGACGATTTACAAGTATTTGTCTCTCCATAGTCTGTGTAACATCTTTTTCTTTAAAGTAAAATATGCTTTGTACTTTTCCCTTTGAATGGTGAGTCCACTTTCCCAACCTGCTTTTATATATATATAGAATAATATTTCCTTCATTTTGTGCTCTAAATCTTGTGGATTTTCAAAGCATGACTGCAAAATTAATGACAGTTAGCAACTAATAAACATTAACCTCCATGAAAGCCTCCATAATGGGCCTACAAATGAGCAAACCTGCTGTTATTATACTTTTTGGCCTTAAGTAAAAGATAATATTCTGTAGCTACTTACAAATTATTCAGTCCATCTAGAATTTTTTAATGAAATAAATCTATAGCTCATTGAATGTACTCAAAACATGTATTTGTAGTAGTTGTTATCAAATGCCTTGGATTCATTCATAAACATAACCCACCTTTTACAAAGGCTTACAACTGTCAAACGTTAAAATGATTACAAATCCGTTCTCAAGGAAAAAAGAAATCTGAGTTTTCTGCCTCGCCTTAAAATGAACTCAGAAAAGTACTATTTCAAAAGGTTTCTCTTACTATGGACATTTATCCATGGAATAGTAGTAAAAGCATATCACTTCATATAAAATCATAGCTTAGAACTAGACTTCCATGTTTAGTAAAAAGGTCTCCTTGGTGGCAGAAAAACTGAAGAGACTGAGTCAAGAAAAATTAAAAAAAAAGAAATTAGTATACAACTCAAAAACTAGGTCTCTGAAATAAAGAGGTATCATTAAAATACCATTAAAAATACTATATTTCTTTTATTAGACTTAGTTATGAAAAATATTTTAAAAGCCTTCAAAAATATTAGTTCACTAGCCATTATAACTCTCTTCTTAAGATTGAACAGTGAACACACGTGATTATGGTGTTCTCTGTGCCAAATACGGTTTTGGGTGCTAGAGGTGAGCAAAACAACACATTTGCCACTTTTACATCTTCCCTTAAGTACTGACTTTTTCAATCAAAGGACATTTTTGGTATATGGATTTTCTTGTAATTTTCACATTAAAAATAGCTTCAAAAAATGAGAAATCTATAATATTTATTTTCAGAATAGCTAATACAATATAAATGCAATGCAAGTGAATGCTTGCTTATTTTCATGCTATGGTACTCTTTTGTGAAGACAAGTGGGGCAGTACACACTACATTATTATATTTCTATTATCTTCACAACAGGGAGCAAGATTTTCAAGTAAGCATCGCAGTAACTAACATCAGATATATTTTCTCTTGCTCTAATAAATTATATTAAATGTGTAAAAATAAAAGCTCCCACCCAACCTAAATGCTTTGCAACTCTTAAAACACATAATCAAAAATATTGTCTACTATCAATGAAAATTAACTTTGAAATTTGTAGTATTTCAAAAAATTTTGCTCTTGCTTAGGAAAGTATTTATATTAAGTTTCATTTTGTAAATAGCTTGCTAGTGCGCTTTAACTCTCTAAAATGTCTTTATGAACAGATGTCTCTAAAACAGTAGGCAAGGGATTTACACATAAGAAGTTAACCATTAAAAAGAACTACTCTGGGGGCGCCTGGGTGGCGCAGTCGGTTAAGCGTCCGACTTCAGCCAGGTCACGATCTCGCGCTCCGTGAGTTCGAGCCCCGCGTCGGGCTCTGGGCTGATGGCTCAGAGCCTGGAGCCTGTTTCCGATTCTGTGTCTCCCTCTCTCTCTGCCCCTCCCCCGTTCATGCTCTGTCTCTCTCTGTCCCAAAAATAAATAAACGTTGAAAAAAAAATTAAAAAAAAAAAAAAAAGAACTACTCTGAATTAACTTAAACCTCTAAGAAGTATTTTTAACTTAATAACATTTTTTTCACTTTAAACATTTATTGCATAAACCATCTTCCTGTTGTTTGTTTAATGGAAAATAAGCATTGCAAAACAATTTCTTAAATTGTCATTTTAGAGTGAAACATCCACCTAACTCTGAAATCATATGATGGAAAGATTGGATGTTCATATGCAGAGTCCTTTTAGAAGTCATTTCATATGCACAATGTGTGGCTCACATCTTATTAAAGCTGGATGGGATCATCAAGTAAATAGTCAACATCCCACAGATAGCCACCATTAGACTTCAGTTTTAGAAATTTGCATTTCAATGGTTTATCCATTTTGTATGATGCCACCATTTTATTAGGACTAGAAATGTTAAAGAACTCACCAGAGTTTCTGAGTCAGTGGCAATGAGGATCATGAGTCCAACATCTTTTTTTATATTTGTCTTTGTCATCATGATTTACTAGAGAAAGGCATCAACAGCTCACATGTATTGGGCCAAACTAGTTTCCATCAGGCATATGCTAAAACTCTTGACAGCTACTTTTTCAAACTGTCTTTTGCATTATTTCTGTGTTTTAGAATACTTTCTATGAAGATTCTATGGCTCATCACTACAGAAATCCTTTCTCCCCAAGACTCATTCAGATTTTATCTGAGGTTGGGTCAGAGGAATGGGTATGCATTTCTTATTCTTGTACCATTTCTCTGCAGACAACTGGTAAAATCAGAGAATGAGACATGGAAATACTCTATTTTCCTGCAATACACCTAATCACATTGTAGAAATCTGGTAATTATCATTGAATCTAGACTGGTTTGCACTTATGAAGTAAGCTTGAAATATACTCAGTTAAATCAAAATTGTGTTTACTAAATAAAAAAGAATACATGATAAAGCAAATTTAACAGTTTTTTTTTTTTCTTAAGGCATACCAACTAAGCTATATCGGAACTTGGCTTACTTGAAAATCTTCGAATCCTCCTTGCACCTTCATTTATTCTCACATTTACTTTTTCTCAACACAGGCTAGGTAACAATTTCCACCCACTCACATCCCTGACTCCCTTTAAAACTGCTTCAAGACATCTTCTCCAATAAATCTCTTGGTGAACTCTAAATTCATCCTGACCACCACAATTTTGTATTTCCACAGGACTTTATATCAAAGTCAGGAGAGGTTATCCCAGGCTTATTTTAATTATCTCTGTTTATTTAATCATGCCTGAGCTGCTAACTATATAATAAACTCATGAAGGTCAGGAAGACTCTTTCTAGTCAATTATTTATCCAATTAAACCTAATACAGAATTGTATAAACACCAACAAGATAGCAAATGATTGCTAAGTGAACATTTATTAAATGATTAAATTTGCTCTTTATAAGAGATATATAAAACAAGAACATAAGATGTACAAGACAAAAATTTTAAAGTGACATGAACTCTCACCCCTGGAACAGTATGAGGGAAGCAAAAATAAAATCAAAGAGGTGTTGGGGGCTCTATCTAGGAGGATGTTGTCTCTGCTAAGTCCCTGATCTGACTCAACTAATATAAATAACAGACACTGATAGGAGGGATTGGGGAGGTAGAGAAATGTGGTCTAATGGCATGCCACACACATAAATTCTTGGTACTGAGGCATATTTGCATATGTGAACCAGTGGAGTGTACCTACAGGGCACCAATGGACCCACAGTGTGCCACCAACTTTAGGGGATGAATTGCTTCAGCCTACACGTTATGCTAACATATGGGGAAATATTACTGAGCTTACAGTCCTGGCTGCCTCTAAGGGCTTTATTCAAAAAAGAATTATTTTTTTTAAAGTAGAATTATTTTTCTATCATGTACCTGAGACCTACCCCTCCTCCTTGTGTCAAAGATTGAGAAGCAAGAGCCTCCGCTTGTTTTTCAGAAAGACTCAGCTCTGAAGCCCATTTATTTTCAGTCCACAGGGAAAGAATTACTTCTGTTCACTGCTTAATGAATCACAACTTCTTAGTCCCTACACTGAGAAGCCAATAATAAACACTCACTCATGTGAGGATTGGTGTATGTAAGTGAGTAAGTATAAGTAGACAAAAGGAATTTACTCTCTGTTTAAGGAATTCAGTTATTTGAAGAACAGAAATCAAACCAACAAATTGCCATACATGATTTTCTCTGAAGAAGAGTTAATAAGAGAGAATTTTAGGACAAAAGAAAAACCTAATATTTCAAATTCTTAACAGAAATCAAGAAGCCATTACAAAGAAATGTTCTGACATATATATCAGATAATATAGACAGATATGCACACATATACACATACACATATACGTATGTGTTTCACACATGCACACATGTATATATATATGATATGCACTTAAAAACAAAAGAGAATAATAGAATATATAAATGTTGAAATAAAATTAATGTTCTAGAATACAGTAAGAATACTTATTTAACAACCCTGCTATGAACTGCATTGTGTTCCCTCCCAATTCATATGTTGATACCCTAATCTTTACTAATTCTATTTGGAGAAAGGGCATTAGGGGGTAATTAAGGTTAAATAAGGTCATAAGAGTGAAGTCCTAATCCAACTGGATTGGTGGCCTTACAAGAAGAATAAGAGACAGCTCTTTCTCTCTCTCCACCATGTATGGACATAGAAATTGGCCATCTGGAAGCCAGGAAGAAAGCTCTCACCAGAAATTGAACCCTGGTGGAACTCAACAATGCTAGCACCCGATTTTGGACATCTAGCCTCCAGAACTGTGAGAATATAAACTGCTGTTGTTTAAGCTAGCCAGCCTATGATATCTTGTTATAACCTAAGACAAACACTAAACAAAAATTTTAAAATAATGAAGAAGTAAGAATGAAAGTTTAAGAAACAAGGAAAATGTACCCCTCTACCTACTATTTGAATTATAGAAGTTCCAGAAGAAGAGAAAGGAACAAATGGAGAACACAATCTCATTAATTACATGACTACTCCTTACAAATTAGTTTAATGGCATTGGATAATATCCGAAGGGAAAAAATATGGACTTGTATGAGGGAAGCTCTTAGGCATTAGGAAAAGGTACACAGCAACCCAAATCAGCATCTGTGCCAAAGGTTCTTAGTTTAGTGTCTAATTAAATTCTTGTTATGTTTCTTGAAACACAATGTGGGTTTATGGAATTCTCTGAACTGACTCTGTGATGCAGGGACAACAGCATTTCTGATCAACATTCCTGATAATTAAAAAGTAGTAATATGTGATTTGGTCGTGTTGATTGATATATTTTTGTTCACTTCAATCTTTTGATGATGTTGTACGTTAAACTGAGAAAAACAATATGCTTATATATAAAAGTCACACAGAAATTTGAGATCAGGAAAGAAAAATTTTAGATGACTTTCCATCCCCAGAAAATTCCTTTCTGACCACTGCAGCATACACTCTTTGCTTATTTTGAAAAATGGAAGTTGAAGTAAAACCTTGTTATCCTAACATTACTAAGAATTATCTTCTCAAACATTTCCAATGATTCTCAAATGTGTGCAGAGAAAAGTACATAGTCCCCCCATGCCTATTTAGCCCTACACCAGACAGTGGCCCCCTCAACATCTCTTTGACTTTATCTTTTCATTCATTCTGTCCTATGTCACATGACTCCTATGTCATGGTAGTAATGCTCCTGCCCTAGGTCCTTGAACTTGCTGTTTCCTCATTTAAATGTTCTTCCCTAAGCCATACCCATGACTTTGCACATAGATTGTTAGAGAGTCCTTCACTATGCATCCTAGTTCAATTTAAACACATCTTTATGTATGTACTCCTTATCTCCTGCCCTGCTTTGTTTATCTTCATACCATTTACTAGTTTCCAATACACCATGTTATTTATTTACTATGGCCAACAGATTCTTAAGGTGGCCTGTAGGATCCCTGCCTCCTGATGTTCACCTATTTATCATGTTTATTTTTTATATCTTCCTACTAGATTAAAGATTCATGAGGGCATGACAAATTGTCTGTTTTTATTCTACTTTTTTTAAACTAATGTGTACATACGGAGTACTTAGCATAATACTCGGTATATAGTACACATGATATACACTGCATTAGTAAATAAATTCTTTTTCCCTGCCCTATCTGTGGACTTGTCTATTCATTTGTTTTGTAATACTCTATATGCTGTCATTACAAACATTGGAGCCAAAAATTAATCCTGGGGCTCATGTGCCTGATTAAGAGAATTGTTACGAAGAATTAATGCCTAGCCAACAGAAAATCCTGTTTTTTGACACGTGTTCTATTTTGTTTGGGGTCTATTATTAATTTATAAATTATAACTCTTCCCCCAGGGCCTACTACAGGCATTACAAAGCAAATTTTGGTGGGCTTAAAAATAAAAAGCACGTAAGATTTAAAAATGTAATTTCAAAAGAGACAAACAAAGACGAAGCAGGCTCCTTCCTCTCCTATACTTCCAGGAATATAAGGGAAAGAAATAATTATCAATCATAGAAGGAATATGGTCAGTAAACATATAATGCAATAGCTTGTACTGTTGTCCTGCCTTTCCCAAAGGACATTTGCAATGTCTGGAAACATTTTTGGTTGTTACAACTGAGGGGAAGGTGTTACTGGCATCTAGTGGATAGAGGCTGGGGATGCTGCTAAACATCATACAATTCACAAGACATACAGCAAAGAAATATCTGGACTAAAATGTCAATAGCACCCAAGTATAATGGAATAGAGGTAGTACCACAGTTATAAGATGACAGCATGCAGGAATTTCACAGCAGAGACCAAATCAGCAAATTTTGAGTTAGCATTAACCATTAACAAAAACACCTTCAAGTTAAAGGGGTCGTCAAGGGAAAACACATGGTGACATCAGGGCTCTTTGGTGGCTACATAGGCACCACCCCCACCTGTGAGTTCCTTCTTCTCAAATCGGGGTTTCTGGCATTTATTAACAACTTTCTCTTCCTGGCTATAGATGTAGCCCTTTTATAGTATGTGGTCTTGAAAGAAGTTGTTCATTACAAGTTTGCTGTCACTCACTGTCACTACCTAGAGTCAAGAGCTGGAATTAAAAAAAAAGAAAAAACAACAAAAACCAAAAACAAAAAAAACTTTTTAAATGTTTATTTATTTTTGACAAAGAGAGAGAGAGAGAGAGAGAGAGAGCGCACAACAGGGTGAGGGGCAGAAAGAGAGGGATGCCCAGAATCCAAAGCAAACTCCTGGCTCTGAGCTTTCAGCACAGACCCAACACAGGGTTCAAACTCACAACTGCAAGATCATGACCTGAGCTGAAGTCAGATGCATAACTGACTGAGCCACCCAGGTGCCTCAAGAGCTAGTTTTATCATGGACTTGAAAGTAGTGCTAGGGGATGTCCAGAGATACACTCAGCATTTAAAGATTTTTAAAACATGCCATAGTTCTTTCACTTTCAATTTGCGAATGCTCACAGAAAATAACACACGACTTCCTGAGGTTCTATTTTTTTTTTAAAGAACATATCCTTTCAATATAAATTGAACAATAACTAACCAGGTACATCAGGCATTAAGACTTTTATCTTTGAATGTGTCCTCTAACATTCATAGTTAAATAAAAAGAGAGCCAATTAATTTTAGTTTTAAGCAACTCATGTGAGAGGGACTCATCCTGTTTTCTATCAAAAAGCTACTCTTATTACAGCCGAACTTTGAAATTCCCTTGACTTGAACTCCGGGCCCACTGGTCTCCTCTGTTATAGGATCACTATTAATACCTCTTCAGTATTTTGTATGTTCAGTGATTTTATTTGTAAATATATTGCAGTGGCAAAGTATTTTATAAAATAAAAGCAAAGCAGTAAAACTAATAAATAAAAAATGTTTCTATGAAAATAATAATAAAAATATTATTAGTCATCAGCTGGCCTAATAAAAGAAAGAAAAAAACATGTGAGTTGTAGTTGGGGGAAGAAGGTTCAGATAGAGAAAATTTAAAAATAAAATATAATTGACAAAGGTTAAGTAATTATTAAATCAGATAATATTTTTAAAAAAGAAATTACCTTGAAAATTTGATGAAAGTATAATTTTTTTAGAAGAATACAACTTAATAAACTCATCCCAAATAAACAGAAGTCTAAAAAGGCCATTTATAAAAAAAAAAAAAAAAAAGTTGATACACAGCACAAAACCAAATCAAACACAAACCTAAGTCCAACTTGTTCTGTAGCAGAATTTTCTTCATAAGATAAAAATTGATGGATACCTCATGCCAAAAACTACAATTTTCTCAATGGGGGATTATAGAAGCTTTGTTGATAATGTCACAACTAAAACAACGATATCCACTATCTACACTATTACTTAGATTTTAGTGGAGGTATTATCCAATCCAATTAGAAGAGAGAAACACAGAATTCTTAGAGGCATAAGAATTGAAAAAAAAAAAGATATAAAACTTTTTTTTTTTCAGATGATACTATTATAGATCTAGAAAACCCACAAGTCAATGGGAAATGTACTATAAACAACAAGATAAATGAACAAAGTAGAAAAGTATAAAATCAAAACCAAAATATATAGCCATAAATAATAAAAAACAAAAGCTTACTGTAAGATGTAATGGAATAGAAGGCTACATTTAGGATACTTCACAAAACAGAAGAATCCTGTTGAGAAGACTCAAAATAAAAAAAAAACACCCGAAAATATATGCTTCTGAGAGACACAAAACCAGTGTCTCTACGCTTGGAACAAGCCGAGGTTAATAGCTAGTAAAATTAAAAAGGTGTACCTTATTCTTCAATATAAAAGTTAGTATAATAAAGAATGCCCTCCCCCCTTCATATATATAATGTGATTTCAATTAAATTACTGTTTTCAAAACTGAAATTTAAACAAAAGAGCAAGAATAATCAGGAAATATCTCATTGAACAGTGGGTGTAGGCTTTCAGAAATAAAAGATATACTTTCTATAATTAAATTAGTGTGGTTTAGACACATAGACCAAAGAATAGAAAATCCAGGGAACAGTTTGTAAGTGTCTCTGAAAGTTAAACAAAAACTTACCATATGATTCAGCGATCCACCTCCTAGGTATGTACCTAAGAAGCATAACATATGTATTGTACACAGCAATACAAGTGAGTGAATGTTCATAGCAGCGTTATTCATTGTAGCTGAAAAGTGGAAACAATCCGGATGCCCATAAGCTGATAAATAAATACAAAATGCAGTAATATCCACACAGTGGAATATTACCTGACAATAAAAGGGAATGAAACATGCTACAAAATGGATGAACCTGAAAAATATTATGCTTGGTAAAAGAGGCCAGAAACAAAATACCAAATATCATATGCACTATTTATATAATATTTCCAGAAGTTGCAAATCCGTAAAGACAAAAATTAATCAGTAGTTTCCTGGATCTGGAGATGGAAACAGACAGTGATGGCAAGAGGGAACAACAGATCTTTTCTATGTGATTTTATTTTGGTGATGGTTGTATAACTCTGTAAATTTACTAAAAGTTATTTAATTTTGCCCTTAAATAAATTTCAAAGCATGTAAGTTACACATTAATAAAAGTGTTTATATAAAACATCCAGATAGACCCAATACATTTGAAAATGTATTATAAATATATCATCTCAAATCGTAAGGAAAAGATGACGTTTTAAAATTAGTATGGTTGGGATAATTGAATAGACACACTGCAAAAGTTAAAATTGAAATTGTTCCTTTTATGGTATGCAACAGAAAAAATGAAAATTATTCAGAAACTATACAATTTCTAGGGAAAACCATGAGTGAATTCCTGTCTATTTGGGGAGGTGAGAGAATGTCTATTACTCAAAATTCAGATGCAACACAGAAAAATACTGATTTTTTTTTAAAAAGAAAAATCTGGAGTGCCTGGGTGGTTCAGTAGGTTGAACATCCACCTTTGGCTCAGTCATGATCTCGTGATTTGTGAGCTCAAGCCCCACATGGGACTCCTGCTGTCTGTGCAGAGCCCACTTTGGATCCTCTGTCCCCCCTCTCGCTGTCCCTTCCCCCTCTTTCAAAAATAAATTAAAAAATTAAAATAAAAAGAAGAATCTAAAAAATTTTACATGTAAACAAGTAAAAACACAAATGAGTAACTGGAAAAATATTTTCTGCTTACATTAAAAATGGTTAATACCTAATAGATAAGGATCTCCTAAAAGAAAGAGAACAAGACAACCGATAGTAAATGGGCAACACATATGCACAGATAGTTCACAGAAAATAAAAACAACAATGAATATAAATGTTTGAATAGTTGCTGAGCCTTGATAATAATAAGAGAAACACAAGTGAACTAACCCTGAGATACCCTATCTCCCTGTCATATTGGCACTAATTCTAACTTTCAACAAACTGTGTGTGAGGCCAGAGGAAACATTTTCACATTTGATGGTAGGAAAGTAAAATAGTTTAAACCCTAAGGGGTGAGGGGAGAATTTGCCATTATCTTGCAAAACTACACATGCATATATGCTTTGATGTAGCAATTCTATTGGGAAATCTACTCCAATGATACACTGGCAAAAATATAAAAAAGATAAAAGCACAAGATTTAATAGCAAAAATCTGGAAAAGACCAAGATGTCTATCAGTAAGGGGCTGGAGAAAAAAGCTATGGTATATGCACACAAATGAATATTGTGCAGCTTTTTAAAATAAAAGGAACATATTGGGGCGCCTTGGTGGCTCAGTCAGTTAAACATCCGACTTCAGCTCAGGTCATGATCTCACAGCTTGTGAGTTTGAGCCCCGCACTGAGCTCTGCTGACAGCTAAGAGCCTGTAGCCTGCTTTGGATTCCGTGTATCCCTCTCTCTCTGCCCCTCCCCCATTCACACTCTGTCTCTCTCTCTCAAAAATAAATAAACATTAAAAAAATTTAAGGGGCGCCTGGGTGGCTCAGTTGGTTAAGCTTTCCAACTTCAGCTCAGGTCAGGATCTCAGGGTCTGTGGGTTTGTGCCCTGCCTTGGACTCTGTGCTAATAGCTCAGAGCTTGGATCCTGTTTTGGGTACTGTGTCTCCCTCTCTCTCAGCCTCTCTCTGTCTCTCTCAAAAGTAAAAATAAACATTAAAAAATTAAAAAATAATAAAAAAGGAACATACTCTGTTTATAGCAAAGACAGTGGTTTTCAAAGGGATTGATACAGTTCCCCAGGGGATCCTTGGCAATGTTTTTTTTTTTTTTTAATTTTTTTTTTTTCAACGTTTATTTATTTTTGGGACAGAGAGAGACAGAGCATGAACGGGGGAGGGGCAGAGAGAGAGGGAGACACAGAATCGGAAACAGGCTCCAGGCTCTGAGCCATCAGCCCAGAGCCCGACGCGGGGCTCGAACTCATGGACCGCGAGATCGTGACCTGGCTGAAGTCGGACGCTTAATCGACTGCGCCACCCAGGCGCCCCATCCTTGGCAATGTTTAAAAAGGTGTTGGGTTGTCACAACCGGGCTGAGAAATGCTACTGGAGTTTATTGGATAGAGAAGAGGGATACTTCTAAATATCCTACAATACAGGATAGTGCCTCACAACAAAGAATATTCTAGCCAAAATTTTGATGGTATCAAGACAAGGAAATCTTGAAATAGGAAATATTGACAAATGAGCAAAAGTAAGGGGAAGAACTATATATATGGTTTGCTACTATTTACCTTATATCCCTAAGAGAGTCTATAAATACATAAACATATTTGATTATATTTTCTTGAAAAAATAAAAGGATACCCATGAGAGGTTTGATAAACAATAGGATGGAGAGATCAGGGTTAGAAAATAGAATTTTCTGAATATTCCTTGCTTGTGGATTTAACCTTAGAATTATGTAATTACATTCATAACTATAAAACAAAACAAAATTTATACTAAAGAAAAGCAAAATAAAGCAATGAACCTAATTTAGTATTTGGTATTGACCTAGTGGTATAATCACACAGATAGGAATTATGTTACATGAGTTTAAAACAATAATATAGCTTCCATCTCTAGTAATTTATATAGTATGGACAAAAATAAATGACCAGGAAACTTTTAATTATTTTGAATATATTTTAAATATTCAAATTGTTGGTGGCAAGGATGGTGTGTGTGTGTGTGTGTGTGTGTGTGTGTGTGTACATATCTTATAGGACTAGGCTGTATGTATTATATTTAAAATCAAGCTATTGGGACAGTCACTTAAGTATCCAACTTCAGCTCAGGTCATGATATCATGGTTTGTGTGTTCAAGGCCTGCATCCTGCTCTATGCTGACAGCTCAGAGGCTGGAGTCTGCTTAGGATTCTGTCTCCCACTCTTTCTCTCTCTGCCCCTCCCCCACTCACACTCTGTCTCTCAAAAAATAAGTAAACGTTAAAAAAAATTTTAAGTAAATAAATAAATAAAATCAAGCTATTTCCTAGCTCATTTACATGGTTTTCGGCAGGATTTAATTCTTCCCTGCCTGTTGAACTGAGGTCCTCTGATTCTCTTAAGATGCTAGTGGGAGGTGTCTCTCATTTCTTGCCATGTGATGCTCACCCTAGGGCAGCTCCTAATAGACCAGATGGATTTCCGCAGAGCAAACCAGCAAGAGAACTAGAGGAAGCCCGTAAGACAGAAGTCACGCTCTTTGCAACCTAATCTGGGAAGTGATATCACATCACTTTTTCTAAATTCTATTCATTAGAAGTGATTCACTCAGTTCAGTTCACATTCAAGAGGATGGGTAGAGCATGACTACCAGGAGGTGAAGACGTAAGAGCAACATTAGAATTTGTCCTACTATGGGTATAAAGCAAATAAGTGACTATGTTAACATCATTGATTATTGGGATTTGAAGCAGTAGAGAAAAGAGAAACAAGTATCAGGTTAACAATTAAGTAAAAATCCTGTGGATTTGAATTGGAAGTATGAATCCAAGTATACACACACAGACATGCACACACACACACACACACACGCAAATATATGTGTATGTACACATACATTTCCTATTTCTGTATGCTGAAAGGCCTAAAAAGTAATGCGCACCTCAAGTACACAGACATCACTCTCCAAATTCTATATTTTACTACAAGAAACAAGGCTCCTTGGAGAAATAATGGATGCTAGGCCTTGACAAAAAATGGACAGAATTAACTTGGGTGAATTTGTTATAGTAGAAAGCAATGGCACTAGATGTGTCAAATGAATTCAGGAAACAACTTGAAGAGACTCAGACCCAAAACAAACAAACAAAAAATAAGCATAAATTGGAATAATAACATTTACATGATATAAATTACATTTAAAATAATGAGCTCATAATGATATTCAGAAAACATCTCATCTATCCCCGCTAAGGAAAGCTTGAGAACTAACTCATCATTTTAAAAGCTGACAAAGAGAGGAAAGCAATCAAGTATCTATCCTGTATTTCATGCATAAACTTTAGGATAAACCAATGATTCTCACCTGTGGGCATATAGAGGTCATCTGACAATGTCTGGAGACAGCTTTAGTTCTCATGACTGAGGAAGGGTACTACTAATATTTGGTAGGAAGAGGCCAGATATGCTACTAAACATGCAAAATGCACAGAACAACCCATCAAAGCAAAGAGTTACCCAGTCTATAATTAGCAATAGTACCTGAGTTGAGAAATCTTCAGATAACCAAATAGTTGAAGAGATGAAATTTTACTCCAGTTAATAAACAATTTAGGAATGTTCAAAAGTAAAATACCACCCTTTTGGAATCTAATAAAAGGTGGATTTTGCCATTGATCACAAATGGTTGTTAGTATCACATAAACATGAAAGAGTACAACCATCTATATAATATTATTTTCAACAAATTGAATCCACATCTGATAAAGGAACATAATAAATGGCACCAGCTAGATGCAATTTGCTAAAGCCACACTTAAAAAAAATCTACTGTCAGATATCTCAGTTTCTTCAATAAGTGAAAAAAATAAGAGAAAGAGGAGCTACATTGACCAATTGTAATACATAGAACATATTTGTATTCTAATTAATACAAATAAGCAGAAAACAAGTTATAAGACAATCAGAGAAATTTGGAAAGAATTGAATATTTGGTTATCATATTATGAAATTATTTAAATCCCTGTAAGTGTGACAGTGACATGGTGGTTACATTTTTAAAAAGCTTTCTTATTTTGGTATTGGGGAAACTGAACAGCAACATGCAAAAGAATAAAACCAGACCACTTTATTACACCATACACAAAAATAAATTCAAAATAGATGAAAGACCTAAATGTGAGACCTAAAACTATAAAAATCCTAGAAGAGAACAGGCAACAACCTCTTTGACATTGGCAGCAGCACCATTTTTCTAGATATGTCTCCTGAAGCAAGGGAAACAAAAGCAAAAATAAACTATTAGGACTACATCAAAGTAAAACGCTTCTGCACAGCAAAGGAAACAATCAACAAAACTGTAAGTCAATCTACAGGATGGGAGAAAATATTTGCATATGACATAATTGATAAAGGATCACCTTCCAAAATATATAAAGAACTTATAAAATTCAACACCTCCCAAAAATAACCCAATTAAAAAATGGGCAGAAGACATGAACAGACAATTCTCCAAAGAAGACATACAACAGACATACGAAAAGATGCTGATCATCACTTACCATCAGGAAAATGCAAATCAAAACTACAATGAGATATCACCTCCCACCTGTCAGAATGGCTAAAATGACACAACACCAGACACCAGAACACACCACAACACCAAAAACAACAGGTGTTGGTGGGAAATGGAGAAAAAGGAACACTCATGCATTGTTGGTGGGAATGCAAACTGGTGTAGCAAATGTGGAAAACAGTATGGAGTTTCCTCAAAAAGTTAAAAATAGAACTACCCTATGATCTAGCAATCACACTACTGGGTATTTACCCAAAGAAAACAAAAAGATTAATTCAAAGGAATATATGCACCTTTATGTTTATAGCACCATTATTTACAATAGCCAAGATATGGAAGAAGTCCAAGTGTCTATCGATTGATGAATGGATAAAGAAGATGTGGTATATATACATACATACATGAATATATACAATGGAATATTATTCAGCCATAAAAAAGAATGAAATCTTGCCATTTGCAACAACATGGATGGAGCTAGAGAGTATAATCTAAGCAAAATAACTCAGAGAAAGACAAGTACCATATAACTTCATTCATATGTGGAATTTAAGAAAAAAAACATCAAAGAGAGAGAGAGAGAGAGAGAGAAATGAAGTAACAGGCTCTTAATTATAGAGAACACACTGATGGTTACCAGAAGGTAGGGGGTGGGGGATGCATTAAATAGGTGATGGGGATTAAGAAGAGCACTCGTTATGATGAGCACCTGGTGATGTATGGAAGGAAGTGTTGAATCACTATATTGTACACCTGAAACTAATATAATGTTGTATGTTAACTAACTGTAATTAAAATTCAAAACTTAACAAAATCATTCTTATCTTTTAAGATATATATTGAAATTATTACAGAAAAATGATAAGATGTGGTAACAGCTTCAAAATAATCAAGAATGGAAAAAGAATATATATGTAGGAATACAGATGAAACAATCCGAAGCTATGAATTTATGATACCACTCTCACTTTTGTGTGTTTTTGGAATTTTGCATGAAAGTTTTAAAACTTTACAAGTTCTATTTATTCATTACTGTACATACTAAGGGGAAAATATGATAAAATAGCAACAAAATATTCCATAAAGTATACTAACTTGAAACAAAACTTAGCATTTTATTTACTTTAATATGCCACTTTAATCATATTGTATATAATTTTGAGCATTAATTTTTAACTTTCTATTTATATTAAAATAAATTTTCTTTTAGCATTACTCATTTTCAAGAGTCATGTCACTGTTAGATAATGGTCCATTAAATAAACATTACTTGTTTAATTTACTTTTCAACCCCTACTTACCATTGTATTTTTCTACTTTTCAGTATTATAAATAGTGCTGAAATAAACACTTTTGCATATAATATAATTTCCTATCCAAAATCATGCATTTTAGGGCATACAGGTCTGGTATAAATCCATCTCTTTGGAATAATTCCCAGAATTTAAATAACTGAGTATAAGGTCTCATCGTTCTAAAGATTATTGAGACATAAAGACAAATCACTATCTGCAGAGATTAAGAAAGCATTTGGCTGCAAAAAAATGAGCATCCTATAGCAATTACTTAAACAAGAAGTTATTTTGTTTGTCTCACAAAATAAAAAAGTTCAGTGTTAGAACAGTGGCACCATAGTATCATCAATAACACAAATTTTTTCTCTTCTGTTCTGCCATCTTTAATGCAGCCTCATGGTAACAATTCATGTGCTATAATACCATATCTAGGGACCAGACTGGAATAGGGTAGAAGAAACAAGGCCTTCCTTCCTTAGAGGTTTTGTCTTTGTATGTAGATATGCAAGCAATTCCTTGTAGATTTGTTCTGACCTCATTGGTGAGAAATGTGGTTCAAGTTCATGCCTGACTAGAAGCTGTGTAAGAAAACAGGGTGTTTAATTTTCTAGTGTAAAAGAGATAAGGTAGTTAGGAATGGATGCCGAGTGAGCCAATTTGTGGTACATGAGCCCCACATTTCAAGAATATCAAACTGCTAAATGACATCCAATTTTTGTTATAACTGTTCAATTTCATTTAATAATTACATAGAAGATGCTCTATTGTTTTTAAATTGCTTTATATTCTTTGCCATTACCTAAATATGAAACTATATATTTATTAAGCAATTTATATAAACTATTTTGGGGTAGACAGATGTTATAGTGATTGGGAGGGTTAAGAACCCAGAATCTTAAGTCAAATAGCCTAGTTTAGTGTATAAGGCTGAATTTGAGGAAAAAATCATCTTTGAAGTGATGTTTTTCCACCCATCCTCTAAGACTAGTGCTTTACCTCCAGACCTTTTTACTCCTTGGCCTTCAAAAGTTCTCATGGTATATCTCATTATATAATGAGCTGATGGAAGCTTACTGTCACTTTGTACAGGATCAGATAAACTCTTTATTACCAAAGCATTAAAAGTACACATGAGGTAGTTCATTATCCTCCTACAGAATATTTTTATTTTAACCAAGATCAGTTCTTTATCCCTATGAAATGCACATTTTACAATGTGTGATGTCTCTGTTAAAAATTTTCTGATCAGTGCAATATTTTAGAAAAGGAAAATTTACAAACCCATTAAATAACACCTTAGAGATGATTGTATAAATAGCCATCTCTGTTGATAAGAATATCTTGAGGTTATTCAACTAAATATGCATCAGAAAAAACAAATGTTTGGGGAATTTGCTATAAACTTGAGGAAATTCCAGCCTTAATTATCTACACACTCCTGGTAGAAGTCATACTATATTTGGCTATAGATCCAAGGATGCCTATAGATGGCAGAGGCAAATGTTAATGAGCCCATTATTAGTGTTAGTTGTTTTTATTAAAACATCTTAAAGCTCCAGGAGGTGAACTAATATATTCTTTTTTATTTTAGATGCTTGATATTTTAAATGGAATATGAAACATCTTTGAATCACAGTGGCAGATTCTTGAGGATGATTAAGCATGGTGTCTATTAAAAACCTATGCAAATTACAAAAAAGACCTGTGCTAAATAAAACTGCACTCATACAGTGAGAATTTTAGCATTTAGTAATCTTAAAATATTTTCGTTTAAATTTCTTAAGTTTTTCTTTTTCTTGTTTTTATTTGTTCAATGTAACACAATGTCTGAAAAGTAGGGACTAAGATCTTCTAGTTTCATAGTTAAACTTCTTGTGAAAGCTGTCTATATTCACTCTCTTCATTTTCTGGCCTTTTATACAATTCTCACCTTGGTCATAAATTTAGTCCATCACTCTACTTTAAAATTGTTCATGATGATCTCCAATCAAGCCTATTTTTCTAAATCCATCGGCTATTTTCCAACCATCATACTACTTGGCCTCTAAACAGCATTCATTTTTGTTAACATATTTTCCCTTGTCTTCCTGGTCATTTCTCTTTTCTGTTTCTTCTCTTATGTTAGACTACCTCTTCTACACCTTCTTTTGGTGTAGGCTCTTTGGAGCCTCACTTTGTCTACTAATTAGAATTCTACTAATTAGAATTCTTCAAGACTCGGTCGAAAAATCTGCCTTCTTTTCACTCTCTACGATTTCCCTAGATAATTACAGTAATCACATACACACCAATTGACACTTAGAAGCAGAGACACAACACATTTATATCTTTAGGCCAAATCTCACTCTTAACTCTAGACATCTGTATCCGCTGGCTCCTTGAAACTTCACTTGACTATATCAAAGGCATATGATCTCTGCATAGTCTATATCTACGTCTTCTTTCAAGCCTTGTTTTCTCACGTAATGGAATCCCTAAATATCTAATTACTCAAATCAGTAGGTAAGAGTTAACCATGACATCCATTTCCTTATTTTCTCTATCCAACTCATCAAAAATCCTCTTACATATACCTGTTAAATATTATTAAAGCTCATTTACTTCTGAACATTGATATTGGTAGCACTGTTTTCTTAGTCCAATCTACCATTATCTCTGTTCTTAATATCCACAATAGATCTCTAATGCATTCCCCCCTGGCTTCCCTACAGTCTACTCTTTACATTCAACCAACAAAGTATTTTCATCACATTAACCTGGTAATGATACAGTTGTAGACTTCCCTTTTTTCCTAGCAATATTGAGTTACTCCTACAAATCTTTCGTTGTGGCCATCAACTAGCCCCTCACATTGGTCTGTTTCCATTCAGTTTTGTTTCATTAATTTCTACTTATTCTTCAGATTTTCTCCAGAGATAGATAGATAGATAGATAGTTAGATAGATAGATAGATGATAGATACATAACTTTAGATATAGACATAGATATCTTCTTTTCTGTTTTCAAAGTTATAAAATTGTATTTTCTTCCAACACTATTGATGAATGCCTGTGTCTCCCATTACTTGTTAAGCTCCACAAGAAGAGGGACCAGATCTGGTTTTATTTATTCCTAGCATCTAGCAAAGTGCTTGGAACCTTGTTAGTATCTAAGAGATATTTGTCTAAAATATAAAAAATAAAGAAATGTTTTCAAGTCATAAATCTCCATCTTAATTCTATCTTTATGTATACTATCTTTTTAACTAATGTATTTATCAAGTTAAATTATTTTTCCCTTGGAAACCTCTTGGCTAACGTGAAAAGAAGTACATACTTCCACGCACATATAAATGCACCCAACGATGGATCTACCAGCACAGAATACAGAGCAATTTATTTATTGGTTGTTTGAAGTTAAAATTCTTAGAGCAGCATGAGATAATTAAGCTCTGTTTTGAAAATGAATCTTCCCTGTGAAGCTATTATGTAGTTGAACTGTTAATTTAACACATACGTTTACCTTAGATTGTATGATATGGCTGCCAGTCTGCCATGAGGAGAGAATAGTAGGGAGAAACCTCTGTAGTTTTTGGATTTACATAGTTTTTACTTAGATCCTGAAATGAAAGCTCAGGTGCATAGACAAAATTCTTTGCCTATTGGCATATAAATCAATGTCACTAATGTTTAGAAAATTACAAACCACATAATGTTTTAAAAAAGTAGGGAAGACAAGCATAAATTTGCCAATTTTTTCACTTGCCAACTACAGATATTTAAAATGGCTACATTTCTTGTCCCATAACGACAGCAGCAGCAGCAAAGGAAAGTTATATTAACATTAAAAGAATCAGAAAGACATAAGGATAGGCTTTTCAATTATAAAAATGTTACTATTTGTTAAACTGTGGCCATTGTCCTTATTTTTATCATTTCACCTCAGTCTGTTAACATTGCCATCAGGAGACTGGCCCCAGTACATAATTTGACATTTGCAAATCACTCATATAACATAGATGAGAAGGACACAACCCACAGTAAAATATTCCTATTTCCATTCTTAGGAATAATTCTATGAAATGTTCTATATTTTAGGAAACAGGTTCCAAATACTTTCAGTACTTATTGGATAAGTGTTTAAAACTGAGAAGAAAATTGAAATCGGCCTGTGTATTATCAATTGGAAACAAAGGTAAGGCCTTTCATTAATGAAAGAGTCAGAACAGAGAACACTGTACATAACTAATGCATGCTCTTAAGCAAAGTTTCATTGAAACTGCTTTAAAAAAAAAAGCAAATAAAGTTAAATTGCCTTGTGAATCTCTTTAATGTCTTTAAACTCATTAGTATGCCCCCAAACCTGGTGTACTTTTAAGCACATAGTGTGCTGCTTAACAAATACATATTGATTACTGTGGATAAAGAGTAGACACAATTAGGAGAAAAAGAACAGAGTTAAATTAATTCTCTACTGGGAGGGAAAGTTTAACAATGTCATTCCCCAGGTTTGACAGTAATTTTATTTAAAGATTTTTATAAATAACCTAAAAGTGGGAGTACACAGTAAGTTACCCAAGTTCTTCTAAGCAAAGGAATGCTGAGTCAGTGGGAGTAAAGTGCAGAGAGAATTCATGAAGCTGTGTGGGGTAAGACAAATGGCAATTGAGCTTCAATGTGGGCAAGTGTGAAGTAAAGCATTTAAAGAACAATTCCAGATATGGCATAAAAGATTATGAGATATCATTTATGATCCAGGAAAATGATCTAAGAATTACAATATGCTCTTTCATTCAAAAAGTCTTTGCCAAAACTTCACTCTCTATGGACCTCTCAAATGTTGGTGGTTCCTTAAAAGACCACAAGACTACAACTTTTCTTTCTTATACATTATCCAAGGTAATCTGCTTGCAAATGTATAGCTTTAATTGCCATACATAATAGATGTTTATTGTTTTTTGTTCCTTTAATGTGATTATTTTTTCATGGCCAGTATTTCATTCCCTTTCTTTGGTAACATATTCCAATTTTCCTTAAGGGAACCACCACCTTCTCTGCTCTTAGCCCAACTGTCTCCAGATGAATACAATGGTGCTTGTAGCTTCAATGAGACAAAATTAGCCTATGGCAGCCAAGCAAATCATGTACCCTGCCCATGGCTATCAGTTCAGGAAAGAGCAAGTAACAGAATAAAGGAGATGTGAGATGTTAGGTATAGCTTTTGGAAAGAAAAGCATTCTATCTTTCCTAGGTTTTGTTGACATGAAAATATGGGGTCGAGATAGCAGTCATGGCTTGAGAGAAGCCTGAAGCAGATGGAAGCATTCACAATATACCCTGAAAATGGAGCCAACCCAGAGGGAATAAAGAGACATGGCATCTTGGATGCCCAATGAATTTGCACCTAAAAATAACCCTATATAGTATATGAATGAAATTTTTTTCTACATTAATTTGAATTGGATTTCTGTCACTTACAATAGAAATAAATGCTGACCAATATAGTACATTGTTGTTGTACTGATATACTGGTATACAATGGTGGGCTATTTGAAGTGAAAATCTCCTTTCTGAAATCCAGCCATGTTTCCAATTGAATGATTATGCCTATCTGAAAGTGTTCTTAGTAATTTCATAAATTATGCACTCAAAATTGAGCTCACCGTTTTGTCTCCCAAAGCACGTAATTTTTTTTAATGTTCTGTATTTTAATTAAAAATTTTTTAATGTATATGTATTTTTGAGGAAGAGAGAGACAAAACACAAGCAGGGGGTAGGGGGAGGAAGGGAGACAGAATCTGAAACAGGCTCCAGGCTCTGAGCTGTCCTCACAGAGCCTGGCATGGTGCTTGAACTCACACTGAGATCATGACCTGAGCCGAAGTAGGATGCTTAACCGACTCAGCCACACAGGCAGCCCAATATTCTGTGTTTTAAGAAGTAACATTAACATAGTCTCATACATAATCCCCAAAGCCTTAGTAGTCATTTTAGCTTCTTCTTCATTTAACTCAACTTTTACTGAGTTATTAAATTGGAAGACTTTGTTTTCATAGTTGCAACTTCTATATTTTATCTGTTCCCATTTTCTAGTTCAGCTACTACTATTTCTTACCTCCCCTAACTGTTCTTTCTTTCCATAATTAGACTCATCCCTCTCCATACTATTATTGTGATTTTGACAAAATAAAACTATTATGTTACCGCTTCCTTACTTGAAATATTTCCATGTGTTTCCTGGATATTTAAAAATAATTTTTTCTGGTTTTGCCTAACACCTTTGGAACTGTATCCTTCACCCGTCCCTACTTCTGTCCAACTCCCATACCACATAACCATGCACCCTAATTCCTGGGCACACTAAGCTGCTTGGGGTTTCTAAAAACAAACAAAACTTTCTTGTACTGTACTTTTCCATTTAGAATTTTTGTTTTGTCTATCTGGAATGTTCCCCAATATTTCCACTTCTGGTAAATACCTTCATCAAGCAGAACTCAATTTTACTGAACACTTACCATGGACTCCTCTGGATTTCTGATACTGTTATATGCTCCTCTTCAGGGTATCTATAATATTCTGTAAACCACTTTGTACTTCTAGGACACTAAAGTGTAATGACTGAGTTTCTCATGAATTTCAGCTATACACAGACTGTGTCTCATTCATTTTTAGAGTGGGTACTCACTGGTACTGGATAAATCCTTCACACATGGATGAATGAATGCGTGAATGGACCTTCCTTTTTCCAGCTAATCGTGTTACTGTTATATTAAACATCTCAACTAAACATTTTATTTTAATTCAAAATATAGGATCACATGCCCCAATTATGGGTCCAGAGACTTTGCTTTTTCTGCTATACGTGACTTCCTCTGAAAATAGGAGTAATAAAGACAAATGAAGCCTTATAGAAAATAACAAGTTTCTTAGAATCAGAAAGGAAATATTATTAAATATTCATTAAATTTGTATTTGGTGTAGATAAGGAGACATTTATTTTATTAAGAAACAAATGTACTTACAAATTTATATCTTGTATTCAAAGCAGTTCCAATGTTTTGAAATATTTGCTTAATGTTTTGCTTTTTCCCTAGTTCATATTCTCTATTTATTATCTATCATCTATCTATACATCTCTCTATTTTCTATCTATACACCTATCTATCTATCTATCTATCCATCTACCTATCTATTTGCAATTTCAAACCAAACATGTTAGGAGTGGGGTGCCTGGGTGGCTCAGTCAGTTAAGTGTCCGAATTCAGCTCAGGTCATGATCTCATGGTAAATAAAGGTAAGTCAATTCAGGGAAAGATATTTTGTTTGGTTGTTGTCATAGCATAGGATCAACTTGCATTTGTCACTTACAATAAAAATGGCTTGCAGAACGTCATTGTAACCATTTAATATTTTCAGTTTATTCCAGTGATATAGTAAAGCTCTCTCAAGCACTGGCCTTCAAAAATTTGAATCATATGCTCTGTAAAGGCTTTAAAACCTAGGTAACCTCTTGCACTTTTTAAGTTTACACCTAAGATTATTTTATATTCAAATCATTATGAAAGATGTATTTTGTATTTTTTTAGGCAAATTGCATATGGCATACCCTTTAAAATACATTTTTATTTAACTTTCAAGAAGAAAATTTATCTCACTCAGTTTAGAGAAAATGTCTGTACTGGTAAAAGCTGGTCCTCATTATCAAATCAATCAAATTGGATAACTTTCTCTCAGAAAAAGCAGGACTATTTTTTTAGTGAAAATCAACATATGGCCTATATCCTTATGACGGTCTTCCTACTATGAATTCTAATTCTTATGCAAGTAAAGAGATTGAGAGATTAAGAGACACATGCACTCCTATGTTTTCTGCAACATTATTTACAATAGCCACAATGTGGAAGCAGCCCAAGAATGCATTGATGAATGCATAATTCTGTGTACACATACACACACACACACACACACACACACACACACACACACTCAGTGTAATATTATTCACCCATAAAAAGGAATGAGAGCATGCTATTTGCAAGAACATGGATGGACCTACAGAGTATTATACTAAGTAAAATAAGTCAGAGAAAGACAAATGCCATATGATTTAACTTATATGTGGAATCTAAAAACAAAACCAAACCAGCGAATAAACAAAAAACAGACTCTTAAATACAGAAAACAAACTGGGAATTGTCAAAGGAGAGATTGGTGGAAGACTGAGCAAAAGAGATAAATGGGATTAAGAGATACAACCTTCCAGTTATAAAACAAATAGGGAGATGAAAAGTACAGCATCAGGAATATAATCAACAATATTGTAATAGTATGATATTTTAATTGAATGGTGACTACACTTATCATAGTGAGCACTGAGTAATTTATAGAATTGTCAAACCAATATGTTGTACACCTGAACTAATATAATGTTGTATTTTAGTTACACTTCAATAAAAAATAAATAAAAAGAGATAAATACACATTTGCACATATATACCCCAAAACTGCTGGTAAAAAGTACTGAAAGAAGCAGAGTCTTACTTCATTCTAGATATAAGCAAAAAGCATGTGACTAGGATGACATAAAAATCTGTCCCTTTCAGTATTTATTAATACTTTCTGTGCTTTGCTCCTGGAACTGTCCTTCAGAAGTAAAACATTCTTAACTGCCTCTTTGTTCGGTGCCAATTTTTTTATGGTTTTTGTCAGTGAAAAGACAGTAGCTGAGCAAATTTGCATCTTTCTTCTGTAAAATGTGTGAGGGACAATTGTGAGAGAGGAAGTGGATGAAGAAAATCTGTAGCCAGTAGACAGTTCTTAGGTACGTCAGTTTTTTAAAAAATACTATTATCTGGAAATTAAATCTCTTAAACCTATCCATACCCTGGGAACCCCAAGCCTTCTTCCTGCACCAATAAGAAAGGCATTCAATCCTTTGAAGGCTGATGTCTTGTAGAAAGATTCAGGAAAGCCTCCCCATTTATTTCCTAAAGAATGGGAATAAGAGAGAATAGATGAACAGAAAGTTATGAGTGCAGGATGAGAAAAAGAGGATGTGTCAAAATCTATAATATTATATTTTGAGGAACTGAGAACTAGAAAAGATCAAACAGAATCAGCAATACCATCCTGAAATCAAAACAGGTTGCTTAGCCAAAAGGAAGATTACCATCCATCTCAACCCTGCACCAATGTCAACGAATCTAAGAATGCCTAAACTTGTAAAAGTCAAGGACTATACTTATAAAGTACTCTCGTTATAAAATGGATTATCTGTAGTAAAAGGAAATTATATACTGATTATGTAATACTTTGATTACCTATCAATTTTTAATTCTTCTCAGCCATAAGACCTTCAGCCATATTACCATCAATTAAGGGAAGCCATTAAAAAAACAAAAGAATTCCCTGGCTTCTGGATTTTCAAAAGCTGAAGTCCTAACACAACAACAGGATTGGAAGGAAATTACTAAGCCACTATGATGCTCTAGAATGAGTCAATAAACCTTTTTCTATCTACCTTTGAGCTGAGACTTAGGAGCAACACAGAGAACAAAAGAATTATGTCAACTTTGGAAAAACGTCTCAAGAAATGGCCTTTTACCTTATGTTTCCACCCTCATCTGAGCTTCATGAGAAGTAGAAGAGTAAAATCCTTAGATCAGTTTTGGTAGAATCCCTCCAGAGCAGAGGGCAACTTAGCCTGGTTTCATGGGTCTGCATGAGCATAAGGTTCTAGAGTTCCTTGTACATGAGTATGTTTTTGGAGCAATAAAGTTACACATAACTGTCTTTTGTGTCTAAATGTGAGATCATGCTACTGAGCTTACCACAGAGACAAAGTAATATAGCATAACATTCGGAGGATACAATGCTACAGTGCTACAGAGAGTAGCGTCCAGGTTAGGATGCAGAACAGAGTAAGGTGGGTGGATGCTCTATCAAAGCCTACATTGGAAATAATGTCTTCCAAATGCCAGAGTGATACAACTATTGCTGACAAGAAATAAGGGAAATAAAGATGTTTCAAAAGATACCTAAATATACCAAAATAACCAAGAACCCAATCACCTTTCAAAGGCTTTAATGTAAGTCATAAACTTACATACAACTTTGGAACACAATAATCCATAATATGTTAAGAAACTCATGAATTACTTGATTTTATCAACAAATTTACTAATTTTGTTTCACCACTAGGCTAAAAAGAGCTGGTAGGAGAAATTAATTAGGGTTATTTTTTAAGTTAAATATTTTGTACATGACAATTGATATATCTTCAGAGCCACTGGTACACAAAGTTAACACAGTTACTGCCATGTATTGAGCACTCACTCTCCAAGCTAGGTGTTTAGTGATTTCCCTGCATTATTTTACCTTCCAAACAACCCCACAACTTAGAAATTGTTAGTACAGCATTCTTATTTTAAAGGTAAATAAGGTTTAATGACTTGCCCAAAGTTAGTAAGCCAACTGGTAGTAGAATCAGGAATTAAACCAAAGTATACTCATAACAATTCTACTTCAAAAAAACATACCATATACTGATGAGCAGAAGGAAGAATATGGGTACTAGTGAATTAATATATATACTGAAGCTGAATTGAAGATTTTGTGTCCACCTCCTACCTCATGGGACCTCAACCTCCAGTTTAGGGATTCTCAGCCTTGGCACTATTGAAATTTTGAGCCAAATAATTCTTTGTTGTTATGAGATGTCCTATGCATTGTAGGATGTTTAGCAGCATCCCTGGCTTTTACCCACTAAATGCCAATAGAGCCGCCACCCCCTGTTGTGACAATCAAAATGTTTCCAGACATTGTCATATGTCCCCTGGAGGGCAAAATAGCATCTAGTTAACAACCACTGGTTTACATTTAAAGTGGCTGAGGGAGACTCAAATGATTTTTACCAGCTGTCTTGTTTCTAGTTTTTTTTTTTTTTTAATTTTTTTTTTTCAACGTTTATTTATTTTTGGGACAGAGAGAGACAGAGCATGAACGGGGGAGGGGCAGAGAGAGAGGGAGACACAGAATCGGAAACAGGCTCCAGGCTCTGAGCCATCAGCCCAGAGCCCGACGCGGGGCTCGAACTCACGGACCGCGAGATCGTGACCTGGCTGAAGTCGGACGCTTAACCGACTGCGCCACCCAGGCGCCCCTTGTTTCTAGTTTTGAGAGTTCTTGTGACCTTATAATTGATACTGAAAACTTGAATCTAAGTAATTAGAAGAATTGAAGACATTTATGCAATTCATGGAAAGAAACTGCATCATAAGACGTGTGTTCAAGTTTTATTATTCAACCATTCTTCAACTGAGTTGCTTTATTGTTCAGCTAAAATGTTTTAGACAGGTCAATTGCCCTATCTATGCATAGTCTCTTATTTCTAAAATACAGATCATAACATCCACTTTATATAATGTGATTAGATGGGTAAAATGAAACAATAGAAACAAAACTTGTTTAACTGTAAAACTAGGAGACTAAAACTGTATTTACCTTGACCATAATCACAATGGCAAAAAAAAAAAAAAAAAAAAAGGACCAATGCAACTATTAAAGAGATGTTTGATCACGACCTTAAGTTATGAATTCTTTTATTTCCACCACATGAACATCTCTCTCAGGTAGTTTTGACTCTCCATGTGTGTGGAAATATATGTGATTAAGTGAGACATTGATAATTTCAAAGAAGGTAGAGTGTTGAAGGAAAGATACTAAAAGCAATCATAAAATTATTAAATTTTCTTTCAATGTGATGAAAATATGCTGTTATTTTTTATGAATTACTACAAGAAAGAATGCTCAGAACAGGAACTAAAATTATTGGGGCGCCTGGGTGGCGCAGTCGGTTAAGCGTCCGACTTCAGCCAGGTCACGATCTCGCGGTCCGTGAGTTTGAGCCCCGCGTCAGGCTCTGGGCTGATGGCTCAGAGCCTGGAGCCTGTTTCCGATTCTGTGTCTCCCTCTCTCTCTGCCCCTCCCCCGTTCATGCTCTGTCTCTCTCTGTCCCAAAAATAAATAAAAAACGTTGAAAAAAAAAAATTATTCACAGGCTACACACTATTTACTAAGTCAAATACGTTGCAAAGTGATACAATATTTACCATGACATATATCCTGGCCTCCAGGCAATGTTATCTGTCTTTAGGAAATAGGAAAATCATCTGTCTTTAAAGATCAATGCTAACGTTGTTAGATAATTGTATAAAATCAATATAATAATTGATTTTATATAATTGTACAATGCCATAAAAAGTGAGACAAAAATTAGACATTACTCACTGATGTTAGGAAGAAGCAAATTTAAGACCAATGGAAAAGAGATTAGTATATCATAGAGATCATTACCTTCAGAAATGACATGCACATAAACAAACAAAAATATCCTAGAAGGCTTTAGATGGTTTAAATGGGTAAGTCACAATATACAACCTTTAGATGATGAAATACAGTGAAGGAGAAAAAAAGTAAAAAACATTACACCTTCACTTTTACCAAGGCTTTATTATTTGCTATTAGTCCTATAATGGTAATATTCAACTATTTTCTGTATGTAACATATTAGCTATGAAAGTAATATTTCATTGGTATAGACAAATCATTCTGTAAACCCTCTAATCTCTTAAAATAGCAAAGTTTAGGGACATAGAATTTCATATAGCTGGCAATCAGTTCTTGGTACAGCTACAACAAAGAGGGGTTTTTTTTCAACTGAGACTCCACACATAGTGTAGCAACTTAAATATTAATATAAATAATCAATCTATACTAATAACTCATACATCTGGTTTATAGGGTTAGGAAGAAAATTATGATTATCTGTTTTGACAGTGATCTGATTAGAAAGAACCCAGGGTATAATAATTTTGCTAAGAGTTTCCCTTTTAATTGAGATGACCTTTCAATAATACTGGCCTGTTACATTTCCAGCTGAATAAATGTGATGATTTTTATAAATTTTTGATTAAGCAAGATGTTTAGGATAGTTGAAGAAATCAGAAATATCAATGGTACCTTTGAACATGAAAAGTTGAGCTTATCACATATGCTCTTCTGAGCAGGCAAGCACGAGAAATTTGAGACACACTTTGTTTTTCACGATGGCTTCATATCACACAGAGATTCACCCTTTTAATGAACTCTATTTGTGGACTCATGCAAGAAAACAAGGTAATTGTATTATCTCAACCTCAATGACTTTTCAAGCCGTGGTGTTAGAGCCATTACACTCAATATTTGAAAAGAAATATATTAAAAAATAACCAAGTTGCTTTGAGGAAATTGGGACATAACCTTTTCATATAAAAGAATGAAAACTCACTGAACTGGAAAAAAGTATACTTCTGGTAGGGACATTTAACTCACTAGATAAATGTAAAACATTAACATTGCTCTTGTAAAGTTATCAAAGTGATTAAAAAGAACATTAAAAAGTACATTCCAAAATTAATTGAATCGTGTTTGACAGAAAATGTAAGGCCAGAATATTTAATGAATATCTACTTTAGATTATTTTGTTTCCTTGAACCATTTAATATTATCTCAATACCTGTTTAAATATTCTCTCTCCTGAAAAGTGAAATGTATAAGCACATATTTACTGAGCATTTATAATATACCCTTTTTCTTTTAATTTATTCCAAATGGGAGTGGAAGAAAAACTATGTTGGGACTATTTTTAAAAATTATAAATAATTCACAGTATGCCTATGAGTATAGCTACGCGATATGCTTAGCAAGATTATTACCAAGTTGTTATGGAGATTTAAACTCACGTAAACTGATATCTTTTACTAAATTTCTTTAAATTCAACAAAGTTAGATCACAAGATTGTGATGAATATATTCTTATTTATGAACCTGTGAAATGTTGACACAGTGTATCTACAATATATATAAAACATATTGCCAAACTATAAAATAAACAAAATTTATGTATTTCAGTAAAGTAAAATATTGTTATAGCACAATGTCAAAATGATCTTGACATAGAATGCAAAATAAATAAATGAATAGAGTAGTAATGTAAATTTAAAACAGTATTTTGAAAAATGATTACTTTGTGGGAATGGTAGACATAAATATACCATGGAATCTAAAAGCTACATTCTCTACCTTGATGATAATTAGAAAAATATAAATTAAAGAAATCTCAAAAACTAAAGGTTGTTATTAGCACAGGTACAAACTAAGACATATCAAACTGTGATTCCTTCAAATAGAAAACGCTTCTTCATTCTAGGAAGTATGGAACATTTTACAAAAGCTGGTTTCATTTTCAGCAAGGATACAGTCTGAAAACTTTCTGAAAAGCATAAAACATATAGACCCTGTTACGTGCGCATAATGCCATAGAACTGGAACTTGATAATGAAAATAAACCATGTGATCCTGCCAAGAAGTTAAGGGATAGTCCTGAAAGTTACTTCACAGAATAACTTGTAGGGCTCTTTAGAATCTAAGAAGATAGAGCAGTGCTGTTGATAATCTTCAGACTCAGGCAAAAGTGGTATGAAACTAAAGAAGTTGTTTGACCCTTTTAAATCTAAGATCCTGAACCTATAAAAGGGCAATAAAACCAGGACCAAACTCAGGATGCTGAAAAAATTAGAGATAATTCACAACTTAAATCTCCTAGCAGTCTGTATCAAAAGAGTTATAATGCTAAACTCATATTTGTCTTCCTTCTCCCTTCTCCTCCCTTTCTCCTTCTTCCTCTTCTTCCTCCTTCTACTATATTTGCATGTTATGGATTAAAACCAAGTATGGCCAAATAAAGCCAAATATGAACATAATCATAGCTTCTTTTATTATTCTGTCATCTAACAAGAAAAACTAAAAATCTTCATTCGATTCAAAAGCTTAAGAAAAAAAAGTAACCATCCATGAGAAAGAAATTAGGAAAAAAGAAAGAAATTAGGAAAAAAGAAATTAGGAAAAAAAGAAAGAAAGAAAGAAAGAAAGAAAGAAAGAAAGAAAGAAAGAAAGAAAGAAAAGACATATTCTAAGGATTACTATTTTCCCAAATTTATCTCTAAATTCAATGCAACAGCAGTCAGAATCCAAACAGGATAATATTTGGAAGTTAACAGTATTGGTGTGTTGAGAAAGATATGGACTTTCTTAAAATAGTAAAAGTAATAATGATAATAGCAATAGTGACACCACTATACCACATGGTATCTAAAGGCCAGTGATGTGCTATTTCGCATGTATTGTCTCCTTTAATGCTCACTACAAAACTATATAGAAGGCAATATTTATTTCCATTTTACCAATAAAGCAACTGGAACAGAGAAAATTTGAGTATTATTTTGAATGTCACAGCTAATACAAAACAAACGAAGCTGGCAGGTCCCAGAGATTGTGCTCTTAAAAATTATACTGTGTATCTAAATATAAAAAATGATACCTTCTCTATCAAACAAAAAGTTATTCTGCAGTACCGTAACTATAGTAATGTGGCATTGGCAAAGGAGAGAAGGGTGATATTGAATATTCTATAAACAAGCTTGAGAATGTATTGCAAATCATGTGTGAGAAATAGCACCGCATGGGAGTGCGAAGTCTAATAGGACAAAAGTCAAGAATAAATTTATCTTCCAGAGTTTACCAAGGAATTAAATATTTGCTATGAAAATAATTTTATTTGGGACATTGATTGCTCAGAATGTTAATGTCAAATAATCTAAAACTTAGCAGTCCCTGTGTTTAAGCTTTCAAATCAGTACCAATTCAGTAGCTATCAATTAATTAACTGATACTGAATGAATTCCTTCAAAAGCAGTGCAAATATAATTTCTTTCTAATGGATGTGCTGTCTTTTATTACATATCATTTTCAAAATACCAACCTCAGAAAAAAAAATATTTTAGATAAGTATAGTTTCAGTGCCCTAGAAAAAATTTAGATATGTTTTCCTTACTTAGTCACACAGATTTGAATTTGTAGGAATGAGTGTAATATTTTAATGGAACAGTCTGATTGGCCATTTCATATTTAACTTAAGAGGTATTCTCCCAAACTCAGTGAAGGGGTCTTGTCATTGCACAATTGTTTACACTGGAACTGCTCACATTACTTTCTCTTACAAAACCATTCTCACAATGAACGAAACCTGCTAAAATAATCTGCCTAAAGGACTTGACTTTGTTAACAAACTTTGATACTTTAATACATGTGTGTAAAGTCTATTTAATATCTAAACATCTCTATCTCACCTTGAACTGAAAAGGATCTGGTGTAATTTATTTAAACCAAGTCATTAGAATTGAAAAGGTTAATCTTTATTAATGACCTACTAGAATAAATGCTCAGGAGAGCAAGGACTGAGATTTTTTTTTTTTTTTGAAATTTATTGTCAAATTGGTTTCCATACAACACCCAGTGCTCATCCCAAAAGATGCCCCCTTCAATACCCATCACCCACCCTCCCCTCCCTCCCACCCCCCATCAACCCTCAGTTTGTTCTCAGTTTTTAAGAGTCTCTCATGCTTTGGCTCTCTCCCAACTCTAACCTCTTTTTTTTTTTTTTTCCTACCCCTCCCCCATGGGTTTCTGTTAAGTTTCTCAGGATCCACATAAGAGTGAAAACATATGGTATCTGTCTTTCTCTGTATGGCTTATTTCACTTAGGAGTGAGTTTTTTTTTTTTTTTAATGATTATTATGTTTTCATTATACCCAATAACTTGAGCAGTAACTTGCTCCATGCTCAAAAAATAGTTGCTGAATATATGAATGACACAAGTAGTTAATATGTATTGGGTACTTACTATATCCCAGGTACCATGCTAAGTACTGGTGTCATGTGATGCTCACAATCACCTAATTAGTTAACATTTTTGCTATCCTACCTTTACAGGTGAAGTTTAAATGTCATATTTTTACTAGGTATTTTATTTTGAGCAAGTCAGTGAATCTCTCCCTCAAAGCCTCTCTCCCCTCACCTGTAAAATGAAGATAATAAGCTTATCTGGCTTGAGCTGTTAGAAATAATGACTAAAAATAAATACTTTTCACAGTTTTAGACACATAGTTGATAGTATACAATCATTAAATATATATCATAAGGCTTCAAGGCAAGTTTTTTTCACATATTCTAATGACAGTCAACTAAGTGAAAGCTGGACATAGTTTTCCTGGCTTGAATAAGTATAAACATGTTTATTTCTTGGTGCTTAGCTAGGCAACTGTAACTGTTCAGTGTTTTAGTCAATAAACCATTTGAGGACTATTTGAGGTAGGGATATGCATCCTCACTACTGCCTAGAAGTTTTCTTTCTATTAAAAACAAGAAAATATCATTAACAAAATTTCAGAATAGACGTTACCAGCTTGGAAAAACAAAACAAGACAACTAGCAGACAAAACACAGAAAATTGTGAAATGTTATTTTCAGAAATTCTGCACTATAAACATTCCCAATGTCTGAGAGAGCAATGACATATGGAAAACATGGACACAGAGGACCATGGGTTAAAATCTGATGCAGAAGAACAGGGCATTACATGTGAAGAGGTTTTAGAAATAACATAACCAATTTATTTCACACTTATTTTCCTTTAATCAATGTACATATCATTGCCTAAAGAATCTAAAATCATTATTTATATAAGCAAAATATACAAGTCTAACTGACAAGACAGCACCACGTTATATTTTCATTTTCTCAATCAAGTATATAAGATAACAGTGAGTCTTATAAGTGATAGCATTTCAGATTCCTAAACCTCAGTAAAAGGTCATGTATTTGGATGGAAGCAAGAAGAAATTTTACAATACAACTCAAAACTGTTCATCTTCCAAAACCAAAATTTGTGAGTGATATCACCTACTGAGTAGCATGGTGATTACATTAGTGCTTTCTAGAAAACTTCCCTCAAAGCTGCAGGTGTGTCAAACTCTTCTGTTATCAACACTGCCTGCAGACATTACAGTGTTTGAGTATATGTTAAGGTACTTTAAACTCAGCTATCAAGTATACATTATTATGAGGGCAAATATTTGTTGATCCTATCTGTGTTCTAGGCCCTATGAGAAACTCTTAGAATTTCTGATGGTGAGCAGCAAAATACACTTCCCTCCCTCATTGCATTTGGCACTCAGTACTATGTGAACCCTGTATTTCAAGGTGTACATTAGGTAGATTTAGCCAAGCCAAGGAGGTCAAAGATGATATTCCTGAAGAAGTGATATCTGGGTGCAGGTCTGTTTGAGCCAAAAGCTTTTAACTCCATGGAGAGGGTAAGGGAGTTCATCCTAGGTGTTCATGTTAATAGAGACTCACTCTTATGGTCATTGTGAGGATTGAGTTATATAATACATGTATACTGCTTTGGTCAGTTCCTAGAACATAGTAAGGGCTCACTTAGTATATGTTAACTACTTGTATCCTCTTCCTCCTCTTCGTTCTCCTCATTCTTCCTCCTCTCTTCTTGTCTTTCTCCTCCTCCATCTCCTGCTCCTCCTCCTCTTCCTTCCTTTCCTCTCCTCCTCCTCCTTCTTCTTATCATCATAATCATCATAAATAATAACGTACTCAAAATCCCTGTGTCATGAGAGATGGTGTCTTACAAAAGGGGTTCAAAGATAGGTAGTACGGCTCCAATGGAAAGAAAAACAGAAAAATTGTGTAAGACATAACATGGGGTGAAAGTATAGTAGAGCATAGTTTACTGTTTCCTAAGCATCAATAAAGCACATTTAGAAATAATCTTAGCTTGCTCAGGATATCAATATGTAATTTATACCCTCAGAGTACCATTTGGCACAGTTACAGTAAATTTGTGCTCTCTTAGTTTTAAAATTTATAAAAGTGATTTCATAAACCATCTCCATTCCTCATTTCCTGGTTCTATTACTACAAGCTGTACAACTCAGGTATTTAACCTCTCAGTTTCCTCAGATGTAAACCAGTGAAAAAAGTCTGAACTTATCCCATGGACCACTATGGGAATTAAATAAAATAAAACATGAATATTATTCAAAACAAAGTCTGGTATCAGGTGCCCGGGTGGCTCATTCGGTTAAGCATTTAACTTCGGCTCAGGTCATGATCTCACAATTCGTGGGAATGAGCCCCACACTGGGCTCTGTGCTGACAGCTCAGAGCCTGGAGTCCACTGTGGATTCTGTGTCTCCCTCTCTCTCTTCCCCTCCCCGCTCCTGCTTGCTCTCACTCTCCCTCTCGACAACAAATACATATTTAAAAAAAATGTCTGTTAAGCAGTCAGAAAAAAATATTTCTACTAATAGTATCACTATTAATTTTAGTTTGCCAAATGAAATGTTGTTATCACCAAGCAAAAATTATGTGACATGTTATGAATTCCTCTGGGACTGATATGCAGCCTAGTGTAAGCACTTTCAAAACAGCATCATCATCATATAACATTTGTAGGCAGTGTGTGATAATCTATTTGTTTATCTAAATCAATGAAATGTTATGTTTCCTCCACATCACGTTTTCTCAATCTGATATATATAATCAGATGCTGTCCTGGCTGGGTGGTATAATTCTTTTTCTGTGGGAGGCTGTCCTGTGCACGGTAGGCTGTTTAACACCATCTCCATTCTCCCGGCCATAGATACTAGTTGTATGTCCCACTCCTCCATTGTAACAATGTCTTTGGATGATGCCAAACAGCTTCTGCCAGATTGCCAGAAATTACCCTTGGTTGAGAACACTACAACCGACCTACAGTGACAACATTATTAGTTGATCATCCTCAATGATAACACGTATATCTTACATTGAAAATTAAAAGAATAAGATATTCAGGTTATTCCAAATAACTCATTTAGCATCAGTAGCAAACTGTAATAACGAGCCCTTTGTGGGGCCTAATTTGGTCTCATTCCAATGTAAACTCACACCTTTTGTGCTTCATTAAGATTTAACATCAGCCACACTGTTTTTCCTCTTTCATTTTATTGATGTAAAAAAGAGTCCAAGTTTGGACTTTAGCCACAGCAAGACAGCACTTTAAATACAGTTACTGTAAAATCACAATGCCCTTGCTACATGAACTTTCCCAATAAATGCAGTTTTTCTCTATAAAAAGTACTCTAGCAATCTCTATAACCCATATTTGGCAAAAAGTATCACCTCCCTCTACTAGTATAGAAAAACAATGGGAATAACAACCCAGGCTTTCAGGATTCACAAAGGCACTCAAATTTATAAAAACATATTTGGGAATAAGCTTGAAATTTCATTGATGAAGGAAGCATTTGTCATTTGAGAGTTTACAGTTTCCAAAGTAAGAATAAAACTAGTACAAAACAAAGCTGAAGGGTACATAAACTTGTGATGCAAAAAAACATGTAAACCATGGTACCAGAGGTAGAAATCATAAGGAAGGGAAGGAGGGGAGAAGATTCACATCTTTAATGAGATTCTCCAATGCTTTAATAACTCCAAATACTTCTACTATACTGTATCACTTGTTTTTCCTATATGTAGTTTTACCATAACACTTATTTTGAAAATGTAAATTTGTTTCAAGGCAAATGACATGTATATATGTATTTATGTATGTATGTGTGTGTGTGTGTGTATATATATATATATACATATATATATGTATATATATAGTATAAGCAAATATACCTATAAGGAAAGAGATATCTGTATCTAAATATGAATACAAACTTGTATGTGCAATTGTGTCTGCAAGAACACAAGGTAAATGTACAAAACTGCACCCAGCTGGGGGGGGGGGCGAGGTGGGAAACACATGTCAAACATCTACCAGTTACCTCAATTTGTTGTGCTATTAACCATGCCCGTCCACATCTAGTGTCCAATTTTAGTAACCCCCCTTCCATCACTGTATACTAATCCATAAATGCCCAATCATTCAAAAGTCCCATTCGTAAATGTCAGATATTTTTCAAGTTTATCTGCCATATTTATTGTGGTATTTGTGTATTTCTTAACCATTCAATATGTAACGACTGTGTTACACTTTTTATTAGGTTCCTATGATTATGTTTTTCAATATGTCACTGACAAAGTTTTTGAGTGTTGTTCCCCTAACCCCATTTTTCCACAAACCCTATGGATTTCATTGCACAATTTTTCATACCGTAGTGGTTTTTAGGTACACAGATGTCATGTTATAACAGACATAGTTTAATAAAGTGACATGTGCTGACCATAGTTTAATAATGTCAATAGTCCTACTGTTGTTGGGTTTAGCTCATTCCACACAAAAGTTTTGGCAACTAATGCTGAATGTGGAAATTTTAGCATTGTATTAGAACAATTTATTTCTAAACAATTTCCTTTTTATGTAAGAAGCAGAAGAGGCATTGTTTATTTAAAGAGCAGATTAAATGATTGAACCATATCCAAAACAGGAGAAAGGTGCAAAAGAGAGAAAACAAATTATGAAAATGTTGCCTTTCCTTAATCATTCTATAATTAATTTCTTATCCACTCTCAAGGGACTAGAAAGTAGGACATGTGCCATATTACACAGAAGGTGGCATTAGCTCTTTTGTCACTGTCAGTAAGGTTTTGCATAAGAATCAACTGCTATGATGTGGATAGCTCAGCGTGTTCTGACCTCCCATCCTGCACTGTGGTTCAACTACAGACAACCCCAGCTGATGGGCAAGGGCTGAGCATACCTGGCTTCTGTTAGAGGTCAACCCCTTATTTCAATGATGAAATAATTACTCATAATCCACACAGGACCTTCCCTAGCCTCATCTTTAAATTATTCATTGGCCTACAACAAAAATGACTAGATTCCTGGGAGGAAATAGTTTATAATTTTGCATCTGTACCATTCTAATTTTGTTATAAAGAAAAGCAATTGTTTTTAAATGTTTATTTATTTTTCAGAGAGAGAGAGAGAAATAGAGCGTGAGCAGGGGAGGGGCAGAGAGAGAGGGAGACAGAATCCGAAGCAGGCTCCAGGCTCTGAGCAGTCAGTACAGAGCTCAATGCAGGGCTTGAACTCACAAACTGCAAGATCATGACCTGAGCTGAAGTTGGACACTTAACCGACTAAGCCACCCAGGTGTGTGTCCCAGCAATTTTTTTTCAAGTAACTTTGTTCATCGCTGCAGCTTGCATTTTTTTTTCTATTTTTTAGAGAGACTGTGGGAGCAGGGGAGAAAGGCAGAGAGAGTGAGAGTGAGAGCAAGAGAGAAAAGATCTTAAGCAGACTCCATGCCCAGTGCAGAGCCTAATGGGGTCTTGATCCCATGACCTGAGCTGAAACCAAGAGTCAGACACTCAATGGACTGAGGCACCAAGGTTCCCCTATGCAGCTTGAATATTAAAGTTACCATTTCCTAATGTTTTCTAATGGGAAAAGAACTGGAAAAGGTGTCCATATATGTGATTCTTATTCTCACTCTCCTCCTTATTCCTTTAGGTCCTTTTTTCTCCATAAAACAAATGGGGGCAATATTTTCTTACAGACACACACATACATATATGTATATAGATATACATATATAGGTAATGTGATCACTTGGATATGTTACAACTGCACTTCCTTATATTTATTTTAGTGTTTATTTATTTTTGAGAGACAGAGAGAAACAGCATCAGTGGGAGAGGGCAGAGAGAGAGAGAGAGAGAGAGAGAGAAGGAGACCCAGAATATGAAGCAGGTTCCAGGCTCTGAGCTGTCAGCACAGAGCCCGATGCGGGGCTCGAACTCACGAGCCATGAGATCATGACCTGAACCACAGTCAGACGCTCAACCGCTCAACCCACTGAGCTACCCAGGCACCCCACTGCCCTTCCTTATATTAACAATAGAAAAACATGAGGCTTGGGACGCCTGGGTGGCTCAGTCAGCTAAACATCCACTCTTGATTCTGGCCCAGGTCATGATTTCAGGGTTTGTGAGAGGAAGCCTTGTGTCAAGCCCCATGTGCTGACAGCTCAGAGCCTGCTTGGTATTCTCTCTCTTGTTCTCTCTCTGCCCCTTCCCCGCTCATTTTGTCTCTCTGTCTCTCTCTCTCAAAATAGACTTAAAGAAATAAACAACAAACAAAAGGAAAACGTGGGGATCGGAATCAATGATATCATAGCTGTGGAGGGACAGCTCCCACTCTCTTTCAATCCTGGGCCCCTTTCCTCCTTCTTCTTCCTTTTCCCTCACGGGGAAGAAAAAGTACAGTATTTTTTATTCTGTTTAGAGAATTATACGAGCAAATACTTATAATACACTAAGCAGTGTTCTAAGCACCTCCCAGGTATTAGGTCATTATCTCCTCACTGCAGTATTAGTTTTGTTTCACAGGCGGGAGAGCAGAAGCACAGAGTGCTTAAGTGATTTGCTAAATAGACCACACATCTTACCATTTGTTATGATGCCATTCTGTGTTACATAAATGTGGAGTGATGCCAAGTTTCTTACAATCACAATCGGGAACTTGGATCTTTAGGTGAGGAAAAGAATTCTTATCCAGATTTTAATATCTCTTTGTGGTTACTGAAAATTGTAGGACTCTATACTGCTCAACTGTAATGCGTGTCTCATGGTTATTTGCATCGTGTTCTCATTTGGATTCACAGTATAATCTCTAGACAGTCAGACTGGACAGTTGTGACTGTCAATATTTGAGATGGGAAATACAATCAGGGTGAATTTTTACATGGGACATTTGAGGGCACAAGTTTGTCTTTCTCAGATTTCAGAAGATTATAAGGAAACTTAAGTATTTGAATAACAACCTCAAACAGAAGAAAGCCAGATTCTCCCCATAGCTTTTTTCTTCTCTTTAGAGGGGGAGAGTCTCATTTCTCTTGTCCATAGCCTTAAACACTGAGTCCAGAGAGAAAAGACAAAATGAAAATTGGAGAAGGAAGAAGCAGCAGTGTACGTAGGTTTAGAACTTATGAATGCTTTTTCCTATTCCATAGCCACTTCCACCTTTTCTATTATTCACCAAGGAGGAGAAGATGTTAACCAGATAGTTTAAAATATTAGACATCGATTGAGCTATGATTACTCTGAGTGTCTTAAAATATAAGAAGCCATTCTCTCTCTCTGTTTCCACTAATCCTGCCTGCTCCCATTCCCACCTTCCAATGTGGTAGTCTTTAACCTTTCTCTTCGTCCATCTCCTTGGATTTAGATGGCTGGGAAAATATAGATGATAACCTGAATCAGCCTCCTCCACAAAACCAACCCACAGCCTCAAAAATGGTCACTTCCTTCTCTTCCCAATTCCATGTTGCTAAAAGAATAGCTTGGGACAGGCCATCTCTGAATATCCACAGACATAACTGACCCCAGGTGTTCTAAAATTAGAAACAGAGGGGGCACCTGAGTGGCTCAGTCAGTTGAGCATCTGACTTCTGCCCAGGTCATGATCTCATGCTTTGTGAGTTCAAGCCCCGCATCAGGCTCCGTGCTGACAACTTGGAGCCTAAAGTCTGCTTTGGATTCTGTGTCTCCCCTCTCTGCCTTCTTCTCTCTCATTTTCTCTCTCTCTCTCAACAACAAACATTAAAAAACTTTTTAAAAATATTAAGAAACAGAGGATCAAGGATACCTACATAAGCCTAAGTCTAAATGGCCTGCTCTAATTCAGCCTTTTCTAGAGCTCTGCATCTTAGACAAGGCTTGCCAAGGGTTTCTCTAACTTCCTTCCACTCTGTGCCATGGTGTGTGTGTGTGTGTGTGTGTGTGTGTGTCTGTGTGTGTGTGTGTGTGCGTCTACTCAGGAACCCAAAGAGAAGGAGGCATGAGAACAGGAGATCATTCATGTCTATAAGCCTGAGTCTCCTGTAATAAGATTAAAACCACATCCTTAATAATTAGCAGGAGTTTTAATCCTTATTATGTCACACTTTCCATTTTTCACCATTATGAAATATCTTAGGTTTTAGTCATAAAATTGTACCACAGCATTATAAAAATTATTTAAATACTTTTGGGGGATGGAAGTATAGGGAAGAATAAGCAGGAGGAATCTGAAATGTGTAATTCATTTTTCAATTGGCACTCACAAATAGTTTCATTTCACTTTCTAATTTTCTTACGGATTCTGAGGAAATAAATTTGATATAATGGCACTAAGAAGAGATTGACACAGGTCCCATGCCCATGTAACTAAAGTGCTAGCAGTTAATTCAAAACTCTTTAAATGAGGTCCTGCACAAAACTAATCACACATGTGATACTTTCTTGGCACTTAATAACTTAGAATAAATTCAAGAAGCCTTAGTCAAGGAAGCTCTTTAACTGGTTAGATTTCATATTTTCAGTGCTTTGCATGAAATCTGTTCTTTAAGAAGCTGTCAACATTGCCTTTGCAATTATAGCCTTCTCTCCAGGTGGAGTTCCCTCAACACACTTGACTGAGTTCTGAACCTATTGATTTATAAGTCTAATATTGAGATTGATAAAAATGTTATTTTTAAGAAAATACACGTGGGATCAAGCAAATGGCAAAACTATGATTAGACTAAGTTGAACACACAAATAAGATGAAGAGTACATCTAAATAGGCTGGAATAGACACGTTCATCTCAACAAATAATAATTTATGGTATGGTTCTTCAATTTCAATGGGTATAATAGTTACCCGATATAGTTGTTTAAAATATAAAGAATTCAGAGCCCTGCCTCCAGAGATTTTTGTTAAGTAGGTTTGGTATAGAGCTAAATTCCCAGTGATTTCAATGCAATTGGCTTACCGACCCCTTTGTGGGCAGGATCGGGGATGTTTTAAGAGATGGTTTTGTCTGACTCTACTGAAGACTGAGAAGATAGCAAGAAAATTAGTGTTTGCAACTGAGTGTTTTAAGAATGGAAAGAAGATGTTGATGTAATTAGACTAATAAACAAAGCTGGCAATGATGCATGTGGTCAAAGAATGCACACAGTGCTCGAACACTAGAGAGTAGGAAGACCTGACTCTGCAGCAGAGGCTTGAAGTTAAAGACAGGAACTGAATACTGCAATTCCTGTAAGAAATAACTGGGAAGAGACAGAAGCAAGGGTGATACAGATAGAATAGGCAGCATATACAAACACCCCAAAGCAAGAGATCCTCTAAGTGCAGAAATTCCAAAGTTTTCTGAGACCAGGAAGGAGTCTGAATGTGGGAGAGTGAGATGGCAGATGCAGCTGTGGGATCAGATAGTACCCACCATGAGTGTCCCTGTCCCTCTGTCTGTACCATGATCTAAGATTTGTCCCCAATCCAATAAAGGACTTTTTTTTTTAATTGTTGTTTTGGAGAATGCAATCACATTTGATTGGAATAAGGAGATACTACAGGCAAACAACAACAACAACAACAACAAAAGATAGGATATATTGCTATAATGCAGGCAAGTGACAATGCTTTGGGGATGAAGAGGCCAATTAGATTAGAAAGATTCTTAGAAGATAAAGTTGACAACATTTGTGAATGGCTGGAGTGGAAGAGGGGTCTGTGACTTCAGGCTTGGGGAGGAATATCCCCAACAAGTTGAAATCATCCACAACAAGGCATAAAATGCTGGATATCCTGATTTTTAAGTGAAAAACTTAAAATCTTAAATGTTGACAAGTAACTCAAAGCATTTTAAAACATTATAACCAACCAGATAAAACATAGCTGTCAAGCTCATACTCTGCAATATGCACTCTCTGATTCAGTTGAAGGAAAAAACAAAACTAAACAGGCCCTGAGTGATAAAGCAAACTGTTCAAAATTATGCAGCTAATTAGTGGCAGAGCTAAGACAAGAATGCCAATTTCCTTTCTTTTCTACTAATGATAGTAACACTTCAAAAAAATTAATTTGAAAATATTTGTATGTGTAGAAATTGCATGCTGCTATATGTTCACTGCTGGGTTATTGATTTGGGAAGAGGAAAAGTAGTTGTGTTGAACAGAAGGAAATACCATGGTCTCTATAGGTGCCTCCGATGTTGATTCAATAGCACAGTGAGTTTTGCAGGGAAAGGGAACTAAAATTAATGTATTGTGTATTTAGAAATTCAATGTTTTTTGTTTGTTTTCTCACTACTTTTGTGCTTTGGGGATACTGGTTAATACAATAATATAAAAAGAGTTAAATATGTTGTGTCCAAAATCCTTTGGTTGGTTGTGCTATTATGTTTGTTTGTTTTAATTAAGTGATCATCCAAAAGGTTAATATTAAATCAGTTGAAACTAGCATTCTAAGTAGTTTCTGAATCTAATAGTCAGGTGAGTCATGTCTAAGTGGAATCATATGACGAATATGAAGAATCATTCCAGGATTATTATTTATGGGCATGCTAATATGACATTCTTGGGAAAAATTAAATTATTTGTCAAAATTTATAACATATTTCATTCCCAGAAATAATCTCTAATTAAAATAACCTATTTTCTCACTGTTAAAAAAAAAGCCAATGAGGGCACCTGGGTAGCTCAGTCAGTTGAGCATCTGACTCTTGATTTAGGCTCAGGTCATGATCTCATGGTTCATAAGTTCAAGTCCTGTGTTGGATTCCGTGCTGACTGTGCAGAGCCTGCTTGGGATTCCCTCTCTCCCTCTGTCTCTGCCATTCCTCTGCTTTCTCTCTCTCTCTCTCTCTCTCTCTCTCTCTCTCTCTCTCTCTTCTCTCTCTCTCAAAATAAACTTTTTTAAAAAGCCTATGAATATCCAATTACAATATAATAATTAGGATTTTAATTAACTAACATATTGCTAATAAATGTAGAGTTATGTGTTCTACCTGAACTAATCTATCCCTGTTTATAATCTAAAAAAAGAGAAAGACATAAATAAAAGATCTATGGGAGATGGATAAAGAAAGAAAGATCAAAAATAAGCAATGTTGTTGGTACTTTATTGGCTCCTATAGAGCACACTGAAAACAAGCGAATACTTTGGGAGACAGGAAGTGAGGTAAAAATCTTTGGATATTGCATTTCCTTTAGGGACAGGAAAAGAAGATAAAAAGGATGGATGTGGAAAGGGAAGATGTGCACAAAATTCAAATCTCTTCTCAATTACTTAGCACAGAATTAGCCCTGTTTGCATTCATGGCCTCTAAAAGACTCCAACAAAAGCAGTCACATAAAATCAAGGGATGTTAAACCTGTAGATTCTGGCATTAAGTAAGGAGTCATAGATATGTTACATTTCTCTGTCTTTTTTTCTTAAATGTGATTATACTATGTAATTAATAGTGTCTAAAACTTGTATATGTTGTATGAAAGTAATAATGAAGCAAAACAAAAACAAAAGCTACCCAGGTTAAAATATTGAGCATTGCCAGTATCTTCAGAGACCCCCTATTACTAATTTCTGATCATATCTTCTCTTTACTTCCCAAGACAGCACTACACTTACTCTAATATAAACACCTTGTTTTCTTTCTGACCCTACCATTATGGCTATATTACAAAATAACATATTATTTAGTATTTCATTACTTATTTTTTATTTTATTACTTATTCTATAATAACTAGGTTTTTCCTGCTTTTAAACTTCATATTAATTGGGGCATCTAGGAGGCTCAGTCAGTTAAGCGTCTGACTTTGGCTCAGGTGATGATCTCACATTTCGAGCCCCGCATCAGGCTCTGTGCTGACAACTCAGAGCCTGAAGCCTCCTTTGGATTCTGTGTCTCCCTTGCTCTCTGCCCCACCCATGTTTGTGCTCTGTCTCTGTCTCTCAAAAATGAATAAACATTAAAAAAATTTAAACTTCATATAAATTGAGTCATTCTATCTATCTATCTATCTATCTATCTATCTATCTATCTATCATCTATCTATAGTATTTGTGTGTGTGTGTGTGTGTGTGTGTGTGTGTGTGTGTGACTTCTTTCATTTAGTACTGTGCTTTGAAGATTATTTCATCTTGATGTATGTAGCTATAATTAATCTATTTCTACTTTGGTATAGTATTCTACGGTATAAAGAAAAATCTATTTTCAATTCTCCTCTAAATGGACGTTTGTACCATTTGCAGTTTGGGCTACTATGAACAATATTACTATAAATACTTGTGTGAGCATGAGCAAGAGTAGCTTGGAGTAACTCTAGGAGTAAAAATAGCCAGTTGCATAGTGATCTCTTCTGTAATATCTTACTTTTTTACATGGATGCTCTTTCGTGAGAATTGAAAGGGTATATTACTTTTGAGTGTACCTAACAAAGTTAAGAACATGTTTTGTATTTTTAATACATGTTTCAAATTTGACCATACTAGCAGGCAATGATCTTCACATAATATTCATGGAAAGTGGCAGGTTCAAGTCACTTTAATATATGTGCAAGTGATATTGGAATATTTGAAATTTGATGATCTTGAATATAGATAAGTTAAACATATTTTGACAATTCCTTCCAACTGTGTGACATACGTTACAAGTCCTAACATAAGGAAGAGCAATCCTAATATAAGGAAGAGTCTCAAACCACAAATTATTTTTTAAGTTTATATATCTCTTTCTTGTCATTGCCTATAAATTTTAGGTTAATAAGCAATTTAAAATTTTATGGAATCTGACCACTTCAACCAACATGAATACGTATTAATATAATCTTTTATTGTACATCGAGTTATCCCCAAAGTATGCAAATCCAGAAAAGTTTTGTGGCACAGGGTCATTGGCAATAGGTTTTAGAATCTGACTCGGTTAAAATGTTGGGTGTTTAATGTATTAATCAGAATCTCTGTATGTCAGTTATCTCATGTCTTAAATAACTATAATAATACCAGAGTTGTAGTAGGTCCTAAATTAGATAATTTACATGGAGTTGATATTTGTCATTTTTGTTTCTTATTTGTTTGCCTCTTCATTATTTTGAACTGGCATCCTTTAATTAGGGAATATCCTACCTCATGAAGTAAACCACTCCTGTATCTGTAGAAGCTCAAAATGCCAGGCTCATTTCCCAACCCCCCTTATTACTAGAGTACAATCATGTGACCTAGACTCTGCCAATTATACGTACCCTCTACAGACCTTGAATCAAAAGCCACTGATATAAAGCAGCAAGACTACACAGAATCCATTGTGGAAGGAAATAGCCATTGGCAGCAGCGACATCTAATTCCCAGAAGCAGCAGTTCTATGGTCCAGTGTGTTGTGTTGCTGGGGTCAGTGCTGCCAACTGCCGCTTTTAGTACCCAGTGTGACCACAATGTAACTTCACTGGATCGTTTCATTTGGCATAAGTTTGGACAGTGGTACTGGCCATGTCACCTCAGATCCTGTTCTCAAGCTCCACTGTAAATGAATTCTGTGCAAACTTAAATCAACCAGTTACTATTGCTTTGGGCAATAAAGCTTGACTGATACAGTATGTTAAATACTTAAGCAGTACCAGGTCTATAGTAATGATGGATATCACCTCCAAGAGGTCAGGAATTATGTTTCACTTGTTCAATGTTAACATTTCCAGCACATAGCTCAGGTTAGTAGATAGTAGACACTAAACAAATATTTGTTGGATAAATTCTTGCTATTATTATCTCAGAAATAATTGTTAGATGAAAATGTAGTCAACAATGAAAGATTAAAATTATTATTTTAAAAATTTAATATAAGATTTTGATGACAGTGCCTAGTAGCTTTATACCTGCTTTAGAGAGACATTGTTCAACAGTTTGGGAGCTATGTAATATTAAGTATCACTGCCCCCTGCCACCAGACTCACACACACACACACACACACACACACACACACAATCTTACCAGGTACAAAGTTACAGGGTAAATAAAGAAATCATCTTGTTTCATTCTCAAAAAAATGTACTTCCCAAAGTCTATGAGTCTAGAGCATAAATCTAAATTTTAACTTAAATAATACAGTAAGGCATATATCGTTGATTCTGTTTTTAACTACGTGTTTTTGGTAATAATGATAAATTTAAAAAATTAAAGCTAAATAAAGAAGATAGACTAAGTGTATTTATTCTTAAGTGCCAATAATCAGCAATGTAATTGACCTATACTTTAAGAAATTAGAAAAAAAAAAAAAAAGAAAAAAACATATCCATGCAAGCAGAAATCAACTTTTCCCAGGCGTCTCTATTCTTGCCTCCTTTCACCTCTTATATGGCAGAGTTGAAACAATACCCAAGAATTTGATCTCCTTTTTTCTAAAATAACTACATTTGGTCACATTCTAAAGGCTTGCTATTTTTACCTACCCAGTTCAATGTTCACTGTAGACCTTCTAGATGATGCACTTATCACCTTATATCTAGATGATTATAATATTCCAACTTTAATTCCTATGTAAAATGGCGTAAGAGGGTGATAATTATTCCAAGTTCCTGCTAGTCCAATAAATTCTATAAATTTCTACAGATTAAATCCTAACATACTACTTCCCCACTATTACTCCCCTGCCAAAAAGGCTTTATGAATCTTCATTGCCTACATTTTAATTTTTAAATGCACTTAGCATCCAAAGATCTCCACAATCTGAACATAACTTTCTAATTTATCTTCCACAGATTCTATATGTAAACTTTTGCAACAACCAAAATAGTTCACATACTATCTCATAAAATTATTTGGAAAAGATCATAATTGCATTTGCAAGTCTTATTCTCCAATCCCAATTCAGTTTTCTTTTAAAGACTGATCTGAAGATTAGCTCTTCCTGAAGTCATCCCTGGGTGTCTCAATCCCAATCTGTTCTATGAATTTCCTTTAGGTTTTTTAATAAATCCCATGGATCACAGTGTTAGATAGAATCCAGTCCCTCTAACATTGTATGTTATATTTTTTAATTTCTCACATCATCGAATCCTGCTCAATGCATATAAGAAGCAATCAATGAATATCTGTCAATTGATTTTTAGATGCAATCTGAGCATCAGTGCTATTCTTCCTAATGAATTAGAAAATAAAACATGGAGGTTCAATGGACTTGAATAGAGACAAGACTCAGAATACAAAATCAAGTATGGTGCACTTTCGTATTATTTTGGATGTGGGGGAAACTCTGCTGTATGCTTGCTCAATCTTTTATTAATAGTTGTAATTTTCTTACAGAAGTTAGAGACAATTTCCATTTGTAATTATTCCATTAAAATCTCTTGAACATCTTCTAAATTCTAAGTCTTATTCTAAACACTGACAATACAGCAAAGAGCAAGACACTTTTCTTCACAGTAGTTAAGAGAAATAGCTAGCTAAATAAATAAGGTGATTTTAGATGGTGATAATTACTCTAAATACAACACACAGGGTGATAGGCAAGAGGAGAGAAGTCACTTCAGGTTACAAAGTCTTGGATGCAGTAGCTGAATGAGACAGAAACGGGAAGAAAGAGTTGGCCATGAGCTGTGAAAAGGTCTCCAGACAAAAGGATCTGTAAAAGTTCAAAGGCCTTTAGTTACCAATCAATTTGGCATGTTTAAAGGTAAAATTCCTGCTTCTAGTAAACTTCTATTTATAGGATACAGGAAGGGGTAGGCAAGTCGGGAGTTTTGAGAGCTAAGCAAGAGAAGATGTGAGTTATCCTTGTAGACCAATGTTAGGGGTTAAGATTTCGTTTTACATGCAGTTGAAAGCCCCAGAAGGTTTTAACCACAGGAGTATTATGATCTAATTTATGGTTTAAAAGTTATCTTCAATTATGAGCAAAATGGCTTACTAAAGATAAAAACAGATACAAGGAGAAGATTCAGAAAATTATTATAGTGGGCCATGTAGCATGGAGTAAGATGACAGCAGTGGAGTTGTAGAGAACTCGACAAATCCAGAATATATGTGGGTGGTAGAACTGACTGATGGATTTGATGCAGGGAGTAAAGGGGAAAAAGTGAAACCAAGAAAAGCAGAGGTCTGATTACTTAGTAAGAACTTTGAATTTTATTCCAAGCGACATAAAAATATTTGCAGGGTTTTTTTTTTTTTTTTAATTTTTTTTCAACGTTTTTATTTATTTTTTTTGGGACAGAGAGAGACAGAGCATGAACGGGGGAGGGGCAGAGAGAAACCAAGAAAAGCAGAGGTCTGATTACTTAGTAAGAACTTTGAATTTTATTCCAAGCGACATAAAAATATTTGCAGGGTTTTTTTTTTTTTTTTAATTTTTTTTCAACGTTTTTATTTATTTTTTTTGGGACAGAGAGAGACAGAGCATGAACGGGGGAGGGGCAGAGAGAGAGGGAGACACAGAATCGGAAATAGGCTCCAGGCTCTGAGCCATCAGCCCAGAGCCTGACGCGGGGCTCGAACTCCCGGACCGCGAGATCGTGACCTGGCTGAAGTCGGACGCTTAACCGACTGCGCCACCCAGGCGCCCCTATTTGCAGGGTTTTGAAAACCAATGTGTCATGAATTCATTTTAAGGATGTTTCTAACAAATACAGAGATTCTGTATATGCAATGGGGGGTGCGAGATAGCATGGGATCAACTGCATCAGTAAAAATAGAGTAAAATCATTTTAATGGATCACATTAGGAGGCAGAGGAATGAGCTATCAAGAGAGACCAGATGTGCAATCTGTGCAGTGACACAGGGCCGTGAGCTCAGGAGGGCTCTGGATTTGGTTTAATGTTCTACTGTCATTGTCTTGAAATTCTTAATAATTTTTTAACAAGGGGCCCTGCATTTTCATTTTGCACTACATCCTGCAAATTATGTAGTTGGTTCTGATAGTCACATTCAAGAATAGAAAGTGATATTGGGGATGAGTTAACAGTAGCTAAAACGATGGCTTTTTCAGGCAAGACTTTATGACTTAGATTCAGTATACCCTGGGTCACCAGAAGAGTTAAGATTTATATTTTCACCTTCCAAGTCTTTATCCAATGCACTTTTTCACAAAACTAATTTTTCCTATTGGCTCAACCAAATCTGTTGATGGTTTCTAAATGATATTGTAATTGATCTCTTATACATATTTGGAAAAAAATTCTGACAACAAAGGAGAAAGTTAATAGAACTCCTAATCCAAAGTTGTTAATATATTAAAGTCAGACATCCCTGTTTTTGTGATGTTTTCTGTTATACCAAGTACAGATACATATATTAATATATTCCAGTATAATTTTTATTTTATCAGTTTTGTTGAAGTTTTATTTCCTTTGCAAGCATTCATTCTAAGATACTGACTTATAAAAATTCATTTGTGGTCTTCCCTAACTTAGATTATACTTTTGACCCTTGTCAAAGTATTGTCAAAGACAATGATCCATCCTATCTGATAACTGCTTTTAGCCTTGAATTCCACTTTTCTTGGTATTAATATTCCTATTCTACAGTAATATTATTCTTGGCATTTCTTTGTCTTATCTATAGTTCTTTATCTTTTTGTTTTTGATGTTTCTGTGGAATTTTGTTTTTGGTATATCTCTTGTAAAAGGCATACTGTTGAATTCTCTTTTGTATATTCTTTCATCCATTCACTCTTACTATGACAGACTTTCATTTAGACTTTTCTAATTTTACTTACCATTTGTTTCCCCTTGTTTTCTTCTTGTTTCCTTCCTTCTGTCTTCTGCCATATTGACCAAATTTTCTCAACACTTCTACTCTCCAGAGTAACGTCCCCCCTGGTTCATCTAGTTAGCATCTGCTTATCTTTCAGATCTCAACACAAAGTGTCTTTAAGTACTCCACATAACAGATACCCTCCTCTCTTATCTCTTCTTATAACACCCCATATTCTTTAAAAAAATAATGTTTATTTATTTTTGAGAGAAAAGAGAGAGAGAGAGAGTGCAAGCAGGGGAGGGGCAGCAAGAGAGAGGGAGACACAAATCCAAAGCAGGCTCCAGGCTTGAGCTGTCAGCACAGAGCCCCATGTGGGGCTCGAACTCAAGAGCTGTGAGATCATGACCTAAGCTGAAATTGGATGCTTACCCAACTAAGCCACCCAGGTGCCCCTCACCTCATACTCTTTTTAAAAAGCTCTATTATAATTCACTATTACATATTTGTGTGACTGTAACAGGAGGAATGTATAAAACATACAAGAAAATATTTTAAAATTTTAAGGTCATTTAAAAAAATTTAACTTAAGACTTATAAGTGTAGTTTCATTTATCTTCTGATGAAAGTCCATGTTTTATTTCTTCAAAGTGGAGCAAGAATTTACATACACTAGCCAGGGAATCTGAAAGCAGTATTTGCTTTTTTATTACATTTTCCCAATCCCTTAGAGTTGTCTTACCTACACCTAATTCTATATAGTAATTGCTTTCAGTGATTTTCCCTTACCACATTTCTGAAATCATTCAAGTTAATTTTCGTAGAAGAAACAACTCCCGGGGGCGCCTGGGTAGTTCAGTCGGTTAAGCATCCGACTCTTGGTTTTAGCTCAGGTCATGAACTCTCCATTTCGTGAGTTCAAGCCCTGTGTGTGGGGCTCTGCACTAGCAATGCAGAGCCTCCTTAGAATTCTCCCTCTCTCCCTCTCTCAATGCCTCTCCCTTATTCATTCTCTGTTTCTCTCAAAATAAATAAATTTTATAAAATTTAAAAAAGAAAAAATAGAATAAACAGCTCTCAGAGTTATCTAACATTTAATTAAATTGCACCATTACAAAACAAGCACAAGGTAGAAACAAGTTTGAGAACAAACTCAACAGATTCTAGTTAAGCATAATATCCAACTGGTTGAAGAAGAAATTCTTAGTGTATACTGAAAAGTAGCTAACTGCAACTATTCAGAATGCTATGGACACCATCCAGTTAGGGTCACAAAGAGAAGACACCTCTGTTTTTTTGTTTTTTAATCTTGCTAATTACTTAAATTCAGAAAAGTTAGGAGAGCTAGACTAGTAATTGAGTCAAATCAGGAAGCATGCTGTTTTGCTCACAAATATACTGCCAGCACCTGCATTGGTATCAACAACATAGATGCTTCATAAATATCTGTTTAGTGAATGACAAGTTTTCTTCTTCCTATTTTATCCTAAAAGATCCACGAGTTTTTTAAATGATTTAAAATTTTATGCAATCCCAAGCATTGAAACCACAAAGACTATCATATCTTATTTTCAAAAGATTGCTATTAACATCTGAACATTCTCATATACATATATTTTCTCCTATGAGTACCTTTATGTTAATTGTTAAAGTATCTCAGTGTTTATTTCAGATTTAAAATATGAGGATACAGAACTCAAGGTCTGACATCAGCCAATTTTCTTATATACTCAAACATCTCCTCTAGGTAAACAGGTTGCCCAACCTGAAATGTGACTGGCCCCAGATGACACTATTTCCAGTGCAGGCTTTCCTCCATTCAACATACCGCACATGTCCAGCTTAAAGGTGAAGTGCACATACCTCATTCCCCATTTCACTTCCACACTCTTTTCCCCCTGACCCTTAGTTCCTAGATATCTTACACCCCAAATACTCTTTTTACCATCTCACAGAAATTAAATTTCCAATAAAATCTCTATTACAAACAGCCACTGTAAAATGTCACTCTCCACCACTCCAGGACACTAACTCTTATGGCCTCACTCCAATATTCCTTTGTCTGCAATCCACTGATGTTTATGAATTTTCCTCATCCGTTACCTCTTCATGACTTCACTTTCCTCCTTACCTAATTTACTGTACATTCTCCATAGTTGGTAGGCATACTTGTCAACATGTTTCGATCCTTTCACTTCCCCCACCATGAACTTTTTTGTCAAAGTATCAAAACTAGTGACTGATACTAATACCCAATCAGCTGAACACTGCTACAGAAAATAATGAATCCCTACTGACTGAATTCACTTTACACTTGTGCTCACAAATTTCAAGTGGGTACTTAATCCAGAAAATCATAGTGCATTCTACTACTTACTATTTACTATGCCACCCTAAAACTTCTCTGATATGTCCAGTATTTTCCTCTAAATCATACTCTCAATTACTGATATTGCCTGATAAGAAACTGATTTAGTTTCCTCTTATAAATATGTACCCATTTCTTTCCACAAATGCTCTGCATTTTCAGACTAAAGCTAGTTAACTATTCATGCTCCTTAAGTAAGTTCAATTTGTCCCTTGGTAATCTAGTTTCTATCTTTTTACTCACCCTTTGAATTCATTCCTGAAATTATCCCCTTTCGCTCTAACATCGTCAATCTCCCTCTTTCTATCATTTTATTCCATCCAGCCACAAACATGTACTGTAATTTATATAAAATAAACACCTCCCTTACCCTTATGACCAATATCTGTAACACCATCCTTTTCCAGCTTCTTACACTAAAGCTTCTACCCCTTCATTCTTGAAAAGGTTCTTATCAAGATCACCAGTGACCTCCATCTCTCAGATCCATGGGATATATACGGACTTTATCTTATTCTCCTTTTTTAGTATTTATCACAGTTATTTAAACCCTCCTACTGATACTACTTCCTTCTCCAATTTTCTGTAACACCATCATTTATTTCCTCTCATCATTCCCCATGGCACTCTCCTGTGCTGGGTCTTCATTCTCTGAAAAACTCTACTGTCTCCCTCGCCACCCCTCCCACCCTCCCAACCCTCCCACCCCTGCACTGGACATTTTGGCAAGATTTCTTCGCTGTTCTCTTGATGACTTCTTTTTGTCCTGTGGTTTTTAAATACTATCTATATGCTAATTAATTTTTAAAATTATATCCTCAACTTAACTCATTCCCTGGAGTTGGAGGTTTCAATATTTCAATATCCAACTGTCTAATGCTATATTAAACTTAAAGCTATATGAGCGCACTTTACTCCCTACTCTCTCACCACAACCACAAAATCTGTTTCCCCTTCAGAATTTTATTTTATTTTTTATCTCAGTAAGTGAAGTTGGCTAGGCTAAAATCCACTCTTGATTTTTTTTCTTTCCCCATTACCCCCCACCTCTCAACAGACAATCTAAAAACTCATCAAGTTCTGTTACATCTCAGCACATAATCCACCTCTCTACATCTCTAATCGAATCACCTTCCCTTCTCAGCTGGACTGCATAAAGCAAGAGCTTCCACGGCAACCTCCCTGCCTTGATTCATTTTCCATACAGAAGCCAGAATTATATTTTAAAAGATAAATCATATACATTATCTCTTCTACTTAGAAACACTTAAACAGCTTTCCATTAAAAAATTTTTCCTAATGATGGTTCAGATACTATAGGACCCAATGAGCTCTTCCTACTGTCCATTTCCTAACAACCCCATATCACCTTTTATCTTTCTCTTCTACCATCAGTGCACTGAAGCCATCCAAGCTGTTTTTGTCTCTCCACAAAACCTATTTCATTCCTGAATTAATGCCTTGACCTTTTGGTTCCTCTGTCTAGAACAGTCGCCCCAAATATCATCACCTGGCACCTTCTTCTCTTCTTCATGCATCAGCACAAAGGTCACTTTCTAAGAGATGCAGTCCCAGATGACCCTGCATTCCTGACATAGTTTTATTTCAGAGATCACTCTGGCTGCAGGGCATAAGTGGATTTAGAGAAAGGAAGTTGGGATAGAATCAGGGAACCCACCTGGATGATGGTTAAAATTATCCCGGTGAGAGAAATGCCAAATTTGCCTCATAAGTAGCACTGGTTTCATCTTTAGATTGATTCTCTTCTTCAAACCTAGTCCTTGCATATATCCAATATTTTCCACCCCTACATAGTGCAGATAGTCAATAATTCTTCTCCAGTTTTGGGATTTGAGATGGGATCTATCAGAGATTGTGCAGATCTCTGTTCAAATATTTCTGGACCAAAGGAATAAAGGGGAAGTTTTAAGTTGCTCTATTTTCAGTTGCCAGCATGGAGTAGCAAGGGAGCTATAGCCAGAAAGAGCAGAGACATAGTGCTTCACCTTTCTGCCAAATTGTTTCTCTTTGTATTTCTCAGAGCAGCAGGCATTAGCTGGGTCAGTGGCACTCTTTAGAGCTGGCACCACTCCTTTCATTTGGAGCCAGCTGTAGTACTGCCCTGCTTTCCTTAAAAAGCCATACATGCCAAATGTAACCTAGGAGGCAGCACCACTGCAGGGCTGTCCTATGGAATGGACTCATTATTTGGTAGAAATCTGGGGGAATAATGAGATCAATTTGTACTTCCCATCAACTGCCCAAAGGCTATTCTTGGCTCCAGCTTCTACCGCTGCAAATGAAAGAAGGTTAGTGGGATTTCATGTGCAGCTCCCACCCTTTCTATCCAGGTGGGCTTCTCCATCCCTGCAGAGACTCACCGAATGGCCAGTGACTGGACTGTCTGTCCTATTATAATGTTCACTGCTATAATTTATTTTATAGCAATTCTTCAATATTTCCCACATTTGAGTGGCTCTTACATTTCAATGTTGATGGGAATTTTCTCTTTCATTGCCATATTTTGGCATTTCAGTGGAAATTCAAAAATGAGGGAAGTTTAAGTCTATGAGCTCTGATTTTGATCATAAACATATATTGATCTGACCAATAACTTTGTAATACTGTATCCATGGGCTCATGCCACCATGCCCTTTGGTTCTTTTTCTATTCTGGTATTACATCATCTATGTATCTTTTTAAGTTTATAATGCAAACTATCCAGATTTTTAAAAATCTGGATTACATCACAACCTGTTACTTATATTTGTTCAAAAAGTTCAGCTATATTCTTCTTATCTAAAATAACAGTAAATAACTAGTATGATAAACTCTCCATTCCACAAAATGCATGAAGGAACTATTGTTTACCTCTTACAAAAAGCAACTTCATCTTCACCTTATTTCTGGAAGAGGTGTGCTGGGTTTTAACTTAACTTTTGTTACATTAATATTAAGCTATGTGGATTTCAAGAGAATAAATAAAAGTGAAGCCTATTTGGATCTTTTGGATGACACAATTAAGGTGATTATTTCATAGGTAACTAAAACTCAGCATGTTCAAGTTAGGATTTTATATATGTGTGTATACACATATATATAACTATTAAGAGTAGGGTCCTCCTATGAAACATATGTATACACATATATATATATATACATATATGTATACACATATATATAACTATTAAGAGTAGGGTCCTCCTATGAAACACATTGTAAAAGCCCTTCTCAATGACATACAAATTCAGTTGTTGTTTTTTTTTTTTTTTTTTAATAGGGGTTAGCCTTTGATTATAGCCCTTGTATAGCCCTTGTATAGCCCCTTCTAGAGTATTTCTATAAAATATTAGCCCCTTGCAAAACATCATATTAAGGCATCCATGTCATTTATAAAAACATCTATTATTAAATATATTTATGCCTGACGTAGCTGAAGCTTCAGTGAAATAGATTTCAGGCAAATATATTTTAATAAAACAAGGGACAGAGATATGAATTCTTTTTCTATGACACACTTAAAAAGCTTTACACTCTTAGTGTATGAATTTGTCTTGGTGGAAAAAAAAAAAAAGAAAGAAAGAGCTTACCACCAAACTGTGTGGGTCTTGAATAATCATTTGTGCTTAGGGAATCTCAAATGCTCATGAGCTAATCTTGCCTTTTAGAAATGGGTTTCTGCCTTGTATTATGCTTAGATATATAATTCTTATTATTACAATGACCATCTCATCAAGTCCCAATCTATTCTACAATCATGATGAAAAATGATAATCTTCAAATTACATTTCTCTTTCCAACTGAGTGAACTAATTGAAAGAATTCCACATCTGCATTCTCCATGGACACATGGAAGAATGCAAGAAAACATAAGGAGAATTGATGGAATACCTAAATATCTGCATAGCTGCTAAACAACATACATATTTTCTCTATGCATTTAATATGATAGTTCTCTGATACTCCCCCACCCCATAATCAGGCTAACATAGGCTGCTTCTTAGATCAGAAACAAGTTTTATTTTCTTTCTTAAAAAATACATTATTAACCAAATTTAGTTCTGTGTAAGAGAAGCATTGTGACTACTGAACTGAAAATGTGCACCTTTGATAGCTGTATGACTTTGGTTAAGTTACTTAACTTCTTTGAGCTTTCTGTTATAAGAGAATAGCCATTACAGCCGCTAGTCTGAAGTTGAGGATGACAAATCTCTTTTGCATATCCATTTGTATCGGGCAAGAAAAAAGTTTCCCCAGGTGGTTTACTTCTTGAGGTCATTTTAGTAAGTCCTGACAATGATAAGAAGCAAATTTAAAATGATGATTTATATAGCTCATTGACCAAAATAATTATTCACACATAATAAGATAATTAATCATGAAAGAATTTTCCTTTTGAAATGATGTAGACACTATCTCAAATGTAGGCTAGTTGGTAAGATAAAAATATTTTAAGTGCTTGATTGGTAGTTAGAGAATGTATTATGCATTTCTTTTTTTTTTTTTTAACATTTATTCATTTTTGAAAGACAGAGAGGGACAGGGCGCAAATGGGGGAGGGGCAGAGAGAGAGAAGGAGACACAGAATCTGAAGCAGGCTCCAGGCTTTGAGATGTCAGCACAGAGCCCGATGCAGGGCTTGAACTCACAGACTGTGAGGTCATGACCTGAGCCAAAGTCGGCTGCCCAACCGACTTCGCCACCCAGGCACCCCCATTTTGAATTTCTTAAAGAAACTGGTTCTCTGTACCTGAACTGAGAGCGCCAGGAAGGAGCACCACTATAAATGCCCCCAGGAATGTGGCTCTTTTGCCCTCCCCCTTCAGGTTGGGGCAGTAACTTCCAATAAAGCAACTGCATCCTAGTAAACTGTTGTGACACTGGGAACTCCAACCGACTTCCCCTATCCTCTACCAAGCCTGACAGACATTCCTAAAGGCAATGTTTGCCCCCATTTAATATTAGAAATGGAATATAAACTAAATTTTAAAGAATTTGAAAATGACCAAGTAATTGAGAAGAAAAAAAAATCTTCAACTCAGAGTCAATCATTTCTAATTAACCCTTTGGCATACTTCAACATTTTCTCTTTTTTAAAATGTCAATGTATTTTCGCATATATACACACATGCACACACCAGGGTTGTGCAACATTTTCAATTTGTTTCTTACTTAAAAAATATACTTATTTCATAAAACATGAAAATACATAAAAATAAATTATAAGTCCCCCAGAGGTATCCACTGTTACCATGGACATTATTTTCTGGTTATTGTACACATTCTCAAATGTAGTGAAATTTATTCAGACTCAATACTTGCCAGCAAGAACTCTGGTATTTGGAGTTCCTTGGCTCTGCTCATTTGAGTGCTGATTAAATATATTCTCAGATTTGTCACTGAATGTGCATACCTTCTTACTATCATGGAATTAAGAACTTCTGAGGCCATATGGACTGAAAATGTCAAAATATCCCATTCCCCACTTCTAATTATCTCTATGCAATGAAAAATAAGGATAGTACAAACCTGTAGAACAAGCATAAAGAGTATCATTTTACTAATGAGGACTACTAGCATGATTATTTTGAAGTTAAAAAATATCTGTTTTTTACAATGCATGCATATTATTCTCTCTCTGGGGATCTAACCAACTCCTTCACAGTTGATCAATTCATTCTGAGAATTTGGGATGCTTTTTACTCAGCATCCCCTGCTCTGTGGCTGATTTTGGTCTCTTACCCTGGGAGTAGTGAATTATACTGAGCAACCAGTAGAATGATTTTTCAGTCAATTGCCTCAAATGGTTGGCTGAACTGCTATTTCTTTCACCGATGATTTGTTTTGTTTATTTGCCTTTAGTAAAAACTTGCTGGTTGTTTTTATCTTTCTGTAATAACCCTTGAACATTTAAATAAAATGGGATCTTGAATTCACTTCTCTCTGAGAACAAACTGAGAACAACTAAGAACATCTTTTCTCTTTTTCCCTTAGTTATCTACTCACTTAACCAACATCTCAACTGAGATGCCCCACCTACTCTGTTCTCACAATATCCTGTGCATACCTCTACCAAAGCACTTCTTATGCCTTTATAAAGGTCAGTTTGCTTGTGTCTTCCTCTCGGTGCTGGAATAAACCATGATGTGAGCTCTGGAGTATCCACCACTGCATCCCCAGTATACAGCAAAATATGTGACAGAAGTCATTATCAAAACAAAACCTAATCTCTCAAAGCAATGATTATTGTTGCAAAAGGAAAGCAATCAGTCCAGACATTTGGAAAGTCTTCCTTCACCCAGGAATTACTGTAGCGTAGCATTCTTCCATGGTAGAGATTTGAGTAAGCTCAGTGGAGAACAGCAGCAAGGGTTATTTAGAGCCCAGTGTCCTCCTCACACTTCCTGACTCAGCCCTACCCTCACTCCTGACCACCGCCAATCAGTTAATAAGATGCCTGCCTTGACATAAGGAAACCTTACAAGGAAATGTTCTAGCATATGGAAATGCACTACCAGCTCACCAGGAAAAAAATAAAAAAACAAAAACAGGTGGCAGGAAGATCTACCAACAGCTTTCTCTTTGATATTCATGTTGTTGCTGGGTTCACAGATGATGAAACACTCACAAGCAAAAGCTTTTAAATGGAAACAAAGTGGGTCTTGCATCCACCCTAATTAGCAATCAGCATAAGGAAAAATAAAATCACAAATTATCTACCTGTGCAGAAATCATTGCACATATGATTTTGAGAGTAGGACAACACTTCTTGTTTTCAGACAGCCTTCTAGGAGTATTCATACTCATGCATGTGCGTGTTTACGTGTGTGTGTGTGTGTGTGTGTGTGTGTGTGTGTGTGTGTGTGTGTGTTGGGGTTGAGAAGCAAGGGCAATCTGATTTAACAGGGGAGAATCTAAGCAAATATTATGAAAATCTGAAAGAAGAAATGACTATGGAAGCAGAGAGGAAAATTATTTTGATTTTTAATGCTGGATTTAATTATTATTTGATTATATCATCTTAGTGAATAAAAAAAATTTCTTCTAGATGAAGGCATTTTCATGAATAACCTGCACATTGTAAATCTCAAATAGTAGTACAACTACTCTCTTTAAACAATAAATCAAATGGCCATAATTACTAAATTCATAATAGTTTTAGATACCTATTTTGCAACACAATACTAGAAAATGTTTATAGTTTCTAAGTATATATTTATGACTGTAATTATCCTCCAAGAAAATCCACCCCAAGAATAGCAGCTATATTTTGTATGAATGAAAGGTCATTACATATTTTACAGTTCTGACATGATTCTAAGATTATATTTTTCTCACTCACAGACCTTATCTTCCTCCTAGTCGAATACATTTTTTTACAAGCAGAATAATGGTGATGAAGTAAATGTACATATTTTATCATAATTGCACTGCAGCACCATCTCTAGAGATGTATTTTATAATAATAGTGTGGCCAGTGATTGCACATCTCCCATCTCCTCTGGAAACCACATGATTGGTAGCTCTACAATACACAATGTTAGGAAACATTACCATTGTACCATTTTAATTATTTTCTGAGTGAATCAATGAGTTGATGAATTCAGAGTCACACAATAAATGCTGCAGGTAATGGGAATGCTTCTTAGGGAAGATGGGATTTGAACTGAGCTTGACGGATTGTATAGTAGTAGAGATGGATTCTTGTTTGGCAGAAAACAGCCTGGATGAAGGCTAGCACAAGACACAGCAAGTAAAGACAGCATGTAGGTCGATGTGGCTAATGCCTGGGGCGAGACTAGGAAAATATGAGAAAGACCTACATGTGCCACAGTAATGTGATCATGGGAAAGAAGTTTAAGACAACAGTGCAATCATTTCCATAGTTTTAAATAAACAAGAACTCATAATTCATCTAACAGAACTATAATGTGAGCCAGATGGATAATTTTTTTAATTTCAAATAGCCACAATAAAAAAATGTTTGAAGGCAAAATTGATTTAATAACATGTATTGTTTAACCCAATATACCCAATATATCACAATTTAAGCATGTAATCAACATAAAAATTATTAGTGAGCTATGTTACTTTTGTTGTTGATGTTGTTGTTTCTGGTTTTTTGTTTGTTTTTTGTTTACTGAGTCTTCAAAATTCATTGTATATCTTGCATTTTTAGCATGTTTCAACTTGGGCCATGCCCATTTCAAGGGCTCAAGAGTCACTTGTATTGTACAAGGCAGCTCTCAGGTATGAATTAGTCTTAGGCACATTAGTTCTTCAGAACCCTTATTGGTATGGTCTGATATCATGGTAATATATTAATTTCCCATTCTTTGGGATGATTGATTCTCAAAAGATGGCCAATGGACCACCTTCATCAGATATTTATTAAAATAGTTGTCCACCAAGGTTTATTAAATTAAAACCTGTGGGTTGGGCAAAAAGAATCAGGATTTTTTAAAAACCTAGCCAAGTATTTCTTATGTAGATTAATATCTGAAAATATGACTTTTAAAACCTACTTTCCTGATAAATGACACAAGGAGAGATACTACATGAAATCATTAATATTTAATATCCAAACCAATTCTAATCATCTTTACCATGAGAGGAAGCATGGTAGAGAAAATAAAATTATGAAATACATAGTTATCATATTCTCAGAAGCTCAAATCCTTAATTTTTGATCATGGAATTTACCAATGCCCACACTTTCTGCTACCACTAGTATATGATCTTCATGATGTTTGGGACTGTTGTACAGTATATGTATAATATACAGTTTTTATTTTTTAAAATAGTAGCTAGCAAAATAGTAGCTGTTCAGCAGATATTTGATCAATGAATGAATGAAATATTTACTTCTTTTAACGAGTTACCTAATGTGAACTAAAAGTTTGTCCATCCAGATGTGCCTGGGTGGCTCAGTCAATTGGGCATCCAACTCTTCAGGTCATGATGTCATGGTTGTGAGATGGAGCCCGGCATTGAGTTCTGTGTTGAGCATGGAGCCTGCTTTAGATTCTCTCTCTCTGCACCTCCACCACTCTTTCTCTCTCTCTCTCTCAATAAATAATACATAATAAATAAATAAATAAATAAATAAATAAATAAATAAATAGCTTGTTCATCCTGAAATGGAAGCTAGTTATGTATCTTGAAGGATTGCATGAAATGAAAATTTACTATACACACACACACACACACACACACACACACACACACTTCTTCATTTAACATAACTTTTCCCCAATGTTTGGTTATTTTTCCTGAGCAGGGGAAGAGCGAATTCATAAAATTGCAGTTGTTAATAACTTGTATTCCCTCCCTCAAGGACATTTGCATTTTAAAAGCAAATGTCTGAAGAGATCCTCTTCAGTCCATAAAGAGTTGCTCTAATAGTTGTTATTCTGTCTTGTGACCATAGTGGGGGACAAGGGAGATGATCTATAAATGTACCATAGAGGGAGGCATCTAAGATTCTCCCCCGCCCCTTAAACCTGGTTCAACCCAATGATTATAAAATGGAAAACACTCTGTTTCTGCCAGAGATTTTACCTACTGGTTGTCCCACAAAGCACTTTCTTTTAGAATACAACTGTTCCAATATTGTGATTTCTGTTTGGATTTATTGTTTTTAGCAAAATTTCTCTGGTTTTCACAGATATTGTGTTCCTGGTCTCTGCTCTGATTAGACTAGTATAACAGAGCAATACATAGGGGCAGCTGGTGCCTAAGGTAATGATTAAAACCGCAGGCTTCTCAAACGCAATATAGACTATTTTTCCTTTGTGCCTCTATTTTGCTTAGTGATTATGATCCATTCGCAAAACATAAAACTTGTCTATCTCAGGCCCTAAACAACCATGACTTTTTTTATGTAAGGAGGAGATCTTTGTTTTAGAGAAAAACAACAAGTCCTTAACTATGGGATACATTTCTTAGAAACAATAGAATTAAATTCAGATCAGCTCTCCACAGTTACAATTCTGAACAGAGCTTATCAGAAAGGGGCATATGGGGACAGTAAAGGCTTGTGAATTTAATTGGATAGAAGTGAAAAGAACCCTGCTTCTGCAGAATTCTGATTTTTAAAAGACCCCAAATTAATTACTTCAGAGGAGCCGGAATTAAATTGGTCTTGGTTACCACTGAGCAGGAAAAAAAAATAATAATGAGAATATCTGGCAGATAAGTTAAAGTATTTTGAGTTTTATAACCTCAAAGGTGAGGTTAATGGTCTAGGAGAGATGCCTTAATGCAAGGAAGTGAAGTCTGCTGATGGAAGGTACTAGAGTCACTAATGAAACAATCCAATCCATCAACTATTTCAGGTTCTAAAGCGTCTCTTCATTTTATATTATTATTAACAGTTAAATAATAATATTATGCTTCTTAATCATTGTTTCTCTTTGTTAATAATCAACAAAATCAGATCTCGAAGGCACCAACACAACCTAGTGCCTTTTCCAATCTTTTGTTTCTGGAGAAATCTGTCTCCAATATAGTATTTGATTCTGTGATCAAAGCTTCCAAATATAGCAACTTTCACTTTCTGTATGTTAATTTATTATCACAACTAAAATTAAGCATCACATTTTACATGGTAACATTTTTGTATAGCTGTTTTACTTTTTGTTGTTCTGGGGTTTTTGGCTGGTGGTTTGGGGGAGGAGAGGATAAGGAGAGTAAGAGGGGTTTGTATGGCTGAAAGATGCATCTTACAGGCATCTCTGAGCTCTGAGTTTTTTATAGGATCTGGTTGTCAGCACATTAAGTTTCTCTGTTTATTCATGTTTCCTCAGTTTTCAATGGCCATCCTGACATATAATAGCAAGACTTTGCCCTCTCTGCAGACACTTCCAGCATGATTTCTCCATCTTGCAGGCATCTAAGAAAGACAAAAGCCATACTCCTGCTGCTCTAGATTCTTATCCACCAGAGACTGTACTTATGAGCACCTAGTCATGTTACACATCCCTGTGCGGAGTCTCAGTGCCTGGATACAATTCCACTTCAGATGGCCCAAGAATGGATATGCACTCATTTATACATTCATGATTGCATGTGCATAAGTACAGGCTTGTACACTTGCATTCTTAACCAACAACATACAGAGGGAACCTTTTGAACATATTCTAAGAATGATACATGCCAAAGAAATTAGGCCCAAGCACAGTAATTTGGTTATTAGTTATTCTGAGATTGAGTTTATAAATAATGTAACAGTGATTTTAGACACAATTTAAATTGATATTTTATTCTGAAAACCACACATTTCTAAGAAAAAAAAAAAAGTAATAAAGTGATTTTAAGTTTGGACAGTAGGAAAAATGACAAGACCTTTAGAAAAGAAACACATTTTTGTGCTATAAAATCAATGGGTGTCAACCGTGAAAAAATATTTTGAATAAATGTCAGAGGTTATTTATTGATTTGTCTTTTTTTCCCCACTACTGTTTACTTTTGAGTTGCAATCAGCGGCTCTCATATAGTTCTCTATGTCAGCCAAGTGATTAAAAAAAAGTAATGTCATATGGTTTCTGTTTATTTATTCTTGTGTTTTGCTTTTATTTCATTAATTTTTCTTTTTTTCTTCAACATGTCTATGAAATTATAAATATCCATCATGAGCTATCTTGCCAACAACTCAAATATTTGTTCTATACCCATCCTCTGCTTCCTCTCCAGAGAATAAAACCCAAAATCAGAGAGTATCAAGGAAAAAAATTTTTATCAAAACCACATTAATTTGGCTATCACTGACTTTTTCAATTCTTCTATTTGTGTCCTCATCTGACAAGTATTTAACTTTTACTATGAGTACAGTACTATGCTATGCTCTTGGGAAGCATATGAACTAAGAATCATTATTTATTGAGGATGCAAAAATACTTAATACACATTCCTTATCCACAGGAAGCCTACAATCAGGCAAACTATTCATTCTGTTACAATATGCTATAAGATTGAGGCATGTTTAAAATATTTTTGGAGTAATCTGTATTTATTCTTTAAATATAAAAAAACCTGTTCAGTCCTCCCCGGCCTTAGAGTCCACGGCAAAGACAGACACATCAAAGGGGATTGCCAGGTAGTGTGGTGAGTGCCAGAACAGGGCTCCTGCAGAAAGCTCTGGGAATATCACCTGCACTCTTTACCCAGACGTGGGGATATAAATTTTGACTGGAGGAGTCTGAGTCTTCACACACTCTCTGGCTCTCTTCCTGCTCTCCTCCTGGTCCTGTGTTCCCATGCGTCTCTACACGTGCATCCTCCCATGATGTGATGGCTACAACCACACAGGCCTTACCCCTAAGATCCAAATCGATCCTCGCCCTTCTCTCATGGGAACAGCATAAGAGCCCTACTATCTGTCACTGAGGACACAACTGAAATATCTGTTAAGTGGGCCCACCCTGATTTGTAATGCTTTAAAAAGTACTAAGTAGGTTGCCTCGTTTTGCCACATTTGTGCTGAAATTGAAAAGTAATGCAGACCTTCACTCAGGAGGGTCGGATCATGCCCTGTGGGTACAGATGTTACCGTGCTTCTAGAACACAGAAACAGTCCTTTCATGTCCAATGTCAGCTGCTATCTTAATAGGAAGGACAGAAAAAGGAGTAAGGAGAAAATAAGAGGGAACGAGGTTAGCTTGACTCTCACCTAAGCATTTACGTTTGAGGAAAGTAGTTAGACTGCAGTGGTGGTCTGTGAAATCTGCAGAATCGGCCTGGGCAGAGGAAACAGCAAGGGTTTGCCTCTGAAAGCAGGGGCAGCAGGGAAACCACAGCCCACACAGAAGCATCTTTATTTCACAGAAGGCCACTAATAAACTACTCAAACAGAAGCCTGTTTGATGGAGAGAGAGAGAATGTGTCAGGGGGCAGGAAAAAAATCCTACAAAGAATTCAAACTGAATTTTAGTAATAGAGAGCTAATGTACTGAAAAAAATAAGCTTGCTGCTAACAGTAAAGACACTGCCAAGAAATAGATGGGAATTAGTGCCAGGTTAACACATAAATCAAAATTTTGCAATTATGCAAATGAGAAAGCCAGAGACTTTATTTCATTTCCATCTGATTCCAGAATAAAGACCCTAATTTTGATGAATATATAAAAAGATTTTAAGAAAGTGAGATGATGAATTATAGCAAACTAAAGATATGAATCTCACTCTGGAAAAGGAAGATGATTAAAATTTTTTATGTATGTATATCACATATATTTAAAACATACATATGAATGCATATATTGCTATAAATATATTGAGTATTCTAACTTATACACATTCAAGGACTTTTTCTTTTTCTATAGCACTTTATATGCTTTCTGACATTTTCACCCAGCTCTTAACGGTGAATAAGGCTGCTATAATTATCTCCATTTCAAAGTGATGATTAGTTTAATGCCGTAATTGAGTAAAGTTTTCTTATTTATAAAAGTACAGTGAATCACAGTAAACTTACATTCCTGGAAATGTAAGATTGCACAGTGTTTTAGAGGCTGGAGTGGGTCAGCTAAGAAGTGAGTCACTCGGGATCAATTTGTATGATCTCTATTAGGCAGGCTTCTTTAGGAGCAACAGAACTGCTATGAAAAGCACAGACATATGTTTAGGCATAGGGAAACACATTTTAAAATACATAGCACTAGGCAACCAAGTTGTATGTGCCATTCATGATCACATATCATATAGCAAGGTAGAATATTTCATTCCAAGTAGTCCAATTATTCCCTTAAGAACTAAGGATTAAGAGCCATTTATCTTGGTTTTTGGCATATGGACAAGCAGATGGATGGACGTAAGAATTTTGGAAGGCACACCAAGTTGATGCCAAATATATTGAAAATTACATAAAACACAGACCAAATGACACAAAGCAAGGGTTTGAAAAGCATGAAGTGCTTTTGAAAAGGAAGGCATGATAATGTACTTTCAAAATAACACACAAAGGCATTTGGTTCCCTCCTCAATGAAGCTCTAAAGAGGAGAAAGGTGAGTGAATTGGACAAGAATCAGGTAGACCCAAGGACTGTCACATCAGGTAAGGTAAGAATATTTATGGCATAATCACAACCTTTCGCTGTTGATGGTCCATAAAAATGTGCCTCAGCATCACAGGGAGACTCCTGGTCAGAATCAGCAATTCATCTGGTATTTTATGATATGTTCACCTTAAGATTTTGCTTATGCAATTATAGAACAAAAAATTGTACTCTGGTACTGTTAACATAGAACCCAATATTTCTTTAAATGTACAACTTTTCCTTTCTATTTAGATTATATACACAATGCTACAACAGGATCAAATCAGCTGTTTCAGAAATCATGAGAAATGCTGTGGGACTCAATTAATACCAAAAAAGTAGGCAAAAAACTTATTAAAACAACAATGACCTAGTAATTTAATGAGTAGGACTCAGTCTTAGCACCTCTTTCCTGTATTCTTCTTGCTCACTGGTCCCTTCCAGTCTCTCGGCTTTAAATACCCTCCGTGTGTTTTGGACTCCTGATACACAGCTCTAGTCCAGGCTGTTATCCTAAACTCCAAATTCACACAATAGCTATGGACTTGACATTCCCACTTGCATTTTAAATCTCTGTCTGAAACTTGGCATGTTAAAAACCAGATTCCTGATTGTCCCTTCCTCACAAGCCAAACAGTTTTCCTCCCCTTGTTGAAAGCAACCCCATTCTTCCATTTACTCAGAGACATCATGCAGTTATCATAAACTCCTCTTTTCCTATACCTTCTGTGCAATCAGCAAATCTTATCAATTGTATTTTCCAAATATATCCAATATCTGGTCACTCCCAACCAGTCCAGTTCAAAGTACCATCTTCTCTCAGCCAAACTATTGTAATAAGCCCTGGAATTGTAATAATATCCTAAATGGATCTTTGATTCCCTCCCATCTACTCCCCACAAAAGCCAGAATGCTCCACTATAAAGTGTATTTATTTATTTTGAGAGAGAGCGAGGGAACATGAGCGGGGTAGGGGCAGAGAGAGAAGGGGATAGACAGAATCCCAAGCAGGCTCTGCACTATCAGAGAAGAGCCTGATGCAGGGCTTGAACTCATGAACTGCAAGATCACAACGTGAGCCAAAATCAATCGTCAGATGCTTGACTGACTGAGCCACCCAGGTGCCCCAGAATGATCCACTTTAAATACCACAGATTACGTTACTCATCCTCTTAAATACCCCCTGACTTCCTATAGCCCTGTTTCATGCCTCATGCAACCTGTCTCCTTGCAATCTCTCCGACCCCATCTCCTCCACAGACTGTCCCTCTCTCACTTCAGCTCTCAGGCCTTCTTGCCGATCCTTAAGCAAATCAATTATGATACTGCCTCAAGTCATTTGCATCTTGCTGTTCTTTGCCTGGAAGACATTTCTGATACATATGCACCTGGCACCTTCCCTAACTTTAAGATTTTGTTCAAATGACGGCTCATCATAGAGGTCTTTGCTGACTATTTAGACACACAACCCACACTCACCTCCATCAGCAGCAGAATTCTCTGAACCCTATACCTTGATTTATTTTTCTCCATAATACTTTTTACCACCTGGTATGTCTTAAACACACACACACATACACACGCACGCATGCAAGCACGCACACAAAGTCTGTATTCACAATCTGTATTCACAAATTTGCCCTACCACTAGAATTTATTTGTAACGTCAAACCTAATACTTGCATTGTTTTCAGGGCCAGTCATGGCATGTGCACAGCTGTGAAAAATCTGCCACTGAGGGAGCATGTTCTCATCTGAGGTTGGACTCTGCCTTCTTGTTCTCAGCTATCATACTACAAACAAGTGTCTTTTCTACAGTCTATTTTGTGCCATGTTTTTCGCATTTTTGTGTGCCTTTTGTTGGTGATTTTTCTGTTTAAAATGGCCCCAAGTGTACTGCTTAAGTACTGTCTAGTGTTCCTAAGTGCAAGAGAGCTATGATGCGCCTTACAGAGAAAATGTGTGTGTTATATGAGTTTTGTTCAGGAATGAGTTATAGTGCTGTTGGCGGTGAATTCAATGTCAGTGTATCAACAGCATATATTAAATGAGGTGTTTTTAACCAGAAACACACAGGAAACAAGGTTATGTATTGATCAGCTGGCAGGAACTGTTGTGACCGAGGCTCACAGGAACCCACCCCTAGGAGCAGTGGTTTAGTGTGTGCTAATTCAGAGTTCATGGTGACTTTAGAAAACACGACTGTTGTGAACAATGAGATGTGACTATATTTGTTCTTTTTTTTATTGTCAAATTCTTCCCAAATGTAGAAGATTCCATAAAAGCATGGCCTTGTTTATTTTCCTCACTGACACTATTTCCAGTACTTAACCCTGTGCCTGGCATGTAGCAGGTGCTCAGTATGAATAATATATCTATATGTCATTTAATCTTCCTAAATATTCAGTGTGATAGGGTCTGCTGTACCCGTTCTACATATAAAAAAGCTTATATAACAAGGGTATGTAGGTGGCTCAGTCGGTTAAGTATCTGACTTCAGCTGAGGTCATGATGTCATGGTTCGTGAGTTCATGCCCTGCGTCGGGCTCTCTGCTAACAGTGAGGAGCCTGCATTAGATTCTCTGTCTCCGTCCTTCTGCTCCTCAGACGCTTACACTGTCTCCCTCTCAAAAATAAATAAACATTAAAAAAAATAAACTGTATCTCAGTCTCATTTGTAGGTGCAGTTCCATTAAAAACAAAACAAAACAAAACTTCAGAAGTCAATCACTTGCTTAATTTACTCAGTGGTAATTGTTGGTATCAAGATGTGAAACCAGGAAGAGTATCTGGGTTCCCATCCACCTCAGTATTGTTCAAGATGAAGTTGTGGATACCTATACAGTTGATGAAAGAAATTAAGGAAGGAATAAATGAGTTAATTAAACACCACATGAATTTCCGGAATATCTAACTGAATATATCATCTTTTGGATACAGTGAAGCCCACAGCCCTTGTTATTAAACTAATTGTGATTCAAAGATTTATTACTGTTCCTAAATTTAAAAAGTTAAATAGATAAATGCAGTGACTAAACCAGAACAACAGATTATTTAAAGTCAGAAAATATGGACTCTATTCCTGGATCAGGCTACTCTCTTCTGAGTGTTAGACACACACACACACACACACACACACACACACACACACACACACATTCATACAGAGTTCATCCTCATTATCAAGTTATTAAGACTTTGAGACTCAGATTTTGAGACTGTTGTATACATATATAAGCATATTTTTCCTCCCCAATTTTTGGCTTGAGGGAGGAATCAAGGTGAATGACGAGTGTAAATTTGAAAATGACTACATGTTATATTATTAAAGTAATGAATAAACATTATGTAATAAACATTAATCGCTCTTCTAAGTATTTGAAACAAATATTTATGAAGTAATTCATAAGGAGGTAGTTTTAGAATAAATATGATTATTGTTATAATACCAGAGCTTGTAAAATCAAAGACATAGACACAAATTAATGTCACTCAGACACGAGAGTTTTGCTTTTCCTTCAGGCTAATAGGATTGATTTTATGCACAGTGCTCACCTGATAGCTCTATCAGCCTTTTTTTTTTCTTTGTAGAAATGAGTGGGTCTGATGTACAAGTAAAATCAAATAAAGAAAGGACCATTGACCCGATTGTAGCCTGACAACTGTGACACAAAACACCTTCCACTCACAGACCTTGAGCTTTGGTTTTCGCCTCATGAGGCCTTCGGAGCTGTCACTTTGACTTAATTGTTTCTTTGGGGAGTAAGAACTGATAGTTGACCATGATTTGTGTTGATTTTCAATAAAGTTACTGCCAGGGGTATTTAAGCCGAAACATCTGCCTGACAGCTTTATTGGCATCAGTGTATGTGACACTAATAAAGAAATGAAAAAGAGATTTTCTTCTATTGTGCATTTTCCCACTTTCTTTGGCAGGTGAAATTCTAAACAATGCAACAGTCAAGCCAAGACTGCTTGTACGTCATTCTTACAAGTAACCATTTATTCAATTAGTCCTGGCAATTTGGAAAGTGTTCACTGTCACTTGTGTTCACTTAGAATGTGAGCCAGGTGGATTTGTCTGCTTTGTCCTTGTTTGTTATCATCTCTCATTGGTATTACACTGAAACACAAACATGACTTTGTGTTATTTCTGGGTCAGTGATGCAGAAAAAAAAAATCAACCATGGGATTCACATTTAAAGTGTTTGTGTGTATGTGTTTTAAATTTCAGAGAAAAAGTATTCAAAAGAAAATTACTTTAAAAATTAACATGTGGGGAGGAATAGGCTAACAGAGGAAGGGAGGAAGAAAACGAAGAAGAGAGAGCAAAGGAAAGAGATAGTATCTGAAAAACAGAGAAGAAAAAGACACTGAATAAATTTTGAGGTATTTGCATGGGACTTCAGCTATCTGAATAGGTTGGTAGGACTTTTTTATAAATTGTCAGTCCAATCTCTTCTTTTGTTGACTTAGCCTTATTTATGATTTTCTGACAGAGCCAATAGGGGTGGCTACAACAATGGCAGGAAGGTTGCAACAGAATCATTATGGTAGCTAGTTTTGGTTTAGACTAAAAAAATATCAAAATTAAATCAAGATTATAAAATACTCAAAAGTCAAATAAATGTTACAGGAATTCTAGCACCAAATTATTGAGAGAAAATTATAAACTCCCAGTTTTCCTTTAGTTTTCTTCATTTTGCTTTATAATTGACCCACATTGGCCTATTTAAATCCAGTATGTTTAGGATTAAGGGTCAAAATGAGTTGTTTTCTGCAGATGTAGCAACAATCAGCTTTGATTCAACTATGTAATGTGTAACCAACAGCAATTCTTTCAAACTGCAGTACTTAACAATAATAAAGGCACAATAGGATAAATTTTTCAAATAATCAACACCTGCCTTTGTAACAGGAACATCATTAAGGCTTTCACAACAGAGCTGTTGACTGCGAGGCAGCATCACAGCATGTAAACACAAATCTTTGTTCATCCAGCTGATAGCCAAACGTTATAGACTTCCATTTTGTGAAGTTTAAAGTTGGGCAAAGGGAAGGTTCAGTATGTTGCAAGCAAGTGACTGTGTGAAACACAGACATATGGACATCAAGAAAGATTTGCGACCAAGAGAGAAGATGCACTTTGATGGGAAAACATTTTCTCCTAAATATGTAATAGAAGGGAAAGTTGTTCTTTCCCTAATACCACCAACTGTGTGTTGTGGAGGAAACAACTCCAATTCACGCCTACAAAGGAGCACAGGTGGTGTTGCTTTTACAACTCAGTTCATTCATAGAATCAATTTAGCTTACTTTGTAGGACACATTAATCATATTAGAAAAAAATTTAAACCTTCAACATCATACAGATAGCTTGCATCATTTTAATAGCCAGTTGCATATTATTGCCACTATCACAGGTTACTACCATGATGGGGAATGCTCAAACTATTTTTCAAAAAGGTATCATTTGTTTTGAAGGGACACATAGTATTTATGAAATATACAGTAACCTTATATAGAATTTGTTTCCCTTTCTGTAGAATTTTTTCTGCATACATGGCCAATATAAATGTCTATTTCTTTAGGCCAATTTCTCAGATATGTATTTTTTTTAGATTATATGATGTGCATGTTTTAATTTCATACATATTTCTCAATTGTCTTCTAGAAAAGTTTACCCATTCTCCAACACTAGAGTCAATAATTTTTAAAATATTTACTAATCTGAGAAGAAAAAAAGGTAATTTTTAGGGTAATTTGCATGTTTTTATTTATATGTGAAGTTGACATTTCTTCAGAATTGGCACTTTATATTTCTTTTTCAGATTACCTTTCATATTTTTTTGCCTTTTTCAATTCAAATTATATGACATTTTGTTTTTGATTGCTTTGCTTGCAGGTCTACTTTTCCTATTTCATAAATTATTTTTTCCCACCATAGCATCCTGCACATTATCTCTTTTCTCGATTATAATTTTTTATCACACACACAAAATAAACTTTTATATTTCCCCATTAATACTGACCTTTTATTTTCTTTATATTTATTAATTTTTAAATATTTATTTATTTTTGAGAGAGAGAGAGAGAGAGAGAGCACAAGCAAGGGAAGGGCACAAAGAGAGAGAGAGACACAGAATCCCAAGCAGGCTCCAGGCTCTGAGCTGTCAGCGCCCAACACGGGGCTCAAACCCAGAAACTGTGAGAGCATGACCTGAGCCGAAGTCAGAAACTCAACCAACTGAGCCACTCAAGTGCCCAAATACTGACCTTTTCTAACACAGACACAACGGAAAATGTAATAAAATATATGCGGTCTTTTTTCAGGGGAAAAATTTCAATGGAAACTTTCCTCAGGGGAAAAATACTGCCAAGAACACTTTGCTTATAGATGTAAAAAGAAGTCTCATAAACTACCTAAATTCATTCATGGGGTCTGTATGCAAAAGAAGAATTCCATCCTTCTTGTCGTTTCCTCTGTGCCAAATCAAACCCTTCTCCCAGTTGGCTTATATAAACATACACCTTTATATTCTCTTGTTCTTAAATCATTTCGTTTGTTTCCATATGTTCATTTATTAAGAATATGATTACTATTGCTACATGATGAGAATAAATTACCTCTTTCCTTCTAAAGTAGTTATCCCAGCTCCATTAAGCTAATATTCTATTTTCTGACTGAGAAGAAACACTTGATGAATATGTGTGAGATGCACAAATGTATTACCTTTGATATAAGTTAATTTTCCCACTTGTGGGGGAACAAAACTATAATATGTCTAAGTCCCTGATATCAAACTTGTAGAAAGATAAATAAGATGATCATGAAATGGGATGATGTAATAAAGAGGATTTATTTCAGAACTATGTACTGAAATATTTACAATACAAAGGATGCACCTTTTTTATGTGCTCATAGAATATTTACAGAGCATGATATTATTTTTTTAAATGTTTATTTATTTATTTATTTTTAATTTTTTTTAACATTTATTCATTTTTGAAAGGCAGAGAGAGACAGAGTACGAATGGGGGAGGGGCAGAGAGAGAGGGAGACACAGAAACAGAAGCAGGCTCCAGGCTCCAAGCTATCAGCACAGAGCGCGATGCGGGGCTTGAACTCGTGGACTGCGAGATCATGACCTGAGCTGAAGTCGGCCACTTAACCAACTGAGCCACCCAGGCACCCCTATTTATTTATTTTTGAAAGAGAAAGAAAGAGAGAATGAACAGGGGAGGGGCAGAGAGAGAGGGAGAGAGAATACCAAGCAGACTCAGTGCTTCATGTGGAGCCTGATACGGGGCTCAATCCCATAACTAGGAGATCATGACCTGAGCTGAAATCAAAAGTCAGATGCTCAACCGACTGAGCCACCCAGGCACACCCAAACATGATCATATTCTAATTGAAAATTAAATAAAAAATTGAAATCTCAAAGTATCCAATATTCAAAACTCAAAAAATTCAAAATTATATATAATTACCTGAGCATAATGCAACAAAAGTCACAAATTAGCTTCAAGAATTAAAAAAAATTAAAAATTTAAAAGTAAGCAGAAAATATTATTTTTAATAACTCTTACATCAAAAAAAGAAAAAAAAAGGAGGTGCCTGGGGGCTCAGTTAATGTGTCTGACTTTGGCTCAGGTCATGATCTCGCAGTTTGTGGGTTTCAGACCCACATGGGGTTCTGTGCTAACAGCTCAGAGCCTGGAGCCTGCTTCAGATTCTGTGTCTCCCTTTTTCTCTGCCTCTCCCCTGCTTGCTCTCTCTCTCGAAAATAAATAAACATTTAAAAAAAATTAAAGAAAAAAAAAGAAAAAACCCAAAAGTATCATTTAAACAATTTAGAATACAAAAAAAAAGTAGGAACTATGAATTGCAGTCTAAGGCCTTAAAAAGAGCTAAATTCATTTTGAAAAATATAATGGTAAATAATGTAATCTAAAAACACTGTCACAATAGAATATTAAATGCCATGGAACAATTGTCATGCTAAAGCCAGTTAGAAACATTATTTATAGTAATAGTCCAAACTTTTGAAAATGAATAGTCTAAGTGAAAAATTTACTGTAGTATATTTTACCATAAAAATAAGCGAATGATGGTTTTCTTTTAGGGGTAAGATTACAGATGCTTCTCTTTCTTTTGCCTTAAGAGTATACTATTAATTTGTCTTGCAAAAATGCTACTTTAAAAAGTATAAATAGGGGCGCCTGGGTGGCGCAGTCGGTTAAGCGTCCGACTTCAGCCAGGTCACGATCTCGCGGTCCGTGAGTTCGAGCCCCGCGTCGGGCTCTGGGCTGATGGCTCAGAGCCTGGAGCCTGTTTCCGATTCTGTGTCTCCCTCTCTCTCTGCCCCTCCCCCGTTCATGCTCTGTCTCTCTCTGTCCCAAAAAAAAATAAATAAACGTTAAAAAGTATAAATAAATGTAGGTGTGTGTGGATTAATAATAATTAATTCTGAAGTGATGGGTGTGTGTGTGTGTGTGTGTCTGTGCATGCGTGTCTATGGTTTTCAATACATAAATGTGATGAAAGGATGATAAATGTTAACCTCTATAGGGATGGTTTACTGGGCTTTCCAGTGTCTCTCCAGAGAAGCAGGTGGGGGGACAGGAGCAAGAGGACAAAGACAGAGAGACAGAGAGGAAGATTGAGTGTAGACCACATTAGCGTAGACTGCATGGTGAGATCATTAGCATTATGTACAACTCAAGAAGAAGATCTGCTGAGGATTCAGAAAAACACTTTCTAAAAAATCAAGAGCTACCATAGAAAATAAAAGTAATATTTAGTGAGATACATCTAAAATATTCTGGGTGAATACTGGATAACACTACCATGGCAAAAACAATCAATTCTGAATAAGGATGTCTCTCATCTTGACTAAAGGAAGTCCTAAGGAGGGAATTTGGTACTGTAATGGCCCTATTCTGTAGAGTTGAACCTCTATTTTAAATTCTTCCATAAGTACCCACGAAAATATTACATTCCCATTATCTTACTTTTTAAAAATTGATTTATTTTGCAATAGATATCTGTGCCATACAGTATTTGAAATGTATTTCTGCTTTCCACAACCACATGACACAGATATTGCTAATTCTATTTTAAGAATGAGGGAATCAGGCTCATAGACATTCAGTATCCTCTTCAAGGTAACCCAGACTCTGAATTGCAAGATGAATTCAGTTAAAATCCGGTGTTGGCAGTCTTAAGAATCACTGTTCTTCCTGCTGTTACTTCCTGTCTCCTAAATATTTGTCTTGTCCTGTATATTCTTTTCTCACATATCAAAGTTGATCATGACTTTCATGGACATAATGGAAACACACAAGTTCAAACTTAGCTCATAGAAGGCCATCTTTATTTTTTTTCATTTTTAATACAAGATGTCATTTGAAATAAAAAGTTTAAGTGAAAATTTATCTTTACATCTATCCAAATGTGACATACCATACCAGACAGTTCAGCTTTCAAAATTTCCAGGTGAAATGCTACAACTAACATATGTGACTTACTCTTCCATGTGTTTAAATTATTAGGGTTCTTTGGGGTCATTTACAAAGCTTTGGGTATCTAAACATACAGTTTCCATATGAACAGTTACTATTTTAAACTTTTTTTTTGGGGGGGGGTATTCCTTAAGGAAAGAAACTTTGCTTTTGTAAGCACTTAGTTCAGTCCTAGGCAAGTTTCAGACTTGTAACAAAAGCCCGTCAATTGAGAGGTGTTTGTCTCTATGCATACACTGGCATATATACAATAATTCCTTTCCTGGAAAACAATCTGGATTTCCAAGATATTCAATTAGAGAAAACAGACTTCTATTTGTTCATGTCATTTCAGAGGCATTTACTTCTAAAGACCTGTAAGTAGTCTCTGATGTGAAGATGATGTCTGCTATAATTGCCACATAAGAGTTCAATTTTTATCTTTTCCAAAAAGGAAAAAAAAAGGGCTAGTCTTGATCAGTCTCCTATGGCGAAGTATTTTTATGCAATTCCATATTTATTTTTACATGAGGACTTTTCTGTCTCTTAAGCAATGTAATTTCCTTCCTGACCTTTTCATTAATGTCAATGTCTGCTTTTTTTATATATATGAAAGTGAATGTGAAAATCTTTCAATGGGCTCTCTAACACCCATAATAAAAAAGTATAAGAAGTGAGATACTCCAGAAATGAATATTTTTCTGTTAACAACATATATCTGACCAAAAAAAAAAAAAAAAAGATCAAATAGGCAGTACAGTACACTCTGTAAAAGCTCTGGAGGTTTCAAACAGCAAGTACTCAGAGTTTATTGGAGAATGTGCACCTTAGCAGGGTACTAATCTCTGCAGACTTCTAAACAAAGCTAACTAACAGGAGGTGACTTTGACTGCGAAAGTGAACTGACCTACAGACAGTACACTGTGCATTATTTCCTTATAAGTCATCTTGAACCACAGTGGGTCTCAGGGTTAGAGGTGGATTCTTGACATTCCTTCCTGCCATTTCCTGCGCGCGCACTCTCTCTCTCTCTCTCTTTCTTTCTCTCTCTCTCTCTCTCTCTCTCTCTCTCTCTCTCGTGTCCCTGGATCCTCAGATCCCTTCCGAATGATTACACACTTCTTCTCACAAAGGCTGTAAGCCACCTAATAATCAAATCATAAAATGCTAGGAAAAGACTAAGGAACAAAACAAATATATATTTTAAATAATACATATGACACATATTTTCTCATCTAGGATCTCATTTCACCCTTATTCCAAGCTTAATTTGGCATATTATGGTGAGGTCACCAGCATCCAGATGAAGAAAATGAACTTCCCAGAGCCAGAGTGCTCAATCAGCACTGGCAATGTTAGAATTTGGAGTAAGGAAGAGATGGGGTCTGCTTCAGCCTAATGTGCTTTTCTTTAAACTACATTGCCTCTGATTATCAACCTCAGCAAATCCTGCCTAATCAGTAAAGTTGATGTTTGTGGATTTTTGCTTTAAAAAGGAAACTATCAAGTATGAGGAGCCACAAAAGAGTCGAGAGACCTTGCTCTTGGATATTTCCCCAGCATTATTGCCTGGTAGCAGATTACTTTCAGATGATTCAGAAGGTGTTCCCTCTTCTTGAGAGATGCTTTGTGGTAATTCTTATCCTATTTTCTCCCCAAAATAGTTTATTCATTTAATATCAATATATTAGCAAATGCAGAGAGAGAGAGAGAACAGGCCATGGAAAATTAGCAGCTACCTCACCTAGGGTTAATATCTAGCTATTTACTGGACACTCATTCAATTCACCACTGTGAAGGCAAACAGTCTCAAGAAAATCAATTAATATATCATTTCAATTCCTAGGTAGATCATTCTCTTTCTACTTCATATTGCCACTATTAATAAAGCAGGCAAATTAAACACTGGGGGGGTAAAAGGAAAGTGCAGGCATAAATGCTCACAACTTACAAAAAGAATAACCATATGAGCCATTCAGCATCACTCTCCCACATTCTGATGCTCCAAAGTTGCTATACGTGACTGTTTTAGAAGGGTGTGTGTGTGTGTGTGTGTGTGTGTGTGTGTGAGAGAGAGAGAGAGAGAGAGAGAGAGAGAGAGAGAGAGAGGAACGTACAAGTGAGTACCAGAGTGAAAAAGATAGTAAGACAGAAAGATTGCAATAGTTCTTTTTCTCTTGTTTCTTCACGGTTGAACTCTACAACCAGATGCCAAAGATTCACATAGCACATCCCAAACGGCCATATCTGAAAAGTCCTTCAATTGATGTAAGATTGTTCAGATACAACCTATATGGAAATACAAACATTCGCCATCCCTCTATTCACTTCCTGCCTAGAAAATCCCAATTCTTCCGCCAAAAGTATTCATCCATCTCCCACTTACGGACACTTTTCTGAAAGAATCAACATGAATATTAACTATAATTATTGAGAAGCCCTGTTCCAAACTATAGGTATGTTAGCTCATTTAACTCTCTTCACAATTTTGTGAGTCATGGGCATAGTGTTGTTTCCATTTTACATAAGAGAACATTTAGGCTCAAAGAAGCAAAGTAACCTGCCTGGGATCACAAATCTAGGATAAGGCAGAGCTGAGGTTTAAATGCAACAATCTGGTTCCAGAACATGGTTTCTTAACCATGACCATTATCTGGCTTTGGCAAGGCAATCCAATAGTTTCCCCCTCCTGTTTGCACATCACAGACCTAAACAGAATAGAGTAGATTAATTCTGCCTTTGCCTAGGTACACAAATACAAAGGCTTGATAGAATTAAAATCTTGCAAGAATAGTAGTTCTGTAGCTATTGGAGGCTGTTCATCTTCTAGGTTCTAGATAAAGCCAGGGGAAAAAGTCAAGAGCTGAGATTATACCATCCCACGTCTCCTCATGCACTAAGATGTACCCTGTTTCTCTTTCCATGTTCTTTGCTTTTTAATGTAAGATTATAAAAAAAAATTTTTTTTGAAAGCATGTGGTATGTGTCTCAGGCATCCCTTGCCAGTTTTCTTTATGGATACATAAAATTTGGAAAATCTCTTTTCAAAAGAGGATATTTATCCAAGAGATGAGGGCAACTGCCCCAGGTGAACTTACTTTAGGAGACTACAGATTAGCCTAAGAAGAGGGGAGAGGTGGCCTTTCCCCCCTATTTTGGGACCAGTTTTCCTAACAGTCCTGGATTGCTGTAAACTTCTGTTGCAATTTGTATGACCTAACACTAGTGTACAACTCTAATATCTAATCGGCTGTTTGAAGATACTGAAAAATGTTCTAAAATTTCAAATCAAATGTGTTATGTTTTTGGGTCAATGGATAGCTACACTTTCCCTGAGTTTGAATTAGTGACTTCAATAAAAAGGAGATAATGGATGGGGGAAGCATGTTATGAACGACCATAAATGATTCTCACTAATTTGAAGTCACTGGTGCTTTTTTTCCAGTATGATATGGCAAATCTTTATTCCAACTGTGAGAGGATAAGAGGAACCTTTATTTCTCATTTGAATTCCGCAAGGCATTGGCTAATAAATTGAATGCCCTACATGAGATTTTTGATACTTCTAGAAGTAAATAAAAAAGCAAAGAAAGAAAAAATGAAATACAAATTACCATAAAAAACAATGAATTTTTGAACACAAAAACATCCATAGAAATATTTTTTAAAAGACACATGAGGACATGTGATTAACTTTCCATTCTACTTGAAGATAATGAAGATAATGAAGATTAAATTTGACACAGATTCCAGAAAGGTCTTGATCCAGAGAGGAAGAGTGATTACATGATAAATTTAAAAGGAGTTTAAAATAATTACATAACATATTGACTTGTACATTTTTAGACATAAGACAACATAGCAATATCCACTTTATCTTACTGTAATTTTAATACAATTTAAAGTGATATGTATCACTTTACAAGTCTGGTTTTAAAATTTTACCCTCTCATTTGCTTAGAATGTACTTTATTTAATTGACAAACTAATTAGTATTAATTGCCAATAATAAGCCTTGTTTTTCCATTGCCCAAAAATACTTTTCCACCTAATCTATAACTTCAAGTTACTGGGTTTAAATGCCATGAGTTTCCAAGTTATAATGCACATATATTGTCTAACAATTCAGGTACAATAAGTGAGTTCTTCCTCTTAGATGAAAATCTAAAAGACTGCTTGGGACATTTTTTTAAATTTATGTGGCAGAGAGACGAGTATAGAACAGAGGAGGACAACATCCTGAGAAGAAGACTGCATGGAGTTTCCTCTTAAGGGAAAAGCTCAAGGCAGCAAGAAAATAAAAATGACCTTGAGTGCAGACTGAAATCTGAATTAATGTGGACGAAGAAAACCTTGGGGGATTAGTACGAAAAAACTAATTTTACCTATCTAATGAATTTACTAACACTATTTTGGTTAATGTAACAAGCTGACCATCTAAGTATAGCTGGGAGAGTAAGTATCATTATTAATAGCTGGAATGTAATGATTGTGTATTGTATGTCAAAGATTCTTTTTATTTCAATATTTCAAAGTAGGTGGCTTTTTTTTTTTTTTTACAACGGTGTTAACTCAGAATGTTTGTCTAAAGCAAATCATATGTGTCACCGTGTCACCATTAGACCACAGCTTACTGAAGTAAAAGTTCAGCTGCATTTATCTGGCAGGTTTGAGTCTTACTGAAGGGTAAGACTGTGTGTCTAGACACACATAGCTTAAGAAACAAATTGTGTCATTCATGGGCAGGCAGTGGATAATGTTTGAGAAATTAAGTCAGGGCTTTTGGCCACTGGGAAGCCAACCACCTCAGTTAGTAATAGGCAATTTCTTAGGCAGTTTATTTGAATTGTTTTTACAGTTCAATGCCAGTATTTCTAATAATTTAAATATATTCTCCTTTTGTTCCTCTAACACATTTAGATGGTCTGCCCCTTTGAGGTGGCTTGTACAATTTAAGGTCCTGAAATCACATTTGCAAGATTAGTTATCTGTATCTGGAAAGATGTCTCCATCTTCAAGCTAGACATGAGACTACAAAGGGGTGCCTATGGATTCAAGATTAGTCTAGAGTATGAGGACTTTCTTAAAAAACAACTGTATATGTATGTATATAAATATAAGTATATAAATATATAAATGAGAGAAAAGTGTGTGTGTGTGTGTGTGTATATGTGTGTGTATGAATAGTTTACTTTTTTAAATGTTTTATTATTTATTTTTGAGAGAGAGAGAAACAGAGCATAAGCAGGGGAGGAGCAGAGAGAGGCGTAGACATAGAATCCGAAACACGCTCCCAGCTCTGAGCTGTCAGCACAGAGCCCAACGCGGGCGAACCACAAAATCATGATCTGAGCTGAAGTCGGACGTTTAAACGACTGAGCCACCCAGGCGCCCCGTGTATAGTTTACTTTTTAAATAATCTCTTTCTCTTTCTCAAGGTCAAGAACACTACTGAAAACCAGAGCATTAGTAATTATGATTAAATTTGTTTGGATTTATAAATGTTAGTATATTAAATAGAAACACATGTTTTGGACATCCACAAAATGATTTTGACACTAGTAAGTATAACTCTAATTTTGAAATTATTTTTATTTGATTAAGTACAAATGCTTGAAAGTTAACAAATTTTCAGTTTTTTTTCATTATATTGATAAACTCACTTTCCGTTTATTGTTTTTAACAGTTAATAAAGAATAATCTTGCAATCACTGAATTTAATTACTATAACCCAAGCTCATCCAAGCACAAACAGAAGTTAATGACATGTTTATTAATAGAATATCTAGGCATAGAATCTTTGCAGACAGACTAGGAAAACACAGGTTAAAACAAAATGTTCAATGAATCAGGATGCCAATTAGCATTATAATAAGTTCCAGAACTGGTATCTGTTCAATGGGTTATTTGTAATATTTAATACGTTCTTCAGACCATCTTTACTTTCACAATTTATTTTTGAGAAACTTCTATGTGTCAGACAATTTACTATAAAGACTCCTATATATAAAAGGTAAATACAATAGGTTTTATCCCAAAGAACTTAAATTGAAATATGGACCACAGTATGTGAACAAAAATATTTTTTAAAGAGTGTCATGTAATATAAATGAGGAAAAACAGAGAGAACATGCAAACCTTGGGAAAACATAAGGCACCACGAAACTGGATAATTGAAGAAGAAATTTGAACTGGATATTAAATGAGGGTGATTTCTAGGTAGATAAAATAGGGCAAAGTATAGTCTGCATAGACAGCAAATGATGAACAAACTCCCAGTAAGTGAAGAAAAATGTGATGTTTCTGTATAGTTGTGGACCAATGGGACTTGCTACAAAAAAATAAAAATTAAAAAAAAAAAAAGTGTAATGGGGATTAACAGGATTTTAATCCAGAGAGAAGGTTTGAAATCAGATAATAAAGAGATTGGGAATTTAGATGTTTTCTGGAAGGGAAAGGAAATCAAAGAGGTTTTCAAATCAGAAGTGTAACATAAGATTTGTTCTTTAAGAAGACAGCCCTGGAGGCACTCCAAAAATAAATATTGCCGGTTTCATCCATACACTTCCTCAAAGGAGATGGTACATTAAAAAAACAAAAAAACAAAAAACAAATTTAAAACCTCTACCATGTGTTTAGGGTAATAATAAATACTCAGTGATTATTACACATCTATGCTTCCACAATTAAGTCAGAAGACTATTTTAATTAGCTATTGTTTCACATTGATTGGGATATCCATTTCCTTTCAACTCAATAGAGCAGTTTCATCAGAAATAAACGGATAGCAGCTATTCTCATGGAAGTTGACAATATATTAACTAATGGGTTTTGGAAACAAATTTTAAAAATTGACTATACTATCTTTTCTGTCTGTTCAAAAGAAAAAAAAGAACGGAAAAGAGGGAAGAGGGAATGTTGCCTTCCATTATGATATATTTGCCTGTTTGGGGGAAAAATAAAACTTTTTTCTCATTCATTCTGTCAATTAGAATTTGTGTAAAGAAGTATAATGTACTTACTTTGTGACTACCTTAAGGAAAGGCATGGTATATTATGGATTCCAAGAATGAATCCACTAAAATGCATATTTCTTATGAAAAAAACCCCAATATTATTAAGCAAGTTAAAAGCTTTTTTTTTAATTTTACACATAAGGCCTGATTGATCAGTGGTCTATATGTATACTTTCAAATAAGTCCACTGAAATGAAAAAAATGAATTAATGAACAGATATGCCATTTGGTGTTTCACAAGAATGATAATGTTCATTTCCAGCTCTCGTGATAAATATCTAAAAATGACAGATCTATATTAGGAATGTTCTCCTCTCATGTGAATGAAAGAGCACCATCAGAGATCACATAGTATACAGTAAGAATGCAAAATTAAGTAGTCAAAAATTTCTGGTCACTAATTTACAGAATATTAAAAGATCATGTCTTATTTTCAGCTAAATATCAGTTAAATAATGAAAATTTAAAAATTAAATTGAAAGAGCAACATGTTGGAACTTTAATGTTATTTTAAAGTGACATATTTGCAGATCAATCAAGTTAAATAACAAGCTGTTCTTTAGTACAAGTACAAACAAATATGAATTAATTTCCAATATGAAGATCTAATCAATTGCAAAATTTAATAAACTGATGAACATCCTCTTTTCTTATCCATTCAACTTATAATCTTTGCCATGTTTAAACCTGGTGCTAGAATGAGTCTTACACACAGCACTGAACTGTTTAGTATGGGGCAAGGGGATTTATTAATCCAAATCTCCTTGTGACCACATAAAATGTTATAAACCATTACCCATCATCTACTATTCTAACAGGTATATATTAGTAATACATACAATGATGATCAAGTGGTCTCTATATATCTTCATTTTGCAATTCTATTCTATGACATTTATGTGTGATCTCCCCAAATTGCCTCTTGCCCAGAAGACTATAATCTGTCTGAACCTATGCAAACATTATCCTTTTGTAGCAGATAGCACATGAGTTATATCCACAGATGGTCGGTCCTTCAGGTTTTCATTTACAGACAACAGCAATTTACCTACCATGTACTGGTCTTTCTTAGAAGTTGTTTTCAGTATTTGGAGAAGTGGGGACTGACACTCAAATTATCTAAACAACCATGTCTAACATAGTCTCTGATTTATGGTTGCACAAATCAATAAAGCAAATAAACAAGAATAGTTTGTTTGCAAAATTCAACTACTTTATACTGGATAATCCTTCTGAAGGAAACATATTCAACATTTAGAACAACACGCATCTTTAAGAGTTTTTTATTTCAAAACCACGGACTTCAGTGCCTGAGGAATAATTATCATAGTTAGCCTTAGAGCATGCCTAAATAATTTAGCATGAAAAAAAATTAATGTCCTCTCACAACCTGCAAGAATTGTAACTAGATGAGCTAATATGACAAAACCTTACTCTTAGACTTCTAAATTATAATGATCTTCATGTACTCTTCCCATCCTTTATGTTCCTTTGTATTCTCTGTATGATATTTAAAAACGATTTAGTGTGATACAGAATATAATTGTGTACAATAATTATTCCCTTGCTAGAGAATGTGATGTCTATTTTGAGTTTTAGATTTGTTCATATTTTGTAAAATGTGATTGAAATTATTCAACTGCTATCTAAAGACAAAGACATTGTATTTTAAAAGATGTTATATCTATTACAGTAGATCTGGTCAATCAATTTCCTTTAAAATTGGGAATGTCAGGCTTACCTAGTGTAAGGGAACTAATAATACTCAACTATGATATTTATAGATATAAAAATAATATGCATGGGGTTTTGTAAATATAAAGTGGCATATAGCTAGCAGACTCTGATATATATTCTCCCAATTCATCATTAAATCATATACAAATAAAACAGGAGGAAAATTTAAAATAGGATGAAAACTAAGAGAGATAATATTTTTACAGATATTAGATGACCCTCCAACACCATTATTAGACAAACAAATTCTTACTGAGACAGTCTTACATAAATAAAGGGGCATAATATCATGAAATAGTGGTTCCTGAAAATAGGCAAACATTTAATCCCTCCTCTACTTTCCACCATAGTTTCAAAGACCCAGGATCTGCACCACAAAGGAAAGTGGCCAGCCACCTTTCATTTATGGTTCTCACACAGGCTATGCAGGATAGAAAAATTAATATAAAAATTCATAGAACTTAGGTGAAAAGTATTTTTATAGACGAGTATCAACATATATTTCTAATTGCTGCTATTTCCAGGGGCCATAAAAATTCCTAACACCTAGGGGCGCCTGGGTGGCGCAGTCGGTTAAGCGTCCGACTTCAGCCAGGTCACGATCTCGCGGTCCGTGAGTTCGAGCCCCGTGTCGGGCTCTGGGCTGATGGCTCAGAGCCTGGAGCCTGTTTCCGATTCTGTGTCTCCCTCTGTCTCTGCCCCTCCCCCGTTCATGCTCTGTCTCTCTCTGTCCCAAAAATAAATAAACGTTGAAAAAAAAAAAATTAAAAAAAAAAAAATTCCTAACACCTAATATGTGAAATGATAAGAAACAATGCATATACACAAACTTATTCATACTACAAATGGAAGGGATCAAGACATAAGAATCCAGTATGAAATTTAGGATTGACATATAGAAAACTCTGAAATTAATATACAGCTTTTAGTTTTGAGAAATCAATAAACTCAGGCAAACAATAAATTATATAACTCAAACAATATCATTGAGAGGGCTAATATTTGGAAAGATATACCCTAGAAAGAAATAGTACATTTTCGTACCCAAGGCCCACAATCCTTACACATTTTTGTGCAGGTCAACGTAGAAAAACCTTATTAGTTTATCTCACAAAGTAAAAATAAATAATGTAATGAAATTAGAAATTAACTATACTTTTTTTAATAGACTTAAAAATCAACAGTACAAAAAACCAAACTTGGCATTCTCCCTAATAAATCTAAGGAATCTAGGAAATAAAATAGCAAATGAAATCTATTTGGAAATGATCAGCCATCAGACTGTACCCATCAGAATTCATAAAATGTAACCAAAACTATACTCTGAAGAAATGCCATAGACTTAACTTCTTTCATTAAGAAACAAGAAAAAGGATGTTAAAAGCTAAACTTCATGCTTAATAATATAAATGGTATAGGAATATATATTTCAGAGAAGATACAAATTAATAAAGATAAAATGAAAAAATGAAACAGCAATAAGAAATCAGGAGACAAAGTGGCATATTCAATAAATACTTCTTAAAGCCATTTTAATAGTAAATATATATGAAAACTTCTTAAAAACAAAATCAAGAAAAAAGAATAAATAGGTATATTAGACGCCAGTATTTGAGAGTAAAATCACAGAAAAGTGTATAATTTCAGAATTATAAATAAAAAAACTGCCCTTTACTTTCAAATTTCAAAGTTCTATTTATATCACTCTGCAAAAAAAAGTTGAGAATCTCTTAAAAATTAATTTCTAAAGTAGAAATTTTCAGTTGTTTTATGAGGAGGACAATATAATAAATCCTCAACTATAAACGTCATATAAAAATGAGCTAAGAAATCTTCCCCAAAAGGCACAGGATCCCCAAGAATTTTAGGGATGATATAAATGAAGTATCCATTTTTATGTACTAAAAAGTATTTGAGAATGTAGAAATTATGGAAAGTTTCACAATTCATTTAACAAAACAGGTTTAATTCTGCTAATAAAAATGACAAAGGGGGGAAAGTACTAATTAATTTTCTTTACAGATATAGATACAAAATACTTAATATTTTATAGCCAAATTATTTCAGCTATATATTACCATGATATTCCATGACAAAATAGTTTCTACTAGTACAGCAATGATGGTTGAAACTTACAAAACCTCATAAAATGAGTCTACTTTATTAATGAGTTAATAGAAATCATTTCCATAGATACAGCATACCTGTATGATAAACTTAAATATGCATTTCTAATAAACCAATCACAAACTATGAAGAAGAGTATTTCTTCAACATGGTAAAGAATTTGTGACTAAGAGCAACTGCTGTTCTTGCTCAATGATAATAGACAACAGAAAATCTGCCAAACTTTTTTGCCTAAGAGTATAGAGAATCTAAAAGAGGAAAAATAAATACATTTGAAAAATTTATAGACAGAAATGCTTTTAACAACCTCATTTGGTTTTGATTATTTTAGAATATTTAACTTAAAAAATGTTTTTATTATTTATTTATTTTGAGAGAGAGCACACGCAAGCAGGGGAGGGGCAGAGAGACAGAGGGGGGCAAGAGAACCCTAAGCAGGCTCTGCACTGTCACCACAGAGCCCAATGCAGAGCTCAATCTCACGAACCATGAGATCATGACCTGAGCTGAAATGAAGTCAGACACTTGACCCACTGAGCCACACGGGCATCCACAGATTTTTTTTTTTTTATTGAAGTATAATTACTGGAATGATCCATTATTTCTGTTTTAGTTATATTCTCCGTCATTTGTATTTTTATTCCCTTAAAAGTGCCTTTCCAAGAGCAGAAGCTTTAATGACAATGAAGTCTAATTTATCACTTTGTTCTTTTACAGATCATGCTTTTGCTATCATATACAAGAAGAGATTTTCTCCTGTGCTTTACTCTAGAAGCTTTATAGTTTTCAGTTTCACATTTAGGTCTATGATCCATAGAATTAAATTGGTATCAGGTGTGAAGTGTTTTTTATTTATTTATTTATTTATTTATTTATTTATTTATTTATTTATTTATTTACCATATTGATGTCAAGCATTAATTGTTGAAAAGACTGTGTTCCTCCCCGGAACTGCCTTTACACCTTTGTTAAAGAACCACTGTCCACTTATGTATAGGTTTATTTCTGGATTCTCTATTCTGTCTTATTGATCTATTTGTCTATCTTCCTGTTTAATTCCACATTGTATTGAGTACTAACTTTATGTCTTGAAATAAGGCAACTTGCTTTTCAACTTGTTCTTCCTTTACACATTTGTTTTGGTTATTTTAAGTCTTTTGCATTCAGTATTAATTTTAGTATTTCATTGTCAATGTGTCATTTTCCACTGGGGGAAGAAAAGCCTGCTGAGATTCTGGTTGAGATTGTGTTAAATCTATACATCAATCTGAGAAGAACTGACATCATAACAATACTGACTCTTCCAATTTATAAACACCCTGTGTCTTACTTGTAATTAATGCCTTTTTGGATTTCTCTCAGCAATATTATGTAACTTCATATAGGTTTAGAGCACTCTTGTCAGATTTATTTCTAAGCAATTTATATTTTTTGATGTTATCATAAACAGCACTGTTTTCATTTCAATTTTTTATTAACACAGAAATACAACTGGGGACTCCCGGATGGCTCAGTCAGTTCAGCGACAGATTTCAGCTCAGGTCATGATCTCGCGGTTCTTGATTTGGAGCCTTGCATTGGGCTCTGCGCTGACAGTGCAGCGCCTGCTTTGGATGCTCTGTCTCCCTCTCTTTCTGCCTCTCTCTCTCTCAAAATAAATAAACATTAAAGAAAAAAAAAAAGAAATACATTGTTTTTTTGAGTAAAAAATGTACCCTCTATCTTGCTAAACTCACTTATGCTGGGAGCATTTTTAGCTATTATTTTTGTAAATGCCATTAGGTTTTCTATATGGATGATTGTGTTATCTACAAATAAAGGTAGTGTGTGTTTTTTTTTTTTTTTTAATTTACTTTTGAGAGATAGAGACAGAGCAGGAGCAGGGGAGGGGCAGAGAGAGAGAGGGAGACACAGAATCCAAAGCAGGCTCCAGGTTCTAAGCTGTCAGAACAGAGCCCGTCTTGGGGCTCCAACTCATGAGCCATGAGATCATGACCTGAGTCAAAGTTGGATGCTCAACCGGCTAGCCACCCAGGAATCCCAAAAGTAGTTTTTATTCTTCTTTCCATTCTGTATGCCTTTAATTTCTTATTCTTACCTATTGCACTGGCTAGAATTTACACATTTTGAATAGATGGTTAAAACAGCCACCTCTGCCTTCTTCCTAATCTTAGGATAAAAGCATTTGTCTGTCACTAGTATGGTGTGATTGTTAGTTGATTTTTCATAGATGTCCTTTATCAGGTTGAAGAAGTTCCCTTCTATTTTGCTGAGTTTTTACTAGAAATGTATATTTAATATACTCAAATGCTTTATCTGCATGTACTGAGACAATTATTTGTTATAGAATAAATTACATTGATACTCAGATGTGAATATCAACCACACATTCTGGAATAACCCTCATTTGGTCATGATTATTTATTTTTGGGTATGTTTTGCTAAAATGTGTATAAAATTTTTGCAGATATTTTTATTTGGTTTATTTTCTTGAAGTTTTCTTCCTGTAATTTATTTGTCTCCTTTTGGTGAGAGTGTAATGATGACCTAATTGAATGAGTTGGAAAGTGTTTCTTCTTAATTTTCTCTTTAATCTTCTTCAACTTGTGTAGAATTTGTATTATTTCTTACTTCAATATATGACAGAATTTACAGTGACACCACACATACCTGGAGTTTCACTTGTGGGAAGAATTTTAAGTACATATTTAATTTATTCAATAGATACCAGGATATTCTGGTGCTCTATTTCTTATTCAGTAAACTTTGGTAGCTTTGTGTCTCTCAAGGAGTTTGTAAGTTATGTGTAAGTTATCAAAAATGGTTTTAATAGTCCTTTAATATGCTTTTAATATCTTTAGAATCTGGAGAAATATTACCATTCTCATTTTTGATATTGGTATTTGTGTATTTGTACTTTAGTTTTGGTAGATCAGTCTGAATAGAGTTTAATCAATTGCAATGCTTCCCTCATAGAATAAGTTGCACTAATTTTATTATTTTTCTGGTTTTTGATTGATATTGACATTGATTTGCTCTTCTTTTTCTATTTTTTTAAAGTAGAAGTTGAGGTCATTGTTCTGAAAACTTTCTTCTTCTTAATATAGACATTTATTCCATGTAAATACTGACTGCAGTGTGCATTTTTTACCAGAGCCTTCTTCCACATCTCTCTATGTCACACTTTTCAAATAGCTCAAGAAGTCAAGAAGACAAATATTTTAAGTCCAGGTCTACATCCATATTTACATGCACACACATACTCACACACACACTCACATAAACACGAGCTATGTAGAGAGGTAGATAGACTCATATGAAATTTTAAATATGTATATAAAGAAAAATTATGATATCTTATATAATTATAATCATATCATATATATTATATATATATTATCCAAAATAATACATGTTCTATTCCATGCTTAATAGATATCACTGGTAACTTAATAGATATCACTGAAGATTAGTGATATCTGGATAAAGAGGTAAGGTATCACAAGCATAATAACAATGTCACAGCAATAGCTAGCCTTTGTTAAGATCACTCACTGTGTGCCAGAGACTATGTTATGTCTTTTACTACATTATGGTTGCATTAAGTCCTATACACGTAGTGGCACTATTTATAGTTAAGAAAATAGGTTGACATAGGCTAAATAATCTGCCCATATTTCCAGAGCTAAACACAGCAGGGCTAGTGTTTTAGCTGAAGTCTTTTTGACTCCAAAGTGTTTCTAAAGAAAAAAAAAAACATTTTCTTTTTAATTTCAGCCTCTCTGTGGTACCAGTCAGTCTATGGCATTTGTTCAGATTTCATTACTTGTGAGCCTATAACTCAATTGGAAAAAATCTTTCATCAGGAGTTTAACCATCTCTCTCCCATATAATAGGAGGAAACTCTACCATCCGTGAAAATTGCTTCCTCCAATAGAGCAAGTCATCTGAGAAACTATCTTCCAAAAGATTGCAGAAAATTACAGAAATGTCTCTGTCAGTCCCCAAGTTCTTCCTGAGGCTAGTTTCTTCCTATACATTTTCATTTTGTGTGTTCAAAACCTTTTATTTGCTTTTCAGTTTCCCCCTTGATTCTTGCTTTGCAGATCTCCTAACATTGAACTGAGTGTAGGAACTTTACTAGTTTTTTTCCCCCTCTCCATACATATAAGAGACAAACAAATATAGCCATAGCCTTAAATTCACTGATGCTTAAGAAATCATTAAATATCCTTGGGCCTGATGGGTACTATTTGTGTTTCCCAAACCCAATTACTCAGAAATTTTGTGAGAAGATACACATTTTTTTCTACAATGTACTAACTTCACCCACCATTGCCTTTCCTCATACAAAATTCTCTAAATCATACTGTGTGGTATGGTCTTTCTTTGCTAGACTATTTTTACCTACAGAAACTTGTCTGTACTTTCACCTTGGCTAAGAGTCACGATAAAGCAAAGCATAACACTCTTATCATCAGCAAAATCCTGACACCACTTTATTAAAACCCTATACACAAACATGCCCTCAATTTTGAAGTGAGACTGAGATTACAACCAAACTCTGCATAGATTACCCCTTGCTCCCTAGATATGACATCCAACTCTTTAAGTTTTAGGATCACTAGTGAACCTTCCTAGGCTACAGAAATCCTTACCTCTCCAAGAACAGATTATTTGTACCAAATCAGTGGTTCTCAATCATGATCGATTTTGCTCACTCCCTCAAAAGTTACTTGACAGTATCTGGAGACATTGTCAGTTGCCACAACTGGAAGATGGGGGTTGCTGCTGGTATCTAATGGAGACAGGCCAGTCATATTTCCCACAATGCTCAGATCACACCCCATCTCCCCACCACCAATTATCTGGCCTCAAATGTCGATAGTACTGAGATTGAGAAACTTTTCACTAGATTATTTCCTACATTAGGAGTTTCAATTTGTGAATGGAAATATGTGCATGCGAAGTAGAGCTGCCTCAGAATTTATACAACACTGAGGGAAATTTTCCTGGTTCTGGTTCTCTACACACTTGCCTCAGTCTGCCCAGCTATGCTAGATGTTAACTGTGTCTCTGAGATGTAAAGAGGTAAAGACATGATGAGAATAAAGAATTCAAAAAAAGCTTCATCAGTTGCCTAATTCTGCCATAGCTTTAGTTCTTAATCCTAGCTTTGGTAAACTGGGGTGGACAACATGTAAATCACAAAGACTGCTTTCAACCCTTTAAAGCTCAGAATCAATCACTAACTAGATAACTAAAACAAAAAAAAAAAAGGAAAAAAGAGAAGATAAAAAAAAAATTGACCAAATCTATTTCATCTATCCAGACGTGTTAAAATTCTGAAAGCCTCCATAGATATTCTGCAAACTGTAGGTTTCCACAGTCCCATTAATTTCTAATGCTTTATTTACACATGTTGTTTCACATCACCTCAGTTAGTTGACTCTCTTGCTCTTGAAGGCATAGGAGTCTGCCTAAGCTCCTTTAAGGGCAACCCATAGAACAAATTTAATAGAACATCTTCCTAACATTTTGCCCCAAACTCACAGGCTTATTTTGGCTTCCTTGGTCTCTCAAAAAATAGTAAGAGCTAGAGGAAACCTAACAAAAAAAAATACTACAGAAGAAAATGATACTGCTCAGAGCACCTTGTCTAAGTCTACCTCCCCACAGTAGGAACACTCATTGGAGAAGTGCTGCCAGGCTACTTTGCTGCACCCTCTTCCCCCAGAAGAGCCTTATTATCAACTATCAACGCTTCTCAACCACTTTGAATGTTCCCTGATGTGGGTCCAAATTATCCACAATAATGCTTTTCCTCCTCAAAACTTGTGAAGGTGAGAGAGGAGAACATTGCAGAGCAATCTCAGAGGCTTCTTAACTGGTCGTCATTTTAAAAAATTGACTAATAAAATAAAGTGAAGCATGTGAAGTTAACAACTGGCAAAGTTGAGAGATAATGGATAAAGAAAGTATGCTATTTATCAGACCAAAGAAAATATACTGAAACAGAATCAGAATATTTTGAATTGTTTCTGATTATATATGCACATTAAAAAATGCATCTGCCCAGCATATACACACAAATCTGCATTTAGATGGGTGATAGCAAAACACATAGGAGAAAACATTAAAATATAAACATTCATTATATTCTTATATACATTCAGAATTTAAAAGATATTAATTCACTCCAAATAATTTTTTAAAAATAACACAATTCCGATAAATGTATCAAAGAAATTTTATTAGACTACTGACATAATAATTCTAAAGTTCATCTCCATATCCTCAAACATCTCATTTGTCTACCAATAAAGAATCATTTTAAAAAATTAAAAACAAAGAGGTAGATTTTTATTTGGTGTCATGGGGAAATGTCCAAGATATGTCACATTAAACAAAAAGTCCAAAAGCATACAAACAGTATTTAGATAAGTACAGCTAGTATAATATTAATTGAGAAGAAAAATGTAATCATTTATATATGCACAGAAAGTATCCAGAATAATACAGAGTAAAGCATTAACAATGATTTATTTCTAGACTATGGTTCTGGAGAGGATAAAAGGCAATAGAAAACAAGATAGTGGAAAGAACCACATGTGTGTGTGTGTGTATGTGTGTGTACAGTGCCTTTTAATTAGAAACTGGATGAAAATGATAGCAAAAAATATTTTTTAAATATAAATAATTTAACATATTTAACCCATTATATTAATTAAGCAGTGTGAAAAAGGATTAGGAAAACAAAAAATTTAACACAAGAGCAAGTGTATTCATATATATTTGTATATATGGAAACATATGTGAATACATAATCCATGCAAATAACACATAAGTATATATGCATAAAACAATATATGTGTTATAAGTATTCAATGCTTTGTAAATTAACAAATACAACATTCCATAGCTGTGAGTAAATGACAAATGAGTTTGGGGAAGTGGTAACATTTTTGATAACAAAAGTTAGTTGAATTAATGACTTGCATGCAAAAAATAAAACCATGTAACTATTAGAGGAAAACAAAAATCATAATTTATTTAATATTTTCTGGAGATAATCTTTGCACCATACAAAAAAGGCAGAATCAAAAAATAAAATATAGAATTTAAATATATGAAATTAATTTTCTAATTATACAGTCAAAATTCCCACCTAAAATAAATAAAAGACAAATGAAAAGCTCTGGAAAAATCATCTGTGATGTTATAGAAGCTAAAGCATTAATCAACTAATTTAAAATCAATCAATAAAATTACGAATTGGCAAAGAACATGAACATAAAATACAGAAAGTAAACTATACACAGGCCAAACAAATGTAAAAAATTATATATGTCATTAATAAAGTGATGGATATTAAAAGAACAAAATACCTTTTGATCTAAATTGGAAAATATCACTGCCAATTTTAAAGTATTGAAGTGGAGAAGATGAATTTAAAATATTATAAATTTTTAATCATTAAGTGTATTTAGATAGACATAGTACAACTGTGGCCATATTTATTCCAAAAATGTTGAAACAACCACCAAAACAAAACTAGAACCCATGTACAGCAAATTAATATATATTATCATCCACTAATTAAAATTATGCTGGAGATGAATATTTATTTATGTGTAAATATGCTCACAATAGAGCAAATAGAAATAACAGATTATAAACAATTTGCTTCATTAATTTTATTTGTGTAACAAAAATACAGAAATATTTAGGAAAATGGTAAAAGGGTTATATGAAGGTTTCTTTCTAATTTTTGTCCTTATGTTTTGTCATATTGAACATGAATTGTATATTGGAATGACATATTAATGAAGAAAGTCAGTAAGGAAAATGTATATTAAAAAGCATACATCAAATCTATATCCTAAAGTTAATCCACAGTCTTAAATATCAAATCATGAAATAAGCTAATTTTTCAGACAAAAATTTATGAAGAAACTTTTCAAAGAGAATCTAATTATTTTTAAAAGTTAGGAAATAACTAAGAGATGTAAAATGATGGAATTCCATCATTTATTCTTTCAGTAAGTATTATTTCAGTAAACATATAAGACATGGGATGAGGCACTAAGATATAAAATCAAACAAAAATTGTCATATATTATCTGTCCTTGAGTAGACAGAATTGGAAGATATTAATCAAATCATTATTAAAACACTAAAAAAAATATGTGGTGATAAGCAAGAATAAAATACTATAGGTTTGACAAGGATTTCAGCAGTGGCTTCCTGAGGCATTGATGAATGGAAATTAAGGAAGTTGAGTGAGGAGTACTTAGGGCTGGGTTTATACCATGATGCTGTCAAAGAAGAAAGCATGACCAATAAAAGGGAAAGGAAAGGAGGCCAGTATACAGCAGTGTGGAGGCCTTCTGTTGAAAGCAAGAGGAGTGTGATGTGAGAAGAATCTGTAAAGGCAGAGCCAAGTTTTTCAGTGTTTTTAAGGTCATGTTAAGAGTTTTCATTTTCATTCTAAGAACAGGACTCCACTAAATTGCTTTAAATTAAGGAGAGGATGACATGATCAGCTTTCATTTTAAAAGATACACCACTGTGCAGTGTAGAGAATAAATCCAATGGAGCAAGAGATCATTTAGAGAGACTAAACAGGACAAGAAAGGTGGCACTCAAGAGATACTTAAAAAGTAAAATCAACAGGACTTTATGATGGATTTTTTATGGAGTGTAATGGTGAGGATGGGGTCAAGTATGATTCCTTAGATTCTGACTTGCAGAAATGGATAGTTTCATTCACAAGACAAGGACCACTGAAAGAAAAACTGGCTTGGAAGGAAAGACCATGGTTTGGTTTGAAAATGGGTTACAGGATCATATATTTGAATTCAGATGTCAAGTAGAAAATGTTTATACATGTGGGGAACTTAGAAGAGGTCAAGCAATAAATAAACAACTTTATTAGTAAAAATAATGGTAATATATGCTGTATATGTGAATGTGATCATTCAGAGAGAGAAAAACAGAATGAAGGAAGGAGAGGGAGAGAACGAATGAACACAGGGGATTGGAGAAAGTGTGAGGATGAAGCCATAAGGGAATATATTTAGTGTACAAAGAGGATATAAAAAAGGAACATTATAAAATGGAAAAGGAATGGCCCCACATAGAATTCCAAAGAGAACATCTGAAGAAGAAAGAAAAGACCAAGTGTTGAACATTAAGATATCGAGGTAAAGCAAAGAAAAACAGTCATCACATTTAGTGTTCATGAAGTCAGTGGCAAACTTAGCAAGAGCTGTTTTGATGGCTTCAGCTCTCATGACAGATTATAACAGGCTGGAGAACTAAATGATAAGGAAAGGCAGAGTTGGGTAGAGTCTTTTAGAAACATTTTCTGTGAAGAGGAACAAGATAGAGCAATAGAGGAGGAAGATACCACATAAGGAGAGAATTCTACACAGTTTATTTTGAGGGGTAAGACTCCAGTGTCTTTAAAAACCTATGACCATGATCTAGATTAGGAGTCAGTGAACTGTAAAATATGAGTTAAATCCAGCATGATGCCTGTTTTTGTAAAAAATGTTTTATTGGAACACAGATGTGACCTTCCTTTACATATTTTTTGTGGTTGTTTTCATGCTACAATGACAGAGTTAAGTAGCTGTGACAGAGACCATAAGGCCCACAAAGCCTAAAATATTTACTATCTGGTCCTTTACAGAAATATTTTTCTGACCCCTGATTAGAATAAAGAAATAATTTGGCCTTAACAATCAGGTAAAATTACTTAGGATGCTAGGGCGTGCTGGTGGAGGCATTCATTCAGAGGTCAGGTTATACCTTAGGAAATGGAACACTAATAGAATTCCTTATAATTTGAAGGTGATTCTCCTCCAAATTCTTTTAAAATTATTAATAAAGTTGAAAATCTTTAGCAATTAACAAAATAAACAGAATATATAAAAAATCAGATTAAATAAATTTTATATCTTTAAGGAATTGACATTCTTAAGGAAAAAGTGCATCTAATATCTAATGATCTAATGGTTTGATTCTGGGTTATAAGAGTATAGACTGAAAAAACTCACCTGCCTCGTTCACAATTTCTAGTACAGTGGTCCACAGAGACTGAAGGAAAAAATACATGACTAGAGAAGTTGCCTAAGCCTAAAAAACTATTACATAAAATAAAAATCATTATATATGTTAAATTTTTAATGATATTAGTATTTTTCTAGGAAACTGTAATTCAACATTCTGATTCAAGGACAGCAAAAGGTGAACAAATCTGAGTAAAATTTATAATGTTTTCTCATTATTATATCCACAAAGGGACAATACAAAAGGAGTTTTCATTGGCTGTTTTACAAGTTTCAAGGAAGAGATAATACCTGTATCGTTTTAACCATCTCAGAGCTAGAAAAAATATATTAATAAATATAACTCAACTTTTGATAAAGAGAGAATATTGGCCCTCCTCCCTAATTAAGAGAAATTTAAAAATTGCAAAGAAAATAAAAGTAAATTCAATCAGAGGTGATCTAAGAAGAATGTTATGAAAAAAACTACCATAATTAATTCCAGAAATGTAAATAACATTTAAAAGTAGGAAACAAAATATATAATTCATAAAATCAATAAAAGTGAGAGGGAAAGACATGCCGTACAAAGAGAAAAAAACACAATTCCAAAAAGTCATTTAGTAAAATTGAATGTCCATCCTGATAAATACGTAATTTATAATGATACTATAGGTATAATGATGTGATAAATAATTTTTACCTAAAACAAAGTATTGCATCTGCTATTGTAAACACAAGCACTGAGCCCAGTATTAACACCTACTAGTGAAAGTAAACAATACATTTTTGTAGAATAGACAAGTGAATGAATATAGAGTTGATAAAATGGACAAAAACGGAAAAGGCAGTCCCATCAAAATAAGGAACAAAAATATCGCTTAAAATCACTGTAATTGTGTAAACTTAGTCTCCTGAAATTAATTGATTTTGTAAATATGTTGATAATAATCTTTATGCATCTATACACTTAGGATCTTATATATGCATTAGAAATTTAAAATAAAGCAAATCAACTCATCATTATTGGGGACACAAAAGACAGGTAATGCAAATTGAGTTCTATGCCATTTTTATGCTATCCATAACATTTCCTTTGACAAGTGTAGAGATTTCAATTATTTCCAATTTGATTCATAGATCCACATGACAGTCAAAATACTGTGTGTGTGTGTGTGCGTGCGCGCATGTGCGTGCGTGCGTGTGTGTGTGTTCCAGAAGGAGAAGATTAAAAAGAGGGAGAAGGAGGAAGAGACACATGCAAAATTTTATTTCAAATGAAAATAGCAAGAAATAACCAAGACAGTTTTTAAAAATCTATGTGGAATTTAGAAGAAGACACCTTTATAATCTAAAATGTATCTTAAAACCATTTTAAGGTAAAAATATGTTTTTGATACAAGAATAGAGAATAGATCCATGGCAAAATCTAGAAACCAGACATGAATATATAGTTTTACATTAATGTTATGTGAAACACAGTGACAAAATCATAATTCTTTAATGAGGAAAAAACAAGTTCAGACTATATTTCACATTATATTCTAATAGATATTTTAGGTAGATTAAAGAATTAAATATAAAAATATACCTACAGAGGAAATGATCGAAACATAGTGAATATTTACCTACATAAAGGATGGGAAAGGCCTTTCTAAAAATAAAAGCAATGTAAGAGAACATAATGAAAACTATTGTTGACCTCATGGACTGTTCATACATCCTATTTCAAAATAAGAAATCCAATAACACAATACTGCACACAAAAAAAATCCTAACGCACCAAGTTAAAAATGTAAGTATTAAACACCAAAATATAATGTGTCAATTTGTTTAATAAAAGATAATAAATAATGTTGGTGTATATGTAGGGAAAATGTTAAATCTTATACAATGGATGTGTTAACACAAATAGGTATATTTTTTGAGGGAATAGTGTAGTAGGATGAATTAAGGAGTTTAAAGTTTTCATTCTTTTGGCCATGTATTTTCTCTTCAAGGAATTTACCTAAAGGAAGAGGTCACTGAAAAACTATCCTAACAGTGAAACGACTCAGCATAAATGTCCAACAAAAAAGAAGGTGTAAGTAAATGAGTTTCAAAATACAGTATTTTTAAAAGTGATTCTATCCATCACAAAATCTGAACTTTAAAGTAACAGTAACATATATCTATACATAGTTTTCAATAACAAATTAACTTTATGAACTCTCACATACATTACCTGTGCACATAATAGAAGTGAAATAGCAAAATTTTTAGTGTTATCACTGCATAGTGAAAATTGTTGACAACTGTTTTATTTTTGTAAATAACCTGTTTTCAACATTTTCTAAAGAAGCATTCATGTATAATTAGAAAATGGAAAATAAATAAAATACATCAGGTTAATGTACAAAACTGTACCTGTTCATATTTCAAAGCAATATTTATCTAATAATTGGTATCTATAAAATAGAAATATTCTGAGAGAGCACTGACTGTTTTACAAGTTAATATATTTGCATATGTAATTTGTCACCATGTTCCAATAAATTTTCAGTACGAAATGCAATGTGAAAGAGAATGCATACTATTGTCTATCTAGGCCATGATCTTTGCCAATCTTCATGTTTTGGTGGAGAGTTGTATATACATTTTCAAGAAAGATGGTATGCCAAAATTAAAGGAGCATAAAGTTGGAATACTGATTTAAACTAATTTCTTATCATCCAGTCATTTGAGAAAACACAGACCATGAGTGGACAGAAAGTCAAGAGAGATTACAATGTGTAAAATATTAAAAATTTCTATTTATGATAGCATTCTTTCATCTTTCAGTTTTCAAGATTGGCATCTAAGCAGTGATGCTCAAAAATAAAAACAATAAAAAAATCTGGTCAGAGTTCTCTAGACCAAATTCCAAGAATATGAAATGGGTTGACTACCTGGCAACTGGGGAGGGAAGTTTGGGAAGAGTAAGGTCAGGGCTAATGACTCTCTGGTCACTCTTTGCTGCAGGTCAAAATCACAGTGGGAATAGCTACCACATAACTGGCATTCCTATTTCAATGGGAAAGATGCAATCCCCAGGTGGTATGGGCCTGTCAGCACTTAATTGCCAAAGACAAGATAGACGTAGTTACCGTAAGAGACAGTAAAGTCAAAGCAGCAATCAAATAATTTGACTCAAGAGACCCATGGTGTGGTCTTTTTGATCATGGTGTCCCTAGGAAAAAAGTACATGCGTACTAATTCTTACTTGATCTGTATAAGTAGGCCAGATCTAGGTCAAGTGAACAGAAGTATACCATGAATCACCAAAATAGAGTGTCAGGGCACCATAATCAATTCCCAGACTTGAGTCAATTTAAGACCAACAAACATTTGAATGAAAGGTCAGATTCCACTGAGGAAAAGACAGAGCTACAGTGTCAAGTGTATACTCTCAATCTTTTTTCCATCCTTTCCCAAAGGGACATACAGCTATTTACCAAAGTGACTGTGCACTGGGTTAAGTGATATAATCAGGTTTGGGGGCTTACTGGACATTGACTTGGAAGTGACACTAATTCCTGCATACCCTAAACATCACTGTGGTCCCAGAGTTAGATTAGGGGCTCATGGTGATCGATGGAATTTTAGCTCAGGTCCATTTCATAGTGGGTCTAGTAGGTCCAGTGGGTCCATGGCCCCATTCTATAGTTATGTGCCTAGTTCCAGAATACATCATTGGAAGAGACACTTAATGACTGGAAGAATCCTCATTTTGAAATAATACTGCCTTTGCAATCACAAGGAAAATAACTTATCTTCTCCAGAAAAGATAATTTTTTTTTTCTTTTGTCTGTAGGGTATTTTTTTTTGTTGTTAAGGACCTGTACTAGTAGTGCCCTCTATTTCACAGCATACAATATTATCACAGGAGGTATTCCATGGGGAAACTTAAAATATAAATATACTTCACATTAAAATATATTACAAGGATGGGGACAAAAATAGGATGTAAGAATCTATTTATGCAAAAATAAGAGCTCATATTATCCTCAACCAAAATAAATACTTACACACATCAAAGCATTAAATATTATATATTTTTGCTAGAGAAATACCAGTTTTTAAAAATACATATTAACTTGTTATTCATAAACAATTTGGAGAAATGAAAACTGCCTCCACTTATTAAGAAAATGAACTGAAGGGTAAACTCGATCAGAATGGAAATTTGTAAGTTGTTTCTATAACCCATTTCTTCCTTAGAGTTAATACTAATAAAAGAAGTATAAGTGCTACTGTCTTTGAAACATGAATAAAACGTTCAGCCAAGGGAGTATTTTACAAATCCTGAGGTATTATTTATATATTAGCGTGTCTGGTACCCAAACTAAATTACAGCTCAGACAAGAGACTGAAAGGTCAGGTTTATTATTCACTTTAGTAAAAATGTAACCACAACACTTGTTTCTACATCAGGGAGTATTATAACCATCATTATAACTAATAATAACAATGAAAATAATACAGCTACAATGTATTTTGCATTTTTCAGTAGACAGTAGGGCTTATGTCTAATAATCATTTATATTTACACTGAAGCTTTTTATGGAGGAGTTCAGAGTGGTTTTAAAATAGTAGCTCATTAATCATTTCAACAAGTTAGTTGGAAAGTTATTATCCCAGTTCAATAGATGGAAAAATTATATCACAGAAAGGTCAGATACATATTTACTTGTCCAATATTACAGAAGTAAAGTGAGTGAGTTTCAAGTCTCTCAGGCCTTTTTTTCACCCTTTGATCTAACCACTGGACCAATGCAATTTTGGTTCATACTATGGTTTGACCATCAACCTAAAGTACTTGAAGGCTGACCTCTCTGCTATCACTTTTACAGACCTATAAACACAGAAGAAAATAACAATTTTTCATCTGTGGAGATCATACTAAAAAAGACTCAGACACAATTAATTTGTATTTCTTTCTTTTTTAAGTCTTATTAGAAACATACAATGATGTTGGTGTCAATTTAAAATTGTAAATACCAAAAACTTAATAGTGTAATGCATCATAATTAAATTTATGCCGAAACACACAAGCAATATTTTCAGGGCTTCATGTGAACATAAATGTATTTAATAAGAGTTACTTAAAGGAAACAGGAAATCAACTTTTTATAATTCTCACCCCCCACAAATAATTAGATCACTAGGAAAAAATGAAAGGATATATGTTTCAGTAAATGTGACTTGAGGGACGAGGGAGGAATTAAAAACAAGCACAGAATTTAAATTCAAATACTGTTTCTTATTTGTCTTAATAACCAGTGTAATTTCAATGCCTTATCTGATATTTAAAGATAGCAAAACAAAATTGTTATCCTTAAAATGAAAATATACCGTGAATATGAATTAAATAGATTATTGAATTTCTAAAATAGAATAATTTCAATTATTTTTCCTCTGTCTATATCATTTGCTACTACAAAATTAGTGTCTATAAAGTTTTGCATTAACATTGAAAATGGTCCAAAAATGGAATAAATTCATAACCCTGCACATTCCTATTTAGAAGGACCTATTTGCTTATGAGATCCTAAAAAAGAGTGAGTTTTCTTAAACAAATCTATCTATAGTCACTGTAGCTTGTCTGCTTTGAATATTTATATATACTATAAAGTTTTTTTTTTTAAGTTTTAAACTCAGTAAGATTTGAATATTTCAACCACTGGAATAGTAAGTAAAAATGACAATTATAAATGAAATTTTGTTTGAATATTATAGTTACTGCATTTACCTTAAATATTTCCTTCAAAACCAATGTGATAAAAATGTTTAATGTGCCTTATTTCCTTCTACTAGAAGAATTTACATTAAAAAATCATTAAAGAAAAAAAAAAGATGGCCATTCTTGCTAGGTTTAATGATTCTCTCTGTACCCTTCTGAGGTCTGAGAATTGAGTAAACATATAAAAAACTGAAGTAAAGAAGAGAATAGAACTTTCCAAGAGATGGTGGTATGGACATTCCAAAATTCAGAAAACAATCATGCTAAAATTGAGACAGTGACAGAAGAAACAAAATTATCTCAATGTCTTTACATTTTTTAATATCCCCCAAATATTTACTTTTGAGGCAATTCATGTGAATTGGACAAGTCAGTAAAGAACAGTGTTTATTAAAAGGTATAATATATATTACTTTAATATCTGCAATATACATTTTGGCATTTTAGAAATATTTATATGAAATATGTGGGTCTTTAATTGTAATGGTTATTTAAATACACTTTTATTTCAAGGTTACTTTTGTACTTATATGTAAGAATACCATTTGTATAATATTAAATATAAAAGTCTCACTTCCATGTACAAACAATAATGCTTAATATCATAATCGTATTTAGTATGCATGTATTTACTACTCATATGATACCCAGGCATTAATTTTTGTTCAATGTTTCCCTCTCAGTTAAACTTATTAATAATTTTTGGACATGATTTTTTTCCGATTTTTAAAAAATATTTTCATGATGACCTTAACCTTTTATTAATGCATAGAAGCTTTGCTGTCCTTCCATTCCCAAACCTTAGGTTTACAAGTATTATATAATATCTGACATAAGTCAAACATCTTACTCTTAAAAAACAATTTTCCCACATCTACATTTGTTTAAATCTTAATTTCTCTTAACAATGAAAGCACTATTTTCTGAACTATTTAGCAGGAGTATGAATCATAGCCTTTGCATATATTGAGGAGTTTCAAACATACTGAAGCAGTTTATTTAAAAGCCAGTGATTTTGATGCCACAGGAAATTCTGTGCTTCTCAACTTTCCTTAATGTACAGTTAAATTTTTAATGGCTTATGGAGTGCTTAAGAAAAATACCCTCATAATTTCTCTTTCATTTTAAGAATATTGAGATTTTATTAAATTGACCTGACGGATGATGCTTCTTTCGGTACTATAAAAAGCAATTTTAATTTTTTAAATATATTTAACATCACTTTCATGCTCTTCACTGCTCCAAAGACACACCAATTTTTCAAAACTCCCAGTGTCTGATGATATACAGGTTGCCAGTGTACCACTTTGATTTAGTGATTCAGGAAACTCTAGAGACATGAAAATTTTGATGAGTCACCACGTCCTCAATGCTAATATTACCAAGCAACTTCCAATGCATAAAGTTATCTATAAATGTAATTCCTGAGAACTAGGATGACTAGATTTTATACAATATAAAAAAATCCCAAGAAGAAAAACTCTGAAATCATATGAATATTACTGAGGTGTCTCAAAAGATGTACATTCCTAAGACCACAGTCAGACGTTTTCAGCTTGGAATCTTATTAAAACTTTGTCCATGAGGTGCTAATAAAAACTTATTCTAAAAAAGGTAATTGGGGGCGCCTGGGTGGTGCAGCCGGTTAAGCGTCCGACTTCAACCAGGTCACGATCTCGCGGTCCGTGAGTTCGAGCCCCGCGTCAGTCTCTGGGCTGATGGCTCAGAGCCTGGAGCCTGTTTCCGATTCTGTGTCTCCCTCTCTCTCTGCCCCTCCCCCGTTCATGCTCTGCCTCTCTCTGTCCCCAAAATAAATAAACGTTGAAAAAAAAAATTAAAAAGGTAATTGGACCCTCTATCCTCAGTTTAAAATCTTTCCTAAATTAATCATGTCAGGCATTTTTGGAAGCTGTCATTCCTCACCATTGCCATTTGCAGATTCTACTAAAAACTCTTTTCACGTTGATTTTAATTGAATCAAATTCAGACAACAGATATTTTTAATAAACAGTCATATTTAAATGCTTTCAAAATAACCAGTTACTTGCCAGAATTTGAAAGATACATAAATCTGCGTGTGTGCTTGCATGCATGTTATGTGTACCCATGCATGCATGTTACACATGTTCTCCTCAAGCATAAAGGAAATTATAATGTTCCTCACCTGAGCATGCCGTTTGTTTTTTTGTTTTTTTTTTTTTTAACTCAGAATTTCTTTCATTTCTCATTGACAATGAATACCAATAGCTCACTTTTCCTCTAGATCCCATCTTGCTTTTGCAGTCCTGGGAATGCCCACAGAGTTTACAAAGTTTACTAGCCTGAGCAAAGCTTTGAATTGGGATATATTGTGCTCATCGCATATACTCATTTAGTGATGGGTCACAGAGAAACTAGTGACGAGCCCAAAGTCACACCAAAACTGGCAATGTGTAGTTTAAATTCTGCTTTTTGAAAGAAAGAGAACATTAAGAAAGATGGTATCTAGACAGGAGATACCTACAATTTTAGAGAGTTTTAAACATTTACCTTAAGAAGTATGTTCCTAACAAATTCTGATAACTAGAACCCAAGTTTCTTTCAAATGTCCAAAATACAGAAGAATTTTAATGGAAATATATATTCTGTCTCTCTGTACATGAACACATACACATGCATATATGCAAACACATACACACACACACACACACACACACACACACACACAGATATAATTTAAGTGGATTTACAAAGTAAAGTTTCAATTATAACATTCTGACATAGCACAGTGGGAGTCAGCCCCCAAATGAAGTTTATTTTCTACAGTTTTGTATTGGTAAGGTGTAAATTAAACTCAAGGATATTGGGCCTCCATCACTTAGAAATCCTCTTTGAACATATTATGCTTTTTAGTTCTCATAAATTTACTTAGTATCCTTTAAAATGTCAACATCTAAAGTGTAGAAAGAAGTTAATAATCCCTCCTAAATCAATAGTTTGGACCTCACATAATATATTCAATAAATATAAACTGTTAGAAATGGTCTATACCACCCACTGCATAGCAGTGAAAGAAATAAAGTAAGCCCAATTGCAACCATTATATTTTACTTGATTTTGAAGAGTTATAACTAAAATATCAAATATCTGGAAAATACATATCTAGTGTCACCTATAGTCTCATTTTCCTAATGGCAGCACTGTTAGCATTATGGGATCATTAAGCTTTATATTTCAATTAGTTAACTTTTAAAATACTTGGAATGGAGAATTTCTTTAGAGACCACTTTCATTTATTCATTCATGTTAAGGTTTTACCAATTTCATTTTTTTTAATTCACAAGACAAACTTGAAGTGTTCTCTCTTCTCCCATACTCACAATAGTTTTATAAAGGTCCTTGCTAATTTCAGTTAATACACCATATCCTAGAAAAAACAGGTGTTCAAAATTGTTCTGTATAATTATCAAGTAAAATTTTGGTATGCAAAATAAAGTATCTTCATAATTCTTGTAATATTTTTAATGAGATAAAGCTATGCAAAGCACCACAAACTATTTTCAAAAGTACCTATTTGCAATTTTCTCTTTTAATAACACCTTACTAAGCTTCAGGCAAAGCTGTATCCTTCTGGCTTGAAGTACTCCTTTCAGAGCACATATTGAGGAGAGACAAATTAAATGATTCAGTTCAACCAAGCACACTGCTCCACTCAAAGTATGATGATTGAGATGTATGTATCTATTAGAATTGTGCCATATATCATATTAATTATTCACTACTATCTACTCTATTCTTCTTTTATAGATATAAGAGAGTTTTACTGCCTAAGGTATTATAATATCCTTCTTCAATGTATTAACCTAGAATGTGCACGTGGACTTTTCAAAAATTAAAACTTATAAAGAATAGAGCCAAAGTTATTCACTTATTGAACTGCATGCTATATTTTATATTTGTGTGTTAACTCAGACACCATTCTAATCAGCGATCTTAATATTTTTATTTTCTTAAAAGAAATAGACAAAACGGATATTTGAACTATATTTAGATCACAATAACTAAATATAACAGTTGTATAAGTGGAAGTTTCAATTTAATGCAGTTTGTTTTCAAGGCACTTAGTGCTAAGTTTTCTAGTTAAGTATCTATGGCTTTATTGGGTAGAGTTTGGTGTTCTGAATTAAAAAAAAGACTACCTCACAAAATTGTATTGTAAATATATTGATTCTTTATTTTTCTAAGCTATTGATATGTGAGGTTTATAAAAGCAACAGCAGACTACAACTCGGCACACCTCTATAGTCCTAAAAGAATTGGACAAATCACTCCTCTCTCTTGGTTTCATTCTGTAGAGAAATTTTGTCAACAGGAGAAATTTTACTCCATAGTGACAAAGACATAAGGGGAAATTATGGTTCTCACCACACTTTCTAAGAATTTGCTTTTTCTCATTTCTTATAACTGTTCTCATTTCTACAACTGTAGTAGACTGACTATCCTGTCAACAGGGGGGAGTGGTGGCTGAAATGTTTGTATGTGTTTGTGTTGGAAAACAGGTTAATATTCACTCAAATGCAGCTTCATTAGACCCTGTGAGTTAATGGTCTTAAATGTATAACCTACCATTTCCCATGTTTTAGGGCACGGAGAGTTTGATCTACTTCAGCAGAGTTGCCATTTCAACTTTCTTCATTACAACACTTAATTATGTACTTCATTATTTAATATGTCTTAACACCACATTCAACTCCAACAGTGACACTGCAATTTCATGACCATAAACTCCCCTCTACCTAATACACATAGTATCAAAATGTGATTTGAAACACTCATGTTTTTATGGAATAAAACATGTTTTTATTTCGTTCTAATCATGGTAAAGTCAAGGGTCTTTAAAAGAATAATCTCTGGAATTTAAGAACTCAGGAAAAGCTTTAGAAATCACTATACTCAAGTCCTAGTTCTTTAAGAATCTTTCTTCTTTCTTGGTGATTATAATAAATAAAAATCACCTGTCTACTACAAAAGTCCAGAGAAAATGAATGAATGGACTTGGATTCTCCTTTCTCTTTTGTACTACTATGCTTTAAGAGGATCTCAAAATACAAAGAGAATCTAGAATAAAACAGGATGAACTTGTTTTACTAATATTCATGTACATTGTATAAATGTCAGCCTGCAATAAAATCATCAAGTCTTGTTAGGACTCATATAAAATATCTTATTCTCCTTAATTTTTAAGGTTAATTGTTTAGGCAGGTTTCTTTCAGGGATGTTTTACTGGGATTACTATTCTTATTTTCAATCATACACAAAGAGGAGAAAATGAACTCTGTGAAAAATAGTTCAGTATTCCAAATTCTACTCAGTTGGAGAATATTTCAAACTCAGTGCTTTGTCTGAAAACGTTTCCCTCAGCATCTGCCTTTAGAACTATGGAAACTTTGGGTATATATAATCATAGAGCAAATTATCTGTTCCAACTGTTATAACTAGTAATAAAAAGGGGAAAATACTCATTAAATACTCATTAAAACTTTCCTTTGAACAACAAATCATCTAAAATTAGATACTAAGACAACATCGTGCCAGAACTTACTTTCTCTCTTTGCTACTCTATTCCAGCAACAAGGCCTTGGCAGTCATGATCTTTGTACTTTTTGATCAACTTTACCAAGCAAAGAATAATTTGCATCCAGTACTACTTATCAACAAGTTGGAAATCTGTGACTATTTTCTATGCATAAGCAAGTTACTGTAAGTAATCTTTAAAATTAAATAATCAGAAACTGGATCCAAACTTCAATCTCATGAAAATGAAAATAAGGTAACATGGAATGCCTTCATTTGAAGCTAATGTTACAATAAGGGAAAATACCCAGAACTCAAATCTCTCTCTTTTTATTTGTAAATATTTGCATCACTTAGTTTTGGATAAGTTTCACAAGAATATACATGATTTTTGTTGGGGATGACAGCAACATTGACAAACAGTCCCTGTTATGCCTGTCATTATATTATTGCTAAATCATCCACAATATCAGGACCTGATTTTAGTTACCAGGGACATAGCCAAAACATGGAACTTAAATTTCATTCTGATTACATACAAATAGCCAGCACTTAAGAAAACCTATGAAAAGTGATCTATGTCCAGTAATTAAAAAAAAAAAAAAAAAAAAAAAAAGGAAGGCAGGAAAGAAGAAAGAAAAACATCTTTAAAAGCCTAATACAATTACACAGTAGGCCTCTGACATTCTCTATGCTGGTATAATAACTAAATGGCAAATAACACGGAAAGTTATCCCTGTGAGATCCCTGTTGCATGCTTTAATTATAACTAAAAATTTACAACAAAATCAACCCTTGGGTAAATTGCTCTTTGGTTTAAATCTTCATTACCTCCTGGAATTTTGGTAAAATCACTTTGTTTTTAAATTAAGCTGGTCTCTCCTTCTTTACTCCATTACAGAAGTCAAACAACAAGAACCAGACGTTAATTTTAGAATGAAAAAGTTTTGTGTGTATGTGTGTTTGTAAGTCCAACCTCTGTATACAAACTGTTAAAAAAAAAAAAAAAAAACAGATGTTTTAACATAGTGCTTTATTCCAACTTAATCTCATCCTTGAATGAACTTCCTTCAAGTTTCAACCATTTAAAAAAAAATAAAGAAAACAGTCAATTTCCTGGTGGTTGTAATTTAATTAAGTAACCTTTCACACTGAGCAAAAACCCAAAAGCAAAAGGGTCATTAATCTTTCTAGTGATTAGAGACACCTCTAGGGCTTCAAACATTTACCTCTCCTTCCCCGCAGCAGAAATGCTTTTAGGAGGATCATGGTTCATACCTCGCATTCCCTGGAGCCAGAGATGGTATATGTGCAGGGCCCAGATCCATTAACGGATATATCCATGGTCTCAGAGTTTGTAGGCTTGTAGTCCACATAATACTCCTGTAAAGGGGAATTCATTTGTCTTTCAGACTCTCTGGTCTTTTTCCTCCGCCGCTTCATAAGAGAATGTTGCTGAAGTTGTTTCATGCTGGCTGGGTAGCGTTTCCAAGACACATAGATTACCAAGAGGATCATGGCCACTGAGAGAAACAGAGCCACACTCCCTGCAATAATTTTGTGAAAGGAAACATGCTCATACTCTTGCTCTGTGCCAGGAATCTGAAACCCTGGGGAAGGGCTTGGTGTTTCAAGGGTGGGCTGGGTGGGGTCAGATTTGGAAAATGTAGGTTTAGGGATAATCAGAGGCTTCTGGGGCGTTTGGGGTACCAGGTGTGATTTTTCTGTGTTGACCACCTGAACTTCAGAGCAGATATTATAGGTTTCCACTGCATCACTAACCTTCTCCCCCTGGATATGCTTAGGTCCTGCACATATCATGGTGCTTTCCTTATTTCCTTTGAAATTCTTAAGCCAATAAAATAGAGGACAGATGCTCCGACTGCATTCCCACATATTTCCAGACAAAGTGATGGATATTAATGATATCCACGCATTGACAGTTTCCTGTGAGATGTTGGTAAGCTTGTTGGAATCCAAATTCAATTTTTGCAAATTGGGTAGACATTTAAATGTGCCCGGCTCAATTCCTTGGATGTCATTCCCTGATAAATCCAAGTTGTGTAAGGAACTCCAAGTCCATGTCAAGCCTTGGCTAATGGAACGAATCCTGTTCCACTGTAAGTAAATTGAGCGGAGATTGAAGAGACGTGGAAAATGAGCAAAATTGATCTTGGAAAACTGATTGTGCTCCAAGTGGAGCTCCTTCAACTTCAAGAGGCCAGCAAAAGCATTTCGGGACAAGCTTCGAAGACGATTATAACCCAAATCCAGAAAGTCAAGATTTCGACAGTCTTGAAACACTCTTATGGGCACAGTCTTTAATGAGTTAGATCTCAAGTGCAAAATGATGAGTTTCCGAAGACCTTTAAATTGTTCCGATTGCAATGTCTGAAGTTTATTGTAGGAGAGATCCAGATTGCGGAGATTGGGAACTGGGTGAAATGTTTTATTGTGCAGATAGGTAATTTTGTTGGAGCTTAGAATTAATTCTTTCAGTCTACGGATCCCTTGAAAGGCATCTTCATCCACTGAGCTAATGTAATTATGGTCAAGATAAAGCCATATAAGCTGGTTAAGGCCAGCAAACTGATTGGATTTGAGTTTCTGAATGCTGTTGAACCTTAATGATAAGCCTTGTGACCCTCCAGAAATGTTCTCAGGGATATCTGCGAAAGCATGAGACTCACAGTATACAATTTTGCCATCACATCTGCAGTTCTTTGGGCAAGCTCTCTGAGCCCCCGTGAGCATAACAAGCAGCAGTGTAGGAAGTAGCACTAGCACCACACGCATGCCTCTCAGCTGCGTAATTAAACGGAAACCTACAATATTAAAAAGAAGACAAATGCACATTGTAAAGCTATTAATATAAATCACCGCCAGCTTACCGATATCAGGGGCATTCCATCTAGTGCAGTCATGGGACAGTTGATTTAAGAACAATGTATTCAACATCTGAAGTCTTATTTTCTTCAGTGTTGCATGTTTGCTATTCAGGTTTCCTTCTTTCTTCCTTGATTTTCAAATCACCACAGTGCCGTGGAACTAAGAAAATCTTTCCCGAGTTTCAGGAGTTCATACAGTCATCAACACTGAAAAGCACACAGCCTGTCTTATCACTTAACGCCAACATTTTAATAACAATAATATTTGGGTAGTCATTCTGTTGAACATCAGCACCAAAATGAAGAGTACCGAGTCTTCCGGTAATGGCAAAACTGTGACTTAGAAAACCCTGTACTTGGACATCTTTCCTAGTTGAGCAAACAGACTTTGATTTGACAAAAGAGGTTCAGTAAGCTGTCAAGGTAACCCAAGTTTGCCCTGCCTGAAACTGTATCCTATTGCATAATGGAATAACAATACATGAGCTCTGAACAACTGGCATTGGGACTAGTATGGGCAACCAGTGAAGCATGGTATGAAGACTACTAACAGTGTGAGGTACTCTCAACGTGTTAATAAGCGTATATGCTCTCAGCATTCAGGAGGACCTGCCTACCGTGCCTCTCTTGCCCAGCAATAGATACATCAGCCCAGAGCCCTAACTACTGATAACACAGAACATGTCAAAGTTAAGATTGTCAAATTCTTATTAAATATTTGCATAAAATGAAAAATAATTTTGTGTAGTATTAGTTTTGCTGTTATTTTTAACATAGTTGCTTTTGCAAATTTGGGGAAAAAACAAGAAGAGAAGCAATAGACTACTACCCCCCATTTCCAAACCGACCTGCTCAAATTTCTCAGACTTTTTTTTTTCCTCCCCTACCTCCATTAACTTCCAAAAACCTGCAAAGTTGCAATGTATTGGCACTCTTGCTGCATTTCCAAGTCACAGCATGTTAAGGGACTTCTTTCCTCTGTCAACAGTAGATTTATTATTTCTTAGCGGTAAGGGGGGGGGAACCCTGTGTGCTGCAGTTTCTTTATTTATCTTAAATATTCATATTTTAAGCAAGAGGCAATCAGCCAAACCTCTAATTAAAAAGCTCTCCTTCCTTCACTCAACCAGGTTTTTGTTTTGTTTTGTTTTTTTAATTTGAAACCCGATCTTGCTCTCTGTCCTTTTGCCAGTTACAATCTCATTGAAATACATTCCAGCTCTTCCAGACAGGGGAAAGGGGGGAAAAAAGCCAGTCACACTTGAAAAAATAAGACTGGCAAATGACTGCTGGAAATTTGGAAGCTGTGTTTAGGATACAGCTTCAAAGATAAAACAAACCCTTGAGCGACCTCTGATAAAGTAACGACCCCACCCCTACACACACACAGTAAAGTGTTAACATTCTTCCTGACCGCGACCAGAAATACAAGCGTGGTTAATATTATCAAGAAATAGAAGCAAACACAATATTTATCTCAGGCTCAATTCCCAAGCTGTAGAAACGCATACAGAAGAGACAGTCTTAAAGATATTTCTCTAGAGTCTGTTTGAGTCCGTGTTATGCATTTGCAGATTTAAAAAGAAAAAACTACTAAAAGGAAAATGATCTAAAAATATAATAGCAACTATACTGAGTCAACTGGCAAACTCAGAGGCTGCTGCTTTTTGCCTGTTTCCCCGTCTTTTATCAGCTAATGCCACGACTGAGAATAGGAAGCCAAGAGGATCAGCTTTGCTAAGAAGGAAACAACAAAAGTTCACTTACCCATCCTTTGTCATCCAAAAACGGTTCCCCCCTCTCTCAGCTTTCTTCTTATTTGGTCTCTCGTGCTGAAACCACCACCACCTTCATGACACAGTGCGGCTGTCATTCACACCATTCTGATCCCGCATGTGAGCTAGTAGCCCCATACAAACTTCCCCGGAGAGGACAGGCAAAAAATATATATACATATATGAAAAAAAAAATCAGCATGGGGTGGGATGGGGGGGGGGCAGGGAAAAGGAAGCCCGTGGGGGGGGGGGAGGGGGAGGGCCTCTAAGCTCTGAGGACCATTGTGTAATTCACCAGAGACCCATCAGCAGTAATTGGCAATCTGTGCAAAAAAGCTACAGCCCATTTCGAAGGTAACCAACTTCTCTGTAAAAAGAGAGGTGAAAAAAAAAAAAAGGAAAAAAAAAAGAAAATCTTCAGAATACCTGGCATTCCTTATTGTGCTGGCTTTTGCCATTCCCAGATAAAGCAATTCATCCTCTGGATTTTCAGTTCTTGAAGCAAGTAGGCCTCCTGTGCTGTATGAGACCCCAGTTTAAAAGCTATGCAGGCTAGGTTTATCCATTTAGCTGGTCAGGTTTAAAGTGTTTTGTAGCTGTGCTGAGAGGCAGCCCTTGTCTAATTCAGAAGGCTTTCCAGAGACTGATGATGCTCAGAGCTTGTTGGTGCTAATGCTTGAGTTTGTGATACACTGAGTGCCCTCCGCTGGAGAAAACAGATTGCACATTAAAGACGGGAACAAGTGAGCCTGTCAGTGGTGTGCAGCCTTCCCTCTCTCAGAAAGGGAAATTAAAGGCACAGGATCACTTTTTTTTTCTCTCCAATAATATATATATTATGAAAGGGTTATGCCAAGGATTCCATTCAGTGATATTAAATAATAAGTAAAATACTGGCTAAATATTACCCAATTAGCAGCTTTTAAAAGTTCCCTGGGCCTTTTTTTTTCTTTGCACAGATCACAGATTTATTATCTTTTTTCAGCAGAAATCATTTGAGCTTTTTTGTTGTTGTTATTGCTGTCAGTTTATTTATTTATATTTTTTAAGCAAGTCACAGAGAGAAGCAATCTTAACTCAAGGGAAAAATATGAGATCACTTTTAAAGATAGTTACTTAAAATTTTTAGATCTAATTTTTAAATTCCCAACTTTTGATCATTAAATACACTATGCAATTTTGCACATCTTATTAAACAGTCTGGATCATTACTTTCTTGAAGTGTACGTTCTTAGTCTTAAAGTAGTTACCTTTAATACTATATTAACAAAAGTGCAGGTAACTAAGAGAAACTAAATGTTACTTAGATAAGAGTTTTATTCCAGAGTATAATTGACATCCTTGTGCAGTCACCATATTTTAAAGTTGTCTACATTCATAATGCATTTTTTGTGCAAGTTACTTATAATGTACAATTCCAGAAGAAAAAAAAAAAGCATGTGAGTTCTGTATCACTGTTGTATTTCTCTAAAATTTGCCAAGTATCCTCACAATTAGGAAAGACGAAATGATGAAACACCTGCAATATATATTTTTAAAAGCCTGTGCTTTCCATCAACTTGCATTGGACTTTGAGAAAAAAAAATAATGATGCATCACCTTCCATTTTGTTTCTCCTCTTTACTTGTTTATTTCATAATCCTCTGGCAGAAGATTTTTGGAACAATCCAAAAGAATGAACTAATGTAACACGGAGAGAGACTGCTAGATGAGATTACTAACCAAACTGCCAAAATATTAATAAGGAGGGCTTATCATATAAATAACATAAATAATTTGACTCAGATTTATGTGTAGGCAGTAACAGGCAATTTATCTAATTAGTAAGATTTTTCAAGGAACAGAAAGAGATAATATGTCCCTCCAAATATATCCCTTTCTCATTAACTGATACTTGAATTTCTATTTTAGAAATGTATACTTTTGGCTTAAGGCTTAATACCTATTGAAACGCAAATGAACACCCAAAGAGGGAATTTTATTTGGTTAATGAAAAAGGTATACCTTTCTAAGGAAATAAACATAAATGATACACATATAATTTGTTCATAGTATAGTTTACATAGAAACAAACATCCTACCCAAATATTCAATAACAGAGGGTCATGTTAAGAAAAATTAATACATTCATGATTAGAACACATGCTGCCCTTAAAATTAAAATAAAATTACTTGTATTTGTTGACAGGGAATGATGACCACAATGTATAAAGCAAGGTGAGTAGAGGCAGAGAACACAGGAAAAAGGATGATTAGGGAGTCTACTTTTGTACATATTTTTAGTTGTACATGGAGGCAAAATAAACTGTATAGAGTAGATTTTCCTGGGAGATGAATTTTGTATGGATTTCATTTCATCTTTTATGGGTTTTTTTTATCTATTTGTATTTTCTGTTTCTTTTAAATATGACGACTACGTGGTACATATAACATATATGCACATATACATATGCTTGTGCACATATGTGTACATTTTCCTTTGTTTGAATATAAGATATAAGAAAGAGCAGCTTTTGATAGTGGACTGCAAAAATCTAATGGTGTTACCCACATTGATGGTGTAATAACCAACTAAAAAGCAAGCTTTCTTTGAAGTACTAAGATCTAATAGATGCCAAATTCCAAAGCAGACACTAAATCACATGCAGATTTTACAAAGAATTTTGTCAAAAGTCAATTATACACTGTGATTCTTGAACACACTGTGAGGGCACAAAAGGGCCAAGAGAGTTAAGAGGGACAAAAGATGTTGTGAGAAGGACTTCTTTGGAATGAGTTGTCCTGGTATTACTTACATGTACACACACACACACACACACACACACACACACACACACACACACAAACACACCCTTCACCGAAGGAAATGAGGGTGGTATACCTACACCTTAGCTTAATTGTAGTGTGTTAAAAATAAGACAAAGGCACCAAATGGGGTTACTTATGTTAAGCCTCATATTGACAAACCAGGATTTAACTTAATTACAGTTTGGCCACTCCAGGAAAACAGAATCTTAAACCAGTCAATAAGGAATCACCTGGTCAACACTAGTAAGGTCATCCATCTGTCTGATAGTTCCCTTTATTCCCTGAAGGAAAGTGACCTTGTCACAACCAACCTGCCTTTTTCTAATATAATATCTTTGTCCTATTCCCTTTGGTCTATAACAGTGTCTAATTTTTATGGCTTCTTAGAGCCCCTTTCTATCTGCTAGATGGAACGCTCCCCAATTCATGAATCACCGAATAAAGGCAATAAGATCTTTAGAAATGATGGAGTTGAATTTTGGTTTAACTGTTTTGGTGGCAGTGATGGAATTCAAAGGAAATGTGTGTATTTGAGGGGACAACAAGAAACACAGGCACAATTACTCATGAATCCTTTGATTTATTTGTCTTTCTTGCCATTTCTTAGGGCCACAGGTAAGTTCCTCTGAGTTCTGAGTTCTGCTCTCTTTGCATTGAACTCTTGGTCTAATCGGCTTTCTAGGGACACCTAGGTCGCTCAGGCAGTTGAGCATCTGACTTTTGATTCTGGCTCAGATCATGCTCCCAGGGTTATGGGATTGAGGGGATTGAGGTATTGAGGGATTGAGTGTGGAGCCTGCTCAGGATAACCTCCCCCCCACTCCTTCTGTCCCTCTTTCTCTCTCTCTCTCTCTCTCTCTCTCTAAAATAAATAATCATAATTATAATAATCATAATTGTCTTTCTAGTCCAGGGCAGGTCAGCTTAAGGTAACAGTTCTACCAGAACCTCAGCCCCTAGACTTTGGTTCAGTCCCCAGACGCCATATTGGGAACTCCTGGTGCTTCATTCTGCAGTTTTTCACTTGATTGGAATCCCAGTTTGCAGTCCCCATTTGTTGGGTCCTCTCCTCAGTACTCAGTTCCACATTGGAAACTGTTAGCGGGGCACAAAATGCCATCTCTTGTCCAGGCTACTGTTGATTTCTGTTAATAGGCACATAAGGTAAAGGCCATTGCTAATGGGAATCGTGGAAGCCAAAGCTACAAAATTGGTGGATTACATGGGTGGAACACTTAAAAGCTGTTAAAGCACTTGCCACCTAACTCTAAGACTTTCATGTTAGGATTAGGTGGCTACAGAATGGGTTAGACTGACACTAGGTCACATGCAACGTCAAGAAACTTTCCAGGTAATGAGGAACACTGTAAAATGCACATAATCCTCAAGCCAGTGACACATCCCTGTTAGGTATTACTAATTTTGCTCTGGGACACCAAAGGAGTACCTAAAAGAAATAGGATCCTTACATTCCAAAGATTTGAGAGTGCCACCTTCTGGCACACCTGCTTATTTTATGGCTAAGTAATGTGGGTCTCAGAAGCTGTACATACCTACAAAAATGGAAAAATTTTACTAAAGGCAATCTAGAATTACAGCGGCCATTATGGGGAATGATGTGGGAAACAAAGGCAGAAAGAAATGACAAAATTAAATTTCCTTATAACCTGCAGCCCATTGACAAGTATTTGAGGCACGCAGAGTACAGCATTCCTCCAGGAACTCCCAACTGTCTTAATATGAATGCTTTACAAGAGGGAAAAACAACCTTAGCTTGACAATAGTTAGGTTTCCAGGATCCTGAGAGTCTTCTTTAGCATATGGAAAATCCTCTAAACTTCCCCTTGCCTTTACTTCCCCCAATTCCCAAGTATATAATCAATTACTCCTCACAATCTCTGGGCAGCTTCTTCTGGCCACTGTTCCTGTCCCCGTGCTTTAATAAAACCACCTTTTTGCAACAAAGACATGTCACAAACTCTTTCTTGGGCATTGGTGCCAAACCCCAATAGGGAACATTCCAATTAGACAAGATTGTTCATTTTAGAAGTGCATTTGAAAGCAAGAGTTCCCAAAACAAATAAATACAATGGGGTATCAATTTTAATTGGTATGCATAAGTCTCCAAAAAGTTTCAAAATTCCAAAATAGCTTCATTGACATATTTGCTAAAAAGCCTAATGCCAAATTAAAAATATATTAAAACAAAAAACAAGATCATCAAACAGAGGTAACTCCTATTGCCTCCTATCTACCCCCCCACCCCCCTGCCTTTCGTTATCTGAGTACTCAGTCTACTAATCCTCTGTCTGAATTGTCTTTCCACTATTAAGAGACAGCAGGAACATAAACAAAAGTCTACCAAATTAGTGGCCTTACAGATACCTTGGTATATACTCTGGAAGGAGGACCCCCATAAGAACCCTTCATAGCGTTAACAGAACCATGAGAGATTTTGTGATAAACTGCTACATTATTCCCTTAAACAGAAAAAAATGTCTCTTTCTTCTGGTTATCTTTGGGGGTGGCTTTGGATCTTGGGAGGGTAATATCTTCTCCACCCTCTTTGGGGATGCCTCTTGGTTTTACAGGTCAGTGGTTCATACTTCCAGGAACATTTACTGTTTGTAAATGGCTGAAACTAGTCCTGGCTAAAAATGATGATTTTTTTTTTTTTCTGGCAAGATATTTCAAATGATATTTTAAGCATCTCAGTGGTTAGAAGTTGTTCAAATTGAAAGCTGATATTCAGAGCCTGATAACATTTTTAGGCCTCCTCCTCTAAGCTAAATGGACTCAGAGGGAATGAGAAACAAGTGAAAGACAAAGCTCTAATCTAGAATACAGGAATATTTTATTTCCGTTTTAGGTGAAGATCTTCTCCCTGATATAAAGAAGCAAACTGAGGATAATTTAATTGAATGGGTAGTTCAACCTCTTGATATCATTGGGGCTGCAAGCCAATTCTTTGAACAATTAAAAGCAACTGCTCTTATCTTACAAATGTTTATAAAACCAGAAACAGCTCTAGAAACAATTCATAGTTCACCTACCATTTTAACTAATCCCAAACCCTCCACTATTTATCTCAAAACGAAGGCTTATATTGAAAAATTCTGGCCTTAGGGAACAAAAGTGCTACTTGGAGGAACAGGCACTCTTTCTCTATGCCTTTGAGATGTAAATATTCTACCCAGTCTTCTCTGGTAGTTCTTATCTAAACCATCTCTTTGAAATGCAAACTTAAGAGAGCAACTTATTCAGAAAGAGAGCAAGAGAGAGGCTGTTTGGGAAACTGGAATTAAGGGAAATGAAATAATGTGTCTTCTCCACAAATATTAATAAAAAGGTTGAGCCATCTGAGCAGGTAACTTTAACTTATTCCATTTGCCAGAGACATGATTTGTATCCAACTGCTCTTCTATCAACTAGTGAATTAAAACAGTGTTGGGACTGGCTTTTACTTTGTTTGTCTGGATAAAAAATATGCACATGTGTTTTCCACACAGGAGAGGACTATATGACAGAGAAAGTGTCGGCCTGAAGCCATTTTAAAACCTGGTGATACCCCCAACAGAAAGGGTTTGCAAACTCTGCCCCTCTGCCCAAAAAAACAAACAAACAAACGAACAAACAACAAAAACAGAAACCAATCAAGTTTGGAAGGTACTAGATAGATGAAGAAAAAAATATGTCATCCTTGTCAAGGGAAATTTAGTCCAATGGAGCTATTAAGGATCTAGCAATGTGTACATGAAAAAGAGAAATATCTTTTGACATCTGCTAGGACTAGAGATCAAAAAACCTTTTGATAATTGTTAAGTCAACCAAGATTTCTGGGGCAGTCTGAAACAATAGTAAGTAAGGGTGAGAGGAGGTAAGAGAGAATGAGAGAAAGTGACCATACTTTTTTTATAATTCTCAGGTAGCAGACGTTTCCACCCACAACTGATCCTACACTGGAACAGGGGGACAGTGCTTATGTGTGAGCTTTATATAAAACATACAGTATTCATATGGCAGATCTAATACTCCATTTACAGATTTGAGACTTTATGAACTAAGGATATAATATGAATTTTTGTTATCTCAAAACCATTCTGTTACACACAGAGCATTCAGCGACCTCACCTTAGTAATATGGAATTCACCATGGTAGGAGTTCTCACACCAAGGAAATCAGCAAAAGCTGAAGTTCAAAACATGATTTATTATTTTGTTGAGTATCTACACTTAAGAGAGTGATATAGAAAATATTAGTAACACAGATTAAACTTAAAAGTATACTGTTTATAACCATTTAATTATAAATAGGTTTTATGTAATTATAAATAGCTATTATATAAATATAAATTATAATGTATATAATTTCAAATATGTAATATTTGAAAACTATGATCTGATGGGGCAAAAAATTACCATGTCACTGATGAACAAGGAAAATTCTAATATATGTATATACTGTTTCACTTTTGTCTTACTCATTAATGTAAGCAAAAATATCACACAGTATTCATGCTGGAATAATACCTGGAGAGCCAATTATTAAACATTTACCAGTAAACCACCATGCCTACAAGTCTACATCTATATTGTTCTAAAAGTGAACTAGTTTAAACACATAAATGGTACTGATGACCTGGTTTCAATATCTATATCAAAAGTTCAGGGCATCTGGGTGGCTTAGTCAGTTGGGCGTTCGACTTCGGCTCAAGTTATGATCTCACTGTTCATGAGTCCAAGCCCCGTGTCGAGCTCTGTGTTGACAGCTCAGAGCCTGGAGCCTGCTTTGGATTCTGTGTCTCCCTCTCTCTCTGACCCTCCCTGGCTCATACTCTGTCTCTCTCTCTCTCAAAAATAAGTAAACATTAATTTTTTATAATTCAATTATTATTACATAACCGATGTCACTTCCAATATCCTCAATACTTTTTTCTTTTCTAAAATATTATTTGTTCTCCTCAAAACTTAAAAGCCTGTATCAGTTAAGAACTTTAAAAGTGAAAGAAATCTCAACTCAAACTGAGTGAAAATATAAGGGAAAATTATTTTAGTTTGTGTAAGTCAAAATTCTATACTCAGATACAGGTTGAGTCAGAAATTCAAAGTATCACTGGTATAACCAGTTTCTTTGGTCCTTCTCAGGCCTGATTTCCAATGTGTTGTTTCCAATGTAATTTTCGTTTCAAAACAGCTCTAGTAGCTCCAGTTCCATGTACAGTAAGATTCAAGAACTAATAAATGTTTCAGTGCATGAAGTAACTCCAGTACTCTAGTGGATTTTGTCCCCCCTATTAATAATTTTCTGTGACTAGATGATTGGGATTTCCTGAGTGGTTTATATAAAGGTCATGTATTCTACCACTAGGTGTGCTGGGAATAGCTTCTTCTTCTTCTTTTTAAACATATTTTTTAAGTGTATTTATTTATTTTTGAGAGACAGAGAGAGAAAGAGAGACAGAGAGAATGAGCAGAAGAGGGGCAGAGAGAGAGGGGGACAGAAGATCTGAAGCAGGCTCTTCTCTGACAGCAGAGAGCCTGATGTGGGTCTCAAACTCACAAATCATGAGATCATGACCTGAACTTAAGTCAGAAGCTTACCTGACTGAGCCACCCAGGTGCCCCTGGGAATAGCTTCTTAAAACACATGTACTGGGAACAGCTGAATGGCTCTGTAGGTAGAGTTCAAGCCCCATGTTGGATATACAGCTTACTTAAAAAAAGACTCAAAAACAAACCAAAACATGTACTAAAAGGGGGAGAAAAATGGTGTGTGCATCTCTTCCAAAGTATAATGCCATCACCAAAAAGGGGCTGCTGCCCTGCCAGGGTATACCTTGAATCTAGGTGGGGATCACGTAACTAATCCTCACCAAGGACTATGAGCAGAATTGATGTGTATTATTTCCAGATCACGGTGGTCAAAGAAAAAGGGTCCATTTCTTCTGCTTCTAACTAGAACCCAGGACTCTAAAACCCTGTTAAAACTATTACACTACAGGGGACTGTTTATCTTCCAGTATAAAAGGGACAAGGTGCAACGATGGATATTGGGACTAAAAATATACACCATGCAAAAAAATATGCAAACCAAACATAAACAAAATAACATTTAAAAATACAAAAACAGAAACAAAACAACATAATAAAACATAACAACATCCCAGTAACCTTTTGCTCTTGTTCTACCCTGCCATCAGGATGTCATGTTACCTATGTTTTCTTTATCCTCAATATGTAAAGTTCTTCATACCCTGATTTACCAAATATTTCCAATCCTCCTCCTAACTTCACGCTCAAATGGCAAAAAAGCAGAATTACATTGTGCCTGCTTCTCCTACACACATATGCGTGCATATGTGCACACACACACTGAAAAGCACATCATGCATGCATGTGCTTAAAAATAATTTACTCATCAGACACATTTTAATTATGTACCTAATTGAATTTCATTCAACATGAAGAAGAAACTTGAATCCACTTTTTCAAAATTAATGACTTTTTCTCCCTTTCCAATTTACTTATCATGATTTAACAGTGCTTCAATTCTGATAGTAGTGATAGTCACTTAACTTGTTAAAATTTAAATAACATTTTATAATACATGTTCAGCTGAATTTAGGAATCTCTATGTCCATACTCAAAACATTTAATCCCAATGTGTATATTAAGGTAATTTCATATTAATATATTCACAGAAAAAGTTGTATTGAAATATAGACACATACAAATGAACTCCATGCCTCATTTTATAAAATAAAAAATTTTAATAACAGGATATTAAAGAGTAGTAATGATAGTGTAAACATAACAAAATGGGGTTTGGGGGTGAATGGAAATTGGGCATTAAACCAATAAAAATGAAAATAAAGGACTTACAGTTTATGATAAATTAAAAATTTTTTGAAATGTTTATTTTGAGAGAGAGCATATGTGTGCATGAGTGTGCACGAACAGAGGAGGAGCAGAGAGAGAGAGGAAGAAAGAGAACTGCCAGCAGGCTAATGCTGTCAGTGCAGAGCCTCACAAAGAGCTCCATCTCAAACTGTGAAATCATAACCTGAGTGGAAATCAATAGTAGCCCACTTAACTGACTGAGCCACCCAGGTGCCCCCTGATTATGATAATTTTTTTAAATTTTTTATAATGTTTATTTATTTTGAGAAAAAGAGTATGAGTGGGGGAGGGAAGAGAGAGAGAGGAAGATACAGAATCCAAAGCAGGCTCCAGGCTCTGAGCTGTCAGCACAGAGACCAATGTGGGGCTCGAACTTATACACCATGAGATCACCACCTGAGCTGAAGTTGGACACCTAACTGACTGAGCCACTCAGGCACCCCTATGATAAATTTTAATAAATAAAAAAGAAGCTGTTATGAAAAAGAATGGGAGATAATTTGTTTTGGAGAATGAGGGAAGGAATCTTTAAAGATAATATTTTAATGGGCTTTCAAGTAAAATGCTCTCATATATTTGTGAAATGGAAAAATTACCAAATTTTTGAGACTAAAGGAATGAGTAAGAGTGAAGTAGGTGAATATGAAGGACAAAGAGAGAAGAATACATTAGGGAAAAAAGATAATAGTATGTCAAGAGGAGAATGCTTGGCTTATTTGAATAAATAATGGGAAAAAACAAATAATACAAATAGACTCATAGATGATTCAATATTAGAGTTACAAGACTTAGACTTAAAGATAATTTTGAGGGGCGCCTGGGTGGCGCAGTCGGTTAAGCGTCCGACTTCAGCCAGGTCACGATCTCGCGGTCCGTGGGTTCGAGCCCCGCGTCAGGCTCTGGGCTGATGGCTCAGAGCCTGGAGCCTGTTTCCGATTCTGTGTCTCCCTCTCTCTCTGCCCCTCCCCCATTCATGCTCTGTCTCTCTCTGTCCCAAAAATAAATAAAAAACGTTGAAAAAAAAATTTAAAAAAAAAAAGATAATTTTGGTTACTATTTAAAAATTTTTTTTTCAACGTTTTTTATTTATTTTTGGGACAGAGACAGACAGAGCATGAATGGGGGAGGGGCAGAGAGAGAGGGAGACACAGAATCGGAAACAGGCTCCAGGCTCTGAGCCATCAGCCCAGAGCCTGACGCGGGGCTCGAACCCACGGACCGCGAGATCGTGACCTGGCTGAAGTCGGACGCTTAACCGACTGCGCCACCCAGGCGCCCCAGTATTTTAAAGAAGTACATATATCACAAGATGGGGATTCCAGCAAATAAATGGAGTTGTAAATAAGAATAAAATCAAAATTATTGTTGCAGGGAGTATGGCCAGAGTCGCAAAAGATGAGTCCACAAAGTGCAGTTAAGTGAAGGTCCTCATACTTGAGTCAGAATGAGGTCCCTGACTCCAGAATGAAGCTTCTTTTCATTAGGATAATTGCTAAAGACTATGTGCATAAAGTCAGCTAAGCAAGTGTGTTAAACAATCTAATGGTTTAGCTTTTCAAGGTTGAATTTCAAGTTAACTGGTTTCTGTATCACTAGGAAGGGTCAGGTGTGAATGAGGATCCAGCCCTGGACAATGTTAATGGCTCTAGGCGTTCCTTAGGAACCCAGCTGCGTTCAGCTGTGTAAACATGTCCTAAGGCCTTGCACCTTCTCCAGCCCTTCCCTTTTGAAGTCTTTCCTTTGATGTTTCTCTCCTGTATCTCCTACAAATTAGAAACCAAAATATAGAATAATTGTAAATAACTGGAATTAATTAATCAAATTTAAGTGGAAATTGGGCACAGCTGAGGAAGATTATGTAGTGAACTTGATAAAATAACAAAATGTGAAATTTAGTTCAGGGACTTTTGTTTTATATATGCATTTATATTTTATTTTTACTATCATACATAGAAAAGAATATATTTTACTAAACCAAAAATATTTTACTCAGAGCAATATTACTCTGGTATTTTTTTTACATTATTGAAGTTTACTTAATAATATGCTGATTGTATATTTAATTGATGTCTCAGTGTATATAGTTTAAACAACACTGATATGAACAGATATAGAACCTAAAATTAAGATAAGCTTAACAGCCTTTTCAAAATCACAAATCACAAATGTTAATAATATAGCTATGAATAGAACTAAATGCATGTACAATGACATCATATGGTTTACATAACATGAGCATTTTGTCTGCTAAGGCCAACAATGGCAACATCAACTGGAAATCCTGGTAACTCTTGGTTCCATCTTTTATAATCATTTTTGGTCTTCAATGTCTGTCATTTTCATAAATTTTGAGATGATATAAAAAATTGCACAAAGAAGGATTAACAAAGTCTTACATGAAAATGCAAACTTTGCTTCAATGAAAATTTTAAAAAGAAAGTGAAAGCAATAGAACAAGGCATTGTTTCCACATGATATCTTAAAATGCTTATAATAATGATAATAATAATAAGCTACCAGAAATTCAGGAAGTCAGACCGGAAAAAAATATAAAAGACATATCACTAACTAGGAAAATAAATAAAAGTTAAGCCACATATTAACTGTATTATCAGATATTACATTTAACTTTTTTTAATTTTTTTAAAATGTGTATGTATTTTTTGACAGAGAGACAGAGCATGAGCAGGGGAGGAGCAGAGAGAAAGAGAGGAAGACACAGAATCCAAAGCAGGCTCCAGGTTCTGAGCTGTCAGCTCAGAGCCTGACGTGGGGCTTGAACTCACAGATTGCGAGATCATGACCTGAGCCGAAGTCAGGCACACAACCAACTGAGCCCCCAGGCGCCCCTCAGGTATTATATTTTATTTTATTTTATTTTATTTTATTTTATTTTATTTTTTTCAACATTTATTTATTTTTGGGACAGAGAGAGACAGAGCATGAACGGGGGAGGGGCAGAGAGAGAGGGAGACACAGAATCGGAAACAGGCTCCAGGCTCCGAGCCATCAGCCCAGAGCCCGACGCGGGGCTCGAACTCACGGACCGCGAGATCGTGACCTGGCTGAAGTCGGACGCTTAACCGACTGCGCCACCCAGGTGCCCCAGGTATTATATTTTAAATAATATTGCAAATGTTTTTATGTTTGCTCTCAATCCTATATCTATAGCAGAAATGTGAATTAGAATAATTATTTTGTCATGTACTCAGCAGTATGTATCAAGATCCACACAAATGTACCTAGCCTTTAACCTAGTGTACCCATTCTAAAATGTTTCAAAATAAAAGAATATACATTAAAATATATGCAGTGCTGTGTTATTAGACAAGGAGAAAATAAGGCACACAATAAACTTCAAAAAAACTAGATTTTTTTGTTTTACTGAAACATGGCACATTAATCTATAAAATATTTGCAACCACTAAAATATGAAAATAATTTTATGATGAAAGCAAAATAGTATTCATTTTATTAATTACAACCATGAAAGAAAATCTATACTCATACTGAAAAACACAGGAAAAAAAACTGGCTTGATACATATGTAACTTTTTGGTTATTTCTTTATGGTTATAATTCATTTTCTGCAATACATATGAATCAGAAGAATAGAAGATGATACCAGAAAAGAGTTGCTTTTTACCCTAAATTATGCCAAATTAATTTCAGGTATCAATCAAGTTTCTGACTTTATTATAAAATGGTCTGGAATAGTTTGTAAATGATTTTAAACTAAATGTCTTCCCTGGCTACATAAACATATCTAATCAGGCATCTGTTACAGTAGGCTGATTGATTAGTATCGATATTTTACACCCTACTCTTCTTTTTGTGTCTGAACCATGCTGATAAATCTCTTTACCTTTTACATCTTGTTTATCTTCTAGAAGGAAGGGGATGGTAACACAAAATTTTATAGAAGAGATATTTTTAGGGTTAAGTAATGATGATAGCAAAACACATAAAGACCTATAAAATGCTTAGTTCTGGTATAATATAGCTAGAATTCAGGCTGTTTATCTGGTAAAAAATAGATTTAGTATTTGTGTTTACTGTTTTCTGCATATTGTCCTGACATATCGAGCAACTGTATTTTAGTAACGGTCATCACACTGCTGTTGTTGATTAGCTTTGCCCTTCCATAAACAAAAGTTTTATAATTATTCACTAGCTATATTCCTTCTCGGCATATGGTAGTGCCTATTTGTGTATGGTCTCCTATGAAGTACAGAATAATTTTAATTGAAATAGCCCAACCAGATATTCTGTATCAACTAATGCTTAAGTAATACCACCAGTCAATATTCTTTCTCTTTCTGCCATATGGATACATACTTTTCAAATGAAAGTAAGACAGTATATTAAAAAGTACATGAATAGGGGCGCCTGGGTGGCGCAGTCGGTTAAGCGTCCGACTTCAGCCAGGTCACGATCTCGCGGTCCAGGAGTTCGAGCCCCGCGTCAGGCTCTGGGCTGATGGCTCAGAGCCTGGAGCCTGTTTCCGATTCTGTGTCTCCCTCTCTGCCCCTCCCCCCATTCATGCTCTGTCTCTCTCTGTCCCAAAAATAAATAAACGTTGAAAAAAAAATTTAAAAAAAAATAAAAAAAATAAAAAAAATAAAAAGTACATGAATATTGAAGTAAAAAGAACATAGGTTTACATTCTAATGCAGCACTATTAGCTGTTGCTCCATTTAAGAAATACCTACTGGGGGCGCCTGGGTGGCGCAGTCGGTTAAGCGTCCGACTTCAGCCAGGTCACGATCTCGCGGTCCGGGAGTTCGAGCCCCGCGTCGGGCTCTGGGCTGATGGCTCAGAGCCTGGAGCCTGTTTCCGATTCTGTGTCTCCCTCTCTCTCTGCCCCTCCCCCGTTCATGCTCTGTCTCTCTCTGTCCCAAAAATAAATAAACGTTGAAAAAAAAAAAAATTTAAAAAAAAAAAAAAATACCTACTGAATATGCACTGTATCAGTAAGCAAAAAATATCTGTCTTTAGCTTAATAACTTAAATAAAAATTTAAGTTAACCTGTCCTTAAGTTCTTTATCTATAAAATGAAAATAACAGGATAATAGTATATAATTTCTAAGGTTTTGAGTATTAAATATATATATCTCCATATCAGTATCCACATATGGTAAGTATAGCAATATATTTGTATTTAATTAATGCATGTTTAGTGTTTTCCCTGATAGATTTAATAATATTCAGCTGAGTCTATCTGCATATATTTTTGTATTTTTTACTATCAAGTTTTTTCTCAAAAGAGAGAATAGGTTATATATATATATATATATATATATATATATATATATATATATATATATATTTTTTTTTTTTTTTTTTTATTATTGGTCATCACTGCCAGTACATTACCAGGCCTGCTCAAGTCCTTTAGTTAAACATGTCTTATTGCATTGGTACTCTCATTAAGAGCACCTGTGTCATGGTCCAAGCTCAACAACAAACCAGCAAAATGACCTTAGTAATATCACAATTTCCCTAACCACTTTTTCCTGTAGTCTCTAAATGAAGGCATCAAATTGCTTTAGGTGCAACCAGTCTCTGACTAAGTCATACTAGCTGAATTACAGCAAACAAACTATAGGTTATAAATATCAAGGAAATACAAGAGAATATTTAGTCATCTTTTTTCCTTAGAATCCCTAACAAAATTAGATCTATTGTGGGCTATTATACCAGCCACTAAAAACCCCTCCAACCATCTCATATATAAAATAAAAATGTGTGAAAATAAGTTTTTAGTGAATTAGATGAGGAAATGTTAAACTGCTACCTGCCTAGATTGAAGTCTTCAACGGTCAATTCATGACTTTATAAATTAGCCCTTAATTTCTAAACAACAACAACAACAACAAAAAAGCCTTTCAACTGAAAAAAAAATTATTTTATTAAACAGGTCCCAATATAAACTCTCCTTATTTGTAGCTATATGGAGCCCAAGTGGGGGAGAAAAACAAAAAGCTTAAAAATTCAGCTTATATGTAATAGTAGCACCTTTGAGTTGGTTTTGCATTTATTCAAGGAAGTGAGATGTTTTTGTTACAAGGTCCCCAAATGACCCTGAGTCACTCTCATCTAAAGTAGACAGCATAAAGTTAATAGTGAGTGACAATAGCAAATGAAAAAAGGAACATGCTTCTGCAGCATAGAGTGGATTTCATTCCATTCAGCAGGAATATAAGTAACAAGGCAACAGGAGCTTAGATGCTTATCACTGCAATTCCTACACCCTCTGGGTTTAATGATTAACACATAATTAGAGTGTAAATAAGAACTATCTAGATATTACCTTGAAACGCATGTCCCATCAGAAAATATTTCCCTACTAGAGTTATTGATTATATATATACATATATATATATATATATATATATATATGTATATATATATATAATTTGTACAGATACAAACATGTGCCCCACCACACAAATATATTTGACTGATTTATGCAATTTGCTACTTACTGTACATTACTACCTATGAAAATATAGTTGTATATAAAACATTTTTCGAATAGAAAATTCTCACATTTATAATTGGCCATTGCAGTAATAAAACTCCAAATAAACCTCAATTTAGCAATTAATAGAGGAATTTGAAAGAAAATTAATAGGGACATTGAGAGGAATTTGGCAGGATTCTAGTGCTATCTAGATACCAGCTATGAGTAGGAGTTTAGCATCTTTTTTAAAAAAAATTCAGAACACTGCTTTTCATATCTGTATACAGTCTTACAAAATTTAATACATTTAATAAAGGTAATGGCAAAAATGAACAGATATTAATAGTTTAAAACATGTAGACACAGAAACTATACAGGCTAACTAAAACATATTTCTAGAAAAACATGACTGAATTTAAATTTAGAGGGGAGCAGTTGACACAAGCCTTGTAATGGTCCCTAGAGTAAAACCCTTCAGAGGAGCCTACCTTGTCGGCCAACTTTGGTGCTGTAACCTACTAGCTGTGTGCCCCAGCAATGAGAGACCTAAGCTAATAGCTGATACCAAGGTTTTAGCTGGAAGGACTACCTATACCAAGAACCAACTCATAGAAAGGTACTCTTTAACTAAATTTGGACTTTATTTCTTTCATCTCCCCTTTCCCTGAAACAATAGTATAATCAATCTATCACTTTGGAGTATGTTATTTCTTTATTGGCTTATTAACAGACATTATCCTATAACTACTAGCTTATAAAATATTATAAATTATATTTCCTACAGTAAACCTATATTAAATAAATTATTGGAAAAGGCTTTTTAAAAATTCCAGAACTAGAAAAAATAATTCTAAAATTTATAAGGAACCACAAAAGCTAGAGGTGTCACACTTTCCAATTTCAAACTGTATAAAAAAAACTAGGGTAATCAAAACACTATGGTATTGGGAAAAAAAACAGACATGCACATCAGTAGAATAGAATTGAGAACCCAGAAATAAATTACACATATATTTATAATTAATCTACAACAAAGGAGCCAAGAACATACAATGGAGAAAGGACAATCTCTTCAATAAATGGTGTTTGGAAAATGGGACAGTACATGCAAAAGAATGAAAATAGACCACTATCTTACATTATACACAGCAATTAACTCAAATAAAGAGCTGAGTACAAGACCTGAAATCATAAATTCTTGAAGAAAACAGGTGGTAAATTACCTGACATCAGTCTTGGCAATTCCTTTTGGTCCAAAATCAAGGAAAACAAAATAAAAAAATAAACAAATGGGACTACATCAAACTACAAAGCTTCTGCATAACAAAGGAAACCATCATGAAAATGAAAAGCAACCTACTGAATGGGAGAAGATATTTATATCTGGTATATCATATAGCAGTCATATATCTGGTTTGGGATTAATATCCAAAATATACAAGAAACTCATACAACTCAACAAAAAACAAACATCCCAATTAAAAAATGGGCAGAAGACATGAACAGATATTTCTCTAAAGAAAACATAGAGATGGCCAACAGGCACATGAAAAGATGCTCAATATCACTAATTATTAGGTAAATTCAAATCAAAACCACAATGAGATGTCACTTGTCAAAAAGACAGGAAATAATCAGTGCCAGAGAAAATGTGGAGAAAGGGGAACCCTAGTACACTGTTGGTGGGATTGTGAACTGATGCAGCCACTATGGAAAACAATATGGAGATTCCTCAAGAAGAATAGAATTACCATATGACCCACCCATTCCATTTTTGAGTATTCAACCAAGAATTCAAAAACACTAATTTGAAAAGTCATATTACCTGTGTTCACTGCAGCATTATTCACAATGACCAAAGTATTGGCTATAAGAATTAAATCTTGCTATCTGTAACAACATGAATGGAACTTGAGGGTATTATGCTAAATGAAATAAGCCCAATGGAGAAAGACAAAGACCATAAAGTTTCACTCATATATAGAATCTAAAAAAAAATGAACAACATTAAAAACAAATTCATAGATACAGAGAACTGACTAGTGGTTACCAGAGTGAGAAGGGTTGGGGAGCGGCCAAAATGGATAAAGGAGGTCAACTATATGGTGATGGCTGGTAACCAGATGTGTAGCAGTCATCACTTTTGTCATGTATACAGATGTAGAAGATGCTGTACACCTGAAATTTAGATAATTAAAAAGAGAGAGAGAGAGACAGAGACAGAGAAGAGGTTGTGTTCCCTCATTAAAAGAGAAATGGATTTTGGCTCAGGTCACGATCCCAGGGTTGTGGGATCGAGCCTCACTTCGAGCCCTGCGTCAGGCTCTGTGCTGAGTGTGAAACCTGCTCTCTCTGTCTTTCCCCTCTCTCTCTGCTCTTCCCTCACTTGCACACTTGTGCGTGCTCTCTCTCCCTAAAATAAAATAATAACAATAATAATAATAATTAAAAAAAAGAGAAATGACTTCCCACTCTGATTAGGCAAGTACCTCATTTCAGCAACAGGGACATGAGAATTTTTTTTTCAGAAGACAAATGGACTGGGGAGACGCATGCTCTATACCTCAATACAAAAGCTAAAACAAAGATAATTTATAATTTGTTCCATCTATTCGTATGTGCAACTCTAGGGTTCAGCTGAAGTGCAGCTGGCAAAGAAGGGGTATAGAAGGTCAGCCCTTCATTGCCTGTGATAAGCTACACATCAGAATTGATTGAACAATCACCAAAATGAAAAAAAAATCTGCTTAACATTTACTTTAGTCACAACTCTAAACAGTGTATTTTTTTTTTGTTCCAATATATGCTATAGGTACTGTTACTATTTTCATTTCACAGATGAAAAAACAGAAGCATGGGATTTTAAATAAATTTCTTAAGATTGTACAGCTAATACAAGATGAAACCATTATTAGAATCCATGGTGTTGGGACTCCAAAGCCCATGCCCTTAGCTACTAGGCTGGCCCACCACAAGATTATCTAGACCAACTGCTCCTGAGAGTGTGGGGAAACACAAGCAGGAACCCTAAGTTCGCACGATCCTGGAGGTAGATTCCGTCCTGACCAGGTTTGACTTTTACACTAAACTAAAATTTTATGGACAATGACTAATCTGCTGGACTAAATTAGGCAATGAACTCACTCTGAGTCAAAGAAAGTGTGGCAGCTGTAACCTCTGGGCATCTCTCCCCTGACAATGAGTTTGTGTAGGCTGAGATCTCCTGCAAGGGGACAATGTAGAGTACTGAACTGCTTCCAACATGGACTGAGTACATTTCTAGTTCCTGCAGAGGATGGTATCATTCATACAAAAACTGCACTGAATAATGTTTATCACATGATAGAAGGCTGGTGGGCTGAGACCCACCATTTCTTTTTAACCAAACAATTGACCTAAAGGTAAAATTAGAACACTTAGAAGAAATTTCTCTTTTTGTTCTCAAATTCTGTTCTCTCCAGCCACATATCTTACGAATGCAATTTACTGACTATAAGATGCAATAGGAAAAGTAAGACTATTATTCTATGATGTACCATTTACCATTACTTGTTTAGCATGATGTTAGAAATGGGTGTGCAATAAATATACATATCCAATTTCAAGGTATTTTCTCTTTCTAAAGGAAATAATGCATACATTTTAAAAGCCAGATTACAATAATATTTAAAAACTTGCAACAATTAAGGTAATTAAACAAGGGGGACATTACACTGAGGTGGTTCTAATGCCTTAGCAGCCTATGTAAGCAAACCAAAATCCAAGCCAGAATCAGTGCATTCTAATCCACAAATATTAAACTTAAGAACAACCAATCACAAATAGCCAACCAGGTTTTCCCAAATAAGGCATCCATAAGCTTTAGCCAATCAAATAATTTTTTTGCTTTGCTTCCCTGCCACCTCATAAAATCTCTCCCTCTAGCTCCTGCCCATGGAGTACTCGTAACTACCCAATTTTGTCTTGGTGCTGATTCAAATTGCTGCATGCTCAAATAAACTCTTAAAAATTTTAATGCCTCAGCTTATCTTTTAAAACAGTATATGACAAAGGAGTGTCATAAACTTAAGTGCTTAAAGTGTAGAACATGAATATGGTGGATAACTCCTGTGGCTCAGGAAGCTTTTGACAGAGAACAAACTGGTAAGGCTGGAGTCATTTGTCTGTTAACAGAAGTGTCAGCAAAATTCTTGTAATTCAAGTCTTATTAGGCTGTATAACAACTCATTTATATTAGCATTTTAGGTAAAATTGTGAGTAAATCATGAAATGGAGAATATATCTGAGCTTTAATTGGCTAAATTCTTATCCAATGTAAGCATTTGAGTCATGAGGTTTTTCCATCATATTATTTGCCTGTCGATATAAACACATAATCATGTGACTAGAAATTGCAGGATATATATAGAGATGTACATAACTACAAAAAACTAGATATCATTTAAATAACTCACATTATGGGGCGCCTGGGTGGCGCAGTCGGTTAAGCGTCCGACTTCAGCCAGGTCACGATCTCACGGTCCGTGAGTTCGAGCCCCGCGTCAGGCTCTGGGCTGATGGCTCGGAGCCTGGAGCCTGTTTCCGATTCTGTGTCTCCCTCTCTCTCTGCCCCTCCCCCGTTCATGCTCTGTCTCTCTCTGTCCCAAAAATAAATAAATGTTGAAAAAAAAATTAAAAAAAAAAATAAAATAAAATAAATAACTCACATTATGCATTGAATGCTATTTTCAAAATTCCATGGTGATGAGAAGATTGCTAAATTGAGCAATTATTTAGTGTCTTATTAATATAACTGTTTTTACTGGACATTACGTACGTGTAAAACCCATGCATAAATTTCAGAGTCCAATTCGTGAAATAATAAACACTGCATTCAATAGGGTTGCCTGGGTGGCTCAGACAGTTAAGCACTCAGCTCTTGATTTCGGCTGAGGTCATGATCTCACAGTTCCTGAGATAGAGCTCTGCATCAGGCTCTGTGCTGACAGCGGGGAGTCTGCTTGGGATTCTCTCTCTCCCTCTCTCTCTCTGCCCCTCCCCTGCGCTCGCTCTCACTCACTCACTCTCTCTCTCTCTCAAATATTAAAATAAAAACACTATGTTTTATATTTCTATTATATAACAAAATTGCATATTATCAGTATCCAGTTTTTACTTTTTAATACCTGCACCCATGGCATTATTTCTACTTGCATGATCTAGCAAACTGTTCCTTGGAGAAAATGTTAAAGTTAATGAAGCTTATTTTACTATTGATTTGTGACTTGTGGTTGATTGACTTGTTAACTTAATAAGTGACTTGACTCCATGCAACACTTAAACACTCTTTCTTGAAATAGACTTCACCAATGATGCCAAAGCTGCTGAAGCTACTTTCAAAGGAAATGCTGGGCTCAGTGGTTAAGGGTGTGTTTTTCACATGGAGCCTAATACTTTACTGCTGAGTTTCTCAAGGTCAGCACTACTGGCATTTTGGAATGGATAATTCTTTTTCTGAGGGCTGTATTGTGTATTGAAGGATATTCAGCAGCATTACTGGTCTCTATCCACTACATAACCAATAACAACTTCCTGTCTTCATTGTGATGATCTAAGGTGTCCTCAGATATCACCAAAATACTGAGAACCACTTCTAAAGTACAAAGAGAGCAGGGTAAAGGAAATTTAGAGATCGCACATCGGGGGCAGAATCCAAGAATAGGAACTTTCCTAGAAAAGTCTTGAGGCATAGAAAACAATACTTAGCATAAACTAAATGGAAGAATTAAAGTCCATAGGTTTATTTATGTTAAAATTATTAAAGATGAAATGATTCTTTAATATTATTAAAGATGAAATGGTCAAATATATATATATATATATATATATATATATATATATATATATAGTCAACCAGCTTTAAGACAAATAATTTGGTTTCCATATAATTTAAGATAATCTGAATTTCCAAATTAAGAAAATGTAATATTTGGAGGTACTGTTATTCTTGCCTTTTTTTCTTTGAAAATATTAGGCCCTAAAAGTCTCTGTTTCAGAATTTTCAAAATGGAAGTGTGGAATAATTTTGCTTCTGCAAATGACTGGCATTTTTAGGATGAGGTATTTCTCATATCATCTTTCCAGTGATGATATACTTTAATTGCTAATCATTTTAAATTTAAGGCTAATTGAGAAAAAATGTATCTTGAATAAGAAAGATATTGTTATCTCAAAAGATTGGTGGACACTAAATTAGTGTTAGAATAACCATTTTTTTTGTAACTCAAAAAACAACAATTATGACAAAGAAATTAGAAAGACAGCTTTATTAACTTTTAATTAACATTATCCTTAAATAAAAATTATATTAAATAAGACCTGCATTTACTAGCACCAGCTCCAATTCTTTCCTTAGACAGTAAAAATTATCATTTATATTGAATATCAGCTTAGAGTTAGTTAATTGTGGCTAGAGTGCTATAAAAATAATTCAAACTTGGTAATCTGAATAAATTTAAAGTCTATACTTTGTGTCAGCCTCAGAACAATTCAACAGACTAACAAGTCACTTGTCCTTATTCTTAGTGTAATTAAGAAGGAAACATGTGAAATATGCAGTATTCAATTACTACATTAACATGTGCTCGTTTATACTTTGGAGTAGAAAATTAAACTTCCCGCATTCCTGCAAGCCAAAATGTGTCAATTCTTAAACCAAGACAAGATTTATTAAACATGTCTGTAATGTATTGCAGACCCTCTTACAAGTTTCACACTGTTTTCCCATGGTGCCTTAATTCCTATAAATAGAACAGCTTAATAAAATAGAATATTACAAACCACATCAAGAAATTCAAGGGATTTCACAGACAAAATATCCACACACTGCCAGCGTGTTTTCTGCCTCATGGCACCATTTATTCACCATGTGAAGCTAACTCCAAGGCTGCCTGTATACACATATTCAAGTTGAAATCAGCAGGTGGGGTAATAATAAATATATTAAGTGGGCTAGATTTCTACAGGAAAATGCTATTTAATAAAACTCCCCCCCCCCCAGTGGCTTTTAAGTTCTTGAAAGCTTTGATCTAGGCTTTTATGTAAAAGTAAAAGTAAGTTAAAGGCCAGGTGTCTCTACAAAAATGGGAAACTCCTGTATGCCTAAACTGGTGCTCTTACTGAGGCTGTATCATGCACTTCATGAAAGTTATGGCTGCACTTATGGCTCTAATGTATGCATACAATGTTTCTTTCACCAATATTGGGTTTTGCTTCCATTTATTGTGAAAACTGTTCTTTGTTTAGGGAAGATCTGTGTCCAGATAGTTAACCAGAGGTGATCTGATCCAAAGCCTAGGGAAGAGGAGGAAGAATATCTTAATTTCACACTGGCAGAAAACCCTAAAGGGGAGCTGAGAGAGACAAAGACCAACCAGGATCATTTTGCTTACATGCAATTTAGATGGAGTAAATAAGTGTTTGGACCTAAACTGACTGGGACTGTTGTATTCTGACATATTGTCTGAAGGTCTCAGGCCCGAGGCCTTCAGAATCCCAATGGAATCAACATCCATTGCAGAGATTAGAATGAAAACAAGAAAACTCTAGGGAGTAGGTGGCTGGACTCAGAGAGTTAGAATGAAAACAAGAAAACTCTAGGGAGTAGGTGGCTGGACTCAGAGAGGGGACAACTATAGTGGAGGTCATTCTTAGTGGCTGAGATGAGCTTGCTGCTGTATGGTGGTGACTCTGTGGAATAAGAACAGAGGCCACACATGTAGTAGTCATGTCTGGGTACAATTCCCTTTTGTTTTTCACAGACCTTCAGTGTAACCTGTCTAAAGTAGAGATTAGTTTATGTCGTAAATGTTAAAAATTAGGGCAAGGTCTGAGTTTTGGATGAGTAGAACCAACTCATGGTGGTGGCACAAGACCACCACAGCAAGCTTACTGATTCGTGGACTACCAGTGAAACAGGGCACTCTCTGAATTTTTTTTTTTCTTTGTAAACATTTTACTTAAAGTAATCTCTATACCCAATGCAGGGCTTGAAGTCAAAACTCTGAAATCAAGGGTCACATCCTCCACGGACAGAACCAGCCAGGCGGCCCTGAAATTTAAAATAATACTTGGGGGGGCGCCTGGGTGGCGCAGTCGGTTAAGCGTCCGACTTCAGCCAGGTCACGATCTCGCGGTCCGTGAGTTCGAGCCCGCGTCGGGCTCTGGGCTGATGGCTCAGAGCCTGGAGCCTGTTTCCGATTCTGAGTCTCCCTCTCTCTCTGCCCCTCTCCCGTTCATGCTCTGTCTCTCTCTGTCCCAAAAATAAATAAACGTTGAAAAAAAATTAAAAAATTTAAAAAAATAAATAAATAAAATAAAATAATACCTGGGGAGGAGAAACTGGTTTGAAAAAAAAATAGAAGAAAAGAAAGATAGAACAAAAGAAAGAATGAAAGAACGAAAGAAAGAAAAAAGGAAAAAAAAAGAAAAGATAATGAGAAAAACAGAAGGAGAGAGTGAAAAGAAACTGAAATCTGCAAAATTCAGACAGATTATCAAAGGATTATAAACTTGAGTAAAATAGCAAATCCTGTCATATACACCCAGGATTCCACAAGCAAAAGGAACCCATGGAATTAAATGGTCTATGATATACCTTTCCTTTTAAACACAGCTGCCAAGGTAAAGTTCCCACTAAATAAAATGTAACCCTATACTTAAAAGCTCATTTACCTAGATCTGTCAATATCATATATTAAATCAGGCACAGTCACCTTTATACACATTGATCATCAATTCTCATTCTTTCCTATAATAACACGACATTTTAAATTTGTATAGGATTTAACTTTTTGTTTCAACTAATAAATACTTAAGATGTGACTTGAAAATTTTCAAAATAGACAAGAGGAAGATGGCGGCGTAGGAGGACGCTGGGCTCACCGCGCGTCCTGCTGATCACTTAGATTCCACCTACACCTGCCTAAATAACCCAGAAAACCACCAGAGGATTAGCAGAACGGAGTCGCCGGAGCCAAGCGCAGACGAGAGGCCCACGGAAGAGGGTAGGAAGGGCGGCAAGGCGGTGCGCGCTCCACGGACTGGCGGGAGGGAGCCGGGGCGGAGGGACGGCTCGCCGGCCAAGCAGAGCCCCCGAGTCTGGCTTGCAAAAAGCGGAGGGGCCTGACGGACTGTGTTCCGACAGCAAGCGCGATTTAGCGTCTGGGAAGTCATAAGTTAACAGCTCTGCTCAGAAAGCGGGAAGGCTGGAGGACAAAGGGAAGGAGAGCTGCTGAGCCCCCGGACGACAGAGCTCAGTTTGGTGGGGAACAAAGGCGCTCGCCAGCGCCATCTCCCCCGCCCATCCCCCAGCCAAAATCCCAAAGAGAACCAGTTCCTGCCAGGGAACTTGCTCGCTCCGCGCAAACACCCAACTCTGCGCTTCTGCGGAGCCAAACCTCCGGCAGCGGATCTGACTCCCTTCTGCTGCCACAGGGCCCCTCCTGAAGTGGATCACCTAAGGAGAAGCAAGCTAAGCCTGCCCCTCCTGCCCCTGTGCACCTTGCCTACCCACCCCAGCTAAGACGCCAGATCCCCAGCATCACAAGCCTGGCAGTGTGCAAGTAGCCCAGACAGACCACCCCACCCCACAGTGAATCCCGCCCCTAGGAGAGGGGAAGAGAAGGCACGCACCAATCTGACTGTGGCCCCAGCGGTGGGCTGGGAGCAGACATCAGGTCTGACTGCGGCTCCGCCCACCAACTCCAGTTATACACCACAGCACAGGGGAAGTGCCCTGCAGGTCCTCACCACGCCAGGGACTATCCAAAATGACCAAGCGGAAGAATTCCCCTCAGAAGAATCTCCAGGAAATAACAACAGCTAATGAGCTGATCAAAAAGGATTTAAATAATATAACAGAAAGTGAATTTAGAATAATAGTCATAAAATTAATCGCTGGGCTTGAAAACAGTATAGCTGACAGCAGAGAATCTCTTGCTACAGAGATCAAGGGACTAAGGAACAGTCACGAGGAGCTGAAAAACGCTTTAAACGAAATGCATAACAAAATGGAAACCACCACGGCTCGGATTGAAGAGGCAGAGGAGAGAATAGGTGAACTAGAAGATAAAGTTATGGAAAAAGAGGAAGCTGAGAAAAAGAGGGATAAAAAAATCCAGGAATATGAGGGGAAAATTAGAGAACTAAGTGATACACTAAAAAGAAATAATATACGCATCATTGGTATCCCAGAGGAGGAAGAGAGAGGGAAAGGTGCTGAAGGGGTACTTGAAGAAATAATAGCTGAGAACTTCCCTGAACTGGGGAAGGAAAAAGGCATTGAAATCCAAGAGGCACAGAGAACTCCCTTCAGACGTAACTTGAATCGATCTTCTGCACGACATATCATAGTGAAACTGGCAAAATACAAGGATAAAGAGAAAATTCTGAAAGCAGCAAGGGGTAAACGTGCCCTCACATATAAAGGGAGACCTATAAGACTCGTGACTGATCTCTCTTTTGAAACTTGGCAGGCCAGAAAGAATTGGCACGAGATTTTCAGTGTGCTAGACAGAAAAAATATGCAGCCGAGAATCCTTTATCCAGCAAGTCTGTCATTTAGAATCGAAGGAGAGATAAAGGTCTTCCCAAACAAACAAAAACTGAAGGAATTTGTCACCACTAAACCAGCCCTACAAGAGATCCTAAGGGGGACCCTGTGAGACAAAGTACCAGAGACATCACTACAAGCATAAAACATACAGACATCACAATGACTCTAAACCCATATCTTTCTATAATAACACTGAATGTCAATGGATTAAATGCGCCAACCAAAAGACATAGGGTATCAGAATGGATAAAAAAACAAGACCCATCTATTTGCTGTCTACAAGAGACTCATTTTAGACCTGAGGACACCTTTAGATTGAGAGTGAGGGGATGGAGAACTATTTATCATGCTACTGGAAGCCAAAAGAAAGCTGGAGTAGCCATCCTTATATCAGACAAACTAGACTTTAAATTAAAGGCTGTAACAAGAGATGAAGAAGGACATTATATAATAGTGACAGGGTCTATCCATCAGGAAGAGCCAACAATTATAAATGTCTATGCGCCGAATACCGGAGCGCCCAAATATATAAAACAATTACTCATAAACACAAGCAACCTTATTGATAAGAATGTGGTAATTGCAGGGGACTTTAACACCCCACTTACAGAAATGGATAGATCATCTAGACACACGGTCAATAAAGAAACAAGGGCCCTGAATGAGACATTGGATCAGATGGACTTGACAGATCTATTTAGAACTCTGCATCCCAAAGCAACAGAATATACTTTCTTCTCGAGTGCACATGGAACATTCTCCAAGATAGATCATATACTGGGTCACAAAACAGCCCTTCATAAGTTTACAAGAATTGAAATCATACCATGCATACTTTCAGACCACAATGCTATGAAGCTTGAAATCAACCACAGAAAAAAGTCTGGAAAACCTCCAAAAGCATGGAGGTTAAAGAACACCCTACTAACGAATGAGTGGGTCAACCAGGCAATTAGAGAAGAAATTAAAAAATATATGGAAACAAACGAAAATGAAAATACAACAATTCAAACGCTTTGGGACGCAGCGAAGGCAGTCCTGAGAGGAAAATACATTGCAATCCAGGCCTATCTCAAGAAACAAGAAAAATCCCAAATACAAAATCTAACAGCACACCTAAAGGAAATAGAAGCAGAACAGCAAAGGCAGCCTAAACCCAGCAGAAGAAGAGAAATAATAAAGATCAGAGCAGAAATAAACAATATAGAATCTAAAAAAAACTGTAGAGCAGATCAATGAAACCAAGAGTTGGTTTTTTGAAAAAATAAACAAAATTGACAAACCTCTAGCCAGGCTTCTCAAAAAGAAAAGGGAGATGACCCAAATAGATAAAATCATGAATGAAAATGGAATGATTACAACCAATCCCTCAGAGATACAAACAATTATCAGGGAATACTATGAAAAATTATATGCCAACAAATTGGACAACCTAGAAGAAATGGACAAATTCCTGAACACCCACACTCTTCCAAAACTCAATCAGGAGGAAAGAGAAAGCTTGAACAGACCCATCACCAGCGAAGAAATTGAATCGGTTATCAAATATCTCCCAACAAATAAGAGTCCAGGACCAGATGGCTTCCCAGGGGAGTTCTACCAGACGTTTAAAGCAGAGATAATACCTATCCTTCTCAAGCTATTCCAAGAAATAGAAAGGGAAGGAAAACTTCCAGACTCATTCTATGAAGCCCGTATTACTTTGATTCCTAAACCAGACAGAGACCCAGTAAAAAAAGAGAACTACAGGCCAATATCCCTGATGAATATGGATGCAAAAATTCTCAATAAGATACTAGCAAATCGAATTCAACGGCATATAAAAAGAATTATTCACCATGATCAAGTGGGATTCATTCCTGGGATGCAGGGCTGGTTCAACATTCGCAAATCAATCAACGTGATACATCACATTAACAAAAAAAAAGAGAAAAACCATATGATCCTGTCAATCGATGCAGAAAAGGCCTTTGACAAAATCCAGCACCCTTTCTTAATAAAAACTCTTGAGAAAGTCGGGATAGAAGGAACATACTTAAAGATCATAAAAGCCATTTATGAAAAGCCCACAGCTAACATCATCCTCAACGGGGAAAAACTGAGAGCTTTTTCCCTGAGATCAGGAACACGACAGGGATGCCCACTCTCACCGCTGTTGTTTAACATAGTGCTGGAAGTTCTAGCATCAGCAATCAGACAACAAAAGGAAATCAAAGGCGTCAAAATTGGCAAAGATGAAGTCAAGCTTTCGCTCTTTGCAGATGACATGATATTATACATGGAAAATCCGATAGACTCCACCAAAAGTCTGCTAGAACTGATCCATGAATTCAGCAAAGTTGCAGGATACAAAATCAATGTACAGAAATCAGTTGCATTCTTATACACTAACAATGAAGCAACAGAAAGACAAATAAAGAAACTGATCCCATTCACAATTGCACCAAGAAGCATAAAATACGTAGGAATCAATCTAACCAAAGATGTAAAGGATCTGTATGCTGAAAACTATAGAGAGCTTATGAAGGTAATTGAAGAAGATTTAAAGAAATGGAAAGACATTCCCTGCTCATGGATTGGAAGAATAAATATTGTCAAAATGTCAATACTACCCAAAGCTATCTACACATTCAATGCAATCCCATTCAAAATTGCACCAGCATTCTTCTCGAAACTAGAACAAGCAATCCTAAAATTCATATGGAACCACAAAAGGCCCCGAATAGCCAAAGTAATTTTGAAGAAGAAGACCAAAGCAGGAGGCATCACAATCCCAGACTTTAGCCTCTACTACAAAGCTGTCATCATCAAGACAGCATGGTATTGGCACCAAAACAGACACATAGACCAATGGAATAGAATAGAAACCCCGGAACTAGACCCACAAACGTACGGCCAACTCATCTTTGACAAAGCAGGAAAGAACATCCAATGGAAAAAAGACAGTCTCTTTAACAAATGGTGCTGGGAGAACTGGACAGCAACATGCAGAAGGTTGAAACTAGACCACTTTCTCACACCATTCACAAAAATCAACTCAAAATGGATAAAGGACCTGAATGTGAGACAGGAAACCATCAAAACCTTAGAGGAGAAAGCAGGAAAAGACCTCTCTGACCTCAGCCGTAGCAATCTCTTACTCGACACATCCCCAAAGGCAAGGGAATTAAAAGCAAAAGTGAATTACTGGGACCTTATGAAGATAAAAAGCTTCTGCACAGCAAAGGAAACAACCAACAAAACTAAAAGGCAACCAATGGAATGGGAAAAGATATTTGCAAATGACATATCGGACAAAGGGCTAGTATCCAAAATCTATAAAGAGCTCACCAAACTCCACACCCGAAAAGCAAATAACCCAGTGAAGAAATGGGCAGAAAACATGAATAGACACTTCTCTAAAGAAGACATCCGGATGGCTAACAGGCACATGAAAAGATGTTCAGCGTCGCTCCTTATCAGGGAAATACAAATCAAAACCACACTCAGATATCACCTCACGCCAGTCAGAGTGGCCAAAATGAACAAATCAGGAGACTATAGATGCTGGAGAGGATGTGGAGAAACGGGAACCCTCTTGCACTGTTGGTGGGAATGCAAATTGGTGCAGCCGCTCTGGAAAGCAGTGTGGAGGTTCCTCAGAAAATTAAAAATAGACCTACCCTATGACCCAGCAATAGCACTGCTAGGAATTTATCCAAGGGACACAGGAGTACTGATGCATAGGGGCACTTGTACCCCAATGTTCATAGCAGCACTCTCAACAATAGCCAAATTATGGAAAGAGCCTAAATGTCCATCAACTGATGAATGGATAAAGAAATTGTGGTTTATATACACAATGGAGTACTACGTGGCAATGAGAAAAAATGAAATATGGCCTTTTGTAGCAACGTGGATGGAACTGGAGAGTGTGATGCTAAGTGAAATAAGCCATACAGAGAAAGACAGATACCATATGGTTTCACTCTTATGTGGATCCTGAGAAACTTAAGAGAAACCCATTGGGGAGGGGAACAAAAAAAAAAAAAAAAAAAAAAAAAAAAAAGAGGTTAGAGTGGGAGAGAGCCAAAGCATAAGAGACTGTTGAGAACTGAGAACAAAGTAAGGGTTGATGGGGGGTGGGAGGGAGGAGAGGGTGGGTGATGGGTACTGAGGAGGGCACCTTTTGGGATGAGCACTGGGTGTTGTATGGAAACCAATTTGACAATAAATTTCATATATAAATAAAAAAAAAATAAATTTAAAAAAAAATAAATAAATAAAAAAAATAAAATTACAAATTAATCATATTTTTTAACTTAAGATATCATTGTATTAATAAAAGGTGGAGAAAAAAAAAAAAAAGAAAATTTTCAAAATAGATATTTTGTATAATACTCTCCCCTAAATATCTAAAGACACCCACTATTAATGTCTTCGGTAGAAACTTCTAATCATATTATGATTAGATATATACAGACACATGCCTATATAATTTACAGAAACACTAGATTGTAAGTCTTTATGAATAGGATATTTTACTAAAATATTCATGTCAACAGATATTTTCCTGCAAAGTTTCTTTAACAGCATATACCAAAATGTATTTAAACGATTCTCCGTTTTTAAATTTTAAGTGATTCTTCAGGAAAACATACTGCTTTGCAAGAGTTCTATTCTACTTCTGATTTTTTGAAAAAAAGTAAAATCTGATTGTTTTTCATTTTAATAATCAAAAATTACAGAAAAATGTTTAAAACCTATGAGTGAGTTGTTCAATTCACAAATTGCCTGTATGCCTCTGCATTAAGTTCAATGTTGGTTAGTAGAATTAAATAGCTTTAATGCAAACTGTTTAGTGATTATACTATTCATACATTGCTAAGAAATTTCCAAATACTGGTGTTGAATTTTTTAAATTATCTTTTGCTTCAATAGAGATAGCCAAATGATTTTTTCTTACATGAACTACTGATGTGGTGAATTATATTTGTAAGTATCAAATATTAAACCATATTTGCACTAGTGGAATGCTAGTGCATTTAGCGTTTAGCATAAACCCTACATTTAGCGTTGTCTTATTTTAAGTTATTCATGAAATCAATTTTGTCATATATTATTTATAATTTATTATCTGTAATTTCCTCTTTTGCAAATTGTTAGGTTTTTTTTATCTATGCTATTCCTGTTTATTTAATTACAAAACATTCCACCATTTTCTAAACTCTACATGAAGTGAAAAGGTATTTTAATTCTATAAAATATCTATTGATAAAATAAATATATAAATCTCTTCTTACTTTCAGGAATGCCCCTGTTTTCTCAGGGTATTTTTTATTTATAGTATTTTTTATAATAATTTTACTAATTAAATATAGCAAAGGTTCTTATTGGCCTTTTCAAATAAACATGCTCTAATTTATTACAGAGTATTTGTTATTTTGTTGAATAAAATCATTTTACTCACTTAACCTATTATGTTTCTTATTGTTGCTATTTCTATTCTAAATTTTAAGTGAATGCTTTTTCCGTGTTTAAAAAAAAATAAAATTTTAAGAGAATCATTTTTTTTTAATTTTTTTTTTCAACGTTTATTTATTTTTGGGACAGAGAGAGAGACAGAGCATGAACGGGGAAGAGGCAGAGAGAGAGGGAGACACAGAATCGGAAACAGGCTCCAGGCTCTGAGCCATCAGCCCAGAGCCTGACGCGGGGCTCGAACTCACGGACCGCGAGATCGTGACCTGGCTGAAGTCGGACGCTTAACCGACTGCGCCACCCAGGCGCCCCAAGAGAATCATTTTTTATCATAACATGGTCTTAAAATATCCTAAATATTTTAAATAAAAGCCATTATTTTCATTTTTAATTTTAAGTTATATCAATATATTTTTAATTATTTCCTTGACAAGGCATAATTTGTGAAATTTAAATTTTCCCAAGAGATTTAATGTTGTCATTTTATTATTTCATACTTTTCATAAATTATGATAAAAAAACTGTCCACATTTTCAACTTTAGGGAAGACGTTAAAAGGTTTCTTTAGAGTTTGTATATAAAATATAAGACTGAACATATATACCACATTAACAATTTATAATACTTTGCCTTTTATCATACGTATACAAATACAGCAACATTAATATTTTAATGGCTTATTTTCTTCTTTATTTTAGCTGTTAAAAATGATAGTGATATTTTAAAATTTTCTCACTGTAATTATAATATTTATAATTTTTTGTTTTGTTTTCATAAAATAATGATACTAATAATACCTGTATGTTTACCCTAAACATTACATAAAATCTGAGATGAAGAAAAGCAACTCTGAGTTGTTCCAGTAATGAGGCTTTGACTATCTTCCTTTACGTTTTCACACTCACCCTGTTTCTTTTCTCAAGCACACATTTCAAATCTTCTTCACTTGGGCTCAAATTATTTAGAAGTTACACGTTCCTTTTTCAGGCTGCCATTCTTGAAGAGATGAGGTAACTTGTGTAACCTATACTTTAATAGATATTTCTGAAAGTTTCATAATAATATGATTTTCTTCAGGTTCACATTCATCTACTTTCTACAAAATATTTCATATCTTATTTGAATTTTTGCTGCACCCTAATTTATAATTACACAATACCATGCTTTACTAGCACCACTGTTTGTTGTCCTTTTTTTTTTATTACTGTTACCCTTTTTCTTATTATTTAATCTCACATTCATATGAAATATTTCCAGAACTGGTGTGTGGGTGGCATACTGAATGAGTCTGCCTGTCATATAATCTGTGAGGTGCTTGTAGAAGAATGATGGTTTAGCTGATTTAAATACCTTCAGTCACAATCTTTTAACTTCATATTTTGCATTCATGTTTTATTGCCTTCCTGCATAGAGAGAAATTTGAGTCCAACGAGATTTTTTTTTCATCTTTTAGAGATGATATATCTTTTCAGCATGGATGTTTGTGTGATTTTTTTTTTCCATCATTAGTGCTCATGAACATTTTGAGCATTTCCTGAACATATAGAAACACTCATAATGTAATAAAAGCAATACCTAACTTTTACAGCTATACATATACTAACAGACAAAAAGGAAAAAAAAAACCATAGCCCATGGAAAATGATTAAAAAGTTTGATAGTAACAAGTAATGAGTTTATAAAAAATAAACTTACACCCTAATAGTGTAATTATTTCAGAATATCTGGAAATATGTATAAACATGCATTCTTTTATACCCAACAATTCCATTTCTAGGTATTTATTGCAAGGAAATAGTTCAGCAAATGCAACAAAGTTACATAGACTCTAGGATTACCAAAGATTTAATCAGAAGTATCAGGAAATTATGCTATATATATATATATATATATTTATATATACATATATGTATATATAAATTATGCTATACAGACTAATGGAATAAAATCAGGAATACAGAAATAAAGCTACACATATATGGTTGAATGATTTTCAACAAGAGTACCAAGATTTTTCCCTGGGGAAAGGACAGGACAGTTTTCCACAAATTGTGTTGAAATACTGGATATCCACATGCAAAAGAATGGATGTGGAAACATCATACATCATATATAAAAATTCATCAAAATGGATGAAAGACCTAAACATAAGACCTAAAATAATAAAACCTTTGCAAGAAACAAAGGGGAAAACCTTGATAATGTTGGATTTGACAAAGACTTAACTATAACATCAAAAACAGAGGTTACAAAAGTCAAAGTAGGAAATTTGGATTATTTCAAAATTTAAAACTACTGTAAATCAAAGGACACAAATAACAGAGTGAAAAGGCAACTTATGGAATGAGAGAAAATACTTGCAAGTCATATATCTGATAAGGGGTTAATAAGCAGAATATATAAGAGAACTACTACAAAAGTGTCTCAGCATAATAAAGGCTGTTTATGACAAGCCCACAGCTAACATTATACTCAAGGTAAAGAGTTAAAAGCTTTCTTTCTAAGACCACAAATAGAACAAAGATGTTCACTCTCACAACTTCTATTCAACCTAAGACTGGAAGGCCAACCAATAGTATCAGGCAAGAAAAAGAAATAAAAGACATCCAAATCAGAAAGGAAAAACTCAAATTCAAATAATCTCTGTTTGCAGATGACATGGTCTTCTATACAGAAAATCCTAAAGACTCTACCAAAAAAATATTAGACGAATAAAAATAAATTAAGTAAAGTTACAGGACACAAAAAACAATGTACAAAAATCAATTCTATGTCTATATACTAACAACAAACTATCTGAAAGAGATATTAAGAAAGTAATCTCATTTATACTAGCATCAAAACCAGTAAGATACTTAGTAATAAATTTAATCAAGTAGATGGAAGATCTGTACACTGAAAACTGTAAGATGTTGATAAAAGAAATTGAAGACACAAACACATGGAAAGACATCCAATGTTCTTGGCAAAAGAATTAATATTATTTACATGTCCATACCACTCAAAGAGTTGTATAGATTCAATTCATTCTCTTTCACAATTCCAATGGTATTTTCCATAGAAATAGAACAAAAATTCCTAAAATGTATACAGAACCACAAAAGACCCTAAATACCCAAAGCAATCTTGAAGAACAAAGCAGAAGTATCATATGTCCTGATTTCAAACTGTATTACAAAGCTATAGTAATCAAAACTGTATGGTACTGGCATAAAAACAGGCACACAGAAAATGGGAATAAAGAGCTCAGAAATAAAACCATATATAAAGGTTAATTAATTTTTGACAAAGGCACCAGTAATACATAATGGGGAAAGGATAGTCTCTTCAATAAACTGAGTTGGGAAAACTGGATATTTGTTTGCAAAAGAATGAAATTGAACCTCTATCTTACACAAAAGTTAACTCAAAATGGATTAAAGACATGAACATAAAACCTGAAACCATAAAACCAGGAGAAAGCATAGAGTTAAAGCTCCCTGACATTGTGTTGGTGTTGGCAATGATTTCTTAGGTAAGACACCAAGCCAACAGGAAACAAAATCTGAAATAAACACATAAGAGTAACATCAAATTGAAGAGATTTGCACAGCAAAGGAAACAATCAATAAACTGGAGGCAACTTACAGAATGGGAGAAAATATCTGCAAATCATATATCTGATAATGGGAATAATATACAAAATACATAAAGAACTCATACAGCTCATTAGCAAAAAAGTAATCCAATTGAAAATGGGCAAAGGAGCTAAGCAGGTATTTGTCCAAAGAAGATATACAAATGCAAATCAAAACCACAATAAGATACCATGTCACACCTATTAGGAGGCAACTATAAAAAATAAGAGGTAAGCGCTGGTGAGGCTGTAGAATAAAGGGAACCCTTATAAATGTTGGTGGGAATATATAATGGTACAGCTTTTATGGTAAACAGCCTTGTGGTTCCACAACAATTAAAAATAGAACTTGTAATTAATAGACAATAAAACTATCTTTACACGCATAAAGATTGAAAATGACAAAGGCAAGATCTGCTTGCCTATTAAGCCAAATACAGGTCTTGATTTGTATACCAGTGGTTCTCAGTTTTTCAAACTTGAGGGTGTATCAGAATCACCTCAATTGCTTGTGAAACACAGATTACTAGATCCTGTGCCAGTTACTAATTCAGTAGGTTTAGGGTATGCTCAAGAATTTGTATTTCTAACAGTTTCCATAAGATGCTGATGTTGCTGGTCCTGGCTCCATACTGAGAAACCACCAATGTATACTGATTTCACAATGCATGCTCTCTCCATTTTTTACTTTCCAAAGGAAAAGGCCTAACTCAAACTTTGCTACTGTCTGCTGACCCAAAACCTATGTGGCAATCTCTTGGGTATCCTACATATGACAGCCTGCTTTAGTGAGAGCCATGAAATGTGATCCCCTCTGTGATGAAATGGGTCTGCATGAGCTGCTACAAGTTGTTTTTTTCAAGAGAGGATTACAAATTTTTCTCCTCAGTGATGTCATTCCCATGGTCTAAAATTATATACAGTTTTTCACTGGCTAGATGAATTCCAAGAAATTTGTACATGCATATTACATATCATAAACATTAAATCTCAGATGGACATAAAAGCAAAGGTAAAACATTCAAAGTACAGAAAAGTTGTCCAATAGGAAGTTTATCATATTGCTAGAAAAACAGAAATTATTAGATGTGAAGACAAAAGGAAAAAGAAAGAAATCATGACTCAACTGACTACATATGATTAAAAATGATTTCTCTATATCAAAAATATAATTAAAAAGGAAAGAAGTCCCAGCAAATATTAAAAGCAATTCTGAGAGACTACTTATAAATATGCTTTATGAAAAAAGCTTATAAATACTGATAAAAATAGATCAATAATATGGTAGATAGAAAAGCAATGGATGTGAAAATGCAATTCTAATGTGTTAAATGCAATCAGGATTTCTGGAAATGGTAATGGACTTTTTGTAGTAAAATAAATGCAAATTAAAACAAAAGAGAGACAGCAGTGCATTTAAGAATTACTAAAAACATAATAAATTTTAATATGTCTATGTATAATAATTGTTTCTGGTGGGATACATAAGTCAGTATAATAACTTAGAGATCAATTTTAGAAAATTTATCAATAACCATATACATAGATATGTCATCAGCCTTTGAGTTAGCACCTTTTCATGTTAAAACTGATTCTAAAATTAAAAAACTCCAAAAAATTGAAGATACTCATTACAGTGTATCTATTTTAAAATTGGAAATAATTACCTAACTATTGTTGTATCTGTGCTTAAGTTAAGCAAATTGCTTCTATCAATTTAATAATACATTATATGACATTTAACTGGCATTTAATGATACTCTGAAGCAATAAGGGAAACATAATTTTAGGTAAGTAAAGAACAAGCCAAGTCTATATGTATAACCATTATGTGGTAATAACTATATAAAATTATATCTATGGTGGATGGAAGAAAAGATAATTAGTCACCTAAGAGGGATAAAGATTATAAATATCTTTCTTGCCTTAATTTATTATTTTTAAAATTGCATTATAAACATTTCACTATTAAGAAAAGACAAGCACACCTCTCTCCTATTTATCAAGGAAAGAACAACTAGGTCTTGCTCCTTCCTTTACTAAAACAGGGCTGTTACTGTACTTCATTTGGCAAAATCTGTCCTTTGGGCCAAATCCAGCCAGCTGCTTGCTTTTTGTATGACCTGTGAGCTAAGAAAGGGTTTCAAATTTTTGAATAATAATTTCCCCTCACTGTTACTTTTGAGTATAAGAGAAAAGATCAAACTGCTTATAGTAGCTGTTTTGGAGTACTGGAATAAGTGCTATTATTTGTGAAATAATAAAACAAGAAAGAAAAGTTTAATGAGAAGATCATCCAACATGGTAAGTGCTTCCATTCTAGTTTCTGTCCTATAGAAAGATACTTCAGTCTTTCCCCTGCTTGAAAATCCCACATTCTCCTATTGCTTCTTTACTTTTTGATGGCATACTTAGAAATATGAAATGCCATTGTGCTCCCTTCCCTCTACACTACTAAATAATTAAATTGTAAAAACAATGTCCTGTGCGTTTTAAACCAAGATACTTAGGATCACCTTGATTTGGCTACAGCTCCTCTGTATGTGTAAATAAACACTAAGAGCACCCCCCCCCCCCTGCCATCTGGGGAGACCAGTAGGCTCTGTCATGATTCACTGCCTTGAATTGAACCTACGCACTTTCGACCCCTGGATGTACTAAAAGTCTAAGGAAAAGTACAGTGAAGTGGGTCCACCTAAACACAAAGAAAGAGATGAGGGCACTGAATCTGGCAGGCCCTCTTACAAAAAATAATTTGACTTCTTTTAAATTTGCAGGCACTTTATCCAATGCTGCACTGAAAACAACAAACAAGAAAGGTGTTCTTTTACTGCCATTATCACTTACGAAATATGAAAAAAGTATGCAATTCAAACATGGCACTTTTGTATGGAAACAGTCTTTTTTTCTAAAAACAAAGTATTCTAGCAAAAAAAGTATTAAGGAGTAAAGTAATTATAAAATAAAAAACAAAACAAGAAATGAAGTCTCCTTTTACTTTGGTGCTTATTCCCTTTCTCTAAAGGGTAAGTACCACTTTTTAATTTTTTTCTTTTCTGTTGTTTTTTAAAAAACAAATATATATTTGACTCTGTATATATGCATGTTATTTCCAATATAAACACAAACAAAACTATACTCTCTCCATTTTTTCCCTCTGCTCTCATAAATTTAATGTATTTTGAAGATCTCTTCATAACACATTTAAAAATTATGTAAAAATTATGTCATTCTCTCCAATGCCTGCATGGTTCACCAGAGATTGCAGGAATCTATGCCATAAAATAAATCATAGTCCCCTAAATTGAGCTTTCAACATCTGTGGCCCCTATAATATTTGAATTGATCAAATATTTTGAACGAAATGATTTAACTAATAATTAGCATAATTTTGACTAATCAAATATTTATATAATTGTCATTTTAAAACTTATTAGTATGAGATTCATTTATTCTCTTAAGATGCATCCCTTCACAGTGCCACAAGCCAGTCACTGAGGCAGGATGCACTTTAGGAAGCCAAAAGTCACTCAGACATATGCAAGCAAATGCAGAGAATTGTTCTGCCCTCTGTATGGGTAGAAGTCTGTTGGTTCAGAATCTGGAGTTGATAAAGGCTCTGTTACACACATGAGTTGTTCCTTCTCTGTATCTTTCAAATTCAGGCAAAATTGAAACAGGAATCATTTATATTTATTGCCTTATCCTTTATCCATTTAGAGAAACACAGAATGAAGATCCACAGAATGAAAAAGGAATCTGACACAGCTTAACAGATGTTGATCACACAGGTTTGTTTTGGAAGAAAGCAAAGAAAAAAAAGTAAGCATTTCTATGCAATTCAATCATTTGTTAGTATAAACATTTTTTTGGGGAAATCAGAAATCAAATTTGCTTTGAGTAAAGCCTATGGTATAAATTATTCCTTAGAGACACTATGCTTATTTCCTTAAAAAAGTATTAAAATTTAGGGAGGGTAGAAAACATAATTATTTCAGTAGGTAAACACTGGTGTTTATTTAGCTTTAGATTAGAGACTTAGAAACATCTTTGGAGCTGTGCATTTTCTAAAGCCAAATACTTGCAGGGGCGCCTGGGTGGCGCAGTCGGTTAAGCGTCCGACTTCAACCAGGTCACGATCTCGCACTCTGTGAGTTCGAGCCCCGCGTCGGGCTCTGGGCTGATGGCTCAGAGCCTGGAGCCTGTTTCCGATTCTGTGTCTCCCTCTCTCTCTGCCCTTCCCCCGTTCATGCTCTGTCTCTCTCTGTCCCAAAAATAAGTAAACGTTGAAAAAAAAAATTAAAAAAAAATACTTGCAAATAAAAATGTTAAGCTTTGAAATGGAAATCTAATTACAATATAAACAAAAGTAAAAGGGGAATGACAAGTTGGGATTATATTGGCAAAATATACTAAAGTGGAAGATTTAATTTCCTTAGAAGACATGGTAGGGTCATAAGTCAAAGGCATTATAAAAAAAAAAAAAAAAAAACGATAAACACCTTAGCAGGAAAAAAGGAAAGATACAAACACATGTATACACAGACATTCAAATAACAAATGGAAAAAAAAAAAGAGTTCATCTGATAAATAAAAAACTAAATGAAAATTAAATAAAAAAAGAGTAACCCTCTTCTACCTCTACAACGGACCTAAATCCATCAACAACTCTTACAGTTACTCTCAAGATAAAGTGAGACTTTGTCTCTTGTGACCTCCCTAGTCTAAGGCACTGTCATTACTCACCTGAACTATTGCAAAAAATTTCTTCAATTCTACTCTTGCTTTTCTCAAATCTACCCTACACGTTGCAGCCAAGATTATAATTTAAAAACATAAATATACCATGCTATTCTTGTGCTCAATGCTCTTCTCAGGGTTGCTGCTTATAGAAGGGGAAGGACAAGATATATCCATAGAAGATTCATGAAGTACCCTAATCAACATGCTCACAGGTTTCTACTTCTTAGGCATTTACAAATGTGTAGAGACGGGACACTTGGTTGCTTTTCAGAGGAGCATTCCTTAACATATTAGACACTTGTAGAAGGGATGTGTTATGTTACCTAAGAATGTAGACCAAATAAAGCAAGCTGGAAATTCCTTTGTGCCTTGTGCCAACACTGAATGTATATTCAGGAATAGCCAATAAAATTAAAATGTGCTTCTCTCAAACTCCAGCAGAAGCATCCCATACCCACTGTCCCCTCATTTATAACTTCTGTCTGCTACTCTAATGTTGTCTTCATCAGGACCTTTTTTCTTAGGGCCCTTTTCATTTATAAGTAAATCCTTGGGTTAATTCACCCTTTCCTCACCCAGCCTACAGAATGTTAGAAAAATTTCTCAAAGCATTCCTCAAGCAGATGGTATATGTTTAAAGTTAGCACGGCTGTGTAACAAATGAATCAAAATTTACCATTTTTTCAAATGTAACAAATTAATCAAATTATCATAATGTGCTATGCCCATTTTTTCTGGGGACAAGGATTTGGAAAGGGCACAGCAGGAGTGGCTTTTCTATACTTCACAGTGTCTTGGGCTTCAGCTAGGAAGATTCAAGGATGGGAATATCCCTGAATGCTTGTCCACTCCCATGTCTGGCATATGACTCAAGCATTAGGACTTAGAGTTCTGTGTGGCTTTCTCCATGGTTCTTTGCAGCATGACAGACTCAGGCTGGCCTTACTTAATGGTTCAAGGCTTTAATCGTGAGTGTTACAAGCAAACAAGCAGAAACTACATCATCTTTTATGACTCAGCCTCCAGAGTTACACAATCAGTCCATGAAGGTCCAAGTAGGCACAAGCCTGATCAGATTTCAATGAGATTGCCAAAAGGAAGGGAGTGTGTCAAAGAAACTGGGGAGGGGGCATGTTTAAAAACCTTCTCAGCACTGATCCTTGTAGTGATACAGTTATCTTTCCTCAACTTTATATTGTTTTTATCACTGTTGTGAAATTTAAGCGATTAGGGTGCAGAAGTAGCTACCAAGGCAGAGTGGGGTTCATTAGGAAAATTTATGTACCCTACTCCATTTGCAGAAAGAAATACAAATGAACATGGATATTTGAAAACAAATCTGATCACGCTGCTGATTAGAGCTCTGTTGATGACAAAAGGGGTGTTGATGCTTTACTTATTAAAGTTCTTGTACATTTCAAACTTACTTGGGATTTATGAATATGACAGTCATTGTAAAGTCAAAGATAACAGAGCTTAGAAAGAAAAATCAGGTAAGAATTAATGACAAAATTGAAAACAACACTAAAGTTGAATTTCTTTGTTTTTTCTGATTATTATCTAAAGTAGCAACAAACTGTATATGTGTTAAATATATATGTGTGTGTATAAAATTTTTGTTGGATGTTCAGTATTTTTACTAAAAGGTACCAAATAGAAAGTTAAGTTAGTATGGAAGATATGTAAAGATAGCAGTGGCTTTAAATACAAGCAGAAATAACATCCTGCAACTAACTTTTTAATTTTTTTTAATGTTTATTTTTGAGAGAAAGAGATAGAACACAAGCAGGGGAGGGCAGAGAGAGAGAGGGAGACACAGAATCCAAAGCAGGCTCTAGGCTCTGCTGTCAATACACAGCCCCACATGGGGCTCGAACTCACGAGCCACGAGACCATGACCTAAGCCGAAGTTGGACGCTCAAATGACTGAGCCATCCAGGCACCCCATGCAACTAATATTTGAAAAGTGGAATGTGTGTGTGTGTGTGTGTGTGTGTGTGTGTGTGTGTGTGTGTGTGTGTGTGTATGTGTGTGCGCGCGCGCACACGCGCACGTCTGGCCAAATGCAGTTATATCTCAAGTATTCACATATATGGAGCTAGGTCTTTAATGATACAGTTTTGATATGCACAGTATGCGACATATTTGGCATATTTTTGTTTAGATATTTATAACTAAATATAGTTAGTAATTTAAATTGTGCTAAATATATTTTAATGCTTTTTATTTTCACAGTATCTTAAAACATGTGCATTTAAGGACTATCATTTCAACCATTAGCCCTTAATAAGGTAGGCTTTTAGAAATATCAGTTCAGAGAGAATTCGGGGTAATTAACTAATGGCTATTTAGGACCTTGTTCTATACACCTTCCTTAGAATTAAGATATTTTTATAGGAGAAATACTCTGTTGCTAACACACTAATGTCCTTTAAAAACAGATGGAATTTTTATACTCAAGAGTCCAATTAGTACTTCTTAGTGAATTCTTATCCTAGTTTCTGTTTTGGGATTGGGGAATATTATCCCTTAAAGAAACATATTTGTAAAATATTATTGATGCAAATGTCTCTTAGCCTCAAGTGGAAATGCTAAAAATGATCATGCAACATTATTAAACATTATAACTATGTCATATCCTTTCTTTCCTCAGAGGAGCTCTTTTAATTTTTAAGTTCTTATCTCTTATATTCCCCTGAATCTCATAATTTATTCCATTATTTCAATGATAAGCAAATAAAAACATATATATTGTATAGGGCCTAATGCCATACTTAAAAATAGGGATGCTGGGTGGCTCAGTCTGTTAAGCATCTGACTTCAGCTTAGGTCAGGATCTCACAGTTCGTGGGTTTGAGTCTCATGTCAGGCTCTGTGCTGACAGCTCGGAGCCTGGAGCCTGCTTCGGATTCTGTGTCTCCCTTTCTCTCTGGCCCTCCCCTGCTTCTGCTCTCTCTCAAAAATAAACAAACTTCTGAAAAACAATAAATAAAAATAAAAATAAACATACATTTTATGAAGTATCATACACTAATAGTATCAGGTATAATATTAGTCTTTATCAAAGATCCCAACTTCCTTTTGTGGTAGGAGAGGGGATAAAAAAGGAAGATAGATATATAAATTAAATTTCTGTACAATATTCCTGATATATTTTATTCGAAAATTGTTTACCATAAGCCATCTGTTCTTTAATAAATCCTTTAGAGTCATTTCAAATTACAGAAAAAGAGATTAATTTTCATCAAAATTACCAACAAAAGAGAAAACTAAACCATGTTTGAGTTTCCAGATTACACAGAGATATAATTCCAGACTAAAGAATCCCAGTCTCCTAAATTTTCAGAGAAAGTAGGAAAGAATTTCAAGAATAATAAAACATACATTTTCATGCTAAAAACTAAGATAAATATGTCTCACATCTCATAAACTTTCATTATTTTTTTCCAAGGGTACAGATTGAAAGAATATTTGACCAAAATGATTATGTGAGAATGCCCATCCCATTCTTGTTTCCGGTGATAAGGGACATGAAAATAAATGCCTACCATCAAATAGCTGAATTTGCAGCAACTGGGTATAGTTGCTGGGGTGCAGATATTCATCCTTGGCAACTGACTCTCCTTTAACAGATACTGACGTGGCTCAAATTCACGTCTTTGGAAGTGATAAAGAGAATAATCAACAAGTCAACAGCAAACAGCAAATTTAATCAAGGCTTCAGAAGAAACTCTTATAAAATCGTTTGGGTCTTAAAAATGAAAAAGAAAGATCTGATTTAAAAATACTTTAAAAATTATCTTAAGCATTGTCTGAAAAGATTATTCAAAAAAATTTAACATATTTAAGAATATTTTTTAGAAAATGTATATATATGTATATACACACTGATCATTAATAGTACTATTATAATCTATAAAATATGTTTAAAAATAGAAATATGGTGTAAAATACCATATTATACCAACTAAAACAAAGATAAAATTTGAAGAGCTAAAATGAGCTGTCTTACATTCCATAAAGAAGGGTAGAGATTATTTTATGTAGTTTAAAAATCTGATTTATTTTATTTAAAAAGTTGACTTACATTTAAAATTGATTTCTACATAGAATGAATTTAAGTGAGTTTTGAAAAATGTAAGGTAACTGACAGCTAAACAAGACTGTTGGTCTTTTGTTTTTTTCCAAATTGTTAGTGAAATTTTGAAGAAAAAAATAAACATTGCAAAAATCATAGCCGAAGATAGAAAAAAAATGAAGAAACCATGAAAAGCAGGTAGCAACCTGAAAGGCTGTATGTATGATTCCATTTATACAACATTCCAGAAAAGGTAAAACTGTAGAGCTGGTAAACAAATTAGTAGGTGTCAGGGATTAAGGGAAGGGAAAATGTTGAGTAGGTAAAACACAGCTTTTAGGGTCAGGAACCTATTCTGTATAACACTCTAATGGTTTGATACATGATATTATGCCCAAACATAGAACACAGAGGGAACTTCAATGTATGCATTTTTTTCATCACTTATGATATCAAGGGATCCCAAATGGAATACAGCCTGTGACAAAAGATTCTCACAGTATCACAAATGTATGGAAGAACTATACTGAGGGAGATGAGAGAAAAGGTGCTGACCTAAATTACTTTGAAATGAGAGGAGATTATAATTCTAAACACAAAAGGAAATATACAGAAGCATTACATTCCAGGAGCACCTGGGTGGCTCAATTGGTTAAGCATCTGACTTCAGCTCAGGTAATGATCTCACAACCCGTGAGTTCAAGCCCCACACTGGGCTCTGTGCTGGCAGTTCAGACCCTGGAGCCTGCTTTGGATCCTATGTCCCCCTCTTTCTCTGCCCCTCCCCCGCTTGCGCGCGCTCTCTCAAAAATAAAGAAACATGAAAAAAAAATTAAAGAAAAAAAAATTACACTCTAGTTGATAAAGATTTTTGCCATGAGGATGCAGGTTAACAGTTTTTAACCATTATACAGGTATACCAGGATTTTAAGAACTAAGTAAATGGATGATGGATGGTAGAAACCAAGTTTCTCACTATTGGAGGTGACAGGCAAGCAAGAGGAAAAGGCTAGAATGATAAACGTGGTAATGGATCAGAGTTGGAGACATCAGCATGTACTTGTTTAGCTTAATGTTGATATATATAGATGGATAAATATACAGACATCTTTAAATATTTTTTATGTTTATTTTTATTTTTGAGAGAGACAGAGTGTGAACAGGCAAGAGGCAGACACAAAATCAAAGCAGGCTCCAGGCTCTGAGCATCAGCATAGAGCCTCACACAGGGCTCGAACCCACACTGTGAGATCATGACCTGAGCCGAAGTCAGGTGCTTAACCAACTGAGCCACCCAGGCGGCCCTACAGACATCTTTATATACACAGGTTAGTATATACATGTTTCCATGCTCTGTCACCTAATAGGTCACCGAATATTGACACTCGGGGAGTAACAAAGAAATCTTACAACCCAATTTTGGTTTTTGATACCAATCGCTGCTCTCCTCCCTCCCCCCCTCCCCTTCCCCCCTCCCCCCACAAAATGATGGCTCTTTGGAAAAATGCCTAATTCTGGGCTGGAGCAGGAAATATATGGATAAACGCTGAGAATTTTTTAATGCTAGAAATTAGGGAAATACTTAAAATATTAACAACAACATATGATGGGGGTATGTGAAAGTGACACAGGATCCAACTGAAAGAGTTCCTAATAATGAAAGCTGAACAATCTGAGCAACAGAATAGATAACATATTGAATTATAACCCAAAGTATAAGATAAATATCCATGAGCCCATACTCACATAAATAACCAAATAAATAAATCAACTGAGAAAGAAAAGACAATTTCCTATGCAGAACAGTTCCAAACAATGTATGTATATACACTACCCCAAAAAGGAGATAGCACAACTCTCCACTTTTAAATGACAGGTTGCACATAATGGCTTCCTTCATAAAAGTGCAATATGGAATGGGGGAAAAAAGAATAACTCTCCAGGAGAAATACTACACAAACACTACCTACAGTCAGATGATCAAGGTTAGCAATTAGCAGTGATTAATTATAATGACGTTCTGTACTCCTGACATTATGTAATGAAAAGCAACTTAACCTCTGTTAGTTTTCTCTTCAGAACAAATAGCCTAAGTCTAATCATAAGAAAAATAAAAATATCTCAATTACAGTATATTCTACAAAATATCGGGCTAATATTCATCAAAAATACCAAGATCATCAAAAACAAGGAAATCTGAGGAACTCACAGTTAAGATGATCCTATGGTGAGATGACTGCTAAACGCAATGTATCCTGGAACACACACACACACAAAAAAAAACATTAAAAAGTAAAGAAATCTGAATAATGTGTGAACTTTAGTTAATAATAACATCAATGTTGGTTTGTTATTATGACAAATCTATCATATTAATATAAAATGTTAATAGTAGGAGAAACTGGGTGCGGGAGGTATGGGGTCCCTTTCATTATTTTCATAATTGTTCTGTAAATCAAAAACTTCTCTAAAATGAAAAGCTTATTTTTAAAAATCAATTTTAGGAGCATCTGAGTGGCTCAGTGCATTGAGTGTCTGACTCTATTTCATCTCAGGTCATGATCTCCTGGTCATGGGATATAGCCTCACCTTGGGATTTTCTCTTCTCCCTCTCCCTCTGCCTCTCCCCTGTTCACATACATGCATGCTCGCTTGCGTGCGCTCTCTCTTTCAAAAGAAAAAAAAATGTGTAGTCATGTGTAGTAATGTCACCTATAATTGATCATCCAAAAATAGTTTGGAAATTTAAAACAAAACAGCAGATAATAGCATAATGAGATAAAACATTTGTGTCTATAAATGCAAGTAATTATCAAAATAAAAACATAGAGACTCTGAGACTGGGTTACCCAAAACTAAAAAGGCAACAACTCAGGGCAAAAAATAAATAATACATTAGGAAAATAAACAGCAGTCATATTCAAGCAAAAATACAGCCTGTGCCCAATAGTGACACTGTGATATGCAAAGCTAAATAAGATTAAGAGTGTTGTTGTTGTTGTCGTTTTTAACTAGGAAATAATTCTATAATGTCACATAAAGAACACTCAATATCCAACATGCATGGCCATCTTATCCTGAAATTTAGAACACTTCCCAAAAGTTACCCTCAGCTGATATTTCCAATACCCCATCTTGTTTACTACTAAATAATGAAGGTAAATCAGCCTTTTTTGAAGCTGGAAAATCTCACCAACACTTATGAAGATGATTATTATGGAACAAGTTCTACTCTTATTGTTATCGTCTAAGTGTGGCAATAGGGACCCTCCCTGAGCCTGGTTACCCCAAATACAGTGTCTACTCTTTGTCATAGCTGAATCTGGGTGCTCTCTTCATAATCTGCCCCTTTCACTACCCCTGCTTTTATCACATCCATTTTACAGCTGGTAACAAAAATCCTACAAACATTTCATAAAAATGTCACTGAAAACATGTAATAAATTATTAATAGAGATGGCTTTGAATGTATATTTTTACAGTGACTAAAAATACCATTGAATAGAAAGTAAAATGAAAAATAAAAAACCTGTAGCATACATAAAAATATAAAAAAGAGATCTCACCAAAAAATAAGAAATTTTGAAAAGTCCTATAGGAGAGTGTGTAAAAATGAATAGGATACATTTAAATGTTAATAAATGAATGAGAACATACCCAGTTTTACTCAAAATCATAACTTTTGGCAGTGAATTTGTCAAGTAATTTAAAAACAGCCAAATAATGGTGAAGCTGGAGTGAAATAGACGTTGTCAAATGTATCTGGAAGGCGGTACACTGTCACCTTTTGTGAAGTTCTGACTCTTGGAATCATGTTAACATATCACACAAACAGAAGTAAACAAGGATAGTGGAATAAAACATAAAATGGAATATACGAACGGAACCATACTGCACATGTATTACATACTCAAAAAGAAGGGGGAGAAAGACCTAAGCAAATTTTGAACTCCATATTTTGACACTGTGTGTCCGGGCTAAAGACAAAAGGACTATAAAGAAATATCAAATGTTAAATTTTAGTTAGTGGGCTTCTTTTCTACAGAGGCATAGGTTAGCAATACTGGAGTACTTTCTGTGTGTTCCAGGAATAAGCAAATAATAATAATAATAATAATAATAATAATAATAATAATAAAATAATAATAAAAAGAAAAATAAATAAAAAGACAAAGAAAAAAGAAAAACCAAAAACTCTCAGGAGGAATTCCTGTTGAGAAAATAATCCTGAATAGATGCAAAGATGTTGGTATGATAATCTATATTACCAGTGTGTTTATAATTAGGAAAATTCAGATTCCACACAAACTTAAAAAGTTAGTTAGACAATCCAGGAGTTTACACAATGGAATGCTATTTAATCGTTTGATTAAATTCATAGATAATATATAGTGGTATAGAACACTGTTCATAATAACTTCTCTAAAATTAATTTTTTATTTTAGAGAGAGAGAGAGAACATGAGTGGGAGAGGTGCAGAGGGATAGAGAGAGAGAATCTCCAGCAGGCTCCACACTCAGTGCAGAGCCCAATGCAGGGCTCAATCCTATGATCCTAGGATCATGACCTGAGCTGAAAACAAGAGTTGGACGCTTAGCCGATAGAGACACTCATGCCCCCCTGTTCATAATATTTATATAAATACTCATACTATTTTTTACACATAGTATATAGGTATATCACTTTTAAAAATGTATATATGTACCTAGAACTACTAGAAAAATATCCAACAAAAAGAATAATACTTACCTCTAGTGGAATACTACGTGATTGTTATCAACTTTATTTTCTGTGTGACAACTGCTCTTAGAAATGAATATTTACTAATCTACAGTTAAATGCTGTTATATTTCATAAGTTATTATTTCTATGAAATAAAAAATAAATTCTTCAAATATTGTCCTCAAAATATGAGATCAGAAATCTAATTAGTTGGGAAACAGGAATGGAAAAGGGTTGTCGGGGAGACCAATGTTCCATAATTCTGAGTCTTCTCTGTGGTGTCCACAAAGATTTCTGGGCAGCTTCTGTTACTGCACAATGGTTATGCAATCCTTGCAGCTAATCCCCTTTTGTAGACAGAAATTCTGCTCCTCTAAGACTAGCTTACGGTCTTGTGCTCAAAATGCTCAAATGGGTACAAATATCATGAAGGATGGGTAAATACTGACTTAATTATTTTCAAATTGAGAATATGACTTTGTCATTTAATGGATAAAATAAAATCATTTTTTAATTTGGAGTTTGGCAGTGCTAAAACAGACTAATTTCTGACTTTCATGTGGCCTTTTTGCAAAGCATAAAACACACTGACTCAGTTCTGACATTAAAACTTCTTACATGTTGGTGTGCCTGGGTGGCTCAGTGGGTTGAGCGTCTGACTTCAGCTCAGGTCACGATCTCGCAGTTTGTGAGTTCAAGCCCCATGGGCTCCGTGCTGACAGCTCAGAGCCTGGAGCCTGCTTCAGATTCTGTGTCTCCCTCTCTCTCTGCCCCTTCCCCGTTCATGCTCTGTCTCTCTCTGTCTCTCAAAAATGAATAAACATTAAAAAAATTCTAAGTTATTACATGTTGACAAAATATTGATGGTATTCTGATGGATAGCATTCCATTAATAATGCTTAAAACTGCTAAAGATGAGTTTTCTTAAAACCATTAGGTTACTAACTAGTCATCTTCCACATATTCCTATGTAATTTCTTAGGGTAAGAACCATAGAAAAAGACAAAAGTTTATCAACTTGTGCTTTTCAGTCCATTTTTCCCATTATCCATTATATGGATATGAAGAGATCTTTAATTTTGTCTATTACTTTGTATGTGGTAGAACTAATGTGAGACATAGTTAAGAATTACATACTAATTAATATAGACAGAGACATCCACTCACCAATGCATTCCTTTTTTTAAAGAATTTTTATTTATTTTTAAAATTCCAGTATAATTAACACGCAGCATTATATTAGTGTTGGGTGTACAATATAATGAACCAACAATTCTATCATTACCAATGCTTATCATAATAAGTGTACTCTTAATCTCCTTACCTATTCTACCCATCTTCTCCCACCTCCCCTAGAACAAGCAATTATTGTCTATATTTAAGAGTCTAAATAAGTCAGTCAGAGAAGACAAATACTATATGACTTTATCCATACGTGGAATTTAAGAAACAAAACAAGTGAACAAAGAAAAAATGAGACAAACGAAAAACCCAATGCACTATTAAAATGATTATTTCCTAAGTCTAAGTCTCATCACACTGTTTGCAACGACCTACTAAGTTTTCTTGTCTTTAGGATTTATTTTTTTTGTACCAGTTTACTCTAAAGAAAAGTACTTAAAAGTAATATGCAACTATTTAGACTAAGAGACATTTGATATTGGCCATTTAATAAAGTGATGATTAATAATTCATTGACAGATTAATCATGTCATTGGAGTTGCCTATATAGAATTTTTATCATAATGATCTCCTACAGGCCAAATTAAACTAACCTGTAAATCACATGATTTTTCCCCTCTTTAAGCAATATCAATAATTAAAATCATAGTTAACATTTATTGTTTACAATGTGTCACACATGGTTCTAGAGGTTTTATGTAAATTAGCATTCATAATAACTCAAGAAGATAGGTAAGTGAGGTTGGTTTCCCCAGAAGCAGGGCCTGAGAAGTAGATTCATGAGCCTGAGATTTATTGAAGCAGTGCTCTATGAGTAATCTATAAGGGCATGAGAAAGCAAGATAGGGAAGAGAAAAGAATTATTCATATGCAACAACCTCAACTCAAGGGGAACTCTGGAGGGTTCATTGCTCCAAAGACTCTATTCTATTTTGGGTCAAAGGAGTAGAGCTTTGGTTTCTGTCTACTAATTGCCTATGACCCCAAGGGAGGGAGTTTTCATATAGGGCGAAGAGGAGGCTAGGTTAATGTCCAGGTATCATCTCAGGTTAGGTACGCTGAATTTCCTGAGGACTTTCCTTAGGTTTCCAATGTTCCTTACTGTTCTGTATACTATGTAGGAAAGTACCGGAGCACCACAGCAATGGGAGATAGGCATACCCACAGAACTGACTGACGAATGCACTCCAGGAGAACTAAGCAGGGCACATCATGGGCATCTGAATCAACAGATCTACTATTTCTGTCATTTTAGAACTTAGGACACAGGTAAATCACATGATTTACCTAAGAACACACAGCTAGGAGAATTACAGAGTTTAGATGCAAGTCTTGTCATTCTGGCTGTATAGTCAGAATTCCTACCACTATATACTGACTCAGGTTTTCAAGTTAACAATACATTTGTAGATCTACATATTTTTAAACCTCTTCTGGCAATCACTTATAAATTCGTATACCACCTGAGACATTAAATGAAATCCAAAGTACTACAGATATTAGAAAGCTCATAAGAAAATTTTCTTAATAACTTAGCACATTATTTCTTATCAACTTATTTTTTAAACATGAATTTATAGCATCATTGCTTCATATTTCTTTCTATATAGAGGTTTCTTCATTTAAATTTGTTTCACCTTGTCAGGGTATGGTTCATATTTTGTTTTATCATTTGAGTATTTTTTCAGAGAGATCAAATTACTCTAGATAGATGAGATTTTCCCATTCCAAACCAAAAGTTTTCCCAGAAAACTTGTTTAAGAAGGAATCCAAAATAAATATATAAGTAACAACACTCACATAAGACTAAAAAGTTACCATAGAAAATACACAACGGAAATAAGCACTTGAAGTTTCATGACAGGTGGTCCTGTCAGTAGCAAACAGGATGTGACATGCTGCAGACCCAGATACTACACTGACTACAATAATAAACAGTAACGAATATAGTAAAATGAGCACACAATTATGAGTTTTAATAAGGATATGCTACAGCTAAAGTTGGAAATACTTTTGGGGGTAATGGACCTACATAATTTAAAGATAGGCAGTAAACTGCAGGCAGTAAAATTCAATTACACTGACTATAAGATGCATTCAAACATGCTCCCATGAAGCATACAATCCCCAGCATCATTTTGCTGATAATGTTTCCTACAGTTATGGCTGGCCACCCTTTTATTCTGATCACTTAATTTATGAACAGAATAGAGAAAATGAATTGTTATTTTGGGATTAGAAAAAAACCTTATAGTTTGCCATAGTGATAAACTGTATCTCCCAAAAAGCGTATGTGGACTTTGCAAAAACAATCACGGTTTAACTAAACTGAGTAGCTGTTAACTAGGGTGCCAAACCTATTAGGAGATGAAGAAATCATGTATCAGTGGGAGAGGTAATGCTTATGGTAGCAAGATTAAAGGAAACATGAAGATGGACAACGCTAGTCACCATGTCATTCTGAGAATGGCAAGGTATTTGGATGGGACTATTCATTTTCAGGATTATCAGATGAATTCAAGGAGGGAAAAAATTCCTTCAAGTATTTTCTCCAAGAAGTAAATAGCAACTTAGTGGAATTCTGATTTCATTACCTCAATGTGTGTTTCTTAGAAAGAGTCATTGCTTGCTATATGGTGGTTTTTAAACTGCTATATTACAAAATGCTACAATAGTGTATCTTTTACAAACAGAGTAATTGTGTTTAAGGTACTTCTACAAGGAAAACAAAATTGTCCACAATATATGCAAATTGCATTGAAACTGTTGATAGGAATGAAATGTCCGTACCCTTAACTGACAGATTATTAGATACTAAGAAGAGAGTATATGGCATTGCATTCAGCAAATTTACAGGCCATAAAAGGAAAGCATGCATTAAAGCTGTTTATATCATAACACAGCAAGCCACTGAAAAATTACATATTAAATTAACTATTCTATTTTGCCAGCAAACACTATCCAAGTGAGTGCAAATATTTTTTTCTATTGTCTACCATTGTCAATGTGCCGTATTTTTAAGTTTAGTCATTATATAGAAAATGACGCATAATGTTAACCTTAGATTTTTCTTCATTACACCCCCCACCTCCACTCACCAAAATGATAAAGGAAAATATCTTCGTTAGAATAATCTCTTAGTGGCAGTGACTTCTGTTACAGAGAATGGTAGAGAAGTCAAAGATAAGACTTTCAAAATCTTGGAAAAGGTACTAAGTTATTGTATTTATATATTATAAAATTACATTTTTACTCATATTTTCTCATTACTTTAAAGACAAAGATGAAGTTAAAAAGGGGCACCTAGGTGGCCAGTCAGTTAAACATCCGACTTTGGCTCAGGTCATGATCTCACGGTTCTGGATTCGAGTCCCAAATCGGCTCTATGCTGACAGCTCAGAGCCTGGAGTCTGCTTCAGATGCTGTGTCTCCCTCTCTCTTTGCTCCTCCCCTGCTCATGCTCTTTCAAAAATGAATAAATGTAAAAACAAATGCATTAAAAAGTAAACCAAAAGATGAGGTAAGAAGACTTTGCCTTAGGGCCATAAGGCTCTTTGGAAGTCCTACTTCATTACACTCTCCTCTCTCAGATTTTTTAAAATATGCATTTTTTTCAAGTTTTAATAGGCTTGGTTTTAGAGGAGTTTCAGGTTTATAAAAAATTTGTTCAGAAAATACAGCAAGTTTCCACATACCCCTTTCTACCTCACACTCCATTTCCTTTATTATTAACATCATACATTAGTGTGGTACATTTCTTACATTGGATAAACCAATACTGAGGCATTATTATTAACTGAAGTCCACAGTTTATACATTAGAGTTCAATCTTTAGATCGTACAGTTCTATGAATCGTGACAAATGCATAGTCATGTCACCACCATTACAATGTAATAAAAAAATAATTTCACTCTCCTAAATATCTCTGATTCTCCACATATTCATTCCTCTGTTCCACATTCTCTGCAAATATCTGGCAGGCAATCAGTGATCTCCTATAACTTTTCCAGAATGTCATATAGTTGGGATCATACAATACATAGAATTTTCAGTCTGGCATCTTATTTATTAATTGCATTTAAAGTTTCTCCATATCTTTTTTTTTTTAATGTGAAGTTTTTATTAGTGCTGGTGAAGCAGAACATATAGATTTCTGAATGAGACATTAATGTGTAATATTAAAATTTAAAGAAATTTAAGTGGCAACTTTTAAAAGCTGTGCTCTAATTAATTTTCTCATTATGTTTTTCCCCCATATTCAGTGAGGTGTAATTGACAAAAACTGTACATATTTAAGGTGCAAAATATGACGGTTTACTATGTGTATACATTGCAAAATGATTGCAATAATCAAGGTAATTAACACAACCATCACCTCATGTAGTTATCACTCTGTATGCGTGTATGGTGAGAACACTTAAGATTTGCTGTCTTAGCAAACTTTAAGTATACAATATTATTGAGTATAGTTATACTCTTATTCAGCTTAGAACTGAAAGTTTGTGCCCGTTGACCAATATCTCCCCATTTTCCCTATCCCACAAACCCAGTCAACCACCATTCTATGTTCTGTTTTTGTGAATTCAACTTTTTTTAAGATTCTATATAAGTAAGCTCATACATTATTTGTCTCTCTGGGTCTAGTTTAACTTACTAGAAAGATATCCTTCAGGTTCAAGCATGCTCTCAAAAATGACAGAATTTTCTTCCCTTTTCTTAATTAAATAATATCTACACCCAATGTGGGGCCTGAACTCATGACCTGGAGACCAAGAGTCCCATGCTCTAATGACTGAGCCAGCCAGGCACCCCAGAATATCCTTTGTTTCTTTATGACTAATATTCATCTATCTCTCTCTGTGTGTGTGTGTGTGTGTGTGTGTGTGTGTGTGTGTGTGTGTGTGGGAGAGAGAGAGAGAGAGAGAGAGAGAATGCATAACACTTTCCTGATCCATGCATTAACAGACATTTAGGTTATTTCCATATATTGGCTATTATAAATAAAGCTACAATGAATATGGGAGTATCTTTGAGATACTGATTTGATTTCCTTTTGATATAAACCAAGAATGAGATTGGTAGATAACAGGGTAGTTCTATTTTTATTTTTTTGAAGATTCTCCATACTGTTTTTAATAATTGATATACCAATTTACATTCCCACCAACAGTGTACAAAGGTTCTTTTATCTTTACACCCTCACCAACACTTGCTATCCCTTGTCTTTTCAATTATAGCCATCCCAACAAGTGTGAGGTGATAGCTCACTGTGGTTTTCATTTGTATTTCCCTTATGATTAGTGATATTGAGAATCTTTTTATGTATCTGTTTGCTATCTGTATGTCTTCTTTGGGAAAAAAAGGTCTATTCATGTCCTTTGTCCATTTTTTAACCTGGTTGTTTGGTTTTTGCCATTGAGTTATACAAGTTGCTTACATAATTTGGTTATTAGCCTCATCAGTATATGGTCTGCAATTATTTCCTCCCATTCCATAGGCCATCTTTTCATTTTGTTGACTGTTCCCTTTGCTGTGCAGATACTTTAGTTTGATGTAGTCCCACATGTTTATTTTTGTTTTTCGGTGATATGTACAAAAACTCATTGCCAAGACGAGTAACAAGAAGTTTTCCCCCACGTTTTCTTTCCTGAGGATTTCTATGGTTTTAGGTCTTCAATTTAAGTCTTTAATCATTTTGAAGTTAATTTTTGTGTATTTAAGTATACAATATTATATCGTATACTTAATTTCATTGTTTTGCATGTGGCTGTCCAGTTTTCCTATCCATTTATATATGAGAACATCCTTTCCCCATTATGTATTCATGGCATTCTTACAACAAATTAGGTGATTATGTATGCGTAGGATTATAGATGTGATCTCTATTTTGTTCCACTATCCTATGTGTCTGTCTTAATGGCAGTATCGCACTGTTCTGATTACTATAGCTTTGTAATATACTTTGAAGCCAGGAAGGGTGATGCCTCTAGCTTTGTTCTTTTTCAAAATCATTTTGGCTATTTAGGATCTTTTACAGTTCCACACAAATTTTGGGACTGTTTTTTTCTGTTTCTGCAAAAAGTGCCATTGGAATTTGGATAGGTATTGTATTGATCTGTAGATCATTTTAGGTAGCATGGGCATTTTAACAATAGTAATTCTTCCAATCTGTGAACATGCCATAGCTTCTCATTTAGTTGTAACTTCTTTCATTACTTTCATCAATGTCTTGTAAGTTTTATGTACAGATCTTTCTCCTACTTGGATAGTTTTATTCCTAAGAACTTAATTTTTCCTGTTTTATTGTGGTATAATTGACAAATAAGATAGTTATATATTTAAATCAAATCATGATGATTTGATATACATATATAGTGTGAAAGGATCCCTCACATCTGGTAAACTGACACATCCATCACCTTAAATTGTTTTAGAATATTTAAATTCTACTCAGCCAATTTCAGTTACCCAATGCAATGCTATCAACTATAGTCACCATGTTATACATCATATCCTCAGACCTTACTATCTTGTAGCTGAAAAGTTTGTACCTTTTACAAACCTCTCCCTATTTCCTCTACCCCCAGCCCCTGGCAACCATTATTCTACTCACTGTGTCTATGAGTTTGATTTTTTTTTTCTGGATTTCCCATATAAGTGATACCATGCAATATTTGACTGTCTTTGTCTGGCTTAGCATAATACCTTTAAGGTCCATCAATGTTGTAGCAAAAAAGATTTCTTTCTTTCTCAAGACTACTAATATTCACACACACACACACACACACACACACACACACACACACACACTCAACTATTGATGGACACTTAGCTTATTTCCATATCTTGACTATTGTGAATGAACATGTAATGAACATTGGAGTACAGTTATCTCTTTGATATCCTGTTTTCATTTCCTTTGGATATTTACCCAGAAGGGGGACTGCTGGATCATATGATAGTTGGGGGAAAATCCCTAACAAATCTGGTGACAATTGTTTTAAAAACATTTTAAAATCTGAACATATCTCAAAGACATAATATAAATTAAAAAACTTATTCAAGAAAAAACCTACTAAAATTCAATAAGAACTATGACAGTATATGGTATTTGACTGAGATCTGCTTTCTCCCTATCCTCTCCAATTTAAGGAGATGGAAATTACACTCTAGACTAGTTTAGGCAAGAACACTAGTCTCCGTCTGCCCCCAGATCCTGGCTGGAGGGCTATCTTCCAAAGAAGGACAGTATATCAACATTTCTCATCTCCCAAACTACCTGTTGCTGAGTGCGGAGAATAATGTGGTCTCAATCATCTTTGCCCAGTTTCATGAGTTAGTGGTTCCATTATCAGGCAGGCAAGTCAAGAAGACCTGAGAATACAATCCCACTCTACCAGAAGCATAGGTCCTAAAGCCAAGGTGTCACTCAGAGACAGTTATTCCATTAGCTCCATGGCAGCTGCATAGCAGTGGCTCATAGATTTTTACCTTGTGAGAAAAATAGTCTGTTAAACAGATGGCCCCCAATGTCTGCCAAAGGAACTGACTTCATTCCAAAGTTTGGAGAAATTCAAGCCTAAGGGCACTTTCAAAAACAGTGGAAGTTGTAGTAAAAAATGACTAGGAAGAGATTGGTGGATTTCTTGGACATAAAGGTTAAACTGTAGGCTAGCTGGTTTTCCCTAGACACTCAGAGAAGGTGAAAACTAAGATAAACCTGCTTGTGGTCAAAATAACTCTCAAAAACTAACCTTAGAACTATCACTTCAAAGGAGTCCGAATTCCATTGCTTAAGTCTAGGGAACAATTTATACTCCAGGGCTTTCTAGAAACCAATAGATCAGCCTACAGTGAGCAGAGCTTAAATACTGGTTGTGTTCATAAACAGAAACAGTCAGAGAGCCTTGCCAGAAACACAGTCATCCCAGGCTGACTCTACAAATGTCCCAGGCTGTACCTCCTGAGGAGAAATATCTGTGTAAGACAGAGACAACAGACTCCACTAAGACTATACAGTCACTAAACACACAAGTAAATACAAATAACAAAATAACTGTTCCAAGACCTAAAATATCCATTTTCCAAAAAAATAAAATTACCAAACATGCAAAGAAACAGGAAAGCATGGCTCATACGCTGGAAACAAAGCAGGCAACAAAGATTTCCTATGACAGCAACCAGATGTTGGATTTAAAAGAAGAAGAAAACCTTTGGAGCAGCCATTATAGTCAAGGAACCAAAGAAAACCATGATTAAATAAATAAAGCAAGTTTTGATGGCAAAGTTGCATAAAGTAGAGAAAATGAATAAAGAAATAGAAATTATAAAAAGGAAGCAAATGGAAATTCTGGAGATAAAAACTACAATAATTCAAGTGAAAAACTGATTAGAGGGGCTCAATGGTAGACATGAACGGCCAGAAGAAAGAATCAATGAACTTGGAGACAGATCAATAGAGATGATATATAATCCTCAAAATAAAAAATGAAAAGAAAAAAAATGAACAGAGCATAATGCAAAAATGTGGGATACTATTAAACCCACAAATGAATGTATAATGCAAAGATCAGAAGGAGAGGAGGAACAACAGGAGCAGAAAAAATTCAAATAAATCATTAATGAAAACTTCCCATATTTTTGAAAAATAGTAACTTCATATCCAGGAAGCTCAACAAATTCCAAATAGCACAACTTCAAAAAGATGAACAAGCAGATACCTCATAGTAAAATACTAAAACAAAAGACAAGAAAAATATTGAAAGCAGAAAGATACAAAGGACTCCCCAATAATGTAAAAAGCTGACCTAGTGAAAACAATGGAATACAGAGGCAGTGGAAGAATATATTCAAAGTGCTCAAGGGAAAAAAATCTGGTAACAAACAATTCTATATCCAGGAAGGCAATCTTTAAAAAAGAGTTAAAGGGGCGCCTGGGTGGCGCAGTCGGTTAAGCGTCCGACTTCAGCCAGGTCACGATCTCGCGGTCCGTGAGTTCGAGCCCCGCGTCGGGCTCTGGGCTGATGGCTCGGAGCCTGGAGCCTGTTTCCGATTCTGTGTCTCCCTCTCTCTCTGCCCCTCCCCCGTTCATGCTCTGTCTCTCTCTGTCCCAAAAATAAATAAACGTTGAAAAAAAAAAGTTAAAAAAATAAAAAAATAATAAAAATCCCAGAAAAACAAAAACTGAGATAATTTATCACTAACAGAACTGCCTTATGATAAATATTAAAGGAAGTTCTTTAGGCTGAAAGCAGCCTGAAACCAAGTGATCAGACAATAATTAAAATTCACATGAATAAACAAAGAACTCCTGTAATGGTAATGATGTAATTATAAAGGACAGTACAAATGCTTATTTTTCATCTTTTTCGTTTGATTAAAAAACAATTATGTCTAACAATATTATGTAAATAACCATTACATAATACAACAATACAAATGTGCCTAGGGCATACACAAATGTAACATTATCTACTGAGGAAGCAAAAACAGGTTGGTGGGAGCAAAGCTGAGCTAAGGACATAACTAAAGACTGTTACTTGAATCCACAAGAACAAATAAAAAGAAAAAGGATAAATAAAATTACCAAAACAGTAGCTGTATACTTCCTCTCCTTTCATCTCTCAGCTACTATAAAGACCTGAAATTATATAAAGACCTGAAAATACTAGGTAAGTGTGTAACATTTATAACTATGTGTAACAAAAATAAAGTAAAAAGGGATTAAAGGGAATAGAGCTATATAGGAGTAACATTTCTCTATCTCACTCGAATTAGGTTAGTATACATCTGAAACTGATCCTGATAAATTATGATGTACACAGCAAAGTCTTGAGCAACCATTTAGTAAATAACTCAAAAAATGTTGTGAAAAATCATTAAAGAAATTAAAATGCTACATTATAAAATATTAATGCAAGAGAAACCAGTAAAGAAAAAATACAGGAAAAAAAAGACATGAGACACATAGTAAACAAAAATATGGCAAACATAAATCTAATAATATCATATTAACATTAAGTGTAAATGGTTTAAAAATTCAATAAAAATAGAGGCAGTCCAAAATTTTTAAAATATTAAAAATCCTTTTTTTAAAAAAAGGATGTGACTGTATATTGTCTACCAATTTACATCTACACATATAAATGCATTAAGACTAAAATAATGTGAGAAGATGTTATCATGCAAACAGCAATCACAAGAAAGTTAAAGTAGGTATACTAATATCAGACAAAAGAGATGTTAAGACAATAAATTGTACCATGCATGACAAGAGATATTCTGTAAAGACAAAAGGGTCAATTCATCAGGAAGATATAACAATTATAAACATATATGCACCTAATAATAACACATGAAGAAAAAAAATACATGAAGAAAAAAAAACAGAAATGAAAGGAGAAATAGAAAATTTAGCAATACTAGCAGAGACCTCAATCCCCCATTTTCAATAGATAATACTAGGCAGATCAACAAGTAAACAGAAGACTTAAGAGTACAAACCAACTAGACTTATTGTCTGTAGAACACCACACCAACAACAGCTGAATATATATACATGCCAAGTGCACATGGGACATTCTCCAGGTCAGACTATATACTAGGCCATAAAGCAAACAAATTTAAAAGATGAAATAATACAAATTGTTCTGACCCAAATGAAATAAAATTAGAAAAAATATTTGAAAAAATCAAAAACATATGAATATTAAACAACATGCTCCTAAATAACTATTTAATGAAGAAGTCATAAAGAGTATTAGTAAATACCAAGAGATGAATGGAAATGAAGATAAAAACATACCAAAACTAATGGGATCTAGTGCATAGTAATCAATTTATAGCCGTTTTGCTTATATTAAAAAAGAAAAAATACCTTACTCAAATCAGTAATCTAACTTTCCACTGTAAGAAACTGGAAAACACCAAACTGATTTTAAGGCAAGCAAAAAAAATAAAACTAAAATAAAAAAAGAAAAGAAAACAGAAAAAAATTAGAAGGGAAATTAAAGAAATTGAGAATATCCATAAAACCAAAAATGGGTCTTTGAAAGATCAATGAAGTTGACCAACCTTTAGTGAGATTGACAATAAAATACAAAAGACAGAAGACTCAAATTACCAAAATCTGAAATGAACAAATTACACAACTTCAATAAAATGGAAGATTTCCTAGATAGACACAACTAACCAAAAGCAACATAAAAAGTAGATAACCTGAATACACCTATAACAAGCAAACAGATTAAACTAGTCATCGAAAAGCTACCTACAGAGAACAATGGATCACTACCACTGGATTCACTGTTGATTTTAACACACATTTAAATAATTAACTCCAGTTACTCACAAACTCTTTCACAAAATATAAGAGGAGGGAAAAATTCCCAGCAAATTTTATGAGGCAGTTATACCCTGAGACAAAGATATAATGACAAGAGAAAACTATACCAATATCTCTTATCAATATACAGGCAAAAATAGTAGAAAACCAAATATAGCAACATATAAAAAGAATTATATACCATTACCAAATGGAATTTATCCCAGTAATGCAAGATTGGATTATCATCCAAAAATCAATTAATGCAATATGTCATGTTAGAAGTTAAGACAAGAAAAACACATGATTATTTCAATAGATGCAGAAAAAGCATCAGACAAAATACACTTAACAGACTAGGAATAGAAGGAAACCTCCTTAACCTAAATAAGAGCATCTATGAAAAACCCATCTCATGTCATACTTATTGATGAAAGACTAGATACTTTCTCCTTAGATAAGGAACATTATAAGGATGTCTGCTCTTGCCACTTGGATTCAAGATTGGACTCCAAGTTCTATCCAGGACAATAAGGCAAGAAAAAGAAATAAAAGGCATCCAGACTGAAAAGATAAAAGGAAACTATCTTTACTTACAGACAACATGATCTTGCATATAAAAACAAAATAATTTAAAAATTAAAAAAATATGTTAATTCCAGAAATAAAACCATTTGTCTATAGTCAAGTGACTTTCAACAAAGCTGCCAAGATCATCCAATGGAAGAGAACAATCTTTCAATAATGGTTCTGGGACAACTGGATAGTCACACACATAAAAATGAAGTTTGACCCTTGGCTAACACCACATGTAAAAATTAAATCAGGATGCCTGGGTGGCTCAGTCAGTTAAGTGTCTGACTCTTGATCTCCACTCAGGTCATGATCTCACAGTTCATGGTTTCTACTCTGATAGTGTGGAGCCTGATTGGGATTCCTTCTCTCCCTCTCTCTCTGCTCCTGCCCTGCTTGTGTATTCTCTCTCTCCAAAAATAAAAACTTTAAAAAAATTAACTCGAAATGGACCAACAACTTAACTGTAAGTGCTAAAGTGATAAAACTCGTAGAAGAAAACACAGAAGCAAATCTTCACCATTTGGATTTTTAAATATGACACCAAAAGCACAAGCCAAAAAAAAAAAAAAATACATTGGATTTCATCAAAATAAAAATTTTTGTGCTTCAAAGCATACTCTCAAGAAAATGCAAATACAACTCACAAAATGGAAGAAGATCTTTGCAAATCATTATGTCTGATAAAGTGACTTGTACCAAGAATTATTATAATTCAGTTTTTAATGGTCAAAAATATGAATAGACATCTCTTCAAAGACTATACAGAAATGGCCCATAAGCACATAAAGAAATGTTCAACATCAACCTCAAAGAAAAATGCAAACCAAAACCATAATGAGATATCACTATCATACCCACTAGGATGGCTAGATCTTAAAGTCAGAATCACAAGTGTTGATGTGGATAAACTGGAACCCTCACACATTGGTGGTGAGAAAGTAAAATGGCACAACTGCTTTGAAAACAGTCAAAAAGTTTCTCATAAATAAATGTAGAGTTACCATATGACCCAGCAATTCTACTTCTAGGTACTTAGCCAAAGAAATAAAAACATGTCCATGTAAAAACTTGTACACAAAAGTTTACAATAGCATTGTTCATGTATTATTAATTGTACTACAATGTGTAAACAACCCAAATACCTATCAACTGATGAAAGGATGGTCATTATATATACATATATTTACTTACTTACTTACTTACTTACTTATTTATGGGTTCTAGCACCACATCATGCTCTGTGCTGACAGCATGGAGCCAGCTTGGGATTCTCTCTCTCCTTCTCTTTCTGCCCCTCCCTCCCTCCCTCCCTCCCTCCATCCTTCTCTCTCTCTCCCTCTCTCTCATTCTGTCTCAAAATAAATAAACGTAAAAAAAAGGAAAACCACAAAGTTGTGTCAGAACTTACCACTAAAAAAGTGACCAAAGAGTTTAAGGGGAATGGTTGTTCAGAATTATAACTGTAGTAAAAAGGATATTTAGAGTCAGAAGAGCTAGATTATGTTAGAGGCTCCCACTTTTAATGCCAGGGTCATCTTGTTCAAGCTCCTTTTCTAAGTCACAATTCCTGTTCTGTAAAAGTTGACAAATTTTAAACTTTAAAACACTATTATATAGAAATGTGAAAGATGTATTATATGTACAGAATAGAGTTGAATCTTAATGCCAAGAACATATTTCAACAAATATTCATCCTGTAGAATTACTAACTTCACTGATCTTTTCTAAATCTCTCCACAGGGTTGCTTCATCTTTAAAATATTTGGTAATTATGCCAATAATGGTGCACAGAGCCAATTTCACACAATCTCCTTTTATTTCTTGTCCTTCTTAGTGGGAGAAGCATGAAACTATGGTAGTATTAACTCGTGGCACGCCTGAATTTCAAACAGAACAGTCAACTGAACTTCACTGTTACTGTTCTATTTATACTCATCATCACCACCCACAGGTGATCTTTCACCCTCATAACTTCCTGGGTAACATATTTTTATTGCATAGGATTAATGTGTTCTTCCTGTTACTTTCAAAACTGTGAGTAGTAATTAAACATGTAAAATAATCATCAAAGAATGAATCATTACTGAAATAATAAGAAAGCAAGATTGACCATTCAGAGCACCTAGGATTACATGGCATCCACATACTATAGTGGAGTCCTTCAGAGAAGCTATTATGAGAATAAGACCATTGCCAAGGGAGGCTAACTATAATGCAACTGTATGTTACAATATTGTAATTAAAACATTCAAGTGAAAATAGCTATTTTTCTATTAGAATTTTCCTCAGAATATAAAAGCAGTCCGTAATACACCAAAATTTATTCCCTATAATATCTTAAGAACTTGTTTCATTTTCAAATGATTACATATTAAAATTTGGAATATATTTTGATGCTGTCTTAAAATTAAGACATACAAAAATGGTTTTGCAAAACAACTTCCACAAATTTAGAAAGAGTTTAACCAAAGGCCATGCATTCTTTGCAGTGCATATACTGTTTGCAGAACAAAGACTTGAGCAGACTTGTTATTAACTGGCTTTTTAAGCTTTGTGATTGAGACTCAGGAAACTTTAGAAGGCTACATAAATTAGATAAGTAACATAGTAGTAAACTCTCTGACCTAAATCTGAGAAATTAAAAAAAATATGATATTCCAAGTTATTACCTTTATGCTTTTGAGTGACACATAGACTGCACTCTGTAAGTTTTTTATTTTTATGTAAGTTGATGTTAAGAGTGTACTTAAAAATTTATATGCATATTAACTTTTATGATAAATACCCTAAACTATCATTTGTAAAAACTGCTCAAAGTTATCCAATAAAGTAGAACATATAATTTCAAATAATTTCACTCAATTCTTCCTTCCCTGTCAAAAATGCTAAAGTTATAAGAAAAATGTATATATGTTCCCTCTGGTCACATTGTCTCTGGGGCTGAAGTAGCATCAAGGTCTAAAAAAAAAAAGAAACAAAGAAACTAGTGCTGCCAATAATCAGATATTCTCTATCATCAATTTTTAGGCATTGAGGAATTTATTTAGCCTACATCATTAAATAATACATTGACAAAACTTTCCTCAATTGCTTCCATTCTCAGAAAATATGGATTGGTCATTATTATTCCGTGTTCTTGTTAGTTTTCCATTTCTTGGATCAGCTCTCATGATGCCATTAAAAACACATACATTAGGGGGCACCTGGGTGGCGCAGTCGGTTGAGCGTCCGACCTCAGCCAGGTCACGATCTCGCGGTCCGTGAGTTCGAGCCCCGCGTCAGGCTCTGGGCTGATGGCTCAGAGCCTGGAGCCTGTTTCCGATTCTGTGTCTCCCTCTCTCTCTGCCCCTCCCCCGTTCATGCTCTGTCTCTCTCTGTCCCAAAAATAAATAAATGTTGAAAAAAAAAAATTAAAAAAAAAAAAAAACACATACATTAGGACTCTGCCCTCAGCAAAAATCCAGAAGCAAGAAAGTCTCCTCATTTATGGATAAGTTCTTATATTAATGCACACTACAAATTTTTTTAAGCTACCCAATATTCACTAAATCAATTTATCCTCACAATACTTTGAGATTCTTATTAATTTATGGCATAAGTTGAGAGTCAGAGAGTTCATATAATGTATGACTTTGTATGCCATGATAACGAGATTGAATTTTAAGAGCAATGGGAGCTATTTCCAACTTTAAAGTAGGAGAGCGACATGGTATGATGTACATTTAAATAACAGTATGCCAGTGGGAAAAGATTAGAGCTAACAGAATTGGAAGTATGGGCATTGTAATAGTCTCGGTAAATGGCAGTCATAGCCTGGAATAGAGCCCAGTGAAATGCAGAGAGACAGAACAAGTCTGATTTCTACTGGGAGCAGAACCAGCAAGACTTGATGATGGATCAATATGAAAGGGAAGAGAAAAATATATCTTAGTGTTGGGACATAAGCAAATGAGAGAATCACCACATTTTATAGTAAGGAGAAACTGAGAAAATCAAATGTATAGAGAAAGTCTATGCTTCAAATGATTCGACTTACACTGTGCAGTACAGCAGGCCCTAACCTCCGGTAGCTATTCAAAATGGGAATAGTCAAAATTAAGATAACAGTAGTGAAAAATATACAATGAATTATGAAAAGATAAAAATAAACTAAAACATCTCATTAATATTTTTATATTGATTCCAATTTTATTTTTTTTTTAACATTTATTTATTTTTGAGAGACAGAGAGAGCACAGGCAGGGAGGAGCAGAGGGAGAGGGAGACATAGAATCCAAAGCAGGATCCAAGCTCCGAGATGTCAGCACCGAGCGCAGCGTGGGCCCCAAACTCATGAACCATGAAATCATGACCTGAGCTGAAGTTGGAAGCTGAACCAACTGAGCCACCCAGGTACTCCTATTGATTCCAATTTTAAATGCTATTGTGGATATATCCAATTATGTAAATATTAAAATGAATAATTAAATTTTAAATGACTCTGGGGTTCACATTATATTACTATTGGAAAGAATGGATTAGCCTATAAGCTAAAAATAATGGACAGCTGAAAGTATTAAATTCATGTTTTTATTTTATTAAACTTACCAATAACTTTCTTGCATCTTTTCATATGTCTATACACACTTACGAAGACTAAGTGAGGAGATCCATTCGTTAAGCCTATAACCTCTATTTCTTGTAGAAAACATTTTTCTAAGTTACAAAATATGTGTTAGCATTTTTGAAGAGTGAATATTTCTCACATAAAAACCAAAAGCATGGTGTTATCTTCTCATTCAAAAACAATAATCAGGTAAAACTTCTCCATTAACTTCCTTTTAACGTTTATTTATTTTTTTTTGGGGGGGGGACAGAGAGAGACAGAGCATGAACGGGGGAGGGGCAGAGAGAGGGAGACACAGAATTGGAAACAGGCTCCAGGCTCTGAGCCATCAGCCCAGAGCCTGACGCGGGGCTCGAACTCACGGAGCGCGAGATCGTGACCTGGCTGAAGTCGGACGCTTAACCGACTGCGCCACCCAGGCGCCCCTCCAATAACTTCCTTTTAAAAATAATTATGTTGCTAAACATTATTTTATTGTCTTTAAAATTAAATACCTTTTTTTTCTAATCTCCCTATTTGGCTATGAAAAAAGGGCAAAACGTTTAGTATTTAGAGTTTAATGTGTAGGCAAAACTGTATATGCTCCATAGTCATGCACTTAAAAATACTACTTGAAATGTAAAATATGGAAATACGTGCACATGCACATATGTAATATTTGTGTTTTATTTTCAAGACAATATTTGTACATAGGGACTGTCAAACTTGTATGCTGGAGATATGTTTAAACAATAAAATACATGCTGATTCTTTGCTTGTTAATTTACAGGAAAGACATCCAGAAATAAAGGAAGACCAGCTTGAGTGAAATTTGGAGACTGAGTTAGGAGATTTTGATTCTAACCCTGGTGCAGTCATGACAAGCCAGAAAACACTGGGTGAATCACTTAGCTTCTTTCTTATTTGTCTCTATTACAAAATAAGATGTTGGTATGAATAATTTCCAAGCTTCCTTTTCACTGCTTTCCCATTTGGGAATTACACATTCCATTGCCAAATAGTTCTACAATATAACAAGCTACTAGTCTACAAGTACAGCTAACACGTGTTAACACTTCTAGATTAAGCTATTGTAATTCTGAAATAAATTCACTAATGAAAATGTTTATTTCATCTTTGCCTTCTTATTCTCTATTACAAGGTAGTGTGTAAGGAAACTATGTTTTTTATTGGTAAGACATTCATCATTTCTGAAACATAATGAATTTAGCAGTTATACAGAAAACTAAAATAGTGGCTTTCCTCCCCAGTTTCAAGTTTTTTCCTATTTTATCACTTTGAGGAAAATGTAGAACCCAGGATTGATCATGTTTCATACGCAGACTTGCCACCAGGTTTACTGCTTCCTTTGATCTGTAGTGGATTTTAAACTTTCCAAAGGAGGGCAGACATATAATTCACAGCAAAGGAACCAACATAGATATAACTCTTCAACAAAAATTATTTTCTAATTATTTCAGCTTCTCAGAAAGTAATTTCAAAGTGGGGACAGAAAATATTTGCTTATATGTGTTTATCAAAACATACATTCATGCTCATAGGACTGAAAAGTTGGAAAATTCAAGCAGCTGTGAACACACATGTGCAAACGATCCTTGGAAACAGTTCTCAAAAAATCAGCACTGTCTTGTAAATACAGAGCTGTAAGTAGAAACAAATAAGTAGAGGGGGATCCAATATTACTTTCAAATAAAAAGCAGAATTTTTTTTTTCATACACTAGATTTGGGGTATTGAGTAAGTTTTCCCAAAAAAGAGAAGGCAAATTCCATCTTCTTTTATCTTTTTTTGAAAGAGAAAGAGAGTGAGGGAAGGATGAAGGGAGGAGAGAATCTTAAGCAGACTCCACACCCAGCACAGAGCCCAATGCAGGGCTTAGTCTCATGACTTGAGATCATAACATGAGCTGAAATCAGGAGTTGGATGCTTAACTGACTGAGCCACCCAGGCGCCTCATTCCATCTTCTTAATACCATTGGCTTAGAGTGCCCTTCTCCATCACACTGTCTCCTACCTGGGCTCTGTCTTTTCAGCATTATCTTTATTCAATCCCTCTTGTACATCTGTCAAGTTAAACTTTAGGGAACATCACTTTCAATATTTTATTGCCCTAATCACAAAAGCCTAAATAAACTCCTTTGGTTATACATATCTTAGTGATCGAGATCTTCTGCAATCAGGCTTCTGCCTTCCTTTCCATACCAATGTATCAAGAAAGAAGATATTACTTTGTTTCACTTTGTTTTTGTTTTGTTTCACTTTTTTCCCATACTTCCTTCTTTAAAGCATAGGCAAGGAGATACGAGATGTAATGCTAGGGAAGGGCAGACTTCAGATCATACAGCTAAAATTAGCCCACAAAAGAAAATACAGGATAGGAAGGAAAACCAAATTTGCACAGAGCATACCTTCAAGACATAAAGATGAAGAGACGAATCTTAAGTTTAAGGGTCAGCCCTAGAAGGAGGGTCAAGAAGATACATGATAAAATGGAATCAAGAGAGGTTCCCTGAGTCACCAGAACATTGTGGGTACATTTCATAGGGTTCTTCCAGGTAGAATGCATATAGAGAATTTTTTGAAAGGTACCAAGGGAATCTAAGTCTTTAGCTGTGATAAGTGAAGAACAACAAGAACAAAAAGAATGAATGAAAGAGATAGGAAGAGAGAGAGAGAAGGGAGGGAATAATGGAGGGAAGGAGGGAGAAGGAAGGAAGGAAGGAAGGAAGGAAGGAAGGAAGGAAGGAAGGAAGGAAGGAAGGAAAACAGAAGAGAAAAACTCTACAACTTCCATGGCCTTGTTCCCCAGAACAGAGTATTTCTGTCTCAAAGATGGCTATGATGCAGATTCTAGACTTGAGAGTGTAAAAATACTTTTTTAAATGCTCAGTTCTTGAGATTTGTAAGAACATTACAGTTGGATGAAAGACAATTTTTCATCATCTCCTTAGATGTCAAATTCCTTTGAGCAATTTGAAACGTTCAAGAAAGTATACTGACAGATCAGCAAAAATGAAAGGGCATTTTCATCACCTTGAGAAATGGTGATCAGAAGAAATGTGCCAACCAATTAAAACATGATCAATGCCTCTATTTCCTTTATTTTCTGTCATAAACTGTGGCTAAAAAGAATTAAGTTATTATTTTTTCAAAGTCTGCTTTATCTGGATAATGTCATATAAGAAGGCAATTTGAATCACGAGGATTTAAATATACCATGTGGTAAATTACATTGATACAATTTTATGAAGACAGTATTAATCATATGTGAAATACATGATAGTCTGTCTATTGGTTGACTTGGTTTAAAGCAAAGCAACTGGCATTGGGTAGGCTCAAAATATGTATCTTTCATAGAAAGATATAGAAAGGCAAAGTTAGTATAAGTAACCAGTTTAAGAAATCACGGTCTGTATCTTATTAGTCAAAGCCAGCTATGATATATTTTCTTCCACAATGTACCAATTTCCTTATCTCAGGAGAAAAATCTCTGTTTTTCATCTGGCTTGGTAATTTGGATATATAAAAATAGTAAGTATATTTTATCTATATGCTACACAGCACATATATATTTAGAATTTTGATTTATAGATTCTGGATAGCTTGGGAAGACACATATAGGTTTGGCACACAATCAAGTGTCAAAATATTATGAGCCAGGATACATCCACAAGTTTTATAGTTCCAGGTCCATTGATTAAAAACTGTCAAAAGCTCACTGAGAAGATAAAGATCCAAATGAGAGTTCCAAGGATAAATGTCTTAAAGTTATAGTCTGGGTACATGCTTCCTTCTTTGATCTCACCCCACGGGCATCTGGTATTCTCTTCCCATTTGCAGTGACTATTCAATCCTTCTTGGACCCCCTCTGTGCCACCAACCCAGTAGCTCTTACCATATTTTACTCACAGAACTGAAATTCCAAATGAGCTACACCCCCCTATTGAGAGCGCCCTGAGATAGTAATAAAGTTGGTCCCCTAACAAACAAGCTAGCATAGTAAAGTAAACCATGTCTTACCTGTAAACCATTTGCCAACTTTAAAGGACAAGGCAGAAGAGTCAGGAGACAGAAAGACCTTTGCAGGAGTCCGTGTGATGGGTCAAGGAAAGAATCTGATGTCTCTTGTCCTGGTTTCAATTATGCTTCAAATGAAACAGACAGCATGAGCCATCAACAGGATGAAGATGGAAGATGAGATACTGGACCTGAAAGATAAATAAAAAGGTAAGAAACAGTTGGCTAAAGAAGAACAGAGCATACAAGTGTGAGTAGCCTAGGGACTTACAATGTAGCTGCTTAGAGGCATTAAGGAAACTCTTGGTTCCTGATCATCAACTTGAATACAGTTTAATCACTGTGTTTGTGAGTTTTCTCTGTCATTTCAGCAGCAGACGATTAAATTATTTATAGTCAGAAAAACAGTGTATGTGGGTGTGAGTGTGTTTTTCATGAGGAGGAGGATGGGTAGAATAAAATAGGGAGACAATTTAAAATTATTCTCTACTTTTTCTTTTGATTATAATGCCACAGCTTTCCTCCAGCATTAACAATTCATCCCTTCATCTAAGGCACACATTTTAGAATTATTTGTATTGTAGTGAGCTAATTTATGTGCTTTTATAATTAAAGTAGTAATTATATAAATTATTTGGAAAGCATCTTTGCTCTAAAAATTAGTTATTCAAAAATGAAGTAAAAAAATTCAAAACGCGTGAAATTGGCCCCAAAACACACACAAAGAGATTAACGGTGCTATATAGCTGTGGTCTTATCAATGAATCTTTGTGAAAAATAGTCAAAACATGCTTAAAAGAAAAAAAATAGAATTGTTGGGGGCAGTGTAAAGAAAGATTTGCCTACAAACAGAAATTCTCTAGTAGTTACATTGTTAGTGATAAAGGCATCCTTAGATTGATTCCATATGCTTTACCCTCTAACACAGACTAGCACATGGAGCCCCCAAAAAGGAAGAGCCTACAGGTTCTTGATGCAAAGTAGCAGGATGGATGGGCAACCATGGCCCAGAGACCAAGAGAAAAGGATCCATAAGCAAAGGTAAAGATACAAAGACAAATTACCCAACTAAAGTGTCAAAAAGAACAGTCTAATAAAAAAGGAAAGACAGCACAATAAAGATACAAAATGTTATAAGCAACCTAAACTAGATTTCTGAAAGGAATAAAGCAGTATATTCTATTCAGAACATTGTATATAGTTTAACACAAATGGCTCTTCATTATCACTGTGGTTGTTCCTGTTACTGCTGAGATATCTATAAACACAATATGTAAAAAAGGGAAATGTATAGAATCATTTTAAAATATGAAATAGATATTCAATTCAATAAAAATCAAGGACTAGCATTTCTGTAGAAAAGTGACATACAGGCATTTATCATAATGATATCTATTTTTAATAGTCACTAACACCCAAAAGATAAAATACTATAAATTTTGTATCTATTAAAAAGAATGCCTATACTACGGCTATATTATTCTAGAAAGTCTAGTCCATCCATTGAGGAAAAAAATAGCATTACTATTCAAATTGGTAGGCCAAAGAGCCTACCAGAATATTCAGATGAGAACTACATATATGCCAAAAGTCATAGTCACTTAGAAATTTTAATAAATTTCATAAATTTTAATAAAGCAAGATGTTATTTCTTTTTGGTTTGTTTTTGCTATGCTTCTGTTTTGGATCTAAAGTAACACAGACAGGGATTTCTCATATTAAGACAAACTTTTACTCCATGTATTAGGTTCCACCTTAGTCTTATAGAACTGATCTTCTGAAATGCTGTTCAATTCTCTTTACTAGTAATCAGTATCTCTTGCACATTGATTTATAAGAATTGTTCTTCACTAGCTTTTACTGTAGCTATCTTTTGTTTTAGCATAGTTTATGGCTCAAAATATGCCCTATGTTGTGCTATACAAATTCTAAATAGTTTGTGTACTGTGTAATACTCTTTTCTAAAAGTTTGTGTGAAATAATAAGCAAAACCATGTAACTCTGGAGTTTCATTAATGGATAATGTCTTTAAAACTGTCTTTAATTCCTTCCATCCTTATTTAGAATTTTCTAGGTCATACCATTTACCTATATTCTATTTCATAAATTGTTTGCAATATACTGCAGATATTTTGGAAAATATATAAAAGCAAAAATAAACTTTTTACAAATGCACTCTAAGTGCACAAACAACAAAAAGCCACTGTGAACATTTGGTGTATATAATATCCACTGTGCCTCATCCTCTGCGTGCACAACATCCCTTTGTCTTAGTAATTTATCTTTCTTACTTTCCATTTCACCCTTTCCCCCAGCTGGCTTTCTGAACAACTTTTATGGTGTTGATCTCACTTTGCAGAGAGAGAGTCTATCAATTATACCAGTTTTCTTCTGAGAATTGAAATGGGTCATTTTAAACTTTTTGTTCTATGTCTTTTTGATACTGATCCCCCCCCCCCCATTTCTACAGCACTTTAATACAACACCTTTCAAAGTCTGTGTTTTCCCAATTTCAACAAGGTAAAATAAATGTGGGTCAAGCACTGCCAAAAGAGGTACATGACTTCAACTCTGACTTCTTTCTGTCCAAACAAGTAATATAGCCTTGCTATATTTACAAGATATTTTCTCTTGTGAAAGCAAAGTAATTTACAAAAATCAGCTACCTGATTTTGCAGAATGACCAAATGACCAAACCACTGCTTTGTTAACAGCTAACTTCTCTTATCTATTATCTATCTATTCTATTTATCTATGGAATTCATAAAATTTTGTCTTTGGGAAAATGACCTATTTTCACTAGATTTCCTGAATGTTTTAATCCAGATAGTCCCCCCTTTCACAGTTTTGCTAAGCCAAAGACTTGCTTTCTTAAGAGGTCAATAATGAGGCTTTGGCAGAGCACTGGGGATGGTGTTGAGTATAAGTTTCATTCCCTTTTATTTATCACAGGCTACAAAAAGATGAGGCTACATCTGTGGCCCTCATAATGGCTATTTAGACTTTAGCAACAGACTCTTAATTATTTTTCTTTAGCATATGCAAAACTGTATTTCCACATGGTCAAGTCTTTTTCACCAGAGAACTTCATTAGGCTTAAAGTTCAAAGTTGCCTGGTTACACATTCCATTGTGTATACTACTGTCTGTGTGTGTCTTTTCCTCAGATACCTGAAGAGGAAAGGTAGCTTGATGAGAACATAAAAAGACGTCTAGATACCTTAGTCCAATCTTTACTGTTATTTCTATATAAATCCCTTTCACATGACTTGCATTTCCAAAGATTTTTATATACATTCAGGCAAAGATAAATGTCCAAAGATGATTATTAAATATTGTTACGCAAAACTAAGCAAGAAGATTTTTTGATCAAATAACCATTTTAACCTATTTGTTAAAATTTGCAAAAGAATGCTATGTGGTAATTAACACTGATTTTTATTTTTTGACTTATGTTTCAGGTGTTACTTAGTTACTCAGAGGCAAAAATGAGGCAAACTGTTGTTCACATTTTTTCTAATAGGTGTGCATGGGTGACAGAATTAAAATGGCTTCATTCTTAGGTTCAAAAGGCATATGTCATTTATTGTCATAGACATACAGATAAATAATACCACAAATTGCCCCATTTTTCCCCATTCTTCACCCTCAAGAAAGTATGGTAAAAGTATCTTTTCATATTAAATACATACAATCAAATCTTGATTACAGGGGTGCCTGTGTGGCTCCGTTAGTTGAGCGTCTGAATTCAGCTCAAGTCATTATTTGATGGTTCCTGAGCTCAAGCCCTACACTGGGCTTTCTGCTGTCAGTGCAAGCCCTTTTCAGTTCCTCTGTCCCCTATCTCTCTGCCCCTCCCCCTCCTTCCCTCTCTCTTTTTCTCTTTCAGAAATTTAAATTTTGATTACATATATTGAAACCACAATATTTTGAATTCACTGCATTGAATAAATGTGTTACTAAAATTAATTCTACCTGTTTCTTTTAGTTCTGAATATGGTCACTAGGAAATTTAAATTGCATATATCTTCAACTTGTGGCTCACAGTATATTTTTATTGGATATCTCTGTCCCAGATATGTGTATGATAGCGTAGATATATATAGATTTAGGCATGAATATACATACAGATATATGCAATATATATTTAAGTACATTTGTCACTATTTTTATTTTCCATGGCATATTGTAACCACCTCTGACTTAGACTTCAATGGAACTAACACCATTCTCCTCATTCTGAGCTTGGATTTGTGAAGTTTCTTAGGTTCCCCAGATACCTTGACTTCCATTCCGGGCCTTACTGCACAACATGAAATCTTAACTTCTGATACCAGCTTTGGTGTTCTCTTTTACAGGTTTCTAAATTGTGAGGAAAACTGAACTGACTCAGAATCCTAACTCACGAGTAAGAGTTAAATCTTAGAATACACAAAAATTTACTTTCAAAGAAAATGCATTTTAATAATAGTATATATCACTATTTTATAGACAAAATTCCTGGGTACCTAGATGAAACATTTCCTCTCCAATAATTAAAATTATATAATAAATGTGAAATATGTTTTCTTCATAATACCTGGGCTCTCTTTCATAAGAATGCTTCACTTATTACCTTATAAATATTCTCTCTGTATCACAGAGGCCTTAGTTTAAGGAATGCAACTTCTCTTAGCAATATTAAGATATTGACTCTGGAATCAGTCAGGGAATGAAAAATGAAGTTATGCATATTTAATCTACTCAGTGAGGATTTGGGGTTGCCTCTGAGAATAAGAGAGAAAATTAATAACTCCCCACCCTCCTTCACAAGGATATTTATGAGAACAAAATTATATCAAAACATATGGGAAAGCATTTAGGAAGTATAACAGGATATAAAATGTAGGGCATTTTATGATTGTTTTTATGGGTGATAATTATTTAAACTTTAGAAGAAACATTCATTTGACTTTTGTGAGTTTAACACTTCTTTTAAGCCCTAAGGGCCAATTCCCTTTTTTCTTCAAATAAAAAAAAATCTATTTCACATCGATAAGAGAATATATACTTTCTTATTTTAGCATTTCAAAAATTCTACTTTATGTAGAACAGTGTTTAGCCTTGACCACCTTTTCTAAACAGTCTGTGTCAAGGGGACTCTTACATGCTATTCCTCCCAGCAAAATAAATAATGTATAGAATACAGTTTCTCTCAGAGTTGTAGAAGGGCAGATAAAACAGAAAGAGAGAAAAAGAGGAGTTTTCTTTTCATTTTCCTTATTGCCAGGGTATATATTATCCTTTAAAACATTAGTTTTATATTATTGCTATTTAGTATATACCCAAAGTCTTTAAAACAATTCTTATTTTTCAAACTAAGCTGCAGAAAGAAAGAAAGAAAGAAAGAAAGAAAGAAAGAAAGAAAGAAAGAAAGAAAAGAAAAGAAAAAAACAGGAGGAAGGAAGGAAGGAAGGAAGGAAGGAAGGAAGGAAGGAAGGAAGGAAGGAAGGAAGGAAGGAGATAGGAAGGAGATGGGAAGGAGGGGTAGGGAGGAAAGAGAATTCAATCAAGGAGAGAGGGAGGGGAAATAAAAGGGGGACAGAAGGGAGAAAGGGAGGGAGGGGAAATTGGGCCCTGGACTGAAGGAGTACCTAGCAAGTACTAAACTTTTAACTGCATTTTCAGCTATAAAATTGACTAATATTGAAAGAGTTTCTAGTTTCTAATTTTGAGACTAAAACTCAGTTGGGGGAGACATTCTCACTTTGTTCAGGGACAAACAAAGTGGGCCTTTCAAGGCACGGGGACTTCTAACAAGACCTACTCATCTTTGCCCTTGTTGCAGCTACGTATAGTGAGGTAACCAAGACAAATACTTTTGACTATAAGACTACCATTATTTCTAATAAGCAAATTTTATAGTTGGGCATAGTACTGTGCTGAGAATGTACGTTTCCTCATAAATTGTCACATGGGTAAAAGCCACTGTTTCTTTTGTGCTATGTTGCTCCGTGTGAGATGTAAGGATTTAAAGAAGCTCAGAAAGGTATAATGATCTCAGACTAGAGGTATCCTCTCTGACAGAATCAAGTTTCAATGACTGTGGTCACCTACCCTCTGTATTGCATTTCTTCTATGTGCAGTGACTTCAGTAAGATCTTGAGATTTTAGTTGGGTTATGGTGTTTTCGTTTTTGTTGTTTTTTTTGTCACCAAACCATGGCATCAGTGCCCAGTTGAATGACAATAGCACCAAGGTCCTCTGTAGCAGAGGCTGACCAAAAAGGCCAGAGAAGGCCTAAAGGACCAGTTCTGCAGCATATACAATCTGGCCATTAATTTGCCTTCACAAAAAATGTGCAAAAGAAAATTGAAAACACTGTTAGCACTTCCCTGTTCGGTAACAAGCATACCTAGACTGGCCAATGAACAATAGCTCATTTACTTCTAATGAGTCTCATTTTATTTCGGCTTCAGTATTAATTCTAGCCAGGACCATCTCTTCATGACTGTTAAATAGTCCTTTTTGATGACTTTGGTCTACACGTTTTTCAGATTTAAGTTCTCCCCTCCAACTGACCACCCAACCACCCCTCCAGAGTTTCTGGAGGTTCTATTTTGAATGGTGGCTCTGTGGGTAAGGACTTTTGGCGTTTTCACTGTAATAGTAAAAAGGGATAGTAGGTCGGGACTGAATATTACCTGCAAATGTCAGCTTGTCTCTGTAGTGGGGAGCACACTGTTCCTCAGACTAGTGAGGATTTTTGTGCAGCTGACTTATTTAGCCATTGAACATCAAGTTCTGGTACCTGACACTGGAATCTGTTATATCATGACTTATGAAAGGCCCAACAACTGGAACTAAGTGGGATAGAAACATCCCAACAATGTCTACTATTTTCTGCACAATCCAGCCTGTTTTATTTGCTACAGAATAGCTTGAGCTTGTTTATGTGCTTAAGAACAACTGGGTATGTTTGCTGCTAAACTGAAAAAGGGGGTTGGGGTAAATATTCCCAGAGCAAGATACACTTTGTTCAGGTACTTATTATTTCTGTACTTGCTTAACCTTTGCCATTTGGCTTCTCTCCAGACCTATCCCTTGCTTCCCTTAAACACACACACAAACACACACACACACACCTATAATGGCAGGAACCTATTTTATTCATGGCTGTATTTCTACACTTAGAAAATTGCCTGACATATACTGAAGAGTCAATAAATATTGGTTGCATGTATTCATGCATGCATGAATTTTCATTTATACAAGCCAAAAAATTCAGTGAGAAAGGGTCTAATTGATTAACATTTCTGGCCTTCATGCCCAAAGTGCAGCCTATGGACCAGCAGCAGTCACATCACTTGGTAAGTTGTTAAAAATGTGTCCTCTTGTGTCCCGCCTCAGATTTTAGAAAATTGAAACTATATTTCATCCAGTTGCCAAGGTGCGTCCTATTGCACATGACAGTTTGAGACATCCAGTGTTTTGTTAAGGAATCATACATACTGCCATACCCTCACCTGCATCTAAGGCAGGAATCATTAATTAAGGTAACCTTTTCCACTGAATCTCAATCAAGACTCAAAACCCTTTTCACTGTCCAACTCCACCTAGCTTTGACTGATCAATTAAAGTTGACATATGGAGATTTATAAATTTGTAAATGTTTATTTAATAAAGTTAGTTTCTTCCTTCTTATCCTTCCAATTTGAGGAATTACTAAATAATGGCAGTTGAAAAACTTAGAGGCAACTATCAATTAATGAAGGAGCATTTATGTAATGCTAAATAAATGATTAGCTTTAAATTAAGCCTTTCAGAAGAAAAAACTTAGTAGGCAATTTCTTAATGAATTTACAATTTTATACATAAGCTAAAATGGAAAAATAAACATAACTGCAAAGATTAGAAACCAAATAACTAATTCTGTAATACTGATCAGTTTAATAAGTATAGAAGTTAATATTTTTAAGTCTTAAAATATAACTGGCATCTTAGGAATTAATGTAAATATACATGGGACCTTACCAAAAATTATACTCTAATTTTTTAAAGATTATTTTTGAAAGAGAGAGAGAGCATGAGTGAGGGAACTGCAGAGAGAAAGGAGACTGAGGATCAAAGGCGGGCTCTGTGCTCACAGCGTAGGCTCAAACTCATGAATCATGAGACCATGACCTGAAGTTGGACACTTAACCAACTGAGCTATTCAGGTGCCCCAATACTCTACTTTAAAAATAATAAAACTGAGCTCAAATATAAAATACTTATCCAAGAAGCTAAGAGATAAAATGGTGATTTGGACAACGTGTGACTTGTCTCCAAACAAAGGTCAATGAAAGTATTCAAATAAATAGAAAGGTAAGAGTGGCACCATCCAAGGAAGAGGGGACACCTCATGTGCAAGCTGCTCATCATCCCTTCTTTCAGGTCACTGTGTTCATGCCATCACATTCCTCTCCTCCTTTTTGTCCTTGACACTTATCCCAGGAAAAAAGAGGTGAAACTGTGGCCAAAGTTAGTTCAATTCGATCCTCTTATCTGCACATTTGAAGCCATCTGAATCTTGAGGCAGGGCTCAGGCAGTGAGGCTGTTGGAATGGAGTGGTCTGTTGGCAGCCGCTGATGAAGTTTCATGAATTCATGTTTCTGAAATCTCCAGATGGGTCTGAGCACAGAGCAATATTTTAACTTGTCCTTTGATGACAGTGAGACACTCAGTGTACTTTCAATAGCATACTTCATTTTTCTTCAGTAAACTAGACAAGGTCTTTACTGCTCACAAATGAAGAAATCTATTGATAAGGAAACTAATAAAGACAGAGGGACTTAAGCAAAAGACTCCAGGTGAAATATCGGAAAATTTGTAATTAACTGTTAGAAAGAAACGGGGTAAAATATAGCAAGAATAATATATATATTTTTGTGTGGGATAGCATTATGTGGGATGTATTAGACAACCAGATATTCAAGGAATCAACAACATATTGCACTGAGAATGAAGACCAGGGTAATGGGTCAATATGGCAATAGGTCAATTTTTTTTTTAAGTTTTTAAATGTTTACTTATTTTCGAGAGAGGGAGAGAGAGAGAATTGAGTGGGGGAGGAACAGAGAGAGAGAGGGAGACACAGAATCCAAAGCAGGCTCCAGGCTCTGAGCAGTCAGCACAGAGCCTGACATGGGACTCAAACCCACAGACCTGAGCCGAAGTTGGAAGCTTAGCCAACTGAGCCACCCAGGCACCCCAGCGATAGGTCAATTTAAAGACAAATAATGCCAATTGTGATAGACTACACCACTCCTCTTTTTCATTTGGCTCTTATTCCTTTAAGACAAGAACTGTGATATTTTTCTGGTATATGGCCACCAGTCAAAGATTATATATGTCTGCTTACCTGCAGCTAGGTATGACCATGTGCCTGAGGTCCAGCCAATGGGATTTAAGCAAAAGTATTTGTGAAATTTCTGAATCATGCCATGAAAGCAAAGAGGCAAGCTTTCCAGTGAAGAGAGAAAAGAGGCTTGGTGAAGGGAGCAGCAAAGTTTTAGGCCACAATATGGAATCCATGGGTTTAGGATGTCCCAGTTGCACTGACAAATATTCATTGCAAGCCCAGGCTACTTATATTTGGACTACACTGTGAGAGAACACTGAAATTCTATCTTGTTCAGGCACTGCTGTTTTGGCTTTTGTTATGAAACTTGATCATTATCCTTCCTATTACACGGAATGGAAGTTGTTCGCAGCAACATTAAAAGTGAGACAGTGACAAGCACAGACTTGAAATTCTCGCCTCAAGGTATGGAAAGAAACACAAGGATTTTAAGCACCAAGGTTTAGTGCTTAAACTTGTATAGAACATTTTACTTAATATTAAACTCAGCAACTGACTTCACACAATTGGGGACATACAACAACAGTTAAATACATAATCTTTTAAGGTCTTTTTGTGAACTAAGATATTAACAGTGAAAGATCAGGATCTTAACAATTAAAGTGATATCTCTGAGAATTCAGAAATTATGAATAATCTTAAATCCTTAAAACTTACAGAAAAATTCTCCTCACTAAATCTCCTTTGTCTGAGAAAGCTTTCCTTTAAAAAAAATCACACTAGAAACTAGAAAAAGAGTAACTTCTTTATATACTCTCATTTTTTTCTTGCTTAAAAAGTGACTTTGAACTCAACATGCACAAGTAGTACAATTCAGAGAATAGCCAAGGGAAATATTACACCCTAAAGTTTCTCAAATAAGTTAAAAAAAAACTTTAAAACTTCTGGAATCATTTGTGGGTATGGAAAGAGAATGGGCATGACAAAATATGTAATAATGTTGTCATGTATAGCTCAATCTATTGACAAGAGCACACCTTACCAGAGAAGCTGAATTCAACGTTATATAGACTACTTAGTATACCCAACTGCTATAATAACTGATAATTCTGATTTGGATGTATAATAGTCTTTGTAAACTTAACAAATTCAAAATAAAATTATTGATTTCCACATATATTCCTTTACCATAAATTCCTTCCCTAACTCCCCCATTTCAGTGTTCGGTAACAGTTTTCATTAAGTTGCTAGTTCATAAAACCATGAAATCATCATTTATTTCTGTGCTTCCCTTATATTCACATTATTCACATTCAATCCTTCATCAAATCCATTGGATCTTCAAAATATATTCAGAGTCTGACCACATACTACAACTTCTACTTTGACTTCCCTGATCCAAGACACCTTCATTTCTTACCCAGAAGATCACATTCTCTGAACAGCCCTATCTATAGACTGTAAATCAGACTCTCTCACTCACTTTGGATTTGGTCGAAAGTGGATTTGGTCACAGAGAGGCATTAGCATGAGACTGGAGGATAATAGAAAAGACAGGTGATGAAAAACAGAGCTTTCTTTGGTTGGAAGTTAAGAGCATTCATTTGAAACTTTTTATTTGCTAGCATGAATACCTGATGTTATTAATTTTCCTCTAAACACTGCTTTATGCACAGCCGACACATATATTATATATACAATATATTTATATATATATAATACATATAAATATTTTATAAATAATATATATTAATATATATTACATATAAATATATAACATAAATATAAGATACAAATATATATGTTATACTTATATATATTATATATATATAAAATATATATTATTTTTCAGTTTTAATTCAAATTAAAATATTTTAACATTTCACTGACATCCTATCGGACCCAAGAGAGTTCAAGAAAACTACCATTCATATATTTAAATGAATTGGTAGAAAAACATTCCATATATTTACTCCCATTTTTTACCAATTTCATAGGTCTTCATTTCTTTATACAGATCCAAGTTTCTCTTTTATCACATTCTTTGCCTCAATAATGTCCTTTATCATTTCTTGCAGTGCAGGTCTGCTGGAAGTAAATTCCCTAAACTTTTGTGTAAAAGTTCCTTATTCATTTTTAAAGGTATTTTTCCTGTGCATAAAAGTGTGTGTTGACAGGGTTTTTGTTTGTTTTGCTTTTTTCCCCCCCAGTGCTTTAAAGATACTACACCATTGTTTAATGACTTTCAGGGCTTCTGACAAGAAGTGTGTGTGTTATCATCATTATTGTCCCTCTAGAGATACTGTCTTTTTCTCTGGCCTCCTTCAGGAATTTCCTTTACTTCCCATTCACAGCAATTTAAATACAATGTGTCTACATATATTTTGTTTGATATTTATCATGCTGGCAGTGAGCTGAGATTGGTGGATACATGGTTTGAGGTCTTTTGTTACTTGCTGGAAATTCTTGGCAATTATCTCCTAATTCTCTTGTTTCTCCTCTGTTCTTGTCTGGGATTCCAACTGCACATATGTTTAACCGTTTCATGTTGCCCTACAACTCTTAAATGTTGTTTCCCCCCACCACTCCCCCCCCACACACACATGCACTTTTTATGTGTGTGATGTAGTTTATGTAATTTCTATGGATCTATCTTTACATTGCTAATTCTTTCTTCAGCTTTGTTGAGTTTACCGAGGGATCCAATGAGGAATTCTTTGCCTCTGATACTATTAAAAAATTATTTCTGTCCTTTCCTTCTCTTTCTTATATTTTCCATCATTTGCTGAAATTCCCAATCTTTTCAAGCATGTTGTGCACAGTTACCACTACTTTTCTGACCATTTTAATCATTAAAAAAGTCCCAATGTGAAGGTCCCAACATGAGACATTTGAGTTTGTATATTTTGGCTGTTTAGTTTATTACTTGCAGTATCTTTTTCTTGCTATTGTGTGTATCCCATAATTTTTGAATGAATGCTGGACATCACATCTAGCAGCTTATCTACTATCTAATCAGGGGATAAGTTGGGTCTGAATTTTGTTTTTTCTATAGTTAACCAAATTTGTACCACAATATTCAAATTTGTCTAATGATACCTTGTTCTTAGGATGAAAACTGAGATGTTGCAGGGTTTCCTCCAGCTAACCTCTCAGCTTTTGGTCCTCCCTCTGGGCCTGAGACTCAGAGAAGATCATTCTCTATATTCTTGACATATACCTCCTTCATTAAGTAAAGTGCTATTGGTTATCACTTGGTGTTTGCTTATGTGCAGGAAGAGGGCAGGAGATGATCTCTATTACCCTGGACCAGATTCAGCCTAAACATGTGCTCCTGGGACTCAGGTATGGGATTCTGTCATTATTCCTGCTCCTTTTTTTTTCTGTGGCAGACAAATTCTGCCTCATGTCTATGCAGATCTTGCATGGCAGAGAGGTACATGCTCGTGGCTAGAAGTAGAAGGTTCTAATGCCATTAAACCCAGGACTGGTTTCCGAGTATCTTATAGGAATGCAATGTGTTTGTTTTTCACTTTTTTATCCTATCCTTTCCTCAGAAACAAATAGGCTATCCCTATCCCCTGCTGGTTGGAAGGATCTGCAATTCTTCCTTCATAGCTTAAAGAATTTTCTCTGTTCAAAAGAAATGCACAAGGGGCAGGAATTTCTGCCTTCTCTGCAGTGGTATCTGATCCCTACCTTTCTTACCCTACTGACAAGTGCTCTCTCTCCCTGTTCTCTATCCATAAAAAATTGCCTGAGATTCAGTGAGAGTCCTTATTGTGTCTATAGTTGCATGAGTTCTTCAGTAGTTCATAAACTAACTTCATTTTTTTCTCATTTTTTTGGCAGCCATTTTTTCTTCCAGTTCTGTCCCTATCTTCATTTCTTCCACCTTTTCGTCAGTTCTTAAATATTAGACTACTACTTGTTCTATTAATTCTGTTGAGTTCAAAAAAAGTTGTTATTATATAATTTATGGATGTTATTTATCATTATTAGGTAGGAGGGGTATACTTTCTTAACTCATCAAATCCTAGGCACAAGAAGAAATCTTAAGCGTGTGTGTGTGTTTTGAGAGAATGCACACAATGCACATGCATCCCCATGAGCAGGGTAGGGGAATGGGAGAGGGAGAGAGAATCTTAAGCAGGCTCCATGCCCAGAGCTAAGCCCAATGTAGGGCTCAATCTCAGGATCATGAGATTATGACCTGAGCTGAAATCAAGAGTCAAATGTTTACACAACTGGGCTATCCAGGCACCCCGAAAAATCTTAAGTTTTAAAATGGGTTATGCTAGGGACACCTGGGTGGCTCAGTAGGTTAAGCATTGGACTTTGGGTCAGATCATGATCTCATGGTTTGTGAGTCTGAGCCTCACATCAGGCTCTCCGCTGTGAGCACAGAGCCGGCTTTGGATCCTCTGTCTCCCTCTCTGTCTGCTCCTCCCTCACTCATACTCACTCTTGCTCTCCAAAAAATAAACAAACAGTAAAAATTGGATTATGCTAGATGATTTGTATAGTCTGTAGAGGAATGTTGTTGAAAACTAGAGACCAAATATAAGGTTCTTGTAGTAGTTCAGGAGAAAAAGAATGATTGTGTTGCTAGGCTGATAGTAGTGTAAATGATGTAAGATAATCTGATTGTGGATATATTTGCAAGGAAGTGTTGTCAGGGTTCACTGATGTGTTAGATGTAGTATATTAAAGACTAGAGTTAAAAATAACTTCATAATTTCTGACCAAAAATATTTAAATAATAAAGTTGTCATTTGTAAAAACAATGAGACAATAAAAAAACATCATGTTTTGGAGGTGGAGTTTAGCAAATAAAATTTAGTTCTAGATAAATTAATTTTAAGATGTCAAATTTCTGAGTGGTGATGTTGAATAGGCAGTCTACTACATGAATCATCTTCAAAGACAGATTATTTAAAAATTGCAGCATGTTTAAAATCCACTGCATTTTGTTAAAAAAAGAAACCCGATGTATTCAATGTCAATACAAATAACATTTATAGAGCACCTATTATGTAGAGGGCATAACAGTGAATATGACAGGGTTCCTGTCATCAAGGAGCTTATTCTCATCCTCTAGTGGGAAAAAACATACACATACAGAAGGAACTCAAATAAAAGGAAATAATCAGCTTCTTCTCTTATCATTTTTCATTAAGTGCCAATGAAATATATGGCTTCTGATTTCAGCTACAGTTTTAATCAAATATGAGTCAAAGGGTGTAGAGATTATGATAATTTATTACTACATGAATAAGTAAAGAAATTGTGGCAGTAAAGTATTAAAACTGGAAGGGTAAGAATTGAAGACTAATGATTGGAATTGAAATCATCATTTTTATTGATGAAAAAATACAAAGTCATTTGAGGATGGATGGCTGAATTGGAAAAGAAAAAGTATTTCTTAGAAATGACAAAAAATAAGTGGCCATATGTATGACTGTACGATTTAACATATTAGAATCACCAAGAAAAAGTCAGCAACAGGTTTAGACATGGGTAAAATATTAAATGAAGCAGGGGGAAAAAGCTAGTTTGTTAGACAATAAACCAGGAAGAGTCAAGGTAGTATAGGCAATAGTATAGGCAACCGAGGTATACACACACACACACACACACACACACACACGCGCACACACACACACATTTACTTATATGTAAACATGGATTACTTCACTGCATGCATATAAGTGTATATTTACAGAAATACATAAATATATTTACATATTAAAACAAATACAAGAAATAAATTAGATATATACATCTTTTTTCTATGAGTAATGGTCTGGAATAAGCAAAGAGAAGCCATTTTTTTCTCCCTCAAATATAATGGATATGAGAGAAAAGAGAGCAAATGCCCAATTTCATAATTCTAGGTATTCCACAGGGAAACTTTCCAAGATCATGTTTTCTGCTCCATATCCATATTAGTTAAAATAAGACATAAAATGCATAATCAAATATTTAAAAATAATCCATCTCCTGGGGGAAAATATAGCCCACAGTCAAAATAGTCAAATAGTACCTATTAGAATGACCAAAATCCAGAACACCGACAACATCAACTACTGACAGGCATGTGGAGCAATAGGAATTCTCCCTCGGTGGTGGGAATACAAAACAGTCTGTTATAGTCTTAAACTAAACATACTCTTACCATATGACCCAACAATTGTACTTCTTGGTGTTTACCCAAAGGAGTTGAAAACCTAAGTCTACACAAAACGTACAACTTAAGTTTATACCAGCTTTATTCATAATCGCCCAAACTTGGAAACAACTTTTGGTACATGAATGAATAAATTGTAGTATATCTAAACAATTGAATATTTATCTAGCACTAAAAGAAATGTGCTATAAAGCCATTAAAAGACAAAGAGAAAACTTAAATGTATATTACTAAGTGAAAAAAAGCCAATCTGAAAAAAATTCATATGGTATGATTCCAGCTATATGACATTCTGAAAAAAAACAAAACTACAGGACAGAGAAAACAGATCATTGGTTGCTAGAGGTTAAGGGGGAGGGAGGGATAGATAGGAAAAGCACAGAGAATTTTTAAGGCAGGGAAACTACTCTTTATAATACTAAAAGTATATACATACCATAATACATTAGTCTAAACCCTCAGAAATGCAACACCAAGAGTGAACCTTATGTAAACTATGGACTTTGGGGGATTATTGTGTGTCAATATAGGTTCATCAGTTTTGACAAATGTACTACTCTGGTAGGGATATGGATAACAGGGAGGCTATGCATGAGTTGGGGCTGAGAGTATATGGAAAACTCTGTCCCTTCCACATAATTTTGCTGTGAACACAAAACTTCCCTAAGAATTAAAAGTGATTTCATAGGCATTAATGAAGGCACTTTTTGAGATAGCACTGGGTGTCATATCATATGTAAGAAATGAATCACTGGGTTCTATTCCTGAAGCCAAGACTATACTGTATATTAACTAACTTGAATTTAAATTTAAAAAAAGAAAGGAAAGAAAGCTGAATTAATATAAATAACCCCCCACATTACTAGGTAAAATAAGGAAATACATTTCTTTAACAAATAATATATAAATCTAGAATAAAATAAACAATTATATTGGCTTTATAAGAAGGAAATAAAAACTGCTAGTACAAAAGGACAAGAAGTGACTTTTTCTGTTGAATATTATGGGCCAGAAACTCTTCAAAGAAATTCATATATATTAACTCACTCAACCCACACACAAAAACTTGTAAGTGTATTTATATTATTTCTTGATTATTTAAATCAGGTAACTGAGGCCCATAAAATTTAAGCAATTTTCCTAATGCCAACACCTCAAAATCATTAAATTCCAGATCCAAAGCAAAGCATTATAGCTCTTGAGTTATTAATACTCTCTATATACTACTATTCATAATGCTAGCACATGAATCTTCCTGAGGATAGTATTATAATTCTAGATTATTGTATATAAACAAATAGAATAGTGTGAAAGCAAAGTACCAAATTTATCTCTTTGTCTAAATTAAGTGATTCATTTTCCCCCTAATATTTAACCTAATGACAATGAGGAACAAAGTATGAAGCATTTCCCAAACCTAGCACATATTTAAAAATTTCTCAGTATGTATTTAGGATTACTGTTCAAATTTTTGTTGCCATTGAAAACGCTTATGTTGTAGTTGAGGTAGTTACACATATACTAACTTTTCTCCCATGAAAAAGCATTATACTAAAATTTTCAGTGAAATAAAGCTAATAGTTAATATTTCAGTGCATTTATATGGATTAATTTAAACTCCACTATATGGTATTTATATGGATTAATTTAAACTCCACTATATGGTATAAATGATATTATCCATCAACACCTGAGACTAAAAGTATCAACAGACTCAAATTACAAATACTTCTTTTTGCCCAAGAGAACGATGCATTTTTTTTTTTAATTTGTAGAAACTGACAACAGATCCATTTAGCTTTAAGAATTAATAGGAAATATTAGGGCACCGTGGTGACTCAGTCAGTTAAGTGTCTGACTCTTGATCTCAGCTCAGGTCTTTTTTTTTAATGTTTATTTATTTTGAGAGAGAGAGAGAAAGTAAGAGAGACAGAGAAACTGTGCAAGACAGTGTGAGCAGGGGAGGGGCAGAGAGAGAGGAAGACAGAATATCAAGTTGTCAGCACAGAACCCAACACAGGGCTGGAATTCAGGAACCCCGAGAACATGATCTGAGCTGAAATCCAGCGGGATGCTGAACCTACTGAGCCACCAAGGGGCCCCTAGGTTGGGTCTTGATCTCAGGATTGTGAGTTCAAGCCCTGTGTTGGGCTCCATGCTGGGCATGGAGTCTACTTTAAAAAAAAGTTAGCAGGGAATATTGAAAGTGCTATTTGACATAGATGAGGAAAGATGGAATATCCAACACACTACATGTACTGTAGTGTGGCAATATACTACACGTATTGTAGCTTGGGGAAAAAAAAGAATATATTCTAAATGGCTTAAGGAAGCATTTTACGGCACCGAAGAAATTATTTTTCTTTGTGAATATATGCACAGTCTTAAGTCTTTGGAAGGCCATATTAAGTAATTCAGAAACCAAGAAGCTAAAAATGATGATCATAATAAATACCACAAATACTGAGCAGCTACTCTTTGTCAGACACTATCTATACTTTTTATTTAAATTATCAGTCCCCACATTCACCCTAGGACCAGTTATTATTATTTCTCCCTCTTTACACATTAATTAACCTAGCCAAGAGAGGTTTTGACTAATATTGAAATTGCCAAACACTACAGTTTGTAAGTGGCAGTCAGGATCTAAACCAATTCAGTCTGCCTTCAGAAATACAACAACAAAAAAATGAGATAACATGTTCAGATTGTCATGCATTTATTTTAAAAACCTTATATTTTTCAGTGACATCAAAGAAGGAAAGATTATCATATAATGTTGAAGCTATAGCGCAACACGTGCTTTCTGAGGACAATTTGGCACTAAAATTTAAATTTAAAATATGCTTGCCCCTTGATTCAGCCTTTGCTCTCCCAGGTGTCTATCTCATTAACCCCCCGCTAGAATTCTTTTTTTCTTTTTCGCACGACACATGAAAGAAATGTAACTGCAGTTGTGGGGAAACTATTAGGTTTCTAATTGGGCTTATATAAAATAAAATTTAAGAAATATAAAACAAGGGCCGAAATTAAATGTAGGTGTTGTGTAGTCTATCCTTTTGAGGACTGAAAATTGAGTCCTGGAGGGGTTAAGTATCTATTTTTAATCATATAGCCAATTCTACAGAGATATGAACAGAATATCATATTCTGTTGGCTATTCTAGTAATAGAGCTCTCTATCCCACAGACATTTTGCTATTTGCATTATTCTGTTATTTGTGTTATTCTGCAGGCATTATTCATTTTATTCTGGAGATGTTTTGCTATTCATGGAATATAATCATGTAATTTGTACCACGGTTTAAGAAATCCTTGGTTCTCTCAAAATTCTGGCCCCTCAAAAGACATATATGTCAGTCTGTTGTAATGAACATGAAGAGATTAAGATCTTGCCTCAGGCACTAAACAGATTATATGTGAATTTATTGTTTTAGAAATATTTACAGAAACATTAAATATCCCTTATAACTCCTGCTAATGCGTATTAAACCTCAAAATAAACTATGTCATAGTCTAGTAATAGCAAAATCTGCAAAAGAGGTTTTTTACTATTTAAGAAAATATTATAATTATTGTTAAAATGTTCAAAAAGTATCCACGTTGAGGGATTCCAAAGGTAAGGCTCACCCACCAGCTCCCCGACCAGTACTGTGACACACCTCAGACAGCACTATTCAATTTTGCAAGGTATCCTCCTAGAAACTCTATGTACCACATACTTCATTGTTTGCATTTTGATTTTACATAAATGAAATTATGTTTTGGAAATCTTTCTCCATTTGAAAAATAGACCTATCATTTTCCTTTTAAGTACAGCAGAATATTGTCTAAAATTTTCCCTAATAATGGACATTACTCTGTTCCAATTTTTTCCTATTATATAAAATGTCGCAATGGGTGTCCTTGAACACATAATTTTGTAGTCTGGTGCCAGTATTTATGATAAATAGAAAAAATGTAATTGGCAGATCAAATGGTATGCATTTTTATTTGTTCGTCGAATCATCCAAAAGAGCTATTTCAGTTTAAACTTCCAATAGTGTGCATGGAATGAGTGCTTCCCCATAATCATGCCAATTATCAATTATATACATTTTTAAATTTGGCTCATCTTAATCATATTCCACAAGTATTTTCATTTGGATTATATAGATTATTTAATACATTTAATATCTTTAATGTGCTCATTTATATTATGGGTCATTTGTTTTACCTTATGTTAACCTGCTTATTTCCATAGTTAGTAACAGTCCAGAACCTTTTCCACTTTCTTGCTATGAGACTAATTCCTTAATTATTGCGCTGAAAGATTATACAATTATGTTCTAAACCATAAACTGTGATACATATTGCAAATAAATGTTTCCAGTTTTCTTATTTTTCAGAATGTCCATATTGTCTTTGCCACCTAAAAACTGATTTTTCAGAGCCAAGTCCCTCAATCTTTCCCTCTATGATTTCTTGATGGCTTTGTCTTTTTGCTTATCATGGCCAAGAAATATTATTCAGATAGGTATAACTATATTTATATCTTTACTTTACCTATAAATGTATGTATATGTCTATAGATTTATATATGTGTTTGTGTGTGTGTGTGTGTGCGCACACTCTTCTGTCAAGATCTTTCATTCACTTGAGACATTTTTGTGTGTAGGAGAAAACAAAAACTTTACTTTTTCCCAAATCGATGGTCATTTCTATATCATTTCAGATACTACGGAGTATCTGTAATATATATATAAATCATCATATGTAGATGGAATTTCTACTCAGTTTACTTCTTGGCTTATTTCATGGTGTGAACTGGAAGCACTACATTATAATAAAGCTTCCACCCAAAAAGCTTCCTACTGGCTTTAATTTTGGGAGGTCAGAGTATAGACTATGTTATCACAACTATTCTTGGCCAAGATTATAGATTCTCTGGAAGTAAATTTTCTGCTAAAACTTAGAAGGCATCCAGTTGTTTTGCTTTGTTAGTTCCACTGGAAAATAAACACAGCTTAAAATATCTCATCATAATGTTTAAACCTGAATTCTCATTATGTAAAAGACCCTATTCTTGGTCTTTTCCCCCTCTCTGCTTGAGCCCACTAGAACCATAGGCTTGAATGAGAAGGTGACACAAAACTCAGACAAAACCACAAACTGTGCAAAACCATCATTTGGTCTTTGTCTCTTGGTTTGCACCCATTACACTTCTAAAGGTTCTTACTTCTCTAGGAATTCTAACAAAAGGTTGTAAGATGGGGTATCTGGGTGGCTCAGTTGGTTAAGTGTCTCTCAATTTTGGTGCGGGTCATGATCTGACCCTTCATGAGTTCACGTGCCTCATGGGGCTCTGTGTTGATGGTGAGGAGCCTGTTTGGGATTCTCGTTCTCCCCTCTCTCTCTGCCCCTACACTACTCTCTTTCTCTCTCAAAATAAATAAACTTAAAAATAATCCAAAAGGCTGTAAGAGAGAATCCTATCTATTCTTTCTTCTTTTTTTTTAATCCATTTCCTTTCCATAGTTTATATAGAAGTTTAAGGTGTATAACATAACAACTGGATATATCCCCCACTTGAAAAGACAGTTTCCCTTTTCAGAACTGTATTCCTTTCCATTTTTCTGTACTTGGCTAATTCTCTGATATTCTTTCTTCTACTCAAAGCCCCAGGACGTAGCTACCACATCTCAACATTTTGTTTGATTAGATAACCTCATCAAGAGCTATGGCTCAAGCGTCATTTACTCTGACTTTAAATCATAGCATTTTGCCAAAGCATGACTATAGCCTTTATTTTCTTAGTATGCATTACTTTTTCTTTCACTGTCTCATAGTTAACTGGATACTCGCTGTGTTGTCGATGCTTTAAAAATTAATAGTTTATAAAATAACACCGTAAATACAAACACCCTCATTATTTTACTAGAACAGGAGGGTAAACAAGCATACGCTACTACCCAACATTGCTATGTATGCATGGAAATAATTATTTCATTTAGAAAGATAACAGGTCACATCTTTATTGGATAACAAAATCACGTAGTTTTAAACTACAAAACCCCTTAAGACACTGTCTCTAGACCCTTTATTTTATATAGGATGAATCTGAGACCTTGAGATATTAACCAGCAAATCCTAAATCATGTAGTGATCATGGCAAAACTGGCCTAATACCAGGTCTTTGTAACTTTAAGGCTCATACTATGTTTTCTGCCTTACATTTTCAAATTCATTTCATATGAGTAGGTAGTTAGAAATCTGAGAATTGATATTTTCTGTTCAGTCCAATGACAAAAGTAAAACCCAAAATAAACCCTAGATCCCCAAATAATATGTAGAAAACATACAATGCTGTTTATAATAAAACAAACTATTCCCATACCAAGAAGTCAGGTCTCTGAGGTGGCTATATTTTCAGAAGAGAAAATTTTTGATTCTTGATCGAACAGAACTACTCATCAACTTTATTGCCCACATCCACTCCAACACTAAAACCACTTCACATTAAATCAGTTTATAAAAAGACTAAATACCACAAAGAAAAATAAAAATTACACTTCTGCAAAGGAATGGGAAAAAATAAAGGTACAGCTGCATTTGAGAAGTATTTTGAAGTTGCTTTTCAAAAAACAGATTAGCCACAGAATTGTGCAATCTGCAGCATAAAGTCTTTGGTATCACACATCTTACGTTTTTTTTTTTTTTTTTTTTTTCCTTTGCAATCCACATTGGATTACACCCTGTCACAGTGTTCTTTTGAAAGATTTAAAAAGGACTTGTATAACAGGGGGAAAAAAGGCTTTAATTACTATCTCTCACATGAGAGACTGCTACTCTGTTCAAACAGATAATTTTGGGTCAAAATGCATAATATAGCTTGCTTTAGTTCTATTCCTATAAATAGTATTATTCCAATATTTCACAGAATTATCCATGGATAAAATTTCCTCCTTTTTAAATTAGAGTCAGCTACCACAGTGGTAAAGGGCAAGAGAGAAAAAGAGACAGAAAGAAGCAAGACCAAGAGATCATTTACTATTTTCAAATGCAAGTGTTGTAAATCCTCTCAATGGAAAAAATCACAATTATTCCTATAATTGTGCTATAATCTCCTCAAAGTCAGTAGTAACTGGCTTACTTATAGCTTTAATGTCATAAGCAATTGAGAAACAAACTTAAAATATGTTATTTGGATTTTTTTCTTAATATTATTAACTAAAAATCAGAATGCAAAATAGAAACATTATTGTATACGTTAGCAAAAATGTGAACAAGTAAGTAGTTAAAAAGTGTGTTAGTAAATGTTGCTATAAGCATTCCCTACCATCAAACTTCTACTCATTGAAGGCATTTTCAATGAATTAAGTAATAAACTCAATACTAAAAATATCTGACTGGCTTTTCAGCCCAATGATTTTCAGGCATTAAATCATTGTAGCTGAAATTGTAGTATTTAGATCTGGTTGTTAAATTTTTTTTTTTCAACGTTTATTTATTTTTGGGACAGAGAGAGACAGAGCATGAACGGGGGAGGGGCAGAGAGAGAGGGAGACACAGAATTGGAAACAGGCTCCAGGCTCTGAGCCATCAGCCCAGAGCCCGACGCGGGGCTCGAACTCACGGACCGCGAGATCGTGACCTGGCTGAAGTCGGGCGCTTAACCGACTGCGCCACCCAGGCGCCCCGTATTTAGATCTGGTTGTATAAGGCTCAGGAAATATTCATAGCTTTATAGAAATCCAGTGCACTTCTTCAAACACCACCAGCATGGTTCACATGTCAGTCAACTGGAGTCAGAGATAAAGAGGGAATTTATAAAGGTCCCACTGAGCCCTGCTGGCAGCCATAAACACATCACCAAAAAGAGCATTAGGAACCATTTTGTTTCCAGCAATTAACTGGACCCAAAGCCCGGTCAGGAGTTCCGTTAGCATGGTCCTTCTCTGTGACTATTCTTTACTATTCAAAACTTGTTCAAATAGTGTGAAAAACTGAATACATCCCTCTGTTGCAACTGATACATATGATAAACTCAGGATCTAGAGCTACAATGATGCATCTCAATGCATCCAGGGGCTATCACCAAATGGAAAGTGTGACAGAAAGCGCTGGCTTTCTGTGGAGAATCTGAACTAGCAGATTTTTTACCCCACAGGTTGAAACACAGAAACTTTACAAAATCCTCAAACCAGCAACTAACCAGCCATCCATCTGGCAACATTTAATAGAGCTGAATTCATTCTCTTATTAACACAAAGGACACTGGCTCAAAGCTTTAAATAGTCATATGGTTGAGTACACACTTTTATTTTTTAAAACTAAGTGACAATGTAAGGGAGCGGGGCAGGCATTATTTAGGTACTTCATAATTGGCAGAGCATCTAGTGATACCTCTGGGTAGTGTGAATTAGTAGACGGCCATCCTCATGTTCTTTGGCTGCTGTAGTAAGAGAACTCAAAAAACAAATATATGCAATCTGTCTTCCAAATTAAGACATTATAATTCTAAGCTCTACTTTTATTATGAGTTTTTATGAACTGTTAAGGCTTGTTTTTACTCACTGGCATTTCAGAATACAAACTCTGATAATAATCCTGCAGAAAATCATGGAAAATGAACTTACAAATCATTAAATTATCAAGAGAGTAGAGTTACATAGTTGTTAACAAACTATATAAAACTTGAGTTTTCTATACGTCAAAGTCTGTAAGTAAACACTATGGAAAAAAATCCCATTCATATAAGATTCTTATGAAAAGAGACTCCTCTGAGGCACAATACAAAGAAAAGACCTAAAACTCAGAAAAGAACAGGTATTATTTGGTTAAACCAGCCCTCTGCTACATAAAAGGTAACCCTACAGGAATTTGATGACAGTTGTACAGTGAAGACAAATAATGCCACAACAACCACACACTTGTTGGGTTCTCCTGTCTGCCTCCCAGCTGTACTGTGCTGTTACTTGTTATTTGTGATTTCTCAAGTTGGTGGTGGAGTGTGGTTTTTACTCTTCTGATTAAGGATAAGCCTTAGGCAAGGTATTCTCCCCAGGTGCCAACGAGTGCGACATGTCTATTCTCCTGCCCTGCCTCTATGTATAGCTATGCATTCAACAATTACTCCTGCCCATTTTCCATTTCCTGTTCTCTTCTTCCAGCTCCCGTATGTGTTTCCTAATACATTCCAGCAGTTCCTGTGGTCCACTTCTTTCCCACCTGCCCAGATGGACGTGAATTAATTAAGCACATTTGCACTCCATCTCCTTACCCACTTTTAAAACTTTATGTATAGTAAGAGTTTTGTGTCCTAAAAAAGGGGGAGAGAGATAGAAAAGTGGTGATTGTTGCCTTTCCTACAAGAGATTAAAACTTTTGTTTCTTGGGGAGGACAAACCTCCACCCTTCAAGGTTCTTCTGGCTGGTCAGAGAATCAAATTGATGTGACACAGATTGCCAGGAGGAAATAAAATCATGTACATACAGGGAATTGACATAAACATGAGAGATTCCAGAGCAAAATGAGGTATATATGTCGTTCTGAACTAAGAAGAAGGGGGTAGAGGCTTAAGGCTACAAAGGGAAGGAAGACAATTCACAGGGAGAATGGAAAAGAGTAAATGTTCAGTAAATAAATGTTTGCTGAACCACGCAGAAACAATGGGACATAGAGAGGACTTTGATCAAATAGGCCTTGCTAGGTTCCTCCCTAACATCCCTAGTTCATATTATATTATAGCTATTTATAATAATACCTTGCTTCCTGGAAAAAGTCTTCTACCTAAATTCTTGTAGGCAGGGAGAAGGTCAAAGGTTCTTCTTGAGCCTTCTGTTTCTTAAAAATAATCAGTCTAAAATAATCCACCTGCCAAACAGATATATTTTGCAGTGGTAAATTTTGCTCTCCTACATGCTCTATAGAAAATATAAGAGAGAAAGATCCAGGTGAAGTTTCTTGCCCCTCCTGCATAGCTGTTATTTTCCTCTCCAGCTATGTTCATAACGAACACTTCTTAAGACTCTACTACAATCTTTTACAAATAATGCTGTAATTAATAGCCCTGTACTTACACAATATTAGATGGATGGATAGACAGAAAGATAGACATAAAATTTGCTAGTATAAACTTTACATTCTATAAGGGATAGACCTTTTTATAGAAATTCGACTGTAGGAAGAAGTAAATGTTCACATAAGAAAATTACAATTAATCACAAAACATTTATTTCCTAATATATAAATAATAATTGAAACATATCGACCTAACTTTACACCAAGGTTAACCTACCAAGGTGTGCAGCATTTACACCGACATATACATAATGCATTCACTAGCTCCCTTCTTAACAATGAAAATATATTTGTGTGGCGAATAGCCGGGAAGATTATAAAGTAGATGAGTCATAGGGGAACGCTTATTTAGTTATTTAAATATGTTATTAAGTTTTAATAATTAAAACTTTCTGATACTCAGATTGAAAGTGAATTTTATGAAGGAAAAAAAAAGAATTTCAGAAATAGAGAGCCAGAAAATCATCCAAATGCAGACTGTGATAATGTTTAAGTTTTAAAATAGGTAAATGTTACATTATTCAGTAAGTGGTGTTGCTTCAAGGGTCTAACCATTAACAAAAATGGTTGCTGCACATCTTGCAAAAACATAATTTCAAAATGGATGAAATGCTTAGATGGAAAATAAAAAATGAGAACTAATTGCTTAATGATGCCTTTATGGGTATTTTTTAAGTTATATTTTTATTTCCTAAATTTTCTATGAAAACATAAGTTACTACCAAACGATTTATTTGGAGAGTGCACACATGTGCATGAGAGCAGGGGAGGGGTAGACAGAGAGAGAGAGACAGAGAGAGAGAATTCCAAGCAGGCTTTGTACCATCAGTGTGACATGGGGCTCAAATCCATGAACCATGAAATCATGACCTGAGCTGAAATCAAGAGGCGTACACTTAACCAACCGAGCCACCCAGGTGCTCCTGTCAAAATGATTTTTTAAAAATGTAATTATAGCTTTTTGCTTTCAGCTCGGAGGAAGTAAAGGTGCAACTATCTTTGGTCATCTGAATCTGGGTTCATGAGACACCAGCCACCTCTACCAGGCTGCCTACGTTTGACTCCAATGAGATCAAAGTCGAATACCTAAGGTGCACTGGTGGGGAATTTGGTGCCTCGTCTGCCCTGGCAAGGAAGATGGTCCCCTTGGATCTGTCTTCAAACAAGGCTGGTGATGACATCACTAAAGCAACCAGTGATTGGAAGGGTCAGTGAAACTGACCACAGAACAGACGGGCCCAGGTTAAAGTGGTACTTTCTGCCTCTGTCCTGCTGATCAAAGCACTCAACGAACTGAGAAGAGACAAAAAGAAACAGAAAAACATTAACCACAGTGGAAATACCACATTAGATGAGACTGTCAAAACTGGCCTTGATTTTTAGCTATTTTTAGCCAGAGGACTCTCTGGAACCATTAAAGAGATCCTGGGGACTGCCAAATCTGTGGGCTGACATGTTGATCATTGCCACTCTCATGACATCACTGATGACATCAATAGTGGTACAATGGAATGTCCAGCTAGTTAAGAACTACAAAGTAAAATACTTCAGTAAAGGATTAGACAACCAAAACAAAATTTAATAGTCATAAACTTCATAAATATAGGAATAATGGAAAATTTTTGTGTTGATTCTGTTGGAGCGGTACTTAAGAATAATCAAGTTGTCCACAAAGATAGGGTAAATTAAATGTAGTGAGATATTTAATGTTAATCATTTTAAATACTATAAAACTCCATACAAATGTTAGTCATTAGTTGCATTGGCATATTAATGGGTTAGGTGGGAAAGAACAGAAAAAACTAGTACAGTTCAGGTTATTAAAGCAATCCAGCTAACTTCAAGCCAAGTCTGAGACAAAATAGCTTCAATGGCACTGTGAAATATAAAGATTGTTTATTATATTTCAGTCAGATGCATAAAACCATCAGAAATAATACTGAGTGATCCATCTAGTATTGTATTCCTATATATCCTCATGCTCACTCACTTCCAATACTACCGAAGTGTGGAGTGCCTGGTGCACCTGGATTTTTAGATCGCCTGAGTGAGAATAATCTAATTATATGGTAGACCTTGGAGTTCTGGATATTAATCCAGACTCAGAAATCACCACCACCACCACCACCACCACTACCACCATCATCATTACCAGGCATAAGTTTTAAGCATTTCATAGGTCTTAATTCACTTCTTCCTTACAAAACTTTGGTATGATATTTTCTTCCATTGTATAGATAATAGGAGTGAGGTATAGAGGAATCACATAAATTATTAAAAAAAAAAAACCCACAGAAGTTAAGTGACATGGTCAGGCAGGCTGGCTCCTAGAATCAGACTGCAACTGGGCTATTGTTCCTGAGGAGGTTATTGTACTAGGTGTATTTCTTTTCTGACATCTCTCAAAACGGCTGAGCCAATACTCAAGTATCGTACAAATTCCATTTTACTTAGACTTAATGATTTCCCTGCTTCCAATCTTTCCTCACATATCCCTACCCTATAATCCAACTTTACACTATGTATTTTTTTAATTTTATTTTTAATTTTTTTTAAATTTACATCCAAATTAGTTAGCATATAGTGCAACAATGATTTCAGGAGTAGATTCCTCAGTGCCCCTTACCTATTTATCCCATCCCCCCTCTGACAACCTCTCCCGTAACCGTTTGTTCTCCATATTTATGAGTCTCTTCTGTTTTGTCCTCCTCCCTATTTTTTGTTTCCCTTCCCTTATGTTCATCTGTTTTGTCTCTTAAAGTCCTCATATGAGTGAAGTCATATGATTTTTGACTTTCTCTAATTTCACTTAGCATAATACCCTCCAGTTCCATCCATGTAGTTGCAAATGGCAAGATTTCATTCTTTTTGATTGCCGAGTAACACCCCATTGTGTGTGTGTGTGTGTGTGTGTGTACACACATACATACATACCACATCTTCTTTATCCATTCATCCATCAATGGACATTTGGGATCTTTCCATACATTGGTTATTGATGACAGTGCTGCTATAAACATGGGGGTGCATGCATCCCTTGAAAACAGCACACCTATATCCCTTGGATAAATGCCTAGTAGTGCAATTTCTGGGTCGTAGAGTTACACTAGGTTTTCTTCAATGTTGACCACGGACATTTGGAATTTTTCCTGTCTATGTGAGTTAATACATGGTTCCTCAAAACTGTTTTTGTTTGTTTGTTTTTTCTGTCTCAAGCACTCAGAAGCTACGGACAGAAAACATGGACTATAGTATCCTTGGAATAGCAAAGCCAAGATTAGTTGGGTTAAGTCTATCATGATCCAAAATTACCTACTAAAATATCTAATGGAAAAATCTATTGTGAATTTGGAAAGACCACCTCAGCCCAGACCAGGTTTGATACTATAAAAGCATCACATCATTTCTCCATAACTTGGAGCAAAAGCCAACAAAGAGCCTGTTGGCCCTACTGACTTAAATCTTGTAGATGTTATATCTAGACACCATAATAAATGTGTTATGCTTCAAGGCAAGATAGGAAAATAACTGTATCAGGCCATAGAGATAACAGTTTGTAAAAAAGGTCAATAAATATGTGAACACATATTTAAAGCATAACACATTTTAGCAAGTTTATATTTAGGTCAATTTCAACATTAATAGTACTCAACTTGAAACAGATTGGCAAGCAGGCAGAAAGACATATGAAAACAGGAAGGAAAATTTGTAGATGAGGTATATAATACTACTTTTTCACAACTGATAAAACCTTACCTAAGGGCCTATGTCATTAATGTATAATATATCTTCTCTTGAACTCACTATTCACATGAATTTAGTTTTATATCTTTTAAATTAATAATTTAATAAATTATTTTATTGCCAATATCTATGAAATTATCATTAACTATGGACATTATGAATCATAAACCATTTGAGGAAGGTATGCAAATCTTGTCTATAGATTTTAATATGAAGATAACAGAAATGAGCTTTCACAATGTAGGGCAAGGAGGCTCTAAACTAAAATTAGACAATTATCAAAGTAGGAAAAAATTCATTTCGAAAGTCAAAACCAAAACAAAAGCTTGTATTATAAACATTTTAAACTTTAAATACAATTGTAATGAATTTATAATGCATACTTTTATAGTTAATCTAATTATGTTTAAGCTTAAATACTTCATAACAGGATGAGTTTTCTAACATTTAAACAGATGCACACGACGAACATAACAATATAATCTTTTAAAAAAACTTTATAATTTTGTCACTGATACTTTTCGTAATGATAATAATTATTTGAGTTTGATAATCAAAACCCATCTCCAGATTTAAACACACATACATATACTTTGCGTGAATGTTAATGCTTTTTGTGAAAAAGTCCTTATTTTACACCTTGAATTTTCTTATAGTTTGTTTTAGCACACTGCTAATAAAACACTTCACAAATACCTGAAATCATGTAAAGCAAAGTAATATGCAAATGTTAAAGCCACGATTCATCTTCTCTACAAAAATAATTTTTCCATACACTGAATTGTGAAAACAATGTCAAAAAGAAGATAAATAAACATTACTAATTTTTTAAATTCATAAGAAGAGTAGATGAGTTGACTCTTCCTGAGCCAGAACCTACTCTAATAATCTCTCCTTATAACTAGTTTTGTCTATCAGGTTAAGAAGAGAAACCTAGGGGCGCCTGGGTGGCGCAGTCGGTTAAGCGTCCGACTTCAGCCAGGTCACGATCTCACGGTCCGTGAGTTCGAGCCCCGCGTCGGGCTCTGGGCTGATGGCTCAGAGCCTGGAGCCTGTTTCCGATTCTGTGTCTCCCCCTCTCTCCGCCCCTCCCCCGTTCATGCTCTGTCTCTCTCTGTCCCAAAAATAAATAAACGTTGAAAAAAAAATTTTTTTTAAATAAAAAAAAAAAAGAAGAGAAACCTGAATTTTTACTGACATTGAAAAATATGGTAAATTGCCTAATTTCTTAATTGCAAAATTAACATCTTCCTTGATGAAAACAACTCATTTCAGACTAATGTAATTAAAGACAAAAATTACCCATAGAAAAGCTCAGAGGAGCAATTAATATATGGTATTTATTTCCATTTGCACATGCAATTGTATAAAATCAAGTCTTGAGGAAATCTTGGTTCCAAGAATCTATCAATATGAAGAGCTTGTAGACAAGAACTGCATTGTTGGGTTTAGGGGAGAAAATCCCAGCATGTTTTGATTACCTTTTCTCTACTTTTGTTAGATTATTTTTATAAGATTTTCGCATATATTTTTTTATTCACAGAAGACAATAATCATGCCAACACTCTACATACATTACAGATGCACACAAATGTATTCATTGTAAAATATGCTCACAGCATATGATCACTCCATGTGACATCCATCTAGTTAATCATATGCTTTGAATTCAGCATTTCTAGGTCTCTCTCCATCATTCCTATAAATTTATATAAAAGCTTTTCCAACTTTATCTTCAAGTACCTTCCCAGTCAGCATGCTTCTCTGCAGAATCATCATCCTAACCCAAGTGCAAATTACCACCTATCACTTGACTAGGTTACACCAATAATTTTTCTAAATGCCCCATCTTCAGATACTCCTCTCTCTCTCCTCCAATCTTTCCTTGGGATTGCAGCCTAAACAATATTTACAAAATGCAAATCTGATGTCATCCTTCGCTTTTCAATATGCTACACTTAAAGACCTGCCTAGCATGGCAGCTGCACTTATCAAAAGATCAATTCTCATTTAGCACTCACACTGCTCTGAATACAAGCCTTAAAAATGCATGCCAGATTGATAGAACTAACATACAGGTATGGAGCAGTGCTGCAAGAGAATCTGAGCAAGGATAAACATTTAGTTGGTTCTATCTAGGAAAGATGGACTCATACTGACAGAAATTTTAAAATAGAAAACAACTGTTCAAAATGGACTCAAATCACGTCTTCCCTGGAGTCTACAACATGGTTGTTCTACACAAAATACACCATTTTCCATAAGTAAGGCTCCAAATACCACCACTTCCACCAACATCAACAATATCCCTTCTAGCATAATGTTACTTTCCCTCAGACAACTGACAATTCTCTCACTGCCTTTGGAAAATGGAGCAACTGGAGGTCTCAAAAGTTACTGTATCCATCTCAAAGTCCTGTATCACTTAAAGGTGCTCAATACTTTATGACTATATTTCCTTGATAGTTTATAATTTAGGAAGGAAACTGTAATTTTAACTATGACCTACAACGCGTAGAGAAAAATAAGAGAAAAATTTAAATGCATATATAATACATAGTTATAATATAAATATAAGGCCATGTTTAATATGTATATTATATAAATTAAGGTGTATGTGTATATATATACTATACACATGGTAGAGAAAGGAAAATCATAGAGGTAAATTCTTTAGTCCTTGTTTCTGCAATTATTCATGAAGCTACTATTGGGCTTTGTGATTTCCTTCCTCTAGTACCCACTTTGTATTTCCTTCTCACTCAGAATTCTTTCACTGGGATTCTTGAGCTAGGTGAATAATCAAACCTCATTCTTAAGAGATCTGAATACTTGGTATGCTATTTTACTATAGACTTCCAATAACTTTAACCACTAGATATGGTAATATTAGGAGGTATCTCGGGGATCCACAGGGTCACATTAATACTCCTCTCTGCCCTCTTTGTGAAAGAGTGATACTCTTTGCCCTTGATAGTGATAATCAAATAACCCAGGAAGCACAAGACTCCCCTTTGTTACCTGTTCTAGCAGTCACATGAGGAGACTGAAGTAACCAGAGACAGATTCAACTTGCAATTTAGCGGAAGTGATGTGGTATTCATCAGTGGAATCAGAATCTACCAGCATTTTTTTTTTGTTTCATTTACATTAATAGTGCAATAGTTTCACTTGATCCTTCTTTTTCTGGGTTTCCTATGTTCCACTATTCCCATTCTTCTGTAAAAATAAATGTTTCAAAGAAGAATAAAAATATTTAACATTTATTAGCACTGACAATGTGCTAGGCACCCTTCTAAGCATTAAATAGTAACTCATTTTAGCCTCCAAATGATTCTATAAGACAGGTAATATTACTTCCCTAATTTTAAAATCAGCAAACAGAAGCATAGAGACGTTGTTCCTTGCCATAAATTAATAAATCCTAGTGGCAAGGCTGAGATTGGACTCTGTGCTTTCAATTTAATCATAAAAATACCTCTGATTTGGACTGTTAAATGATGCCCTCTTTCTGGATAACATCCAAACATCTTAACATAACTTACAAAGATACTTCTCCAGTAACGTACTTTGGCATCCTTCATATACCACGTTACAGACGTACTGAAATATTTTTACCTTCACGAAGGTTTCAAGAGTCTTGGTTGGATTCTGCATCTTTACATAGCTACTTCTCTCTTCCTAAGACAAATTCCTTTGTATCTTAGCTTAAATGGCTTACTTGAAAAGGTAACTCACCTCAGAAATATGATATAAACTGTTATTAAATATCTGATATGTCTCCTAGTGTAGCACTCACACATGGTACTGTAATTATGTTTGTCTCTCCATAACGCTGTATAGTTTGTGACTGTAGGTATCATATATACTTTTTATTCCCACAACTTAGAAGCATTAATGCAAAGCACAGAATCCTAGACATTAACTGAATAGAACAACAAACAAATGGATGTATGGATAAATAGAATTTATTGAATTTCTTTACTATTATATATATATATAATACTATGTATTAGATACAAAGTACTTTATACTGTATATGATTATAATATGTCCTATGTTATATTTGTATTATATTTTTGTGTGTGTGTATATATATATACACACTATAAATGAAATTTGTATATTTGACTTATTTACAGCTGTAAATATATCAGAAGTTATACAGTAAGCTAAACCCAAGGGTGACACAGTTAATGTGAAATCCTATTTCTAAATGCTACTAATGTACATTTTGGTATTTCATTTTGAAGCCTTGTGTATATGTAGAACTGTGCCAGGTATCATGATGGATTGAAAGTATAAATCACAATCTTTATTTTTTTAGGATTTGCCTAGGAAGCTATGATTTGATGAATACAAAATACAGGATAGCATTAATTGCATCTAATAAGGGTTACAGAGGATAAATGCAGGTAAACTTCTGAGAACTGAAAGGAAGACCTGCAATGGACAAGAAAGCCTTCAGAAAGATAAATTTGGCTGCAACTGGGGAGGGGTAAGAATGTATTAGGTAATGCAGAAGGAGTAACACCAAGTATGGAAAACATGTAGACTATCAAGCTTTGTAAATATTCTGAAAGAGATAGAATATTTTTAGACCAGGAACAAACACAGGTACACCTGAGATAGACTGGGCAGAAAAAGGAAGTGAAGTCTGTGTGATGACAATGTCATGTAGCAGCCACACAAAAGCTTTCTGATTTTTCTCGGCACAAAAAACACTGGGCTAGCCCCCAATAAACTGGACCAACCAAATTATTCTACTTGTCATCATATCTAATTAGTAACAACCACAAAGTCAAGGAGAAAAGTCAGGTAAAATCATGTATTTTCTTTACAAATTGATCATGGCTGTTTCTGACCTTTTTATTACAGATAAGCACAAGAGGGTTCACTGATAAAATTCTGCCAAATTTTATGACACTATTGCATTAAACTGAGTATTATATCCATAAATAAATAAATTGTATAAGACATTTTATAAGACATCATTTAACCTCGGTCAATTTTCATGTATATGAACATTAATTAGTCATTTCTAACTTAGGAAGATCCTGAGCACCTCTACACTGAATCCCAACTTTGACCAACTGCATTGTCTATCTTCTGGTAAACTCTAGAGTCTTTCTTCTCATGGGCTTGTGAAATAGAACAATGATGAATTGTCTGGAGGCTTTTAGTGAGAGTGATCTGTTTTTGCATACTATGCAAGCATTGACCACTTAATTATTTTTAAGCTGTCTCTTCAGATTCTCCTTTTCAAAAACTATTTCCTAACAAAAAGATTCCTATGGATGGATTTTTCATGCACAATACAAATTAAACACACTAGTGACTTTTAATTCAAGATGGTGGACTAAACTCATGCCTCAACTCCTTATGATGAACACCTTTAATTTTCTGTAAAGAAATACAAAGGAAAGTAACACAAAGAGCAAGAAGCAGTGGAGGGGAGCAATAATGGAAAAGAGCTTTCAGTGCATTTCTAGGAAAGAGGAAGGGCAAAGGATGTTAATTAATGGCATGGAATAGGGAAAGTTCTAGGCTACAGTGGAGATGGAAACTCCTCCATATTACAGGAAGAAACCAAGTAGCGAATTACAAAGTTTGGCGAGAGGCAGAAAACAAGTTATAGAGATGGATGGGAAAACTCAATATTACCATCACAAACATTTCCTTATTTTCATGTATAAAGGTAAAAATATCCCATACATAATCCCAAATTTGATCACCTTTGGAATTTGACTATATGAGAATCATGCAAGACTATGTTTTACTGAGAAGAATAATAATGGTAAATTTGCATTGGTCAATATGAAAGCACTCAAAAGTCATAATATTTAAATGAGCTTGATACTGAGACTTGTAATAGTATGAAACAAGAATCAGTCTTAAGTAAGCAAAGCACAGTAACATGTTGAATACGTTATTTCATTGGCCGATTCAATCACAAAATTCAAAATGCATCTAAATATGTCCAGATATGCTTACACCTTTCTTAATTTCTACAGGTATTCGTGTGTTGACTTCATCTGCCTATTTCAGAAAGGGGTTAAATATGCCCATTGAGATAACACGTCGTCCTTTTATATCTAATAGTTTCATCATTATAGTTTAGGGTAAACAGAGGTTTCTGTTGTTAATCTTGTCAGGCTGTATCTTTAATCTTATTAAAATACAATTACAATTTTAGTTTGAAATTATTATGTGCAATTTTAAAAATATTATCATAGATACTGCTTTTGTTGATGTTAAAATTTGCCTAAAACATCCCTGATGACTGCTTTTATTAAAATTCCCTTAGCTGTGTTTTTTTTTTTTCTGTTTATATATTTTAGCGGGGGGCAAGAAAATTCATTCATTCAAACATTATGATTCTTCTATTTTTGGGATTCTTAATATTTGTTTTAAATTCTCCAACTGAATCCTATGTAATTATTTAGACATAATTATATGTTTTTGTACTTACTTGGATTCTCACATTTCTTTTATTCATGTCTTCTCTTTTCTTAAATTTAAGTACTTCTTTTTTTCAGAAAAGATATATGGTATATTACTCTATGAATCCCCACTTGTTAAGAATATATTTATATTGCCTAACTTTTGATCAAAGGTGGGCCAACTATGGGATGCTAAGTAAAAATATTTATTCTTGGAATTTGAATGCAGTGATCCACTACTTTCAATATCATGTATCTCAGATAAATGGTCTGAAAACAACCACAATCTAATTCCTTTGTAAATATATTCCCCTTTTGTCAAGTTGTAGGATACTTAGTACTTCTATTTATCTTTTTTTTTTTAAGCTTATTTATTTATTTATTTTGAGAGAGAGAGAACACACAGTCACGGGAGGACCAGAGAGAGGGAAAGAGAGAGAATCTCAAGCAGGCTCTGCACTGTGAGTGTAGAGCCCTATGCAGGGCTCGAACTCACTAACTGTGAGATCATGACCTGAGCCGAAATCTAGTCAGTGGCTTAACTGACTCAGCCACTCAGGAGCCCCTTTATCTTTGAGCTCAATATTTATTTGTACGTATTAATGTGTTTTTTCACATTAATAGTAATTTTGAAAGACACTTTGATCTCTTTCCATAATTTTTTTCTTAGGTTATAGCATATCTTCTTCAATTACACTTTTGCATTTGTGCATGTGTGCTGTCTCATCTCTGATTTGCTAATAACTAATAAATCGATATGGATATTGAAAACACTGGGTCAACTATTGGCCTCAAATTTTCTTTCATAACTTTTATCTTTTTGTTGTAGTAAAGGAGCTTGTGGGAGAATTCCTTAGCTTTTTTGTATGCTTAACATGGTAACTATTTTTTCACTCTTGTATTTGTCAATCTATATCCTAAATATAAACATTTACCTAATGAGTTTGATGTTTCAAAGAGAGTTCTCCCTTCTTTCTCTCCCTGTCCCTGTCACTCTCTGTCACTATTGGTTCTTTTGATTCAAATACACAGAATCCCTTCTTTTTTTCACTAAGGCTAATAATTCAAAGCTGATTTTTTTTGTTCTTTTAAAAATATTTTTTCTCTTGCTTTTTGCCTTGATGATAGTTCCTTTTCAGTTAGCAGTCCCAATTCTGTTGATCATTAAAAGCTTGTAATCCTTATTTCCTGGATACATATATACACACAGAAATGTAACTGGGTTATGATTTTTTCACGAGTAAAATGAAAGTCACAGACTGCTGATGCTAATTATGGAAGCTGGGCTATGGTAGCAGTAAGGATGTTAAGTCAGGCCATTTTAAACTTGTAGGGAGAGAAAGCCTGCCTTCTTTTTTAAAAAGGCTCCATGTCAAAACTTTAAAATCTTTGTTTCTAACATAAAGTATGACACCCAAACAAACAAACAAAAAAAAAAAGTGCACAAACCACACAGCCGCATGAATTACCACAACTGTGAATATTAGTCACCATGCAGGTTAAAAGAACCCACAAGCGCCCCTTACTCTGTCTTTAAAACTCACTTCACTCTAACCAATCCAAAATAATTACTGTCTCAACATGCCATGAAATTCATATATATATGTGAATATATTTTAAAGAACAAAACCTTAACGATGTCCGAAAGGATAGCAGTGTCCAGGATGGGGAGCCCACAACGTAACGGCGTGTTTCGGGTGCTGCAGCCTTGGACCTCGGGCGTTGGCAGAAGTAGAAGTCAGCCCAGAGATCCTCCTCGGAAGCCCGGGAAGCTGCTGGAAGGCTGTAAATTGGCGGCCGGAGCATGCGCGGTTCACGTTCTCGGGCTGGCTTCCGGAGGCCCCACAGGTGCGGCTGCTTGGGCCTGAGTGCTTTCAAGCACCTGGTGTGGCGTCTTGGGCTAGGTGCTCGCTACCCTAAGATTCTATATCGGGAAGAGCGGGGTTGAAGATTCCAGGAGCATTGAGGATTGCAATACAGATGGTGTGAACCGAGCTCCTTACAAAGGAGTCTGGGAGGAAGGTCCTTTGGCACCCAGGTGTTTTCTCACTCTAAATTACAAAAAAATAAAAAATAAAATAAAATAAAGTAAAGTAAAATAAAATAAAATAAAATAAAATAAAATAAAATAAAATAAAATAAAATAAAATGTATAAAATAAAATAATAACAATAGAAAAAGAAAAAGGCATCCTTAAATATCTAAACACCATAACTTAGGTTTGTTCTTTGAAATTAATATAAATGAAGTCATCCAGTGTGCATGCTTGTAAGTCTGCCATCTTTCACTATTTCTGATACTCATGTTGTTCCATGTTGTATCATTTAGTTTATTTTCTTTGCTACATAATAATCCATTCTATGAATATATCGCCATGTATTTATCCATTAATTCCACTGTTCATGGGCATTCACATTATTTCCAGTTTGGAGCAGTTGTGAACTGTGCTGACATAAACACTACAGCATATGTCTCCAGGGAAAGCTTTAATTTGCGAATATTCATGAAGTTGGAAATCATGTATAGGTATTCATATGTTTTCCTCTCATCTATAGAGCCAACAACGGAAATTTGTGACATTTTATCATCATTGTAGAAAGAGAAAATTTTCTGGATTTTATCTGAGGTCAAAAGTCACAGGTTTAAGAGGAGGAGGCAATTTTCCCAAATTGTGTAATTAATTATCCTGCTGGCTGCTCCATGGCCTTCCCTCACTTTCTGCTTCTTCTGAAGCAGGCAAACTGAAATTGGCTATTATGTTGGGAAAAGTCACTGTAATGTGTATGCTGTATGGGATTGTAGTTTTATCAGCTGTTAACTTAATGGCATTTCTTTTATATCAAGAAATGTCTCAAATGGCCTTATTCTTCAACAGCATCCTTCCAATTGCCTCAGTGATGCTTTCGGTTTATTTGTGTATCAGTGATCATTTATTAGGCAAATAGGAGAGTAAATAAATTGACTCGCAGTTATTGTAAAGCAGAATTAAGGAATTTAACAAGTGAGTGGAGAGGCAAGGGAAAGAAAGCAGTAATAGCAGCAGCAACAACAATGGTAATAAAAATTGCCTTAAACTTCCAAATAATCTATATGCTCAGATCTATAGCACTCACTGAGTTGAGGTAAAAATTGATGCTATCATAGGCCCACCCATAGAAATTTCCATAATGAGATACATAGTTGACTAGGTCACATCCATTCATCCTCTTCCCAATGTCTATCTTTACTAAAGAGGCAAACCACCTGAAATTCCATTTTTTCCAATCTTACAGGTAGGATTTTGAATGTGATTTATAGAGGAGGCTTTGCTTTGTCTGCTTCTGAGGATTCTCTTCTCCAGCATAGTTGAGGAATTACTGGGTATCAAAAGTCAAGCACAGATGTCCTCCTTGGATCTAAATGGTGGTTTACTCACTTATGATAGTAGCAGATTCCTGATGTCACAAAATTGTGTTTTTGGGGGGCCAATATTTCCAGAGGTAGCTTCCTTATTCTTATTTCTCATCTTTGTAATTGCACATCTTTTGTGTGTGTTTGTGTGTGTGTGTGTGTGTGTGTGTGCGCACGCGTATGTGTGTGTCTGTAATTGTACATCTTTATTAGGCCAGATTGGCAATGTTAATCTAAAAGCCATTCCCAGCAATTCCATTTATGGAGTATTTTTCCAACACTTCTAAAGATTGTATAAAAACTAATGTTCTGTATTAATCATTTCCTGACTTAAAACACTAGGGTTATTTCTGCTTTCTCCAAGTTAACCCTGACTTAAAAAAAAAATATATTTGATACAAGAAATGGTTGCAGACAAATAAATCCTCAAGAATAAAAGTCTGTGATTAGCTATCTCATCTGATAGGGTTTGTGGGCAGTGAAGATTTTTCCAATAAGGAAATAAGGTTACTATAAAAAATAGGAAGATTAAATACAAAGATTTAGGAATATATAAATGTTGAAATGAATTTAATTTATGTGATTTATTCATTCAACAGTATCTGAAGCCATACACAAAAGATTCTATGTTAGATGATACCATTTATATGAAATTTCTAGGAAAGGTATGTATATAGAGAAAACACAGACCAGTGGTTGCCTGATGCTGGGGGTAGAGGAAGGGATGACTGACAAGAGGCATGAGGGAATTTTTTAGGGTGATGAAAGTATTCTAAAACTAGAATGTGGTTATCATTGTAAAATTCCATAAAGTTACTAAGAACCATTTAGTTAAATGCTTATAATGGGTGAATTTAATGGTATACATGTTATACTTTAAAGCTGTTTTTAAAACTTTTCTTTCTTCTTATTTTTTAAAACGTTTATTTGTGAGAGAGAACGCGCATATGTGCATGAATGGGGAAGGCGCAGAGAGAGGGGGGCACAGAGGATTCAAAGCAGGCTCCTTGCTGACAGCAGAGAGCCCAATGCAGGGTTCAGCCCTGGAATGGTGAGATCAAATATTTATTATTAGCTAAGTTTTGATATTTAATTTTCTCAGATCAAACTTCTTATTTCATTTTAATCATCTTTTATTCTAATACGATAGCACAGAAAACAACATCAACAAGAAAAAAAATTGAGGTAGTGTACATATGCAACTAGACAATTGAATTAGTTCTACATTATTTAATTAACTTCTTAAGATGGATTTATTTTATGAACATTTCAATTTACAAAAAATTTAATTCAATTAATGTTATGAATAGTATAGAGAGAAATTTTAATTATTTTCTTGGTAGTAACTTAAAAGCATTTGATAAAATTTATATAAATATTTGTATAAACATATGCACACATCACACAGGCATTGAATCCATTTAATGGTGAGGCATTCTTATTAATATTTAAATTGGGATCACAATTCTTGCAAGCATAAAAACAGTTTACATTTTTTTCTGGAAATTCTAGCATGTCAATTGGACCAATAACAGAAATAAGTACTATGGCTATTGAAAGAAGAGTAACAGATACATATATTTATTGGTAAATAAATATATAATGTAATAAGAGTGTCATTAAAACATTAGAATGCAATATGTGAATATGTGTAGAAGTTTCGGCTAGAGAAGAATTGTCTAATGATACACAGCTGGTGACAATAAAGGGACATATTTAAACATGTAACAATTATTTAAAAAGTAAGAAAGACTTTCAGAAATACTTGCAATATATAGGACAGATGAAAGGTTAGTATTACTATTTCATTAGAAGCTCTTACAAATCAATAAAATATTAACTAGTAGAAAAATGGAATAAGCCCACTTAAAGTAATTTATAAAAGAAATAATTTCGGTGACTAATAAACATTTAAAGAAGTGTTCTACTTTGGTAAGTTGTCAATTTAATGGAATTTTAAAAATGATTAGATGTCATATTTTTCTGTTTAATAATCAAAGCTAAAAATAGGTTGCAATATTCATTGCTTACTAAAATGAACTGATATGGATACTGCCATACATATTTAAATTAAAATAATGCCTGATAATCCTCCCAGATGTCTATTTGGCACCTTTTAGAAATAGCTTTTTTAAAGTATATTTCTTGACGGGATGTCTGGCTGGCTTAGTCAGTAGAGGATGTGGCTCTTTCATCTTGAGGTCTTGAGTTCAAACCCTACGTTGGGCACAGAGCTTACTTAATTTTTTTTTAAAGCCTATTTAAAAGTACATTTCTTGACTAAATCATTCCTTTTCAATGAACTTATTCTACATAAATAAAAAATGTAACATATGATTACAAGAATGTTCATAGAACTTATGTTCACAGAAGCAAAAAATGGAACCATACTAGATGCATTAAAAGTCATATTACTCCCATACAGTGGAGACCAATGAGACCACTACAATGTGATGGAATATGTCATGTTCGCTAATACATACTGAAGTGTAAAAGTAGATAGCAAATCAGAACAGTGTTCTCCCATTGTGTGTCATGTGTCTATACGTGTGTGTGTGTGTGTGTGTGTGTGTGTGTACAGGTTTGTGTGAATATACATGTGAACACTGATATTTCATATTAATATGAAAAATCTGGATGATACTAACAAAAGATAAACTGTGCTTTTATCTGATTGATGGCATTGAGTCTGTTTTTATTTTCTTCTTTTTGTTACAATGGACTTTATATAGTAGGAAAGAGGGAAAAACTCAGTAACTATATTGAAACTAAAATATCCACAAAGTGCAGGAAATATGGATTAAGGAAAACTATAAGAATGAAATCCTGATTCTTACAAAGAATACCAGTAATAATACCCATTGTCACAACAATTGAAGAATGTTTTTCTTTTGACCAATTCCTCACCCTGTTTTTTGGTGGGGTGGGGGTGGGGGTGGGGTGGGGGGGAGGGTCTTCTTTTGAAACATTTGCCTTTAATTTGGATTAACTTGGGTAAAGATAAGGGATCTTTTATCCTTTGCCTGTCTTATTTGAATGCTGCTATCCCTAGTACATAGCTTACTATTAGACCTTTCTTTCTCTTTGTTAATTAGGTAACCAATACTATCCACCAAATATTAAACACAGGTAGGATTTGGGATGTGATTTAAAGAGGAGGCTTTGTTTTGTCTGTTTCTGAGGATTCTCTTCTCCAGCATAGTTGAGGAATTACTGGATATCAAAAGTCAGGCACAGGTATCCTCATTAGATCTAAATGGTGGCTTACTCATTTATGATAGTAGCAGATTCCTGATGTCACAGATAAAATTGTGTGTTTTGGGGCCAATATTTCCAAATAAATAATCCATGACAATAATTACAGAACAATTTTCTAAATATACAATACGGTCTAAAATATAATTCCTCCCCTCAGTGAGTTTACAGTTGAATAAAGAGGATAAGTTTATGTTGCCCTAGCTGTGTACTCATTTTTGTGTAATGTAATTCATATTTGGATAGGCCAAGCATTATGTATCTGACCAGTAATGTAAGAATCTGGCCCTCATATATTTTTCTGAAAATTAAACTTTAAAGATTCTCCTTCTTTGTAGAATTGATCTTAGATCACTAGCCTTTGTTTTCTGGAGGTTTTCACACTAACTGCAGAGATCCTGGATTCACCCCCTGCCCAAACTAGCAGGAAGATACACCCAGGACATTTGGCTATCCTAGCAATTAATTAAAGGCAGAGAAGATACTCTATTGAGACAGTACATTCCCTATAAATCAGATACTTTGAAAATGCATTTTTACTCATTCAACACAATTTTCGACTTATGCTCTGAATTATCGTCATTTGCTTTGATAGATTCCCAAGAACCTAATTCTTTATGATAACTGAACTAAATTTTAATGTGCAAAAAGTTACATTAGTCCTTGACCATCATTTATTTTTGTATGGCTATACAAACGCATGCCAAAACTCTTTTCTAATACACCCTCTTGTGATTGTTTGATAGCAATAACTGTAATTATTTGTGGTATTTAGTAAAATAATTATTTAATTGTTGATGACAAAAATGGCGTGGAACTCTCAAGTGTTTTCACTGAGGAATTTCTAAGGTTAAATGAAACTGAAAGTGTCTTGGCATTGTCAAGGGGGGAAGGCAAAGCAGCAAGTACAAAATATGTTTGAAAATCAGTATTGATATTTGTAATCCATGTACTCTTTCCTTTATGTTCCACAAAATATGTTATTTCTTGTAATGATGTTTGTGGCTTTCCACTGGTTGCATAACGATACATCAAACATTTATTGGGTTTTCCTGACTCTAAAAACACTTAGCTAACTATAACTGACATTTCTTGACCATCCCTCAATTAGCAAATAAAGTTTAAAATGAGGAATGTTTATGAACTCAAATTGAATCACTAATGAATCACTATTTTAAAAATCACTTATTTTTATGACTTTGTTTTATTGTAGATTTGAATCCCATAAGATCTCTACTGACTCAAAAAGTGCTGTAACAATTCACTTTAAATGAAAGTGTCACTCACAATCTTGACAATTAACCCAGTTAACCTGCCGGGTGAAAAAGTTAATATCAGCCTTAACCTCATGTACTGAAGTGTTTCTCGTCATGTCAGATGTGCATTTCATTTCTGAGAAAGCCATATTTTGTTCCCTTTGCATTAGGATTTCTCATTAATTGCACAACATGTAGATGCGGTAAGCACTTAAAGACAAAGCATTGAATGTGTAATGTATAAAACCTAGAATTCAGAATGTAAAAAATCAAGCCATGTAACAAATAATTCTATCACCTGGTAAAAAGCTGCAGTAGTTCCTGACAACTAATGGAAAAGTCACTGGATTCATTATATAACGGTGAGATTTCTTGTATCTTATCTCTTTTTTAAAGCCAAATTTCATTTCCTCTTCTTCTGGGAAGCCTTCCTGCACATTTAAGAGATGTTATGTTATTATAATTTTTCTCCTTTTCTCCATAGGGGAAAAAATTCCTTCCCCTCCAAATGCCCATCATGCTAATTTTATGTCTTTTTTATTATACTAAAATTTAAAAATCTTGGTCATTACAATTGCTTTTGGTCTTATCTTCCTTGTGAATATTCTATAAGATGTGACAATATTATTCCTGATAGCCCACATATTGAGAATCACAATGCTTTGCACATGGTTAGTACTCAATCAACATATTTAAAGAGAAGAATGGAAAATGCATGATTGAATTATCTTGTACTACTCTTATTGTAGCATTTATTCTTTGTAGTGCTAATAAAATGTCCGTGGGTATCAAAGTATGATATAAACTTTTTTTTAAAGAGAGTTAATAATACATTGCCTTTGTAATCTCACAGTTTTTAATACCACCTCTATCCAAGTGTTGTTATTCCTTTTTCTCATACAGAAAATCATAATCATGCCAATTGGGTTTTTGCCACTATACATCCAGTGGGAATCACACAGGCAATCACTTCATTAAAATGGCTAATTATGCCATTAAATGGTAAATTATGTTAGAATAATCTGAAAGTTCATGGAAGAAAGATTAAAAGACTAAAAAAGAAATGATGATATATAAGAGCACACATGATATTTGACAGAAGAGGTCTGGATTTGAGATCTATCAGAGACATTAAATGCAACACTCTGTGAAAACAGGAAAATTACACATCTGTAAAATAAGAATAAATCGTGAACTATGTACTTGTGTATAATTTACATGAAATTGTGGAAACTCATAACTATATAAATATACTTGTAATGATTTGGCATTCCATTCAAGTAATGTGGTTTGCTCTGTGGAAGTTATTTAAAAATGATAAACCCTTTTTAAGTGCTCTAATCAGTTGCTGTTTTTTAAGCTATGCAAATCAGAGGAAAATATTCTTAGACATGTCACATAGAATATATTGAACATAGTAATAGCTAAAGTTTAATATGCACTAAGTACTATTGTTAATTTTATATTCTGTACATTTATGTATTTTGTTAACTCATGAAAATATTATGTTTAAGAAAACTACATTTGTGAAAACTTAAACTGATGTTTCTTTAGTACATTAGGCATTCCCTTGATTTATTTGTTCATTATTTTTCTATCAGCAAACATCACTAAGTTATTGACATTCGAAGAGATAAATTCCAACAAAAAGAGGAATATGGTTTTTTTTCCTCTTAGAGAATACAATGCTGTTTCTCCCACACAAATATTGATGGATTGAGTTTTTTATTCATATTAAAACAGCTGAATTAACTTATGATTCTTTGAAGTAACTATTATCTTTTATTAATCAGTGGAAAAATAACATTTTCTATGCTCAGAACAGAAAATATATAAATATATATATAAACATAATAAAATCACTGGGATATTGTACACAAAACTTTCGAGGAATTCTAAACTTGAATTGAGATTTATTTTTAAAATAAACGTTTCTAGGATCTTTTCATGATGACATATTTGCTTTTAATTATTTATTGGAACATAAAGTAAAAAGTGAAAAATAACCATTCACATTTTCACTGGAAAGTGCCACTGTTGCTAATTTGATTTGTATTCTTCCAAATGGAACATGTGAAATATATAAACAAGTGGTTATGTCAAAAAATATTAATCTAGATTTTCAGTCAGTTATCTCTACATTTGAGTGCACCATATTTGATTTATCTGAACTGAGATATCTGGAGATACATGTTGTTTATAATTTTTCCTATTGTAAAAAACACTGTGATATATATGGTTAAAGATGCCTTTAAGTTAGTAAAGGCTAAAAAGAATTGTTCTCTAGTTTAGAATGTATGAGACTCAATTAAGACCTAGGGCACCTATGGTACTTCCAAGAGCCTACTGACAGATTATTTATGATCACAGAAAGAATTCAGGAATCCTTCCTGCCTGAAAGATTACACATCAGATCTAATAATTCCTGATGGTGTTGGTATTTTTTAAGGTCATAGATGTAATGGGATTACACTATAGTCATTTGCTTGAAATCAGATTCATGATATATAGCAATCTTTCCTTAGATACTATCCAAAGTAACTCAAGATCTGGCAAGATTCCTTATGGAATCTCAAACTACCAATGTTAGCTGATAAAGTAAAGCATTCTTAGTATCAGGCCTAAGAGAATAAGATTATTCTTTTGGTAGCATGGTTGAAATAGCTGATAATAGCTATAATGATGTTAATTAACTTTTCTATAGTGGCTCAGATTCTTGATGTTCAAAATGAATTATAATATATTGACTTGGAGAATTAAGAAACACAGATGTTTCAGACATTATCAATTTAGGTATTAATGGATTTGAATGAACACATTTGTTTTCCTTTTTTAAGTTTTTATTTAAATTCCAGTTAGTTAACATATAGTATAACAATAGTTTCAGGTGTAGAGTCTAGTGATTGATCACTTACATAAAATATTCAGTGCTCATCATAATAAGTGGCTTCCTTAATACCTATCATGCATTTAACCCATCCCCTCACCCTCTTCCCTTCCAGTAACTCTCAGTCTGTTCTCTATGTTTGAGAATCTATCTTCTGGTTTGCTTCTCTATTTTTTCCCCATGTTCATCTGTTTTGTTTCTTAAAGTCCACATATGAGTGAAATGATATGCTATTTGTGTTTCTCTAACAGACTTATTTCCCTTAGCATAATACATTCTAGCTCCATCCCCATTGTTGCAAATGGCAAGATTTCATCCTTTTTGAGGCCTCAGTAATATTCCATTGTATACATATACCTCTCTTCTTTATCCATTCATCAGTCAATGGACATTTGGGCTCCCTCCATAATTTGGCTATTGTTGACAATGCTGCTATAAACTCTGGGATGCATGTATCCCTTTGAATCAGTATTTTTGTGTCCTTTGGATAAATATCTAGTAGTGCAATTGCTGGATCATAGGGAAGTTCTATTTTTAACTTTTTGAGGAACTTCCATGCTGTTTTCCAGAGTGGCTGTACCAGTTTGCATTCCCACCAACAGTGTAAGAGTCTTCCCTTTCTCTGCATCCTTGCCAGCACCTGTTGTTTGCTTTGTTGTTAACTATAGCCATCTGACTGCATCTCTCCCTCTCTTTCTCTCTCTCTCTCCCACTCTCTTGCAGTTTTTTAGCTTATAAATTATAAGGACTGGTTCCTATATCTCGAGAAAATTTATGTTGAGTGAACACATTTTGATTAACTCATATGTCAGCTGCTTTTACCTATAAATTCATCTAATTTACCCAACATATATGAACCAGACTTTATAATTTATAAAGCAAAAAACTGCAAAAGAGATAGAGATGCCTAGGTAGCATTAGTACTATATGCAAATAAAATCTGACCCTCAAAGACACGGATCTTTTCTATTTTTCCAAACAGTTCTATAATAAGTATTTGGCTAACTATGGCTCTGTAAAGTGACATTTAAATGGATAGCATTATATACAAAATATACTACATGTATAGTTCCTTCCAAGTTTATAGTGCTATAAGAAAGAACTGAGTAATGTAACATAAATCATATTCATCTAAAAGAGTTGATGTATAAACTAATTTTACATATTTGATGTTAAAATAAGTAAAAAGAACTTATCTGTTAAGATGTCAATGAGAATGGATTAGAAAGCTGCTTTTCAAAGTTCCTATCCATATTTCATGGTCATCTTGTTAAAATGTAGATTCTGTGTTATCAGGTCTGGCATGGAACTTAAGGAGCTACATTTCTAACAAGTGTAGGTGATACTGATGGTATGTATCCATGGAGTACACTTTGAGTAACAATGTGTTGTGGGGCTAATTATTTACAGTTCCTTTTTATGAGGAACTACCAAAATTCAGACAGAAATCTACACAAATGTTTTAAACCATATTAAAATAGCAAATACTACCACATTTTTTTCTGAATGTTTAATCTCCATTGATTATAGTGGCTAACATTGGGACAAAGTCCATAGTGTCTCTTGTATCCATATATGTACCTAAAATGTTCAGCTTCTCTCACTCTCAGCAGGTAGGGTCTCATTAGCACCTGTGATTTAAAAAGCCTGAGTTTCTCCCAGCAAGATGTGGCTTTATTAATATGTGTTATATTTATATATCTCTCATTTTATGATGTTATTATGTGCAACCAAATGTATAGTTATTGCTCTAGGACCTGTTTACTTCATAAATATTGATGGCTAAAGGTGTGAATCTTGCTAGGGTCTTCTGCATAGCTATGTGAGAGTAAACATTAAACAAAAATGACTTAAGAATAAATGAAAATAATAACTTGTTTTAAATGGGAAAGAAAATGACAAGAATAAGAAAATAAAAGTCAAGGAAAGAATATGTTTGCTAGCTGCTATTAAATATGAATGTTATTATTTTTGAAGAAATAAATATGTAGACATCTAACTATCTTTTTCAGGAGAATTATGAATTGTTCACTAAATATATTGTCTGAAGTATCTCTGTTTGTTTTTCCTAGCCCTGTGGTATGATGGTAAATGTTTAAAAACTAGCTTTCTGTATAAAAAAAAAAAAGATTTGTAGCATTTTCAGATATCCACAGGGTAAATCTTTACAACAGTCAATTTTAAGCAATGAACATGACAGGAAAGTTGCACCAATGGGCACTTACAGGCCAGTGGAAGTCATTTCCAACATAACACTGACTTAGTAAGCTTGAGCACCACTTTGCTTTAAGAATGTTGTATCATTAGGGGTGCCTGGGTGGCTCAGGTCATGATGTCACGGTTCATGAGTCTGAGCCCCACATCGGGCTCTGTGCTGACCACTCAGAGACTGGAGCCTACTTCAGATTTTGTCTCCCTCTCTGTCTGCTCCTCCTTTGCTCACACTCTGTCTCTCTCTCTCAAAAACAAATAAACATAAAAAAAATTAAAAAAAAATAATGTTGTATCATTATTGTCAATGAACATTTATAATCATTAATTACAAAATGTGGAAAATGAAAACAAAATGAAGACAAAATTAGTTATAAATTTAACATCCAAAGAATGGACATTTTATCTAAATATACACATACATATATATATATGTATATGTATACATATATGTATTTGTATATATGTATATACATACATATATATTTATACATATATACATATATATTTGCATACATGTATATACATACATATATATTTATACATACATGCACATATATTTGCATATATGTATATACATACATATATATTTATACATATATACATATATATTTGTATATAACCTTGAAAATTTTTAGTAATTTTATTTTATTTTGGGGAATTTTTATTAAAATATCTGCATGCACAATTGTTATAAAATTGAAAATTATTTATTTAATTTTTGTTTCCTCCCATTTAAAAGAAAATACATTAGAATTTAGAACAATAATTACTTATTCCTTAAAAAATACATCCTTCCAGGCATAAAGGAGTGGCAAGATATAGTCAATGAACTGAATGGCAAAAATATGCAGCCAAGAATTCTTTATACATTCAAGCTGGCATTCAGAATAGGAAGAGAGTTAGAGTTTCCCAGAAAAAACAAAAACTAAAGGAGTTTGTGACCACTAAACTAGCCCTGTAAGAAATTTTAAGGAGACTCTTTGAGTGGAGAAAAAACAAACAAAAAACACCAAAAGCAACAAAGACTACAAAGGACGAGAGAACATCACCAGAAACATGAACTCTATTAAATGCTCCAATCAAAACACAGGATATCAGAAATGAATTTAAAACAAAACAAAACAAAACAACAACAACAAAAACCAAACAAACAAAACAAAACACCACAAGATCCAGGTATATTCTGCCTGCAAGGACTCATTTTAGACCTAAAGACACCTGAAGATTGAAAGGTGATGGAGAACCATCTATCATGGTAATGGATGTCAAAAAAAAAAAATATGGAGTAGCCATAGTTATATCAGACAAACTAGATTTTAAACCAAAGACTGTAACAAGAGATAAAGGACATTATATCATAATTAATGGATCTGCCCATGAAGAAGATCATTATAAATATTTATGTCCCCAAGCTGAAAACATCCAATTATATACATCAATTAATGACAAACATAGAGAAACTCATTGATAATAATACAATAATAGTAGATGGCTTTAACACCCCACTTACATCAATGGACAGATCAAACAGGCAGAAAATCAACAAGGAACCAACAGCTTTGAATGACACACTGGACCAGGTGGACTTAACAAATATATTCAGAACATTTCATTCTAAAGCAACAGAACACACATTCTTCTCTAGTGTACGTGGAAGTTTTCCAGAATAGATCACATACTAGGTCACAAATCAGCCCTCAACAAGTACAAAAAGATCAAGATCATCCCACCCATATTTTCAGATCACAATGCTATGAAACTTGAAGTCAACCACAAGAAAAAATTTGGAAAGCCCTCAAATACATGGAGGTTAAAAAACATCCTACTAAAGAATAAATGGGTTAGCCAAGATATTAAAGTAGAAATAAAAAAAAATACATGGAAGCAAATGAATATGAAAACATGACAGTCCAAAACCTTTGGGATGCAGTAAAGGCAGTCCTAATAGGGAAGTGTATTGTAATTCAGGCCTATCTCAAGAAGCAAGAATGGTCCCAAATATACAACCTAACCCTACACCTAAAGAAGCTAGAAAAGGAATAGCAAATAAAGCCTAAAACCAGCAGAAGAAGGGAAATAATAAAGATTAGAGCAGAACTAAATGATATAGAAATAAACAAACAAACAAACAAAAAAAAAACCAGTAGAACAAATCAATGAAACTAAGAGCTGATTCTTTGAAAGAACTCACAAAATTTATAAACCCCTAGCCAGGCTTATAAAAAAGAAAAGAGAAAGGACCCAAATAGATAAAGTCACAAATGAAAGTGGAGAGATCACAACACCACTACAGAAATACAAACAATTAAAAGGGAATACAATGAAAAATTATATGCCAACAAACTGGGCAATCTATAAGAAATGGACAAATTCCTATAAACACACAAACTACAAAAACTGAACTAGGATTAATAGAAAATTTGAACAGACCCATAACCAGCAAAGAAGTTGAATAAGTAATAAAAATCCAAAGAGTCCTGGGCCAGATGGCTTCTTAGGGGAATTCTACCAGACATTTAAAGAGGTGTTAATACCTATTCTTCTCAAACTGTTCCAAAAGATAAAAATGGAATGAAAACTTCCAAACACATTTTATGAAGCCAGAATTCCTTGATCCCAAAAACAGACAAAGACCACACTAAAATGAGAATTACAGGACAATATCCCTGATGAACATGGATGCAAAAATTCTCAACAAGATACTAGCAAATTGAATTCAACAGTGCAGTAAAATAATTATTCACCATGATCAACTGGATTTATTCCTTGGATGCAGGGCTGGTTCAATACTCACAAATCAATCAACATGATACACCATATTAATAAAAGAAAGGATAAGAACCATATGATACTGTCAATAGATGTATAAAAAGAATTCGATAAAATACAGCATCCATTCTTGATAAAAAAAACCTCTCAATAAAGTAGGGATATATGGCACATACCTCAACATCATAAAGACCCACAGCTATATCATCCTCAATGGAGAAAAACTGAGAGCCTTTCCCCTACAGTCAGGAACAAGACAAGAATATCCACTCCCATCATTACTACTTACACAGATTGACTCAGAAATCAGACTACAAAAAGAAATAAAGGTTATAGAAATTGGCAAGGAAGAAGTCAGACTTGCACTATTTCCAGATGACATGATACTCTGTATAGAAAACCTGAAAGACTCAATCAAAAATTGCTAGAACTAATACATGAATTCAGCAAAGTCACAGGATATAAAATCAACATGCAGAAATCTGTTGCATTTCTATACACCAATAACAAAGAAGCTGTAAAAGAAATCAAGGAATGGATCCCATTTGCAATTGCACCAAAAATACTAAGACACTTAGGAATAAACCTAACTAAAGAGGTAAAAGATGTGTACACTGAAAACTGTAGAACACTTTTGAAAGAAATTGAAGAGGAACAAAGAAGGAAAAGCATTCCATGCTCTTGGATTGTAAGAACAAACGTTGTTAAAATGTCTACACTATCCAAAGCAATCTACACAATTAATACAATCCCTATCAAAATACCTCCAGCATCTTTTGCAGAGCTAGAACAAACAATTCTAAAATTTGTATGGACCCACAAAAGAACCTAAACAGCCAAAGCAATCCTGAAAAAGGAAAAGAAAACTAGAAGCTTCATGATTCCAGACCTGAAGCTCTATTACAAAGCTGTAGTCATCAAGATAGTATGTACTGGCACAAAAACAGACACCTACATCAAGGGCACAGAATAGAAAACCCAGAAATGGACCCACAACTATATGTTCAACTAATCTTCAGACAAAGCAGAAAAGGATATCCCATGGAAAAAAAAAGACAGTTTCTTCAACAAATGGTGTTGGGAAAATTGGATGGTGACATGCAGAAACATGAAACTGGGCCACTTTTTTACACCAGCATAAATTCAAACATAAATTCAAGATGGATGAAAGACCTAAATGTGAGACAGGAAACCATCAAAATCCTAGAGGACAACACAGGCAGCAATCTCTTGACCTCAGGTACATCAGCTTCTTACTAGACATGTCACTGGAGGCAAGGGAAACAAAAGCAAACATGAACTATTGGGACCTCATCAAGATAAAAAGCCTCTGCACAGCAAAGGAAATAATCAACAAAATCAAAAGGCAACCTACAGAATGAGAGAAGATATATCTGATAAACGACATATTTAATAAGGAATTAGTATCCAAAAATGTATACAGAACGTTAAAACTCAATACCCAAAAAACAAACAACCCAGTTAATAAATGGGCAGAAAACATGAATAGACATTTTTCCAAAGAAGACATCCAGATGGCTAACAGACATGTGAAAAGATGGTCAACACCACTCATCATCAGGGCAAAACAAATCAAAACCACAATGAGATACGACCTCATACCTGTCAGAATGGCTAAAATTAACAACACAAGAAACAACAAATGTCGGCAAGGATGTGGAGAAAGGGGAACCCTCTTGCACTACTGTTGGGAATACAAACTGGTTGGAAATGCCCTCTGGAGAATAGCATGGATGGTTCTCAAAAAACTAAAAATAGAACTACCCTACCAACCAGCAATTGCACTATTAGGTATTTACCCGAAGTATATAAAAATACAGATTCAAAGGGGTACATGCACCCCAATGTTTGAGGCTGCATTATCAACAATAGCCAAACTATGGAAAAAGCCCAGATGTCCATCGATTGATGAATGTATAAAGAAGTTGTGGTATACACACACACCCACACACACACATTACTCGGCCATCAAAAAGAATGAAATCTAGCCATTTGCAATGATGGAGCTAGAATGTATTATGCTAAGTGAAGTAAGTCAATTAGAGAAAGCAAATACTGAATTTAAGAAACAAAACAGTTAAAGGGATGCCTGGGTGGCTTAGTCTGTTAAGCTTCTGACTTTGGTTTTGGCTCAGGTCATGATTTTGCGGTTCGTGAGTTTCAGCCCTGCATCAGGCTCTGTGCTGACAGTGGGACCCTGCTTGGAATTCTCTCTCTTCCTCTCTCTCTGCCCTTTCCCCACTCATGTGCTCTGTCTCTCTAAATAAACAAATAAACTTAAAAAATAAAAAACAGATGAACATATGGGAAGGAGGGGAAAAAAGAGAAGAAAAGGAAACAAACCACAAGAGACTCTTAACTAGAAACTGAGGGTTGATGGAGGGGAGTGAGTGGGAGATGGGCTAGATGGGTGATGGGTATTATGGAGGGCACTTGTGATAAGCACTGGGTGCTGTATGTAAGTGATGAATCACTTAATTCTAATCCTAAAACCAACATTGCACTGTATGTTAACTAAAATTGAAATAAAAATTACGTGCTGCCAAAAATATAAGTAAATAAAATAATACATATTGCCTAAATGAAACTAGATTCTATCAGTACACTAAAATAAATTAAATCTATTCTCTATAGCTGAATAATATCTATATTTAGAGTGGTTTCAAAATCATAATATGTCAATGAACATTCTCATACAGAAATCCTTGTGTTCGTTAACTCTGCTTCTTCAGGATAAATTAATAAAAGGGAATTTTTGAGTATAAATCTGCAATTACTTTTAAGATTTGTGATATGTGTTGCTATGTTTAAACTCCTAGTAGGGGTTTCTTGGAGGCCCTCATTCATCAGACTCACAAACAACTTACATAGAAAAGACAAAATAATACCAAGCATTTCTGAAATTTAATATAATATCTCATTTAATTTTTAAATCTTTAATTTTATTGGCCATGATCAGTTTTCATATTTGAATTGCCTGTTAACATAGGTGGCAAGGTTTTTTTTTTTTTTTTTTTTGGAGGGGGGCTTTTATTCTAAATAGGATTATTTATTTACTAATAGCATTAATCATTTTTTCATATTTGTCCAATTTAGCTCTTACTTTATAATTTATCTTCATAATTTTGTTTATAATATTTTTGATTTTAACTTGCATAATATTCAAATTATTTTTAATTATAATGATATATGGTATATTGTGCATGATTATAAATATTATATCAAAGTTACAAAGTGGCTTCTGTTAGTCTCCAGTTCTTCCTTCTTGGTAATAATTATTCATTTTTACTAAAATCTGTTACTGTTATAAATCCTTTTGGGGAATAAAATAAATAAGAACAAAAAATAAAACAAAAACAGTGTACTATATGCATTATACAAGAAAAAATCAAAATATATTTTCAAATATATTTCATTTATATTTAATATAAATTTACCATTTTACTATGCATTTCCTATTCTTTCCCAGATTTAATTTTATTATTCCACTTTTCCTGTTGTCAGAAAGATTCTATTTTCCTATTTGTATTTATAGTTACTCTAAAATTAAAACCATGAATTCTTTACTTCTTAAATTATAATATTGATATTTTCCCCTAACTGATAATAAAGGACTTTAAAAAACCATAAGCTATTTATCCCTCCTTTCAATTTTTATTTTTCTAGTAAATTTAATATATACTCTGACTTTCCCATAATACCATTATTATTATATTGTTTTATACAGTAGATACTCATTTTAATTTACCCATATATGTATTTATGGGTATTTGGGGGTTTCTATTTTGTTATTACTCCGTATTTCATTAATCTCTAAACTATCACCTGGTATCATTTTACTCATGCTTAAAAAAGAACCTTAACTGTGGGTTCTGTATTGGTGAGTTACTTCAATTTCTGTAAGTCTGAGTAGATCTTTATATCATTATTTGTGAAGAAAATTTAACTGCATATGGGATTATAGATTGGTAATTGTTGTCTTTTGCCACATTCAAGATATTTCATTGTCTTTCAGCTTCCACTGTTACTTTTCAGAAGTTATCTCTGAGTCTAAGACTTTTTTTTGGAAGGTGATATGTTTATTCTTCTGACTATTCTTAAAATGTCTTTTAATCTGGGTTTTTACAATTATTCTGTGTTGTTGGGTTGTGAATTACTTACTTTTTTTATGCTTTGAGTTCATTGCTATCTTGCAATTGATAATTTAATTCATTGTGGAAACATATCACCGCTGTTCTTGCTCTCCTTTCTTGATCCCCTAAATATATGTGTAAGATTTTTCATGTTCTCCTACCCTCTCTACTGAAATTTTTTTCAGGTCTTATTTAAAAATATTTTTTAATGTTTATTTATTCTTGAGAGAGAGACAGAGCATGAGTGGGGGAGGAGCAGAGCAAGAAAGAGACACAGAATCCAAAGCAGACTCCAGGCTCTGAGATGTCTGCACAGAGCCCCATGCAGGGCTCGAACTCACGAGATCATGACCTGAGCTGAAGTCAGACTCTTAACCACCATGATATGACCACAGCCCTATCTGACAGCGTGACTACAAATTCAGGAGAGATCTGGAGCCAAAATCCACTCAACTAAGCCACGCCTACATTTCTGACCCACAGAAACTGTGATATAATAAATGCTTATTGCTTTAGCATACAAACATTTGGGATAACTAATACAGTCTTTTCTCTCTTGCTTTATTAGATGTTTGTCCTGCAATTTCTTTGCTCAAACCCAAGTCCACACTTGACCTCTGGACCGTCTCTTCTCTCTCTCTCTCTCTTTTAATGTTTATTTATGTTTGAGAGAGAGAGAGAGAGAGAGAGAGAGCAGGGGAAGGGCAGAGAGAGAAGGAGATACAGAATCCAAAGCAGGCTCCAGGCTCTAGATGTCAGCACAGAGTATGACATGAGACTTGAACCCATGAACCGCAGATCATGACCTGAGCCAAAGTCAAACACTTAACCAACTGAGTCACCCAGGTGCCCCTGGACCATCTCTTCTCTGTATATTTCCTGAGGCAAGTTACTAAATGTGACCTCCCTAGTCACACAAATCACCCATCTCTCCTAATGTATTCCCACCTGAATTTCAGGGGCATTACTAGTAAATAGGGTGAATGTTTCCCCCACCACACTTTGTTCTCAAGCCCCACAGATCTCTCTGCTTTTTCCAAACAAAAGAAATCTCCTTTTCTTAAATTACTAAAAATTTCTACCTGGTCTTTGTACTTCGGGACACATCACATGATCTCAATTGGCCTAAAAGTTCAGAAAAGCCTTCTTTACATCTGATGGTTTCCATTTTCAACTCTACTATAGCATATGAGGAAAAGAGTCACAGACCCTGCCTCCGTTTTATACTGATTGAGAGGGAAATTATACACACACACACACACACACACACATTAATGATTTCACTTTTGCCTCAGAGCTATTTTTCTTATGCTAGGCTCTAGACTCACTGAATTCTATAATCACAGTACAAACTTCTCCTCTTCAGGAAATGGCTTTGCATTTGTGCTCAAAGTTCTCTCAGTTTAAGAGTGAACTCAATACTTTGTTATTAAAAAGCTTCAATGTTGTGACTTCACCCTTAATGAGTTATTCATTGTGATCCATCTCCAAGTGGAATGTATCTTTCTTTGTCAATGTACATATTTATTATAGTTTTACTTTATAATTCAGACAGAGATCACATTTTTTCTGTGATTTGGCATGTCTGAGAAAACTTGTTACAACCTTTACATTTGAATCACAAACCATCAACTATCAAAGACTTTGTTCCTATGATCAAATGTATCTTTCTCTGTAAAACTCCACATGTCTTATAGCACTTAATATTTAAAAAGTGATGTTTGAGGATAATCATATTTTCTTTTATACATAAACTTACCACCAGGGACTCAAGGAAAAGACATATTTCAGTCCACTTGGCATCTTCAAAATTCCGTCCACTGGGCTTGGTATTGGCCTTGTAGCTTAGTCCTTCCATTACATATCTAAAACCTTCCTCATAGTTGTCTTCTGATGCCAACAATCCATCTGTGTAAAAGTGGGCTAATTTTTATCTATTGTATAGCCAATTCTTATCTCTCAGGCAAACAGTGCTGTGTTTTCTACATACTTCTAATTAGTCTTTTCTGTGGTCTCAGGAAGATGAATTACAATATAATCTGTTTCCCTTTCATTCTAGTCCTGCAGGCCTTGATTTATGCTAATTACTGTTAAGAAGTGTGAGGATAAATCATATTTTTGCAAGTTTTCATTTAATGACACATTGTCTTTGTCCATTCAGGCTGCTATAACAGATTACTACCGACTGTGTGGGTTATAAACAACAGAAATTTATTTTGCACAGTTCTGGAGGCTGGAAAGACCAAGATCAAGTTGTTGACAGATTCACTGTCTGGTGAGAGCCCTCTTCCTGGTTCGTAGACAGCCATGTTCTGTCTCTTTTACAAGGACACTAATCTGATTCTTGAGCGTTTCACTCTCATGACCTAATCACCTACCAAAGGCTATACAGTACCATCACATTGAGGATGAGGTTTCAACATATGAATTTACCAAGGGTCACAAACATTCAGTCCACTGCATGCATACGCTGCAGACTTCTTCCATTCTTTGCTCCTTTATAGTAGCAATATCATCAAATTTTAGAAACAGGTCTTTATTAAGATAATAGTGGAGAAATTTTAAGTTCCTTCAATGATGACAATTCAATTTGAGTCATTCAGTTAACTAATGAGAAAAATTTTTGTTCAAAAATTACCTAATCATTAGGTGGCTAAGGAATTCCATCTCCTTGAACCCTGGATATAAAGGTAGGGTAGAGACTATTGCCTGGGAGTGACAGTGAAAATATTCCTCCCATTGAGATTAAATCTTTGTATAGAAGGGTTTCATCTTCCTCATCTACCACATAATTAACATATAGTTTTAAAAAAAATTACTGCTTCATCATTTGAAAACAAGAAGCTATTTGATCAAATTAATGGCAAGTAATTTAGAACCAATAAAAAATTTAGGATAAAAAACTCTTAGAATCTGTTGCCATGAGAACCTCATACGTGAATGATTTTCAGTTGGTTGACTTTTAATCAATTATATATAATGACCACTGTCACTTAAAATGTATTCACAGGAAGATGTCTAGATTTCCACAGGCCTAAAGAGCTAAGTGATCACTAATGTGATGAGCTTTGTTTTATATACAGGCCAACAGAAAACATACCTTTGCAACTCTCATAAGAATTTAGGACTCAAGAGCTATATGCATTCATAACTAAAATTTTAAAGCCTTTTTAAAAAAGTTTATTTATTTATTTTGAGAGACAGAATCCAAGCAGGCTCTGCAGTGACAGTTGGGAGCCCGACACAGGGCTCGAACTCATGACCATGAGATCATCATAACCTGAGCCAAAATCAATAGAAGCTTAACCAACTGAGCCACACAGGTGCCTCATAACTATATTTTAAACATTATTTTAGGAACGTACTCTTGATATATATGAAATGTTCCACTGGTTTTGCAAATTTTTTTAATTGTTCATTCCACTCATTCATTAATTCAATAATACATCTATCCACCCAGAATGATTATTGAGGCAAATAGCAATTAAGTGTCCCCAGGTAAGCCTCACATCTTGGAATTCACGCCCTTGTGGGCTCCTCTCCTGGTATATGGACTAGACCAAGGGACTCACTTCTAATGAATAGAATATAGAAAAATTGATGTCACTTCTAAGACTAATTAGAAAAATATTGTGACCACTTCCAATAGACTATGCCTCACTCTTCCTCTAGGAGCCCCTTATTCTGGGAGAAACAGGATAGCATGCTATAAATAGCCCTATGGTGAGGCTCATGTGCCAAGGAGCTGATGTTTCTGGCCAAATGCCAGTGACCATCTCAAGGTAGCCAACAGCCAAGTGAATGACCTTGGAAGTGAATCCTCCCCACTGGCACCCAGAGATAATCACAACACTGGCCAAAACCTTGATTGTATCTTCATGACAGATCCTGAATCACAGGCATCTCTATGTGGTGCTTGGATTCCTGATTCAAAGGAACTGTGAAATAATAAATGCTTGTTGATTTAAGCTGCTAATTTTAGCTTAATTTGTTATATAACAATAAATCACACAGGTAAGTACATGAACTCTGAAGTCAAATGATTTGTGATGGATTCCTGGTTCCATAATTCCTGGTATCTTTACCTCGGGCAATTTATAAACTCTATCAGTGCCTTTTGTTTTCAAACAAATATAATAATAATAGTACCTCTCACATCAAGTTCTTTTCACTAAAAAACTGAAATATACATACAAAGAGCTTAGAGTGGTGCCTGATCAACAGTAGACAATAAATGTTAGTTATTAAGGCTCATTCATTTGAACAATATAAATGTAGTAAAATCCTTCCAATTAAATCTGTGAAACTGAGCATGTGACATAATAAATGGGTCTTAGTGTTCTCTCATTTGCTAAGTACCAATTCTATGTCAGCCATTGTGCTAGGTTCTGCAGTGAATAAAGGGAGAAAAAAAGATACCTGCATTCAAGAATATTACTTTTGGCCACCACTGAGTGCAAGATGTTTGGGAGACTGGCCAGTTTCCTCAAGGATACCTGGGCCAAGGAGCTGGTGCTGGTCATGTCCTTCATCATTGGGGGCCTCACTATAATTCTGCCCACCCTCAGCCCCTTCACCAAATACGCCACTATGATCAACCAGGCCACGCTCCACAACTATCCAGTGCCCATCTGAGATGATGGGAACATGCCCTATGTGCCAAGCCACCCCCAGAAACTCCAGGTCTCAAGCTTGAGGTGGCTAAAGAAATTTGAGAGCACCTCCAGTGATATGGAGGAGGCCTCCTCCCCTGTGGCCAATTAAATGTGAAAAGCGACCCCTCCTCTCAAGAAAGAATATTATTTACAAGGGAAAGAGAGCCAATAAAAATAAACACAATAAATAAAATGTATGATATGTTAAATGCTGATAAGTACATAGAAGGAATATGTCCATGCATATTTTGATGACATCTCAAAATCTCATTCAGTTTGAAATATTGTCTAAATGTCCTTGTGATTTTCTCTTTGACTAATGAGTGGTTTAAAAGTGAGTTGCTTAATTTGCAACCTGTTTAGAATTTTTCCAAAATTTTTTTACTGATTTTGATTTTTTTGAACTTATTTTTATTTATTTATTTTTTTAGTTAACACACAGTGTGCTATTAGTTTCAGGTGTACAGTTTAGTGAATCAACACTTCTATCCAACACCCAGTGCTCATCACAAGTGCACTCCTTAATCCTCATCACCTATTTCACCCACCTACCTAGTTTTGGTAACCATTAGTTTGTTTTCTATAGTTAAGGGTCTGTTTCTTGGTTTGCCTCTCTCTCTCTCTCTCTCTCTCTCTCTCTCTCTCTCTTTCTCCTTTTCTTGTTTGTTTCTTAAATTCCACATATGAATGAAATCATATGGTATTTGTCTTTCTCTGACTTATTGATTTCAATTTTAATTCCTTATAATCAGAGACAATACTCTGTATAATTTCAAATCTTTTAAATTATTGAGACATCTTTTTATCACTCCATATGGTCTATCTTATTAAATAATCTATGTATGCTTTAAAAATGTTTATGTCATCCTTTTTGAGTATAGTGTTTTATAAGTATGTGCTAGGTTATAGTGGTTTATGGTGTTTAAATTTATTAGTTATAAGTATATGCTAGGTTATATTGGTTTATGGTGTTAAATCGTCTGAAAAATGAATGGTGAAACCTCTAAATATGTTTGTGAATTTGTCAGTTTCTGCATCATATATTTTGAATATAATTATTAGTTTCATCCACGCTGGCCTTGTTATGCCTTTTTAATGAATTTACTAAATGTGGCACATCATTTTGCCATTGGTAATAATCATTGTCTTAATCTTATTTTGCTTGGTATTAATTTAGACATGTTAGCTTTACATAAGTGATCCTATTATTTTTCTTTTAACAATATTTAAAGTTTATCTCTTGTGAACAGTATATTTGAGTATTGCATTTTTTAAACAGGTAGATAATCTCTCACTTTATTTGGACTGTTTGGTCCACTTAAATTTGGTGTAATTCTTTTTATATGTTTGGGGTTATAACTACCATCTTGCTATTTGTTTTCCACTCTTTTAAGGTCTATCCTGTTTCTAATATGAAGTCACTAGTAATTCATAATGCTGTTCCCTTTTTTTTTCAGTGTGAATGAAATGTCTATAAATTTATGTCTTTTAGCACATTTGAAAATTTTGCTCACTAACTCTTCAAATACCTTGTCATCCCCAAAATGTCTCTCCTCTTACTGTAGGGTTTTAATTTACATTGTAATAGACATTTTGATATTGTTGCACAGGCACTAAAGTTTTGGTTATACTTTTTCTTCATCTGTTCCATGTTTTTCAGGTTGGATAATTTCCATAATTCTGTCTTTAAATTTTCTGGCTTTTTCTTCCTATCACTCTAATCTGCTGCTACATTGATCTAGTATTTGTTTTTAATTTGTGGAGGGTGTGTGTGTGTGTGTGTGTGTGTGTGTGTCTGAATGTGTGTGTAAAATTTTCTCTTGATTCTTTTTAAAATTTTCTATTTTCTACTCAACTAATCCATTTGCTCATTTATTAAAATGTGTTTAGTATCTTTTATCATAGCTATAATATTCACTTAATAACTATTTCTATTACTCTAAAATGTAATTCATCTCAAGGTCTATCAAAATTAAGTGTCCTTTCTCCTCTGTTTGAGTCATATATTTTCTTTTTCCCCCTACATGTCTAATAACTAGATTGTACCTTTGATATTGCGAATGATTTATTGTAGAAACTGGATTCTTATTGTAATGGCCATATAACTGTACCTAGAATTGAAATAAAATATCTATCTCTCTTGTGGTGGGAAGCAGCAGAAATCTGTCTTTAGTTTTTGTAGCCTTAACTGTGCTGCTTAGAGTTTTCCTTAGTCATGTGTGTTTCACAGATTAAACCAATTATTTAGCCCAAGAAACAGTAGTCTTCTATAGCTCTCTTCTTTAGAAATCACACTTTACATCTGTCATGGTCATCTTGACTTACAAACACTTGTTATTTGCATCACTTCAACAATGACTTTCTAGGGGCACCTGGGGGGCTCAGTCAGTTAAGCGGCCAACTTCGGCTTAGGTCACGATCTCGCGGTCCGTGAGTTCAAGCCCCGCGTCGGGCTCTGTGCTGACAGCTCAGAGCCTGGAGCCTGTGTCGGATTCTGTGTCTCCCTCTCTCTGACCCTCCCCCGTTCATGCTCTGTCTCTGTCTCAAAAATAAATAAACGTTAAAAAAAAAAACAATGACTTTCTATTGAGATTTAGCCACCTCTTCTGAAGCTACCTGGGGCCTTTCCTTAGTCAAAAATTCATATAAATGGGAAACTTATCCAATGTTTCTTTCTTTTCCTGCTTTTGTATTAGTTGATTATTCCTGTAATAGCTGATCATATTATTTATTTTATCTTATTTTTGCCTTTTTACATATTTCATTATTTTTTGGTTGTTCTTAGGTTTTTATATACATATTTAACTTATTAGTATCTACAATAAAATAATATCATATCATTTCACATATAATGTAAGGACCTTACAAAATACACTTCTTTTAGTCCCTTCCCATACTCTGAGATATTAGTGTAATAGATTTTATTTTCACAAGCATTTTATATCTCACAATGTATTATTCCTATTGTTTTGTTATTGTTTTCAACACACAGTTATCCTTTGAAGAAATTATTATTATTGAATATTATAAAAATTATTATTGCACACATATTTATCATTTCTAGTGCTCTCAAATCTTTCATGTACATCTTGGTCCCCATCTAGTATCCTTTTCTTTTTGCCTGATGAACTTCTTTATACAGTTCTGGATTACATACAGTAAACTTTTCTGACAGAATAAAGGTTATACCTTCTATATTACCTTTCTTCCAACTATGAACGTATAAGCAAGATCTAGCCAGTATGCAATTTCTAGTTGTGCCTTAATGTGATGTGTCATGGCCAGCACCTTCTTTTCCTCTTCCTAACTGGATATAATGATAGCAAAGGCTGGAGTGGTTATTGCACTCCATGAAATGGAAGTCACGTGTTGAGAATAGAAAAGTAACAAGTAAGAGGGAGCCCAGGATCATGTTGAATTCTAACATGGAAATTCAACAACAAAAAATTCAACTTTTATATGAAAATGATATAAATGTCTAATTTACTTGTATCATTGTTAATTTTGACTCTCCGCTTTACCAAGTGAAATGATATCCTATCCAATATAGAATTTAGTACCTAAAATGGAATGCTGACATAGTAAAATCTGAAATATGTAGCATAGCTTAGCAGGTGAACACTGGGCATCAAGGACACATTCTGAAAGCCAGTGATTGCTGAAGAGCCTGTAATGTCTTCTAAGGTAAACCACATAGAGAACTATAATAGTGAACTATAGAGAACTATAATAGAGAACAATAGAGAACTGTAATTCTAGGGAAAATAATTGGTAAAAATTAAGAATGTTAGGGCACATGTATGTTTTTGTTCCACTTTTACAAAAATCCTATAAAACAGGGATGGATTTTTAGTTAAATCTAAGCATTATGCAAGATATTATGCAATGAACTTTGGAAAGGATGCTCTTTTGTCTATAGCTTAAATTCCAATATGACTGAAGTCTATAAGGGTGGGAAAAATCTTAGCCTCACCTGAAGCTAATATAAAAGATGGTTCTCAAGAAATAAGATTGTGCCCTTAAGCCTTTCTGAAGCATCCTCCAGTAATTGTTTTCTACCACATAATGGGAGCCAGACAAGCAGCATACTTGAAATAAAAGTCTTTTTCTTTCCACTCAAACCTATTGTTTCAGATGGCCCCAAGTTATATGTGATTAAGTTCAGTGACTCTGATGGGCAAGAGTCTAGTGAATGAAAGACCAGAGATTTAAGACTTTCAGTGATTTCTAAATACAATTGCCTCAGAATTTACCAGAGTGGCCAATAGACAGGAACCTAGTAAAGTTTTGAAGAAATTACATTACCAAAAATACTACTAGTTTTGCTGGAGAAAGCCTGTGATGTTGGACTCCTAAAATAACCTCAAAGAGAACCCCAAAACAGACTTAGAAAATAGGTTAAGAAAACTGGCCCCAAGTAAGTCATACTTTTTAATGCCCACTTCAGAGTAGCCAGAGAAGATAATGCACAGAGAACAATCTCACATTAGGTTAACTTACAAACTACAGAAGAAAATGGTTGAGGACATACTGCCCAGGAAACATCATCAGTGGTAGCCAGATGGGCTATCCAAGAAACTCATTTTACTTCTGGAGTTCGTGTGTGTATATGTGTGCATGTTTGTGTGCATGGGGGGGGGGGGGTTGTCTTAGCAATTTTCCCATTACAGAAATTGATCATTACATTCATTGGTGAGACTTAGTGTTTCTCATTCTCTTAATGGGAGTTTGAATTGCAAATATTCTATTCCTACCTACCCGTTGTATTGTGTGTTGGGTATGCATTTAATTTGTACACACGTCCATCAGAAGGGAATCATATATGGACCTGCATATAAGCTAGAGATCCAAGACTTTGTATTGTAACTAATAAGTTTTTGGTACTTGGAGATTATCTACTTTAGGATAGGGTTGAATGTAGTCTGTGCAAGCAAACAAATATGTGCAAATGACTTCACAGTCCAGATGTGCTAGCTGTGGGAGTTCTCATTTGACATAGAAATAGAAATTTAGTTGGGTAACAGCCACCACGAGAAAAAGCTGTATTGTCTGACATCCTTTTTATCAGGATTGCCATGTGACCAATTTATTGAGAGACAATATACAAATGGATAATACCAGATCAATATGGCATTGGAACTTGACTCACAAAATCTGCAGCAACATCTTGGGAAGCCAAACCACAAAGTCTGTGGCAATTGGCCCAGAATAGTCAGGACTCAGTCAACAATTGCTGGCTTATCTGCCTTGTTTACCCAGCATCCAACTCAGGGCCAGTCACACAAAATGAAATCTATACTCCAAACCAGTCACATAAGATGATCACTTCTAGCTGGATTGCCTCAACGTCTCCAGGCAAAATATCCAATCATACCTGAATCTTTCCTTTTATTCACAATAAAGCTTTCTCATCCCCCTTCTGTCTTTGAGTCTCTGCTAAATGCAAGTGATGATGGCTGACTCCCTGGTAAGAATAAATACCCTCTGTTTGTTTTTTTTGTTTTTTCCCCCTCAGGTTATCTATGTTTACTTTCACATTCTGATCAAAGGGAAATGTCAGGTACAGTTTTGATTGGTTCCTCAAAATAAATATTTGTTTTCTTTCTTATTCTTTCCCCTTTGCTACTACTGGTTGAACTGAGGCATGATATAACATGATTGCAGTAGCAAAGCCACATGATGTTGAGGTGGCAGATGGGACTGGTGAAGAAAAGAATAAAACAGTCTGGAGAAAATTATGTTCATAAAGACCCTGGATCTCATAATTGATAAACAAAGACTTCTAGTCTACCTGTAATTCCTTCCAGAGTTCTTCAAAGTACATTAATTCTTAATAAACATAAATAACTATTATACTGACAATTCCTACTTCTAAGACAAGTACTAGAGTGCCTGTCACATTTTGAAAAATGTTTTATTGCTATAACGTACAGAGAGACAAGATTAGGTGGTAAATCGATTTCTCAGTGTATTTACTGAAATTTTAAATTCTCTCCTACTGATATATCCCACAGTAGAGTGTGGATTTATAGTGACAGAGTCTATAAAGCATTTGATGAGTACTGTCTTCAGATTCTTTCTTTGTTACTTGTCTATATAATAGGACAACTTTGTGGCAAACTACCATAAGAGAAAACCACTAATGCTTATAATTTTAATATTTAATCGTACATAATTTGTTTTCCACAAATACTGGCTTATTTAAACATAGAAAAAACATCACATGAAATTTGATGCCACCTCTTTTCAAACATAGTGAGTGTTACTTTATATAGCCTGTTTTGGAGTTATTGGGCATGAGTTTGGTAAACTTATGCTAACAAATGTTACACCATTTATAGTAAAAACATGCTTGCTAAAGAATTAACTGTCCTGAATTTTTTTTAAAAATGTTGGAATTATACTTTTAAAAATTCTATAACATAAAACGGGAAGGCGAGAAGAGAGTCAGTGGTATAGTGTCTTTCTCCATATCCAGGCATTTTGCAGGTTAATTTTTATATTAATCTGAATTATTGATGATTTGATTTTGTCAAAAGTAGAGTTAGATATGTAACTGAAGCATTTAAAACAAAATATTTAACCTGAAGATCAGAAATATCTGTGTACCTGTTTTAACTTTCTAAAAGGAAAAAAAAACCTATATTGAACTAAATAAGGAGGAAGTACAAATTTTACCTCCTAGATTAAAATAAATTGGGGTGAAGGTTTGGAAGTATCAAGAAAAATGATGAAAGCTGCAAGGGGATGAACTTACAGAAGTTTAACGTTACTGGATATTTTGGGGTGACAGAAAGGAAACTCCAGTGTGAACTGATTAGTTTCCTCTTATGTAGGGAGTTTCTTAGGCAGTTATTATCACTTATCCTCCATTTCCATGGAGAAGCTTTAAATGAACCTGACAGACACTTACATCAGGTATATATGAAGTTCTCAACCGTCTGCTTCTATAGCAGACATGTCATGATAGCATCTCCAAAGAGAGAATAGACTATACAACCTACTAGGGAAAAAAAAAAAAATGTCTGCCAACGTACAGCAGTTGAACAAGATGGATTCGCAAATCTCTTTTTACCTCAAGATTTTATATATGTATTTTTTCACAGAAGTTATAGCAGAATGAATTGCATTAAAAGCTGTATCCACAGAGAACACAGCAGGTAGTTTGCCACAGGCTCTTACTTCCACAGCTATAACAGTCATTGTCTATCTTGACCCTTTAGTTTGAAAAAAAAAAAAAAAGAAAAAAGAAAACCTTAACTTTTTGTCATATCTCTGTAATATATAGTTTTTACACTATCTCAGTAGATAGGAAACCCCCATACATGAGCTTTCTTTTAATGCAGGAATGGAATTCGAGCTAGCATGAAAATCAATGTGTTCTGTTCTTGGTTATGAAGCTGTCAATAGTATCCCTTGTTGGTTCATGATTTTTTTTACTTCATCATACATTGGTCTTTTCATTAAAATTCAGCATAACAATAACAAAGTTATTGTTTGCAGTGAAAGTTTGTAGTGAAGAGTGGAGGAGTGAAAAAGGAAAGGCATTTTCATAAATCAACAATGATCCAGGGGCAATCTTATGGAAATCTGCCTCCTACAACATGTTGATTTGAGTCTCAGATGAAATTGTGCAGGAGTAAATTATTCAACTTGAGAAAAACAAGTTTATTTTGATAAAAGAAAAAAAGTAAAATGGAAAGGAAATAACCTTATAGATTACTATACGTGGCAAAAATATTTTCTCCTAATAGCTTCAAAATAAAAAAAATGTTTTATATTAATTGCCTCAAGAATTATTCATGATGTCTCTTGTCTGTTGGGTTATTCTTGTCTTACCCAAAGGAAGTACAGCCTTTCTTTCAGTGGCTCTCAGGCAGTGGAATGGAATGGGTACCATATACTGTGGCCTTCAGCTGTCCTAGAATAGTCTTCTGACCTTCCATCTAAAGGGGCACATGTCCCCTGATGTGACACAGATGGGCAATTTCATAATAATGAAATTGAAATAGGCCACCATTGCTTTTGAAATCTATTGACAAAATATATTAGTATGATGGGGCAATTATGTAATAACAGACCCTTCTAAAAAAAAAAAAAAAAAAAAAAACCTGATTTGTAGTGTTTGCCATTTTCAGTGGTGTAAATATTCCCAACAATGTTGATTCCAGATTAACAGCATATCACTGAACACTGAGGAAAAATGTGCAGTAGCATACTATTGTATTTTATTTATAATATACTGAAACAATAGAAAACATAGCCTTGAGAGTATAGATAATAGAAAGTGGTAAGTTGGAGGTTTTTAAGGAGTTACCTCTTAGAAATATAAAGTGTATATCTAAGCAATTTAATTTTTAACAATCAGTTTGAAAATTCTGGAAAATTAAAGTCTTATCAGCCAGTATGAATTGGCTCCAGCTTATTATTGAATACAGTCACCCTCTCACATATATGTATACACACACACACACACACACACACACACGTATACATAAAACCACATGTGTACTATGTATACATGTCTTAATCCAATCTACTCTATTACAGATTTTTTTAATGTTTATTTATTTTTGAGAGAGAGAGAGAGACAGAGAGCGTGAGCAGGGGAGGGGCAGAGAGAGAGAGAGAGAGAGAGGAAGACACAGAATCCAAGCAGCTCCAGGCTCTGAGCTGTCAACACATAGTCCAATGCGGGGCTCCAACTCACAAACTGCAACATCATGACCTGAGCCGAAGTCAGAAGCTTAACCGACTGAGCCACCCAGGCACCCCTGCCCTATTAGAGACAAATTGTAGTAGTTAGCTCTACATTTAAAGTCTATAATGTCAACTACTTTAGGGATAATCTGGTGACCAATATTTAAAAAAAAAAAAAAAAGTGGGTCATTACAAAATAGTATTTGCTTTGGGAGACTTTCTTAAGCGCTTAAAGGATTATCCTTAAGGCACTTAAAAGACACAGAGCTAAATTTCCAAATATCCCGTGCTTGTTGCCACCTGAAACTAAGTTGAGGATATCTGAGTATACATGACATAAATAATGCTCTTAATTCTTAAAAGATCCTTCTGTCCCAAATTCCCAGCTGGGGTCCTATCTTTGTGTGCTGTCATAAAACTCTTGGCAAGTGTCCTTTTAACTCAATTTTTTTTCTATGAAATAAAATCCTCCTTGTTTGTTCTCTTTCCACTTGGCCTTCTTCTGCCTTCAAATGCCCATGTGAAGAAGAGGATTTCCTAAGTAGATGACATGCTTTCTTCAGTAAGAGATGGCATAACATTACATAGTAAGCAGAAGGCAGACATTTTGACTCCATTTCCTTTTTTTTGTTTTTAATTGAAGACTCCATCAGAAAGGACAATGGCTTTAGTGTTCTCTGTCACCTAAATGGCACCTATGAAGTTAAATTTAAGGAGGGGACATGGCATAAAAATAATACTCTTTTTTTTTTAATTAAGGTTTACTTATTTTTGAGAGGGAAAGAGAGAGCGTGCAAGTGGAGGACAGACAGAGAGAGAGGAAGATACAGAATCTGAAGCAGCCTCCAGGGCTCTGAGCTGTCAGCACAGAGCCCGACATGGGGCTCGAACTCACAAACTGTGAGATCATGATCTGAGCCAAAGTAAGATGCTTAACTGACTGAGCCACCCAGGTGCCCCTAAAAATAAAACTCTTAATTTTTTTCTTTATTATGTAAATACAGCAAGGCAAGGATCTGAAAAGTGAAGTAATTTGTCCAAGATTAAATAAAATATGTAAGTGTCATGTTTGAACCTGGGGATGCCTTACTCTAAAGTTCATGCTCCCACCAACTCTTCTTAATTTAGTTCTGTATTAAATCTCAAGGTTAAATGAACACTGAGGGTTTTAACTGTACTGGCTTGAAATGTTAGTCTCCAAATATTCCTCTATTTCAAAGGATCTCCATCAAATCTCAAAGAAACTGCAGTTAACTTTCAAGGAGAAACTCTGTGGGAAAAGACCAATGATATGAAATGATGCTAATGGTAAATAAAATAAAGTAATTAAAATTAATTGATTGACAAAAAATCAGGCAGTTTAACGTTTGTTCATAAGAATATTCCTGTTATTTCATTATCCCATTCAATCAAAATTGTACAAATTAGATACAGAGATATTGTCTAAGACAGTGTTTTCAAAAGTTTTAGAACATGGCCCATAGTGGGAAAAACAAAAAGAAAAAAATCTTTATGTCAGGACAGAGTACATATGCACATACTAAAAACAAACAAACAAACAAACAAACAAAGTGTCCCAAAGCAATGCTTACCATTCTTAGGTAAAACTTACCCTATTTTATCTATTCTATTTCATTCATTTTACAATACTGTTCCAACCCACTAAATTGGCTTCATGCCTACTAATAGATTACAACCCACAGTTTGAAAATCATTTATGTAAAGTGTCCAACACTTACTAGCTTTGGTAAATTTTCTACCCTATCTTTTAATCTTATGTCATCTCATAGAAAAATAGATGAAGAAATCCTACAAATTACGTAGCATCAGTTCTCTGTTTCTTTCTTCACATCTAAATATAGTATTATTTATTTATATTCTTCCTACGCAATGCCCTAAATTCATTCTAAATTCTGGTAGTTTTTATTGATATGCTTTCTTCATTTTATTGGGCATAAATGTTACTCTAGAACTTTCAGTCTCTCATCCTTGATCTGAACTCTGGGGTCTCACACAAATCTTCTTTTCCTTTCGCGCAGGACACCTTCTTAACAATTTGAAGAAGTCTTTCCTGTGTCACTCTATTTATTTCTTCAAGAATATAAGCACCTAGTTATTTAATATTCTGCATATAACACAATCTTGAGTATTTGCGTTCTCCTGGCCACTCTTCCTGGAGTTCACTCTAACTCATTTATGTTCCAGTTAAAGCCCTTTGCACAGAACTGAGCATGATTCTGAAGGGTTGTCTCTCACTAACTCCCTTTAACTTTAACTCTCCTAAAATCCAAAACATTTATTCATATATTCCTTTGATATCTTCTTCATCTACTTCCTTTTTTTCCTGTGAAAAAATTTATTATGGGACATAAAATGCAGACTTCAACTATGAATTTAGAATTGATCTTCTAAGTTATTTTCAAATACAGCATGCAAAAAGAATCCCTAGCTCACCGTTGTTAGATCATGTCAGCCAACATCCAATCTTTCTCCAAAACATATGCCTCGGTAGGATCTGTTTATTACAGGCCTGCTTAGACTGTCTTTTGTTTTTTGTTTGTTTGTTGTTTTTTCGTTTTTTGTTTTTTGTTTTGTTTTGTTTTGTTTTTAGGCTGAACGCTAAAACTAGTAAAGAATCATTTTCTGTTAATTGAACTTTTTATTGTAGCTGAAAATCTTGTATACTGACCTCTAATTTTCTTCTCTCCTCAAAAAGAAATTTCTGAAACTCTCTACTTAATGATTTTACTTTTGGGTGGAAAAATGTTTGTACCAGATGCATCTATTGGGGTAGAGTGGTGCTGTGGGGGAAATTCAACTGATAGATAATTATAAGAATTAAAAGAATTAAGATAAGATGAAATTAGCTTAGAAAGACTAATCAAACTTCAGCAGGTGAAAAGTGGACCTGAATCGTATTACATATTTTCATTCATTTAACACCTATTTTTTTAGTACCTAATTTGTGTTTTGTTGTTGTTGTTGTTGTTGTTGTTGTTGTTGTTGTTGTTACTTCTCACTCAGGCCAAACTTTTTTTGTTAAAGCTTGCTTACTACTAGAAGACTAAAGGACATCACCATTTTCTGGTAACTTTCCTGTATTTTGGAGCCTTTATTTTGTGAATCTGTACTGGTCGGAGGTCACTGTTGCATTATTCTTTTTTCTAGGAAGTGGATTTTAACTTGAGATGGCTTGAAATAGTTTCTTCTTTCTATTCCCCAAAATTAGCAACAAGATTGCACCATTACAATGCCTTTTCCAAACTCATTATTTTCACCTGTCAGTTTCACATGCCACAATTTAAATGTCAGGAGTTATTGGGTCTAAACAGAATAATTAAATAAGCATTGAAGTGACAATTGGATTACAGTAGAGTCCTAGAAATTTCAGAGAACAGCTTTGATAAGTAAAGCATGGGCATTCCCTAATGTGAGAAGACTCCATGACTGTATCCCAGGTTTCAGGGAAGGAGAACAGGCTGAGAAGAAATTTTGTGGCATTACATATTCAAAGAAAAAAGATATTAGTTTCCATGTCCTTGTTTGAAGAAAGAAGGGCAACTTTATTAGCACAGAATATATAGGAATTAATGTTGATATATCACAAGGTACTAAAATGTATTTTGTTTCCTTTAAATATTGTATAAACAGGGTGAAATAGGAAGTGGACCATAAGGCATGGTCTCTTAGTTATGAAGAAAATAAACAAGCAATTAACAATAGACGATAGTGCCTTTTTTCCCTTTCACTTCCCTTACTGTCTTTCTTGATGTGAGAATAGAAGTGCCTCTTGTTTAATCAAAGCTTTTTTTTTTTTTTTTTTTTTCAACGTTTATTTATTTTTGGGACAGAGAGAGACAGAGCATGAACGGGGGAGGGGCAGAGAGAGAGGGAGACACAGAATCGGAAACAGGCCCCAGGCTCTGAGCCATCAGCCCAGAGCCCGACGCGGGGCTCGAACTCCCGGACCGCGAGATCGTGACCTGGCTGAAGTCGGACGCTTAACCGACTGCGCCACCCAGGCGCTCCTGTTTAATCAAAGCTTTTAAAGCAACTTCAGATGTAGTCTTTCAACTTAAATTCCATACCCTTCTCCTGTCATCCCTTCCTTTCCAAAATCCCCAACACCCCTATATCATGGTCCTATTCTGATATTAATCTACCAAATTTTGAGCTTTGAAAATTCCTTTCCTTTCTAATAAATAGCTTATCACATCATAATCCTAGTCTACAGTATTATTTATTCCCTCTCTCCTTCATTGATACTGGTCATAGATTTTTAGGAAGATGGTTGGAGACCAAACCAGAAGCTATAACTTATTGGTCTCCTATACTGGAAGTACCAATCATTCACTAATTGACCAAACCACACTTACACTACATGGTTATCTCTCAATAATGCAGTGACCTGTGGATAGAGCATAAAACATTCTCTCTGACTATTGAAGTATGAAATGTAATTCAAACAATCAAAATTGATAGATTACTCAAAACACTACTTAAAATAATTCTTGCACATAAAACTTAAGTTCCAACCAGTGAATAGTTATTACACAAAGGACCATGAGTCTTAGATTATACAGAAGAATGCCTATTTGATCTCATGTCCATTTATGTACATCCCCTATTCTGCCCCATATATTCTGCCTTGTAAACTACGTTTGCCTGGTACCTTTGTGTATTCTCTTTGAAATTTGATTTGATAGATGAGAGGCGCTGGCAAGACACTGGAGAATAGGAATTTCATGCCCTCACTGTTTCTGTTTTGGGCTGAATCTCCCCCATTGTCTACATTTTCATGGTGGTTTGAATCCCCCATGAACAGCCCTTCCATTCATGGACACAGCTCCCACTGGGAGTGCCCGCTGTTGGTTCAGCTTTTTCCAAGTGAAGACTTCAGGTTCTAGTAGTACCCTTTTTGCCTACTCTTCCACCTCTGGACAGGTAGGAACTAGTATTTTAATCACGGATTACTTTACCACGTTTCGGGGATATTGATCTTATAAGATTTGTGGTTATTAGTGTGTTTATTCCACATATTGAACTAATTGGAATGGGATTATTTTCCTAACCCGACCTAGAGTGACAGTGTTTTGAAGGTAATCTTGTATGCCTTAGTGAATCTCTATGAGCTGCTGGGTTTCAAATTCAGTTAGATTCTTTGGCAAAGTACTTTGGAATGATAGGAAGAAGGATCTTTTTCCACTTTGTTTCCATTCCCGTAGCTGGAACACTACACATTTCCATTTATCTGAATAAAGCCTATGACAGTTTATCACAGACCTTATACCAAAATCTATTATGTTAACAGCTAAATGCAGACTCTCAAAATAACGATCAGAGGATGAGATCATAAAGTCCTACCCTTGACTAAAATAGGTCTGACTTTATGACTGATATACTTGTAAGCTGGCATTGTGATATTAAGCAAAGAGTTTGTCCTCACTTCCTATTTTCTTGCCTATGAAGTCAGAAAGATGTCTATTAAAGGAATTTGGATGTAATTAATTGAGATATATAGGCACTGCAAAAATAATATACTGTTAAAGAAATTTAAGACAGATATATGATAAAATGTCCTTAAGAAAAGAAAATTCTTGACTTGAAAACTATTCCTATTTTGATTAGTCCTTCTAAAGGAAAAAAACAAGCAATTTTAGGTCTATAAAATTTTTTTCATATGATATTATTAAAAAGATACTTTTGGCAAGTCTAATTTTGTAATCTTTCTGCATGATGATTTTTAACCTTCTTAAACTTTATGTCTGTATTATTCAATGCTACTTTTCAAGCTCCATCAAAATTCAAGAGAGTCATTCAGTAATTTTTTTAAATGCATTTAATTAAACACTCAAAGTTCTGCTTTTTCACACCAAAGTAGGTTTAAAATACCTACACCCAATGATGGGAAGTCAGTTCTTTCCTAAGAATAATTTCATTGACCAATAAACCAAAAGTCTTCATCAGAATTTAAGTATGCGAAGTACATCTAATGTATCTCACCTGGCATGGTAGTTGCTAACTGGTAGACATATCAACTAAGTTTTATACAGAAACATTGTACCCAAATTAATAATTTGGAAGATACATATGTAAACCTGTGATGCAATAGCATAATCCTTATACCAGCTGAGTGGCACATACATTAAAGAAGGTAGACCCTTTAAATGTCCCCAATGACATCAACTTCTATGAAGGTGCTCCTAAGTATGTCCTGAGCAATTCAAATGTATTGCAGTGAAATTCAGTTAAAGTCCCTCTCGCTGCCCCTGATCTGGGAAACCTTGATCGCATGCTGGATCTCTGGGCCAACAAGTTGCAGTTTCTGTGCTATTTTTGGTCGACCTTAGTGGTCTACATACTGGTAAACAATGAAACAACAGTTGGGGATGGAAAGTAGAAAGTTTAATCAAGGACACTGGTGATTTTATTTTTTTCCTGTCCAGGATAAGCTGTGTCTGCTCTGGGCTGCAGCCGGCCTAACCGACCACAGGTCATGTCTCCAGAATCTCCCACAGACACTGATGCTTTTTGAGGCTTATAAGAACCTACATTTTATTTTCTGCTTTTGCCTTCAATATCTCACATTGCCAAATAGCTAAAGAAATGCATGAAAGATTGCTTATGCTTACTTACACACAATTTCCTAGAGACTATTAGCTTCTAATGGCCCTTATTTTTGGACCCTCATATACCCCTCTGGTTTGACACTTGTATCCCATGACACCATACAACTACCAAACTGTTGGATGCTGGTGTCATCATCTGCAAGCCAATTTGTCCTAGAAGGAACACTCTGCACTGTGTTCTGTCAACTTTTCCAGACATAGTTTAAGTTTGCTACCATTAAGACAATATAAATTATAACTGAAATATACTAAGCCTTTAAGTAAAATTTAAGCCTTTCTTTAAAATTTATTAAGTAAAATAATGCAAACTAAAATTTGCATTACTATTAACAAATAGATGAAATACACAGTCTAACTGTAACCAACATCTACAACTGTTGATCTTGCTTAGAAAAGCGATTCTTACTTAAAAAATTAAATTGGCTACCGTTTCCAAGCAGCAGATGAGTAGGTTTGGATCTAATTTTCTGCTACTGCTGAGTTTAATCTCACGATGTCCTAATTTACCTCTTCGCTCTCTCCTTCCATTGTGTCTTTCCGATTTACCATGACAACTGCTTTTCTATTCACTTCTTCTGCAATTTCTTTTATCTCATAATTTAGAATCCCCTTTGCTTTGCCTAATCATATTCTCATACTCAGAAGAAAAGTTATGTATTTAACCTTGTGTATCCCTTGGATTCTTAGAAGTGTCACTAGGACTTCATTTTCCAGAAAATGTCAGCGATATTTTTTTAGTTCCTGGATGTTAGAAACAGAAACCTTTTTGTTCAAATTTCTAAGATGTCTTAGAGAGGAAATAAGGTAAGGGATCAAGCACAGCTGTGGTGGATTAAAGTCGGCCTCAAATTCACTGCCATTCCTTCAACTGAGAGGGTCTAATTCTCTTGCTTTGACTCTGGCTTGCTATTAGAGACTTCCTTGACCACATACTATGGCAGGAATGTCACTCTGAGACTTCTCAGGCTGATTCATAAGAAGGCTTACAGATCCTGCCTGGGTTTCTGGGAATACTTGTTCTTGAAGCCCTCAGCCACCATGAAAGAAGTCTAGCTATTCTGTTGTAGAAACCTCCTGACAGGCCCTGAGACCACATGGAGGAAAATAAAAAAACTGTGCCAGTGTTCAAGTCATCTCTGCTTAAGTGCCAGACATATGAATGAAGCCATCAGAGACCATCCAGACCACAAGCTAAATACCATTGAGTGACTCCTGTTGATGCTATACTGGAGAGAAAAGATCCTCCTGCAGAACTTTCCCTATTATTTCTAAGTCACAAAATAATAAGATAAATTGAATGATTGCTGTATTAGGCCATTAGTTTTGAAGATAGTCTGTTATGCAACCATAGATAACTGGAACAAAATTCAACATCAAACATATTTGCTAAGCTCATTAGATGACCAATGACAATAATAAGATTGCTGTCTGACAACGATTACCTACAACCATGATGCAGGCTATATTTTGTATTTAATGATTCAAAATACTGTGGAGTCCGGAACAAATCATCTTGAAGTATCCAAATTACTACCTAAATATTTAAGTTATAGGGCACCTTATATTAATGCCATTCTATTTTATAATCATTATAAATTTATTTAACAGTCTTTTTTTGAAATCAACAATTATAGAAGATTAGGAATAAGGAGAAATTATATTTAGAGTGAAAGTAACTCTATCCAAACACTCCAACTTCCATTCAAAATTTCCTAAAGGAACAAATGTGGGGTGTGTGTGTGTGTGTGTGTGTGTGTGAGACAGAGAGAGAGAGAGGGAGAGATTTATGTCTACATTGATTGACTGATTGATTGACTGATAGATTTTGTTGATTAGTGGGCTAATCTATGCCAAAATACAATCTCAGTCTCACTACGTGTTAGGTTCTCTGGAAATACAAAGTTTTTCACATCCCTATATTTTTAATTTTTATGACTGCACCTGCCAGTTCAAGAGCATCTGCTGGCATAAACTGTGCATCTCTGGAAACCAGTAAAATAGAATAGCAGTCAGTGCCTAAGCAACCCTCTCACACCCTGAGGACATCACTGATGCTTCTTTTTGTTTTTGTTTTGTTTTGAATACTTACATACCTACAGAAACATGGGGATGTAACTGTAGACTACAAGAAGAGACTTAATTCAACAGTCAAAATTTCCTGCTTTTCATGGAAGCAGGAAAAGAAAAATAAAGAAAGCTTATTTATGCCAAGTGTGTTTGGTACAAATGAAGATTGAATTGTAAATGGGGCTCCCAGCAACCTAACAAAGAAGCGTAATGCTTTTTTCATTCTATTATCTAGGTCTTTACTCTCCCTTTCTCACCACCTTTAACCATCTATACTCTTAAAAATAACAAACCACCAACTAAACAAACCTTGTTTGGCAGGGGAGCACTATGGAACTAATTGTAAATATATTACTTTTACTCTATAAAATAAAAATTTGAAATAAGCAAAATATGAAACATTATATTATTTTACCATCAGCATTTAAGAATTTCTGACCATAATTTCTGTGAAATTAGCAAACATCTCTGACATTTACATGCTCCACTAAAATATGTTTAATTCTTTTATGTTAATTTGTTTCAAAATCAATCCATTTGGCTTCTAAATATGAGAAATGTATGAACTTTTAAAACACAGATATTAAAAAGTTTTTAAGACTATTTTAATAAACTGAAATTTAAAAGATACAAGTTGAAATAAAAGAAAGTCTATTGAATTTAAAACCCGGATGAAGCAACTGAATTCTAATGCAAAGGTCAGATATATCTGAACAAAAACATAAAATCATGATTTCTCTAAAAGGAGAATTTGAATAGTTGTCCCTGGTGTAGTCTCTCTAAAACACCATTGAAAATACCTATGAAGTTACTAGAAATATAAAATAACCTTCCCTACAACTCATCAAATTCAACAACTCATCAACCAAATGAAAAATTTAATAGCAAGAACTTGAAGAAATCCCATTCTTGGCACATGCACCCCAATGTTTATAGCAGCACTATCAACAATAACCAAAGTATGGAAAGAGCTCAAATGTCCATTGAGGGATGAATGGATAAAGAAGATGTGGTATATATATATATATATATATATATATATATATATACATACATACATACAATGGAGTATTACTCAGCAATCAAAAAGAATAAAAACTTGCCATTTGGTACTACGTGGATAGAACTAGAGAGTATTATGCTAAACGAAATTAGTCAGAGAAAGACAAATATTATATGACTTCACTCATATGAGGACTTTAAGATACAAAACAGATGAACATAAGGGAAGGGAAGCAAAAAAAATATAAAAACAGAGAAGGGGACAAAAAACATAAGAGACTTTTAAATATGGAGTACAAACAGAGGGTTAGTGAAGGGGTTGTGGGAGGTGGGATGGGCTAAATGGGTAAGGGGCATTAAGGAATCTACTCCTGAAACTATTGTTGTACTATATGCTAACTAACTTGGATGTAAATTTAAAAATAAATAAATTAATTAAATAAATAAAGAAATCCCATTCTCACCTTATGCTAATTAAGAAAAACTTTTTCAGTTACCATTCCATTAAACAGATCAATTACAAAAGTAATAAGAGGTACTCGCATCTCCCATGTTGCCTATACACACATTGAAGATTCCAGGGAACCTGTTACAGCACTACCAGGGAAACTGAATTTCTGTGTCTCTTAAATAAGGAGTCAGCATTTGGTTTCCTTCTGCCTGTTCCATGCCCAACCCCTTGATCCCTCTTACAATATGGTCTCTTGTTTTAAGAAATAGTGTTGCCTTCAAAACTACTGATGTAAAGGACCCCAAAGTATTATTTTGGAAAATCTTTGGGAAGAGCCAAGAGTGGATGGTTTTGTTAATTTTTTTATTTTTATATTAAAACAAAAGTAAGAACAACAACAACATCAGGGCATGGAGTTGAGAAAGTTTTCCATTTCTGGAGAATAGAGGATCACTAGGAGAAAACCATTTAAAACCCGGAAATTAACCTGAGTGTTGTAGTAATCCACTTGCTGCTTTGTAATATGAGACCAAGATAACAATGGAGGATGAATTTAAAGAATTAAAATAATAACCATAACAAGTTTGAACCCAGAGCCCTAAGAATATAGACTGCAGAACCAGGAAAACTCTTCTGTGAAGATTCAAAATAATATGTCTCAGAAAAATTATCTGCTGGAAGATACCATGTAAATTTCACAAATAGAGACATTGAGATAATAGAAGGACATTGTAAAAAGTCAAAATAATGGTGTACTAGAGAGTTCCTCTCATAGTGAAGGACAGATATTAAAAAAAAGGAGGATTAATCTAGGCGGATATGAAACCAGAGTGAACCATTAATGAGAAAATAATTTGTTGAAAAGAAGAAAAAAATAGTATTAAAAAAGTAGTTCTTAAAGGAAACAACTTATTAAAGAAGAAATAATGAATAGAACAAGAAATAAATAAGGGAAGAAAATCCCCAGCATGACAAACTTAGGTTTTTAGATTTAAGAAGTTTGGGCATCAGATAAACTAAATAAAAAAAAAAAAAAAAACACTTGTATCTTGGTGAAATTTATGAACTCATGTGATAAAGAGAAAAATATATAATCTGTACAGAGAGAAGAGTTGATGTATAAAAGAAAAAAAAATCAGCATAGGAGTCAACTTCTCATCCACAATACTAAAAACTAGACGTCAGTGGAATTTACAGACCTCAGAAAAATAGCAGACTATATATCCTGAAAACTTTTCCAGCTACAGAACACCTAAAAATTCTGGATAAAATATTGCAATCATTCTCTTTCCACACAAATACAAGCACACAAGTTTTGGGTATTAAGAAAGTAAGGGAAAACCAGCCAGTGCAAACTTAGTATGAACTAGGAGTTGCCCAGAAGATACTTGCTGACAAAAATCCTTAAGCCTGGTAGATGGAATTGATATTTTTTTTCATTTTCTTTTTACTGTTTATTTATTTACTTATTCATTTATTTATTTATTTATTTAGAGAAAGAGGGAGAGAAAGAGAGAGAGGAGCAGAGAGAGAGGAGTGGGGGCGGGGGGGAGATAGAGAATCCCAAGCAAGCTCTGCACCATCAGCACTGAGCCCAATGTGGAGGCTCAGTCCCACAAACCATGAGATCATGACCTGCGCCAAGATCAAGAGTCAGATGCCTAACCAACTGAGCCACCTAGCCGCCCTTTTTTCCTCTTGCAAACTCATGTTTCTTGGCTGTGCATTTGGATTGGAAAGTAAAGGGTCTCCCATAAGAATTTGTAACCATAGCTTTGTCCTGTGTATATTTAGGATTTGAAGGTTATCTCTATGATCTGAAAACCATGAGCTCAGAAGTTATTTTAATGTGCTCTCGTCCACTAGGCCAAAGCAACAAAAAATTCTCTCTGGAGCAACACAGCCTCAACTCAGACTTAGGAGTTCATCCAAATGTGAAAACAGATCCCTGAATAAAGAAATGTGCATGAAAAAAACAAAAACAAAAACATAAAATAGACACAAATAAATAATTATCTGAATTAGACCCATGAGTACTTCGGATATGGATAAATATCTATGTAGATACAGATATTGTCATAAAGGAATATTAAATAAGTATATATGAAAGTTAATGAAATGAGAGGACTAAAAACATGAGCAAATAAATAAATTTTAAAAATGGCCAGAAAAAAATGAATTAGTAGGTATAGATTTTAAAATATTATTTTTAAGTTAAAAATTAATAGGTTAGAGGCACTTGGGTGTCTCAGTCGGTTAAGCATCTGACTCTTGATTTCAGCTCAGGTCATGATCTCATGGTTCTGAAATCGAACGCTGTGTTGGGCTCTGTACTAGGCCTGGAGCTTGCTAAGATTCTCTCTACCTCTGACCCTCCTTCCTCAAAAAAAAAAAAAAATGAATAGCTTAATTATATGGAAGATTAGAAATAATTGAATACAGGATTATCAAATTAGAAAATAGATCTGAAGAAACTACCCATTTAAATAGAAGAGAAAATGAGGCACCTGGGTGGCTCAGTCGGTTGAGCATCCGACTTCGGCTCAGGTCATGATCTCGTGGTTTGTGGGTTCAAGCCCCACATCGGGCTCTGTGCTGACAGCTCAGAGCCTGGAGCCTGCTTTGGATTCTGTGTCTCCTCTCTCTGCCCCTCCTATGCTCATTCTTTGTCTCTGTCTCTCAGTAATAAAATAATGTTAAGAAAAATTTAAATATAAGAAAAACTAAGATATTGTGGTGAGGTGGATTGGGGGTTACAAAGTGTATGCTATTTTTTAATAAGGCAGAGATTTCTTCATCATGTTCAAACAACAAGTGAGCACTAGCTTTTAAAAGAGAGGTATGTGTCTCTTCTGATGCACATATGACTGAGAGGAACCTGGGGATTGCAGTTACTTGAGAGAATCAAACCGAGTATCCCATGCCACATCTTACAGTTCGACTCCTTCCTAGGGCCTTGACCTTGGTGCAGAAAATATGCCAGAACTGAGAATTCAACTTTCCCAGGAACTGTGCTATTCTTACATTTAAACCCTGGGCTTTATCCTTAGCTTTTTCTGCCTCTGGCTGCAGACAAAACCCTGGCTTTCAAAATATTTGTCACCTTAAATTGGTAATTCAGCACCTTTAGTTTTTCATTCTATGCACCTATAGCACCCACCAAGAGTTGTCCAATTCCATAATCCTTTTTAAAATATACATCCCCCCATCACTAGATACCTGAGATATTGGAAGCACCATCACACTCTTATATTAGTACTCCAGTAGTGTTTACCCTTGACAAAGATTCAATAATTAAATGGAAACAGCATTCCAAGGATTATCAATTCTCTACCTACTACCATTGATAGGCATCTTCACTGTCAACCAGCTGATGGATAAACATGATTTTTAGGACCACTTTTAAAAACTAAACTTTATTATTTATAACAGTTTTAGATTTACACAAATAATGAGAAAACACAGAATTTCTATATACCCAAATATCCAATTGCCCTATCAATAACATTTTGTGTTAATGTTGTACACTTATTATAAATAATGAACCAATATTAACACATTATTATAATCTAAAGTCCATAATTTATTCAGATTTCTTTAGTTTTTACCTAATATTATTTTTTTTCAACCAGGACTCCGTCCAGAATACCACACTGTGGTTTAATGTTGTGTCCCCTAGACTCCTCTTGACTATAACAATTTCTCAGACCTTACATTTTATGACAGTTCAGAGGAGTACTGCTCAGGTATATTGTAGGATGTCCCTCAATTGGAATTTGTCTGATATGCTTCTTATGATTAGACATGGGCTATGGGTTTAGCGGAGGACAATCACTGTGGTAAAGTGCCATTTTTCATCACATCTTATAAAGGATATATGATATCAATATGGTTTATCACTATTAATGATGGTGTTGATCATCTGTCTGGGGTAGTATTTATCAAGTTTCTAAACTGAAGAATAAGTTTGTTTGTTTGTTTTTTTAACGTCCTCCTTTCCCTACTGCACTCTTTGGAAGAAAATTACTTTGAGAAGCCTACACTTACCAGGTGGAGAGTTATATATTTTTTTTCTTTAAGGTAGACTGTATGGATAAATTATTTGGAAATCTTATGTATAGGAGATTTGTCTCTTCACTCCCATTTAGTCATCTACTCGATCCTTTATATTAGTATGGACACATTAATTTTCTCTTATACTTTGGGTTATATTCCAATAGAACATCTTTTTTTTTTTTTTTTGCTTAAATTGTTCCAGCTTTGGCCATTGGCAATTTTCTCAGTTGCTTCCTGGAACATACCCTCATTACATTTTTTCAGCATGTCTTTCTTTTTGTCATTACAAGAAGCTCCAGGATAATCTTGCATATTTCCCAAATAGGAAATCCAAGAATCAGTCTAAGAATCAGCCAAGAATAAGCCTTTTCTCCAGAGAGCACTGGTTCCATTTATTAAAGAATGGTGTTAGAAACCTAGAACGTAGTGCTAAGTGAGCTCATTCCTACTGGGATAAAATTTTTTTAGGCCCTTTAAGCTAGCAGAATAAAGAAATGTATGTGTGTGTATTAACCTTTGTATATACCCATACCTATAATTATCTTTATTTGTAACCTTCTGTATTATATTAATCTAAACATGAGTTCATGCTGGTATTTCCAATTCTAACCCATTATCATATGGATTATTTAGCCCCCTTACTTTGCTTCTCTGTAAATTCTCATCTACAAAATTGACAAAACTGGCTTCCATAATCTGTAATTATTTGCTTGTTTCATTCCAGTGGACATATATAGCAATATAAGAATTGATAACTTACTACCTTGTGGGAGAAAAAAACTTTATCATCCAAAGTATAGGGCATATATATATATTCACTTCCTTGTGCCTTTAGTCTTTAAAGAATTTCACTCGTTTCCAAACTTTTTAGCACTCTTTCCTCCATCCTCTTCAGTGTGATTGTTTAATGATGTAGTAGAGTTAGACTATCTTGAAACCATCTACATTTCTTTCTGAGTCTTGAATTGAAATATTAAAGATATTGATTATCCTCATCCAGAAACGTGGACCATCTCTTTATTTATTTGGATCTTTGATTTCTTTCATCAGAGTTTTGTAGTTTCTTACATATAGGTCTTGTACAGATTTGTTGCTTACACTAAGTATTTCAAGTTGGAACTATTATAAATGGTATTGTGTTTTTAATGTCAAATTCCAATTGGAATAGCAGTTCTAGTTCCAATATGACAACAGTTAACTTTTGTATATTAATCTTATAAATTTGCTATAATTATTTATTAGATCTGGAGGGTTGTTGTCAATTCTTTGGCATCTGTTACATAGACTGTCATCATGTCATCTGTACAAAGCAGTTTTACTTCTTATTTCCATTCTGTGTAACTTATTTCCTTTATTCATCTTATTTTACTGGTTATGTCTACAACTGTGAGAATGGGACTTCTGATAGGGTACATCCTGCCTTGTTCCTAATTTTAGGGAAAAATCCAATTTCTCACCATTAAGTATGACAAGTAAGTATATATAAAATGATATATTTATTCACAGATATTATAACCTTATTTATCCAATTTATCAATAGATGGACACTTGGGCTCTTTCCACAGTTCGGTTATTGTTGATAATGCTGCTATCAACATCGGGGTGCATGTACCCCTTTGAATCAGTATTTTTGTATCTTTTGTGTAAATACCTAGTAGTGCCTTTGCTGGATCGTAGGGTAGTTCTATTTTTAACTTTCTGAGGAAGCTCCATACTGTTTTCCAGAGTGATGGCACCAGTTTGCATTCCCAGTAACAGTGTAAGAATGTTCCTCATTCTGTGCATCCTCCTGACACCTGTTGTTTCTTGTGTTGTTAATTTTAGCCATTCTGACAGGTATGAGGCGGTATCTCATTGTGGTTTTAACTTGTATTTCACTGATGATGAGTAATGTTTAGCATCTTTTCATGTGTCTATTAGCCATCTGGATGTCTGCTTTGGAAAAATGTCTATTCATGTCTTCTTCTCATTTCTTAACTGGATTATTTGTTTTTTGGGGGGTGTTGAGTTTGATAAGTTCTTTATAGATTTTGGATCCTAACCCTTTATCAGATATGTCATTTGCAAATATCTTCTCCCATTCCATAGACTGTCTTTTAGTTTTATTGATTGTTTCCTTCACTGTGTGGAAGCTTTTTTCTCTTGAGAGGTCTCAGTAGTTCATGTTTGCTTATTTTCATTACCTCTAGGGAGATGTCTAGTAAGAAGCTGCTACAGCCAAGGTGAAAGAGGTTGCTGCCTGTGTTCTCCTCTAGGATTTTTATGGTTTCCTGTTTCACATTTAAGTCTTTCCTATATTTCGAATTTATTTTTGTGTGTGGTGTAAGAAAGTGGTCCAGTTTCATTTTTCTGCATGTTGCTGTCCAGTTCTCCCAACACCATTTGCTGAAGAGACTGTCTGTTTTCCATTGGATAGCCTTTCCTGCTTGTTGAAGATTAGTTTACCACCTTCTGGATTGCTGTAGAGCTAGAAATGTAGTCTCAACTCAAGACAAGGTTGTTGTAACTTTGCATCACCATACTGGCTGGTCATTTGCTGCAAGCTATCCTCAGGTAAGGGGCAAAACTTAAAGACAGCCAGCTTACATATGCAATTCCCATAGAGGATTCAGTTCTGAGCTCTCCACAGCTAACATTTTTAGTAGCTAGAGTATTGATTGCCTTGGTGCTGGACAATGTACTACAGCATTCACTACAAGGAACATACAATTCCACATAAAATTTTTGAAAATTTGACCCAGAAACATATATTTAAAATTGCATCATTATTAAACTGGGTTTACCCCAGATACCTAAAAAAGTCAATATTAAAAAGAAGATTACTGTGATTCTTCACAATTTTGTTAAAGAAACAAATATATATATATATATATGTATATATATATATATATATACATAATCATTACAATAAATGCAATAAAAGCTTTTGAAAAAATGCAAATTCCATTCTTTTTTTAGTATCTATTTGTTTCAAAGAATAAAATACTACATAGCAAAGCTTTGTTGGCATTTGAAGTTGCCAGCTTAATTGTGGCGTATCTTTTACATGCATTATGAAATAAGGCTGCTTAAACGCTAGTGTTCTTTGTGCTAAAAATATTAGACTATGAAAGCATTTATGTAATCCATACACAAAGAGAATGAATGGGTTAAAGTCAGTCTTTGAATTATTAGTACATTTTAATATGAGATTAAACTATCACTTATATTTTTCCTTAAATTAAAGTACATTTGACATAAAATGTTACATTAGTTTCAGGTATACAACATAGTGAATGCACAAGTGTATGTTATACTATGCTCACCACTGCAAATTTCACTCTTACTAAAACTTCTTAGCTAGCCAGAAATAGAAGATAAATATTTTAGTGATCATAGCTATCAACAACTTTAAAGAAAAGTCTTATTATTGGTGAAAAAGAATAACACAAATTTCAGGACTAAATTACAGCTTCTTGATAACATTATTCACTAACTTATACTTACTAAGTAGTAGTTTACATGAGTTACCAACCAATGAACTAAGATATGAACAATAATAATTGTATACAAGAATTTAAAAGGATGTGGTGTTTCATTTATGTTACATAATGTTATTGCCTGCGTATAAGAATGGAGACAAAGGACAACATGAAATAATGAAGAAAATCAAAATATAAAAAATAATATAGAATATGGAGAAGACAGATAGTAGTGACACCATCTGGGTAATAAATAGGGAGCTCAGAAGGAATGAAATGTAAATTGAAATTTGTAATAGTGGAAGACATAATGATGGTAAGTTTCTCAGACTTAACGCAGATGGAAAGCTTCAGACTGAATGTTCTCATAGAATTACCAAGAGGAAGGATATAGTAAAACCTAGCCTAGACATATTATAATGCCTTTAGACAATATGATTAATATTAAGTTTAAAGAAAAAAATACAAATTAGCTACAGAAGCCAAAATCCATCTTGTATCAGAATTTTGAACACTATATGGGATGTAAGAAAATAATGAAATGATATTTTTATGTATTCAAGGAAAAAATAAATTCTGTGGGTCTATATTTAGTCAAATCACCATTCAAATGTAATGATCTACCTAAAATAACCACAAGTATTCCACCCTCAGAATCTTGACCAAAGGCCCACATTAAAATTATGTGATAATTTATTCAACCTAAAAAGAGAGGATAATTAGCAGACTCTAAGATATATGAGATGTGAGGCACCTGGGTGGCTCAGTCCTTTAAGCGTCCAACTTTGGGTCAGGTCATGATGTCACAGTCCATGAGTTCGAGCCCTGTCTCAGGCTCTCTGATGTAAGCACAGAGTCTGCTTCAGATCCTCTGTCTCCTTCTTTCTTTGCCCCTTCTCTGCTTGCATCCTCTCTCTCTCTCAAAAATAAACATTTATTTAAAAAATTAAAATATAAAAGATGTGATATGTGTAGCTGAACAAATACTAGGCAACTTTTTACTTGCCAAAAGAAAAAAGAAAGTACAAATACAAAAAGAAATGGTAGTTAAAGAAAAAAAAAAAAGGAGAGTGCAAATCCATAAAACCTTAGTTGATGTTTAGAACGTAATAAAATAATGGGAGTGACTTTGTTAGATGAACATTTGTTAAGTAAAGCCCCAGGTGGAGTGTTGGATGACAAGCCATGATTCAACAAAGATCCAAGGGAAAGTAAAATAGAAAAGTTTATTACTCACAGGTCATGGAGGATGTGATGCCTAGTATCACCGCACGCATGGCAAGCTTCAAGGGGTCACATGGAGAGATCAGGAAAGGGTACAGAAAGAGTGAGAGCAGCAGGGCAGGATCCATGGTTGGGTGCTGCTGGGGTCCCAGAGTTAAGATCTGATTGGTCAATTCAAAAAGCTGGGGTTTTGATAAGCTCCACAGAGGTCTTATCTAAGAAGTTTAGGAGCGGAAGGATTGGGAAGCAGGAGAGACTGTTTATCATTAGCGGTACTGGAGAAGTCATAACAGGAGCCTCAACTTGTCTTTGCTGACTTTTATCTAGAGCATGCACTGGCAGGAGCAGCTGATGTCAATTCAAGGCCCCTGCAGGCTCTGGGTCACACAGAATGGATGTGGAGGCAGCAATATTATGGAACAGTTTAAATTTTCAACAAGGGAATTCAGGAGAGGCATGGAATGGTGTTCAACAATAACGATCTAATTGTAAGTTATCTGAAAGATTGTATCACCTACAAGTCTAGGAATAGTCTATCTCTCATTGTTGCTGACAATTACCACTGAGCTTTTCTCCTTGATTTCTCAATGACTTCAGTTTCTATATCACTTCAAATCTTTCTAATATGACTCCTATCTTAATTCTTCATGACTTTGATATACACATGGATGATTCTCCCAGTATTCTTGCATCTCATTTCCTTTAACTCTCCTTCAGTGGTCTTGTCCATCACCCAGTCTCAATCATACATTCCAGGGCCACATTGCACAATTTTCTTTGCCAATAAATGCAGTCCTTTCATAAATTTCATTTGGCACATTTTGTCATGACCACAAGCCCATATATAACACTCACACTCCCTCAACTACCTAACTCCACAGTTCTCTGCACACTAACACAATCTATTTACTCTTTCACCATCCTGACTCTTTCCTTCTTCCCCATCTAAAACTCCATGATTATCAAAGCACTTCCTTGCAAATATCCTCAGTTTCCCCACCCTCAGATTGACTCTTGCATCATCATGCTCACTTGCTAAAATACCCCTGATTAAATATAATTCAGCCTACTCCACACCCACACCCCTGCAACTGAATGTGGCTATAGAAAGAAAAAAGAGCTATATTGACAAGCCCTACTTTAAATCACAACCATTATCATAACATGGTCTTTAAAATGCTGTACAACAATTACACTGTATTTTTCTACCATATATTCCACCATTTCCCTAGATAACTATTGCACCTTTTCTCTACCCTGAAACCTATGACATATCTTCCCCTATGCTTACTTTCAGCTGATGAACTTTTCCTATTTCACTGGAAAAAAAATTAAGCAATCAGAAGCAAACTTCCACAAACTCCCACAATTTCTTTTCCCAGCCCTCCACCATCTGCACCCATATTATCTACCTTCCCACCTGTTACTATAGTGAACCATCTGTGCTCTATACGAAGCCAATATCTCCACTTGCATACTAGATCTCACTCCTCAGTTACTTAAGGAAGTGGCTCCAAGGATTTTTCCCTCTCCTGCTTTGTTATTCTACCCCTCTTCATCATTTCTTTCAACATAGAAATATATTGTCTCCAATATTGTTTGAAACTCGTATGCCATCATATCTCCACTTTTCTTCAGGTTATGTCCCATGTTTTGTTCTCTTCTATAGGAAAACTCCTTAAAATATTTATATATTAAAACAAATATACATAAAATATAGAGATATTAAAATATATTTAAGTATATAATAAATAATATATAAATATATCATATATATACACTCACCGTCTCTGTCTTTTTTTTTTTTACTATTCTAATTCTCTCCGAAATTCTTTCAAACTAAGTTTTGTTTCCACTTTTCCATTGTTCATGATGTCTAGATCATCAATAAGGTCATAACTATTCCATCAGTATAGCATGGCTAATTTTAAGTACTATCTGATTTGAAGCACTGGACACACTTCATCACTCCCTCTTTTCTACACTTAATTTCTAATATACTGTAATCACTTGGTTGTGTTTCTTGCTTTACTGATTATTCCTTTCCAGTCATCTTTTCTGTCAAAACACTTAACATTGCGGAGTCCCATGATTCAGTTCTTGGTTCTCTTCTCTGCTTTAACTATACCCACTCTCTTTGTGTTATCTTTAAAAACCGACCAAATTCTAGTGACTCACACATTTAAATTTATAGCTCAGATTTATTTCCCTAAATCCAAATCCATATCCAAATCTCTTCTCAAAATCTCCACTTGGAGGTCTAATAAATATCAACATTTCATGTCCAAACTGAACTTCTGTCTTTGCTCTCATACATATCCTATAGATAATTTACTCCTTTGAGTTAATGATGACTCATAAGCTAATTGTTCAAGCTTAATACCTCATTTTTTCTCTAAAACATCAAACACAATGTTCTAGAAAATCCTGCTGATCTATTACAATATATCCAGAGTCATATTACTTGTTATAAACTCATAATTAATATCTTGGTACTTTCTACCCATAATCAACTCTCAGGTAATTTTTGCAATAAAGTCCTGTTTCTCTGTTTCCAACGTTGCCCTCTTTACTCTGTATCCAAAAGAACAGAGTGGTCCTTTTAAATATACTACTTTTAATTTTTCCTGCCTTTAAAGCCACTTGTTCTGCATCTCACTCAAGGTAAAAGCCAAAATCCATATAATAACACACAGAGACTTGTGCAAAAAGCCCCTTTATCTCTTTGAGCTCACATTTACTACTCTGCCCTGCATACACTCTGCCCCCATCACTCTTTCCTCTTAGCTTATCCTCATACACACTAGGCACCCTCTTGCATTTGTACTTTAGTGCTGGGTGATTCCCCTGTTTGGTACAATTTCACTCCAGTATCTTCATGGAAAGTTCCTTTATCCACTTCAAATATTTGCTAAAACTTCACCTTTTAAAACAACACATCCTGACCAACCTGTTTAAAATAGCAATTCATTTTTCCATAACTCTTATCTCTTCCTAACATTTTTAATTTAATTATTAATAATGATTATTGCTTATATCTGTTTTATTCACTCACATATCCTAAACAAAAGAATTATGCCTGGCATTTGGTAGGCTATCAACAAATACTTATTGAATGAGAGAATACAACATTAAAAATTAGGATGGAAAAAGTTATACCAGCCACAAGAGAACAGGAGTTCAATCCAAGATTATCACAAAGGACAAGATTATAAACTGGCCAAGTTTAAAAATAGAACACAAGAATATAAATCATACATATTAATCTAATATAATTCTATTGACTATTCATTTGAGATATAGATATTTTCATAGTAGAAAATAATAATTCTGTTCCTTTTTACCAACAGTCTATATATTAGAGATAGATATTTCACTTTCTAAATGCTTTTCAGTATCTATCATGTTTTCTAAACTTCAGATCATCAATATTCATACATTTTATTCTCATCAAATCTGTTATTATGAATAATTCAAATCTGTCCCATTCCTTCTGTCTGTTGAATGCACTTATCACCTTCTAAGTAATTATACATTGGTTATTGTGCATTACATCATTTTCATTCTCCTGATCTAAAATGAGGTCTAATGAGGGGAAATAACTTTGTACTTGTTGTGCAAAGTAATTTAATTGTGCTTGCCACATAGATTCTCAATAAGAATATGCTTAAAACACGAATTATTTTATTTTCTATTATTGAACCAACCTTGAATTTCTAGAAACGTATTGTATTATTCTGTTACTACATTGTTAAACAGTTTACTTAAATGTACAGTATTTTAAAATCCATATTATAATAAATTATGGGCTTATACTGTTCTTTAATGTTCTGTCATTATCAAGATTTTGTATCACAACTATTAGTATTATAAAGAATTTATTTTCTATGCTCTGCTTCTGCTTCATTTTTTAGCCTGGAAACTTGTTTCTATAAATACAGGTCTCAGTGGTTTTATAACTTTAACTTAGGATATGTCATCATTAACATCCTAGTACTAGTAAATTTGTTAATGTGTTTGCAACATGAAACCTAGGAAACACTACTTTCATTGGTATAATATGATGTAAACTTAACTATCAAATTTGATTCAGCTGATATCTGAATATAAAGTTCAAATATTTGTGTATTAACAAATACTATTTTTATGAGATCAAGTAATAAGAAAGTAGATTAGGCATATAATACTATTTTCCCACTTTCTGAATTAATTTTTATGAACTTTTAAATGACATTTTTAGTAAAGAAGAAACTAGATAATTTTATTACAAAATATTGCGTGAAAAATTAAGTAGTTATTAAACCTAAAGCATTTGTATATATCTCTGTTGTGTGTGTGTTAATATATGTAGTTATATTTGAAAACCATGAGGACGTTTTTATAGTTCCTTTATTCTAGCATTGAGACTAGATTTTTTTTAAGTTTATTCATTTTGAGAGAGAGAAGGAGGGAGAGAGAGCAAGCATAAGAGGGGAGCAGAAAGAGGGGGACAGACAGAATTTCAAGCAGGCTCCACACTGTCAGTGCAGAGCCCAAACCGGGGCTGGATCTCATGAACTATGAGATCATGACCAGCGTCAAAATTAAGAGTCTAATGCTTAACTGATTGAGCCACCCAGGCACCCGAGTCTAGATTGAAAAACAAAGTATAATGCCATTGGCTATATCACAAGTAGTGAATTTAACCCTGGTAATGGGAATGAGCCTAGCATGTTGAAAGATATGTGGAATGTCAGTGAATCTGGATTAGGAGTAAGTTAATGCAAGAGTTACTTAATAAGATATTAGAGCTAGCTTGGAACCAGATCATATAGTGCCTTGTAGGCTGTGGGAAAGCCTTCCGGGGTTTCTCTGAATATTATTTAACATTTGAAGTACAAACCATTTCTTTTCATATAGTTAACACACAGAAGAACTCAGTATAGCAATACCTAGTATTTGAAATGTATAGACATTGTCTTTTTTTCTTTTACCTTGAAATTTCTTAGGTAAGTATAAGTACTTATTAAAATTACATGATATATTGACTTGTAATATATGTCTTACATAAAAGAAAAACCAAATAATTTTCTGCAACTTAATTTTATTCTAGTAGGTTTATTTGGCCCATACCAAAGGAGGCAATTATTTTAAGAAAAGGAATTCTTTTTATTGGAAGATGACTCAAAGTCAAAGTTCATTTACATTCTGAAAATTCTATACATTTTAGAATTTTGTTTAAAAAAGTTTTACATTTATTTATTTTTGAGAGAGTGAGACAGAGCATGAGTGGGGGAGGGGCAGAGAGTGAGGCAGACAACAGAATCTGAAGCAGGCTCCAGGCTCTGTCAGCACAGAGCCTGACGTGGGGCTCGAACCCACGAACCGTGAGATCATGACCTGACCCGAACTCAGATACTTAACCGACTGAGCCACCCAGGCGCCCCTATAATTTTATTTAAGATATAAGGAACTAAATACTAGGTAATGCAGAATTATAAGCTATTCTTTGTCTCAATTTTCATTACAGAAAACAATGCAGATATGAAAGTCATATTTTGTAGTGTTACATATTTTGTGTTTCTTAGTCCATTTCAAAATCTGCATTGCTGAAGGAAAAAAGCTTAGAAAAAATGGGGCAAGGGGGAGAATCAGGAAATGTACACACATTTGTGATCCAGGAAGAATAATTACATATCACTGGTAAAGTATTCATTAGTTACATGTGGGCAACTTATTGCCCAAGAAAAGTTTAATTAATTAAAAAATCAAATTCAAATACATGCTGCTGAACACACCTACCTGCCCTGGGTGAAGGTGCAAAGTAAAACATAAAAATTTTTGGTGCTTTTATATTTTTTAAACATGCAGAAAAACTTCTATCTCACTTCTGGTGCAATAAAGGCCGAGATTTATTATACCAGGGAGGTAAGGCCCAATTCAATTTCTTTCCCTCACACATCTATAGACTAACAAGGTGTCAAACAAAATAGAGAATTATGAAAAAAATATGTTGCTTTTAAAATTTATATTTTAAAATTGAATACACTCAAGAAGACACATTTTCTAACAAATCAAAGTAATGTCAATTTTAATGTTTTCCAAAAGAACCATCTCTTTGTCCAGATACTGTTTTATTGGTTTTGCAAATATACCTTTCTGCTCCAGCAAAATTCTGTGGTATTGCCTCCTTTAATATTATGCCAATTAAACATTCTTTTTGAGAATTGATATTTATTCCATTTCATGTATCTCAGAACTTCAAAAAAATACTGCCCCTGTATCCCTCCAAAAAATTAATTAATTAATTAGTTAATTAAAAAAACAAATTTTTTGTGTTTGTAAGAAAACATATTAGATAAAAGTTGCAATATCTTATATACTGAGTGACTAAGTTCAAGTGTATATGTGCTATTCCTTTTTAAATATTTCTTTTTAACTAAGATGTGATGATGCAAAACTATTCACTAACTCCTTTTTAAAAATGAACAATGCTCAAATGTCCTGAGGCAAGTAGAATCTAATTTATTTTTAACAACAATCAGAAATTCTGAATTATTTCACAGTCCCTATGACATTTTTGAATCAACCTTCGTTGTTATAGATTTAAAATCTAATCTAGTTCTATATCTCCGTTTTCAAACAAGACATTGCCACTTGGATATCTCATTAAATTAATAAAACTTGACATGTCAAAACATGAACACATTATCTTATTTCCCCTTTCCAAGCTTGCTTATTCTCACTACTATGGAAAATAAGACCACAGACTGAGAATTTCAAATCTTCTACAGATAATTTTAAAGGTCTTAAAAAAAAAAGCTGAATTGTAGGCAGGAAGAGGGAAAAAAAGCTTAGAAGTCAGGGACTGGAGCCCCCACACCCTGTAAAACATCTAAATTGTGGGTGTTTTATGTCCAGAGCATCACCTAAGACCCTTTCTGGGAAAGCACTGTGAGGAAAAACTCCATGATGCCCAGGATGGTGCAGGAGGTGAGAGGGGATTTGCTTGGTTTCAGGTGGGGGAGAGGAGTGTGACACTCTAGAGAGAAATGATATTTTAATAGTAAATTAAGGAACTTCCATAAAGCTATTTGAAAGGCAGGCTGATAACAAATATTTGGAAAGGGCTGCAGTGTTACTGCAAAGCCTTCAGAAAGCATTTCTTATCATAAAATAGCTGATTTCTTTGGGGTGCCTGGGTGGCTCTGTCAGCTGAGCATCCAACTCTTGGTTTTGGCTCAGCCCATGATCTCCAAGTTCATGAGTTTGTGCTTTCAGTGCAGAGCATGCTTGGGATTCTCTCTATCCCTCTCTCTCTCTGCTCCTCCCCTTCTCTCTCTCTCTCTCTCTCAAAAATAAACACACTTAAAAAAAATGGCTGATTTCTTCAACACCACTGCCTTGCATCAGCAGTCTTAAACTTCTGTAGCCACTATGAAAGTCACCTCTGTCTGATTTCTCCCTTCTTTTTCACTTTTCCTAAACAAACTCCTGGTTTTGTCTTTAATCATACTATATACCAGTGAAAATGCGCTCACTGTTGCCATTGTTTCTCCATCTTCAGGTCAACCTGGAATAAACTTTTAATAGCATAGGTTTGTCCTGCTAAGTATAAGTCCCTTTATACAAATATATGGACATCTTAATCTATGAAAAGATAAAATTCAAATTACATACTAAATTCTGCTTAAACAAAACTTCCAAATTCAAATCAAAATGTATGTGACATTGGGGCACTTGGGTGGCTCAGTCGGTTGAGCGTCTGACTTTGGCTCAGGTCATGATCTCACGATTTGTGAGTTTGGGCCCTCTATCAGGCTCTATGCTGACAGCTCAGAGCCTGGTGCCTGCTTCAGATTCTGTGTCTCCCTCTCTGTACCCCTCCCCTGCTCACACTCTTTCTCTGTCTTTCAAAAATAAAATAAACATTAAAAAAATTAAAAAAGAAATGTATGTAACATCTAATGTTCACTGCTATGAGCATGTTAATACATTTGTTAACTTTCTTCCTGTCAGTTGCTAAGATTCATATCTAAGTAATGTAATTATGTCATGTGTGTTCAGAACACATACTTTTCATCTAACCCCAGTTTAAACAGCAACCCTTATAATCATTAACACAGGACAAAACAACCATATATGTTAAATATGTGTCAACCATTTATTTCCCTATTTTGTTAGAGGGACAGACAGAGGGTGTAGAGGAGAAGGCAATATGGCGTTTTACAAACAAAAGTAAAATAGTCAAGTTATATTTTAAAAATATTTTTTTCTACATGGGTTTTTAAGACATCTTGAATATTTTTTGTATATTTTATATATAATATTTCATGATAATATGCATATATTATTTGTTCCATCAGAGGGCTGTATAACAATTGTTGACATAGATTATTAATAGTTTTTGCTAATTTGCTGGTTCTTGTCTTATTTGTTCTCTGAGCTATTTGGACTCTGATCTGTGTCTCAAGAGACAGACTCCTGCAGCCTGTGTGTGGGGCTCCTATGTCAGCTGTGTTCTGCTTGGTTTGATCAATGGACTTTGGAAGACAGGAGGAAGGAAGAGGGTACTTTTTTTTCCCCTGTCTTGTGTGAAACTTCAGCTTCATCTTCTAAGAGGCTCCAGCATCCACTGGAAACACTCACCAAATTCACTAGGTGATCTTGATGTCTGGGTTCCAGTAACGTTCTTTCTTTGTCCCTCCAGCTTAAAGTGGTGAAGCCTTCCTGTTGTTCTCAACCATATCCCTTGTTGGCAACTCATCTCTTCCATTACCCTTGTAGCCAGTTCTCTATGTTAAATTGCCCTATTTTGCTTATTGGGACTGACTGATAATTAAGAACATCCTTGTTCATGAATCTTGGCATTTCTTGGTACTATTTTGTGAATAAAGGCCTCCAAGTTAATTGCTTAATTAAAGGCTCTGCTTTTGATACATATTGCCAAATATTATCCAGAAGTTTGGATTCAATAATAGTTTTAAGAGTATGCTTTAAGAATTCCTACACACTTCCACTGATGTTGAAATTAGCACTAAAAAAAAAAAAAAATAAACAGAGCATTGTAATTTAACACTTCAACATGTTATTTCATTGTTTTCTTAATTTCTATTTCTTTGATTACTGTAGAGGTTGCAAAAAAATCTGATATATTTTTATTAGATAATTAGGGTTTTAAATAAATTTTGACTGATATATTAACCCTAAATTAAAGGTGGAAATATGCAGCATAATCATATCATGAATACTTCCTCTCGTATTGAAGTTAATTACATCTCTTAAGTCTGCCCATGTGATTTTAGCACACCACTATGTAGCAGTGGCAAGGGTGCTTCAAACCTCTGAGCAGCTCTGCTTTAAATTATAAATGGATGTTTGAAGAATAAAACCTCATAAAATATAAAACATTTAATTAAGGGAAGAAAAGGCAACAATGTGAGGCAGTATTATAATGAACAGATTAAGATAAATGGCAGCTTAAAATTATATTTCTTATTACAGAAGTAACACTTAACTATTTAAAACTCTTTAGAGAACACAGAGAAACAAACCAAATCAGCCATAATTCCCTTCTAAATGGGAGAAACCCGTGCACAGGGGTGGCTCAGTCAGCTGAGCATCCGACTCTCGGTTTTGGCTCAGGTCATGATCTCGCAGTTTGTCAGTTTGATTGCCAAGTCGGGCTTCATGCAGACAGTGTGGACCTTACTTGGGATTCTCTCTCTCTCCCCCCCCCCCCTCTCTCTCTCTCTGCCCCTCTATTGCTTGTGCTCTCTCCCTTTCTCTCAAAACAAACAAATATACTTTATAAATATATAAATAAATGAAAGAAAGAAGAAAAAGAAAAGAAAAGAAAAAAGGAAGAAAGAAAGAAAAAACAATTGCAAACCTTGTTGTCATTTCAGCTTTGTGAGGTTCTTTCAATCCTTTACATAAAAAGTTTAGGGGCACCTGGGTGGTTCACAAGTTCGAACCCTGCATCAGGGCTCTGTGCTGACAGCTCAGAGCCTGGAGACTGCCTCAGATTCTGTGTCTCCTGTCTTTCTCTGCTCCTCCCTTGCTCACTCTCTGTCTCTCTTTCTCAAAAATATAATTTTTTTTTTAATTTTAAAGTGTGTGTGTGTACATCTACATACATTAAAAACATATACATATCATATACTTATGACACGTATGAGTTTTATGCATAAAACTATATATGGAATTTTCTTTGACCAGTAGAATAAGTAATCCATTAATTTGTTTTTATATAGTCTAACATTTACCCATGCCTCAATGTTGAGCAGGAGAGAACTGGATCCACTCAGAACATATTTTTATTATAAACAAAGAGATAAGCAAACGAACAAATAAAGGGATTGTCTTTTGTTGTGCGATATCATCAGCTTATAATGAGAAGCTATAAAGTTTCTTTTCCTAGATGTTGCATGAATAGAATGGAAGAGGCACTTGATAACTCTTTATGAGGCTTCCTGAGGAAAGTCTTGCCTGGCTTTGAAGTACAGCGGGATACTTGTGCCTCTTTTGGGTAACAGATCTGGTGTTTCGCTTGTGAGCAGTGAACTCTGTGGCTGAGCAAAGTTTCCTTTCCACGTTGTCCGTAAGAAACCTCAATCAACTTTGTGGCCCATCTATAAGAATTTTGTAGGCCATGAATAAAATATTGTACATTTTTCCTGATTCTATTTCATCTCTCCAATTTTGTAAGTTTGATCTATCTTTGGCGTATTTCTCTGTGTTACATGTCTTTATAGTTCTCTCCTTGAAAAAGAAAATGTTTGCATTGCTTGATCACATATTTTATAACTGTACAATCAAATTATATACAAACTAAACAATAGCTCAACAGCTTTCATCATAATGATATACATACAATATATTAAGCTTCTGGGTTATCCATTTTATTTTATGTTATCTATAGACTTTTCTATTTTTGTACTTTTAAAAAAATGAGTAATTCAAATATGCATATAGTTTCTCTAGTTCTGGAATACCATCTGTTTTTTATTCAGAAAAGTCTTCAGAAAAAGGCCAGAAAATGAAAGTATCATAACAGACAGACACAGAGCTTATTTAAGCTTGAATTGTAATAAAAATATTTTTAACTAAATACAAATTACTGTTGAAATAGCTTACTAAAATATATCAGGATTCAAAATTTTGCATCTGTTGACATATTCTTCCACCTGTGAATTTAAATCGGCTATACAGGAACTTAATTCTAGGGAACATCCTTTTTCCTTGTAAAAAGTAAGATCATAGTTTTAAGAAGGTTTTGGCCTATTAATTGTCCTCTGGCTTATCTTACACAGGGTGATTGAGAAAGAATTCATGATACAAAGCAGGGGTAGGCAAAGTTTCTAAAAAGGTCCAGATAATAATTTTTTTTAAAATTTTCTGGCTATATGGTCTCTTAACAACTACTCATATTTGCTGTTATAGTATGAAATCAGCCACAGACAGTAAGAGAGCAAATGGACATAAATGGGTATACCTGTAATGGGTAGAACTCTAATAAAACTTTATTAGAAAAATCATATGTTGATTGTGTGTATACTCAGCCTATTATCCTTATTTTCATTTAACACTATATTAATATTCAAGAAAGAGACTGAATCATATCTGTGTTATGAAAATGCCCATCCTATGGTACTTTCACTCCTGTGGAAGTTCTGTGATAGATTACAGCGTCCTGTACTTTTACTTCATTTTAATTATTATCATAACCATGATTAGATGCTTACCAAAAAGTTTATGCTAATATACATTCCACACAAAGTTTATGAGTTTTATTTTTAATAAGGTAACAAACTACTAACCAAAAGATATTAGGGGGCCATCATAAACATAGCCACAAAACAATATATCTGTAATTCTCAATTCTCAGAAGTGTAAGACTTAACATTCATAATTCCCAGCTATTGCACAAAAGGAAAACTTACACAGTTACCAGACATATTTTTTTTTAATTTTTTAATGTTTATTTATTTTTGACAGGGAGAGAGAGACAGAATGTGAGCAGAGGAGGGCAGAGAGGGAGACAGAATCTGAAGCAGGCTCCAGGCTCTGAGCTATCAGCACAGAGTCTGACACAGGGCTCAAACTCACTAACTGTGAGAACATGACCTGAGCTAAAGTCGGACACTTAACTGAGCCACCCAGGTGCCCCCAGAAATATTTTAATTGCTAGTAGTATTCCTTTTAGCTCAGCACTCTCTACAGAAGTTATAAATTGCTTCATATTAGTTATGAGGTTTTTACAGTTTTACTTGTCATCTAACTCTCTACCTAGAAAAAGGACAGGAAGGATAGGAAGGAAGTGAGGGAGTGACATCTATGGTCTTTATATGGACAAACACATCCAAATTCCCTAAGTTTCAAGAGGTCTGGACAAATGGTGATTATTGGGTGCTGATAATCAAAACAGTCTTAAAATCTAATGTAAGTTCTATTGGTATGAACTTCCATGGATGTACTATTCAGACCTGATAATTTTTAAAGATAAATAAACTAATTAGTGTATTGTCAACAATGATACAATCAGACAGCAAATGCAAAGATGTTATTAAATCAGAGATAATATCAGTTATCAGAAATAAAATGAAAAAAGGTTTGAGGAAGTTCTGGAAGTTTCCTTGGAATTTTCCATTAGCAGGTAAAATTGTATGTCACTGCTTCATCAGTATATGGGAAATACCTTCTACGATACCCACTGGAAAGAGCAATTATAACACTTACCTATTGTTTTAACTGCCAGAGAAAGTGAAAACATTTGGAAGGTAAAAACAAACATACAAATGAAAAACCCAACAACTTTCAATTCACAGATTTAGAGTTGGTTAAATCATGGATGTCTGGAAAGAGGGAGCCACTGTGGCAACTGCATGGTTACAGAGAGGAGAAGGAAATAAGACTATCATGAAAATGGTATTCTTATCATCTAAATTTCAAAACGGCTATATTTTAGTGGCAAAATATTCTGACTCTGATGGTATCTAGAAAACACTTAATATCTTTCCCATTCAGTCAGAAATTTTGCTCTAGGTCTAATGCAATCAATCTCACGTTGATAATTTAGGCTTAAGAGTTTTCTTGGCTGAGTTATAAACTTCTTAATAGCCTTCCTAAAAGGTTCATTATAGTATATTACTCTAAATCATTTCTCAATTTTATTCAGTTCAAAATGTTAATTATTCCTGCTGGCATGGTAAGCTTGCACGAGGATGTAGAAATACGTAGGTATAGAACCTGTCCTCAGAGAACTTACCAGAATGTAAGGAAAGGGAAGACAGATAAAACCAGATTCCTAATGTAACAGTGTGAGTAGTGCCTTAAGAACAATGAAAAAGGCCTAGGGAGGTGGGAAGAAGGAGATCCCATTTAGCAAAGTGGATCAGGAATGAACATAACAGTGGAGACTGCCATGGAGAGCAACAGGATGTTAACAAAATGAAAGTTACCGTGAGCAAATTTACTGAGATAAGGAAGTGAAGGCTATATGTGTAGCATAGGACTGAAGCCAAATGACTTCTATGATGTGTGAAAATGAACAGGGGAGAAATAATGTGAGGATGTAGTCTGACGAAAGTGTTCAAGAAATGGAGAATAATTTGTTCCACTGCTTTTGAACCTGGGGGCTGCTTTCATGCTAATTTCATCATTACTTTTGGCTCAGGTCATGATCTCACAGTTTGTGGGTTCAAGCCCCTGCTTCAGGCTCTGTGCTGACAGCTCAGAGCCTGAAGCCTGCTTCAGATTTCGTGTCTCCCTCTCTCTCTGCCCCTCCCCCACTCATGCTCTGTCTCTGTCTCTCCAAAATGAATAAACGTTAAAAAATTAAAAAAAAAAAAAACTAAACTAAATCAATGACAGAGTGGGATGCATGAATGAGATAATAAGAAAAAAATTCAAGAAATATCTGTGCTTATCAAAAACATCACTTCACTATAAAATGGGCATCATATTTCATGATATTAACTTCTATTTTGTGCGTCTGCTTTAAGAAATGCAAAGCACTTTTATAGCCATGTTCATATTTAGTTTCCAACTATACCCTAAGGTATAAAAAGGATACACAATTATGTTACAAACAAGGAAACCAAGCATCAGAATGGGGGGGGGGTACTCAAAGGGATAACTTTTCTAAAGCAGGATGAATAATAAAACAACAGTATTGTTTGACACTAAGAAGCGCTTGATGATTGTTCTGGGTTGGTATGGTGAAGAGAAATTCTGTTGAAACTTAGAGATATAAAGAATCAAGAATGGGGTGCCTGGGTGGCTTGGTTGGTTAAGTGTTCCACTTCAGCTCAGGTCATGATCTCACAGTTTGTGAATTTGAGCCCCACATCAGGTTCTGTGCTGACAGTGCAGAGCTTGCATGGGATTCTCTCTCTCAATGCCTGTCTCTCTCTGCCTCTCTCTTTGCCCCTCTCCCGAGTGTGCTCTCTCTCTTAAAATAAATAAACTTGAAAAAAATAAAGAACAGGATTATTTGTTAGAAAGAAGTAAATCTTAACTCAGTTTGAATTAGGAAAATAGCTTAGTTGAAGGACATCAGATAGAGTTAAGCTGTGAGGGTTAACGCAAAGTTTATTCTGAACAGAAACAGAAAATAGAAACGAGTAAAAATCGAATCAATGCAAGCATTTGTAATGAAGGAAAAGCACACTGTGACCACACTCTTAATTTCCCTCGTGTAGCAAGTAAAGGGTCTGTCGTGTAGGGTCATCCAGAGCATGTGACAAGTGCAAAGCAATTTAACACACTGACAGTGGTAGAAACCAACTCAACATTTAATAATAGTATACATTCATACTATCAGCCACCCCAATGTGCCCTTTTGTGGAAGAATATATTATAGTAGACACTTGTCTGATCCTGCATTTGGGATGAAGACAGGATTGGTGGTAACAGAATATTTTATGGTTATTTAGAGAGGCTACTGGGGAATAAAAGATACAGGGACCATTCATATAGCCCTCAAAGAGGCTCAAGGTTACCTTACAACTTTGACTTACATTTGTAATACCACTGTTATCCCAAACCCAACTCTTACTATTGGGGATCAAGTCAAGCATCTGTTTAACTGATGTAATGTTTTTTTTTATTTCTTTCATGAAAATTAGCTTCATCAAACTGATGGTTACCAAGGAAAGGTGGGTGGGGGATGGATAAAAAAGGTAGAGGGGATCAAGGAGTACACTTGTGATGAGCACTGGGCATTGTATGGAAGTGTTGAATCACTATATTGTACACTCAAAACTAATATTACACTGTATGTTAACTAACTGAAATTTAAATACAAACTTAAAAAAAACTAGCTTCATAGACTTCCCTGATATATTAATATTACTGATTACTGAATATATCTATAGACCAAACCATTCCATTGACTGTATCAACCCAAAAGAGACTACATCTTATAAATGCCACTCACTTCTCTCCTTCTTGAACCCTTTTATCCTCCTTGAAATCAAGGAGACTATTTTTAATGCCAACTACAGACAATAGTCATCGAAATGCCATTCAGCGGTCTGGAGATCACTCTCAGAGTATGTTTCTTGGGAAATTGCTGAAGGTGTCTTTTGTATCCTTTGGGTAAAACTACTGGGTTGTTGTAACATGATAAATTATAGCATCAAGCTATGGCCTTTTTTTCCTCTTAATTTTTAATATTATTACTAGTTTTGTTGAGAGCAACCACTAAAACATTTAATTGTAATTTAATACTGTGCCAGTAGTAACAAAATTATTCTAGTCCAATGTAAAATTGTGGGTTTTTTTTTTTAAGTTCTCCAGTTCAATTGCTCATATCTTCCAAAGTGTTGCTTTCAATGTGGACTTTATCCAGGTGATGACCAAATAACTATTCTTTCTTATGTGCAAAAAAACCAAAACTAATTGAGGTTAATTTAAGTAAAAACAAATTATCTATCTATCATCATCTATTTTTTCTTAGATAGTATGTGTGTGTGTGTGTGTGTGTGTGTGTATGTGTCTGTGTATGAAATATAATGAGTAACTCAGATAAAAAATATTTGAAACCTGGTGAAGATGGTCACAAAAGGAAGAAAAGTCAAGTCATAATCTCATCACAGGAAGGAATGCTTAGGTTTTGTGCATTGTTCAAGCTGCTAATACCCATTTATTGCCATGCTACTGGGCTGTCAGCTTTGTCACAGTGTATCAAATATTTTCTGACTAGAGTTATCAGGGGATGAAATTATATAAAATCTTTTTCACAATGACTTTGACTTCAAAAGACCAGACTCTATCATCTGCATTTTTGTAATTTTTTCCTCTAATAGAAAGCAGGTAGAATACCAAAAATTGCAAATGTATAATTTATGTTTAATATCTTTCTAAGATATTTAGTATTTAGATTGCACCCTTTCACCAAATATCATCAGAATTTGCTCTCACCAATAAGGTAGCAACATGGCATAGATAGTGATAGGCCAGTGAAAGCTGATCATAGAAAGAGAAAGAAATTCATGGTGGTGGGTTGTATTTCAATCTTATTTAAAAACATGAACTTTTGTGTCAGTAGGAATTTGTTTTTTGATTCAAAATTTAATTCCTCAACTGTCTGTCTATGTAGTATTAAACAATAATTTATTTAATGACACTTAGCCTTAGTTTTCTTATCTCATCTAGCAAAGGTAACATCTCTGCCACAATGGACTTAATTGGAGTTACTTCTTGGTGGAGTGCACAGTAATCTACTCTTCCTTCCAAAATCGATCTGCTTTCTACAGGAGTCATACCAGAAAAATAAATGGAGATGCAGTGGGGACTATGGTCCCTATATCCTTTTGGGTCTTTAAGTATGGATCTTTAAATATGTCATCATTTTCTGCCAATGCTCCCACATGTACTATTGATTCCGATTTACTATCTTGGATGGGAATGAGACAGTATAATCATGTCAAAGGATTCTCTTTGGCCCTTCTCCCCTATGACACCTCATATAGGTCCAAGAACTCAATGTGTGAACTCTATTGTGTCAACTAATAAGTGTATCAATTCTAACTACAGAATTCAGGAGTGGGAAAATGATTCCTAGTGCATCTGTGGACCCAGTGAACCCAATGTTGACCACACCTTGGCCAGACCTCCATTTCTTACCTGTCTCAAATACTCCTATTCTATTCTATTAGGGAACAAAAATGGTACTTTAGGTGCTCAAATATCAATGTCAACATATATACTGTTTTTAACAGTTCTCAGAATCTGAACATTCCCCTTTCCCTAGCATATGGTTACCTGAGTAAGATGTTTTGAGGAAGGACTCAGGGAATCAGTACTAAATATTCACAGGATAGTGCTACAGGGGAAACCCATTCCACTTTCTCATGGTGTTCTGGCCTTTACTTCACTGATTTTGGAGTTTGAGATTGAGCTCAAAGATAGGGATATTAATTTATTTTTAACTATTGTGACTGGTAGTCCTCAGCTTCTTGATCATTCACCTTTACTTTTTTTAAGTTTATTTATTTATTTTGAGAGAGAGAAAGAGCACATGCATGGAGGGAGTGAGGGGCAGAGAGAGAATCCCAAGCAGGCCCACAACCAGCGTGAGCCTGATGTTGGACTTGACTTCACAACTGTGAGTGAGATCATGACCTGAGCCAAAATCAAGAGTCAAACACTCAGCCAACAGAGCCATCCAGGCACCCCTCATCTTTACTTTTTGATTGTGTACATGATGAACAGTCTTGTTGTTTACCCAACAGGAGAACATGATTGGTCAAAGGAGAAAGTTGAATTGTGATGCAGTTACAACATAGGGCTCAGCCAATCCCACAGGAAGTTTGGGGACAGGATGGCTCTACCATATTGTCCTAATGTGGGACAAAAGGTCATGTACTTCCAACTCCACATGAGTAATCATTGTATACAATATGACTCTGGGGAAGAAAGAAATCTTTGTGGAGGTGGCTTTCTTCAGCCAACAGCAAACTCCAGGCATATTGTGTGTGTGTGTGTGTGTGTGTGTGTGACATCCAGTGAGAGTCAGCTGTGTCATGTGTCACCGGTCAATATTTTCAAGAGCTGGAAAAAATGCTTCAATATTCAAAAAGAAAAGGCTTGGAATTTTCCTACAAAAGCTGTAAGTCCAGATCATAAAGGAAATGACTAGTAAATAAAACTATGCTAAAATTAATGTTTTTGATATTAGAGAAAGTAAAAAAAAAAAGTCACAAACTGAGAGAGCTTAACAATGCATAAACTGGCAAAGGATTTATGTCCAGAATATATTTTCAATGCTTGAAAAGAGGCAAAAGACTTGAAGTGTGCTCTACAGAAAGACACATGAAGTAGCAATAAATAAACACATTAAAAGGAATTAACCTTCATTAGAATTTAGGGAAATACAAATAATAAATAAATAGATAAATAAAAGGACACTATGTGTACTTACCAGACTGAAAATATTAAGAAGTTTGACAATGAATATTAAGCACTGTTGCTTATGTCTATACTATGACTGTTGGAGCTGTAAAATGGTCCCAAACAGTTTGGAAAATAATTTGGCATTATTTAATAAAACCAAATATGTGCACATTTTATGACTCAGGAATGTCACTTTTACCAATATATTGTTCAGAAATTTTATATACAAAGTTTTCAATACAATAATATCTATGAAAACAAATGCATGGAAAAAATTCTAAATTGTGGAATTTGTACACAAAATAGCATTAAAAACAAAGAAACTACAGTGGCACACATAATCTTTCATGAGTTTCATTAATAAAAAATAATATAAAAATAAATTATTAAAAATGAACCTATATATGCATACTACAAATATACATATAAATAATGAAAATATACTAAGTTATAGAATACATTCAACCAGATTTCAGTTATATGAATTTACAAAGCATGCAAAATTAAATGGTACATGTTTTTGCAAAACATTACTTTATGTGGCCACTCAGGGAAAAGAAAAGAAGAATAAAAAATTTTCAAGTAGAAGTACTATTAATATGAGCATATGGGGGGTGTCAAGGGGAGATATGAATGAAGAGGACACGGAGGACTGGACTTCTAGCATTAAGTCCCTGATTTGTAATTACTCTTTTCCTAAGAAATTCACATGTATTATAAATATTCTTAGCAATTCAACTTATAATGAAACTATTTTTAGAGAAAATCAAATGGATGCCTATTTCTAAGTTAATTCTCGATAATCTTGTAGCTGAATTTTACCAAACTTAAAAAAAAATGTAATGTTTATTTACTTTTGAGAGACAGAGAGAGGCAGAGCGTGAACAGGGGAGGGGCAGAGAGAGAGAGAGACAGAATCCGAAGCAGGCTCCAGACTCTAAGCTGTCACCACAGAGCCCCACGCAGGGCTTGAACCCACAAATCATGAGATCATGACCTGAGTAGAAATCAGATGCTTAAGTGACTAAGTCTCCCAGGTGCCCCTGAATTTTATCAAACTTTTAAGGGACAAATAATTTGTGGCATATAAATTACTATCAAGTAGAGAGAGGGGGAATCCCCTCTTGTAATTTTCCCTTCCCTCTTTCATAAAAGTTTTAGGATACAGGCTGTGAAAGGAAACAGAGTGGTTCTAATTTCCTGGGTCATCTAGCGACTCAGGGTTTTGTTTAACTTTGTTTTGTTTTTCCTTACACTTCCGTTTCATAAGTTTCTTTGAATCCATGGTCAATAATGAGTCACTACAACCACCATGCCTGAGTTCTAAACTAGGAGATTTCATAATAAAATAACGTAGGGCTACCAGTTTCCTTTAAAGGACATATTTGCAAGTCACACACACCTCTTCTCATCTGTCATTGGCTAAAACATAGCCTCAGGATCTGAATTATTCATATAGAAGGCTAAGAAATGAAGTCTTCAGCCATGTGCCATTCCCTCAGCTAAAAGCTTTGGTTGTTACTAAACAGAATAATGAGAACATGAATATTGGATGAAAAAATAGCACTTTCTGTCACCCAATAGGGTTAAGCATCCAAAATAAAGAATTAGCATATTGAGTCTAGGTAAGTTGAAGAAGAAAACATTATGACCAACGAAGGTTTCTCCCAGAAATGGAAGGATTATTTAACATTAGGAAATTTATCAATAGTACTCATTGCTTTAAATCATTAGAGGAGAAGAAAAATAAATGATGGTTAGAGAGATAACAAAAGTTTGGTAACAGTTGATACACATTTATTGTATAACCTACCTAGAGTTAATAATAAAAAGAAATTTCCTTAAACTAATATAAGAAATCAGCTTACATACTAGAGCATATACTTACAGATGAACATTGATGTTTGAAGACGTGATACCCCAGGTACGCTGCCCATTTTCTCAGAATTTTGAATCCATGATTTTCCTCTCAATTTTAGAGCCGTCATATATGACATATAGAACTTTTCATAATAAGCTTCCATACAGCATTTCTAGTTATAATCAATGTCTGACCACATTAATCAAATCTCTGTTCCTTTAACACACCATACAACTTCATAATGGGTATCTTCACAAATGTTATTCGCTTTGCTTGAACTCAATTAGACCCTTCATTAATGTGCTCAAGGAATGTTTCATAATATACACTACATTTCTCTCAAACCCTTCTGCTCAAGGAGAGTTGCTTCTAAATACCCAATCACAGGGGTGCTTGGGTGGCTCAGTTGGCTGGGCATCCGACTTCAGCTCAGGTCATGATCTCATGGTCTATGGGTTCAAGCTACGCATCAGGCTCTGTGCTGACAGCTCCGAGCCTGGAGCCTGCTTTAGATTCTGTGCTTCCCTCTCTCTCTCTGCCCTTTCCGCACTCACACACACACTCTCTCTTTCTCAAAAGCAAATAAATGTTAAAAGATTTTAAAATACTCCATCACACTTTGTACCTTGTATATTCTCCTTTACTTACAGGTACACTCTTTGATTGACTGTGCTATACTGGATCACCCATCTTAAATCCACAGAACCAAACACATAGTGAATAACAGTAGGCACTGTTTCTTTGTCTTATAACATCCATGTTTCAAGATCCCTCAAATTTTCTTTTTTTTAAATATATTTTAATGTTTATTCATTTTTGAGAGAGACAGAGCACGAGCAGAGGAGGGGCAGAGAGAAAGGGAGACACAGAATCTGAAACAGGCTCCTGGTTCTGAACTGACAGCACAGAGCCTGACATGGGGCTTGAACCCACAAATCATGAGATTGTGACCTGAAGTTAGATGCTTAATGGACCGACCCACCCGGGCACCCCAAGATCTCTAAAATTTTCATGATTGAATATTAGAGATAGAAGTTATTCATGTCCAGGAAAGCCAGACAAGGCATTGCATTGCCTTTCACTATCTATACCATACTATTCTATCTTTAATAGTTATAAATAAAAGATGCTTCATTTTGATATATTTCCAGAGTGATAGCTTGCTGCAGGGCATGAAGTTATCCTGAAGCTCAGTTTGACAATTAACTCCTGGATATGTTCATTACTATAACATTTAGAAAGGCAGGACTTAAGGAGATACTAAAAAGCCCATAATGGTTTGGGTCTACACGTTGCCTACAGTGCTTAGATATGATTTTACACGTTTTTGTTTAGTCCTCCCTATTACACTTCCACATCCCCACACCTTGCTCTTACTACATCATAGTACATTTACTTTTTGATACTTCTTTTTTATTACACTTTTTGAATGAGGGGCTGTGGGTGGCTTGGTACCTAACCACAACCTGCAGTGCATGCTATATTAATATTAAAGACCCTTTACAATACACTGTGATTCATAATTCCAATCATATTGTTGACATTTTTGGGAGCCGATCCACCACGAAAAGTGTGTGTTCATGCATGTGGGTGTATATATTCGTGAATTATGTACTTGTGTGATGAGTCATAAGTGTGGAGAGTAATCTGTGATTATCATCTAAATTAGACGTATGGAGAATTGGGAATAAAAGATCAGTGAATTAAAAAGCAAGCCACATTGGAGGAGAAAAGTAACCAGAGAGAGTGAAGGAAGAGTAGCGCCCCCACTACATTTATAATTTCTCTATTATAAATATTCCAATGAGATGAAATGGTTGGCTTCACATTACAAAAGGAAGAAAGCTAGTGCTGTCCCCTATGTGCTTCACACAAAACAATAAAAAAAGAACCTCTTATTTCCCCCCTACCAAAAAAAAAATCTCGTTACAAACTCGAATCTCTCCTGTGCAAACTGGTGAGTTTGTGGTGGAGTGATTTGTAGATCTAGCTATAAAGAACAGACCCTGGAAATGGTGTGTGGTTGATGCAGCTACAAAGTGCAGAATGAGTTTACTTTTCTTTTGACTTACAGAGTGCTTGCAGAATTCAAGGCTACAGGCACGCTCAGTTTTTACTTGAAAATCTGTTCCTGCATTATCTGGGTTCCAGAAGTAGTTAATAATGAACTCTAGGATGGGACGTTTGTGTTTGCATGGGTAGCATATATGAAATACAATCATTTATAGGCATGGTTGTTAGGTTTGGCTTTTAAGTAGATACAAATTGGAAATAAACATGATGAATTTCAAAGTGCAGTTACCTATTGGTGATAGAGTACCAAAATGCAATGATCAATATGCATTATTCTATGAATAGGTTGCAGATTTTACTGATTTGACTGCTCTCTAGTCAAGGCATTTCAGGACATAATTGATTAAAATGTTGCATAATTTCACAGATGCCCGATTTACTCAAAATTTTAGATTGCCGTACAACTCAAGAAACAAACTTGACTTGATGCAATTTAAGTGTGTGCTTTTCCCAATTCACTGTACTTGATTGAGGGGCATGCATCACTGATTGAACTGAATACTTCATAGACAAAAATTTTAGTTTTTATCAATGGAAAAATATATTTCCATATCTCAATTTTTTCAGTAGAGAAGTTAGAGTATGCAAAATCCTCTTTGGAAGGCAAGCTTTGTTGCTGCGAATTATCATTTTTATTGCTATTATTTTTGTTATTTCGTTTAAAGAATCTTCCAGGCTCATAAACATTCTCAGCAGTGTAGTCCTTAAGCAGAAAAAACAGGAACAGAATTCACAACAAACTGCTGAGGTTAGGCCTACCATTTAAGCTGTAGGTAGTGTAGATGTAAAGTGCTTGTCTTTTTGACAGTGTTGCTTCTTTTCACTGTACATGGGACAGATTGTTTCTGAAGCACACATTTTCTTAATTGGAATAAAGCCTTAAAAAGTTTTTACAAAGTAATAAAAGAGTAAAATGATAATCATTTTCTTTAAATAAACACCAACATTCTTATGTTATACTCTCGTTTCTTTATTTTAAGATTTTTGGAACATCATAGCAGATCTTCAGATTGGTAGAAAGAGACCACAGATATATTTGGCAAGACTAATTTAAGTTCCTAATTTAAACAGCAAAGCATATCAAAACTGAGCTGAAGCTCTTTGGCAAGATGGAGAAAGAGAAGTAAACCTAACATTGAATAAACTTTCTCTACTTTTACAAGTTTTAGATTTACAGAAGAATCTCTAGGTATTGATGGAGAGTTTCCTTACATATGCCCTCCACTCAGGATCTGCTATTGTTAATATCTCAGATAGTATTTCTATCTGAGAAAGAAACCTCACAATGGGTAAAAGATATAAGAACATGCAGTTCACAGAGAAAGAACCCCAAATGATCAATGATCAAATAAAAATCTCAAACCCATGATGAATCATTAATGAGTACTATAACAGTAAATTAGTATTTCTTGCTGAGCAAATTAACAAGAAAATGAATGTCTAAGGTTTGAAAAACAGACAGGGAAAGAGCAATTAATATATTTTGGAGATAGTAAAATTTATAATTATATGCCAAAATAATTAAAAATTTCCAAGCAAAGAAGGAAAGTCATCTAACTTACAACCCGTCAATTCCACTTTGTTGTTGTTTCAAGTTTTTATTTAAATTCTAGTTAGTTTACATATAGTACAGCATTGGTTTCAGGAGTAGAATTTAGTGACTCATCACTTACATATAACAACTCTCAGTGCTCATCACAAGTGTCCTCCTTAATGCCTATCATCATTTTAGCCTATCTCCTGCTCACCGTTCCTCCATCAACCCTCAGTTTGCTCTCTGTAGTTAAGAGTTTCTTATGGTTTGCCTCCTTCTCTTTTTCCCCCTTCCCCTATGTTCATCTGTTTTTTTCTTAAATTGCACATATGAGTGAAATCATATGGTATTTGTCTTTCTCTGACTTATTTTGCTTAGCATAATGCACTCCAACTCCATTCATGTCATTGCAAATGGCAAGATTTCATTTTTTTTTTTTTTTTGAGGACTGAGTAGAATTCCACCGTTATATATCCCACATCTTCTTTATCCATTCATCAGTCAAGGGACGCTTGGGCTCTTTCCATAATTTGGCCATTATTGATAGTGCTGCTAATAAATATCAGGTCCATGTACCCCTTTGAAACTGTATTTGTGTATCCTTTGTGTAAATACCTAGTAGTGCAATTGCTGGACCATAGGGTAGTTCTATTTTTAACTTCTTGAAGAACCTCCATGCTGTTCTCCAGAGTAGCTGCACCAGTCTGCATTCCCACCAACAGTATAAGAGGGTTTCCCTTTCTCTGCATTTTTTGCCAACATCTTTTGTTTCTTGTATTGTTAATTTTAGCCATTCTGAGAGGTGTGAAGTGGTATCTCATTGTAGTTTTGATTTGTATTTCCCTGACGACTCGTGATGTTGAGCATCTTTTTCTTGTGTCTGTTAGCCATCTGGATGTCTTCTTTGGAAAAATGTGTATTCATCCCTTCTGCCCTTTTCTCAACTAGCTTATTTGTTTTTTGGGTATTGAGTTTGATAAATTCTTTATAGATTTTGGATACTAACCCTCTGTTAGATGTCATTTGCAAATATCTTCTTCCATTCCATAGCCTTTTAATTTTGTTTCCTTCACTGTGTAGAAGCTTTTTATCTTGATGGAGATCCAATATTTCATGTTTGCTTTTGTTTCCCTTGCAATGTCTCTAGTAAGAAGTTGTTACAGCTGAGGTCAAAGAGATTATTGCCTGTGTTCTCCTCTAGGATTTTTATGGTTTCCTGTCTCACATTTAGGTCTTTCATTCATTTTGAATTTGTTTTTCTGTATTGTGTAAGAAAGTGGTCCAGTCTCATTTTTCTGCATGTTGCTCTCCAGTTTTCCCAGCCTCAATTGTTGAAGAGACTGTCTTTTTTCCCTTGCATACTCTTTCTTGTTTTGTTTTTTGTTTGTTTGCTTGTTTTTGTTTTTGAAGATTAGTTGTGGGTCCATTTCTGGGTTTTTTACTCTGTTGCATTGATCTATGTGTCTGTTTTTGGGCCAGTACCATACTGTCTTGATGACTACAGTTTTGTAATGTAGCTTGAATACTGGAATTGTGATGCCTCCAGCTTTGCTTTTCTTTTTCAAGATTCCTTTGGCTATTCAGGCTCTTTTGTGGTTCTTACGAATTTTAGGATTGTTCATTATAGCTTTTGTGAAAAATATTGGTGGCATTTCTATCAATCCTACTTTTGAAGTGTAAACCCCAGAGAATCCCTTATGCTTTCAAAAAAGACATATAAGAAAGTTGATTGTATCTTTATTTGTAAGAACTAAAAATGTGGAAATCTTAAATATCCTTCAAAGTGAATAAGTTCATTATATTTTAATTTATTCTAACACTGGAAAAGTGTATTGTAATCAAAATGAACTCTATCTACATGTATCTCTGGATAAGTGTCAAAGAGGTTCAAGTTTAAAAAGCTAGTTGCCAAAGTATCAAACACAATTAAAATGGGGCAATTATACAAATACAAATTGTATACAAATTATACAAATATGTAAGCATATTTACTTATTTACAAATTTATAGAAAGTGAAAGTGCAAAACTTGTATTGGAATGATTCACTCTTATGTTGGGTGAATCTAATCTTATGGTTTGTGGATTTGTGCCCCTGAATCAGGCTCCTCGCTAATGGCATGGAGCCTGCTTGGGGTTCTCTTTCTCCTCTCTCAGCTCTTCTCCTGCTCTGTGTTCTCTCTCAAAATAAATAAGAATACTCTATTAAAAAAATACACATGCATTTCTGTTGAATTTTACCTGGTGGTAGAACTACTGTGTCCTGAGGTACAGAAATGTTTGATTTGATTCTATACTGCCATTTGCAAAGTTACTGTACAAATTAGTATTCCCATCAGCAGTGTCTAAGAATTCCAGCTGTAACATATCCTGCTAACATTTGGTATTGTTATTGTTTGTTGTCAATCAGTGATTCTTAACACTTATTAAAGATATTCACTTGAATATCTTCTTAAATTATGTACCTATTTGAGTCACTGTTTATTATTTTTTATTGCATAATAAAATACCTAAAATTTAGTAAATCTAAACAACAATATTTTTCTTAGTCTGTGAATGAATAATTAGGATTTATTTCAGGTAGGCTCACTTATGCAACTGTAATCACTCATTCTGCTTTACAGTGCAGCTTTGTCACTGGGGTTGGCTAGCTTAGGTTGGATAGTAGGGATGACTAAGTCACATGCCCTTTATCATCCAACAGGCTAGCTTGAGTTTATCAACCTAAATGGCTGGGCAGGACCAAGAGCAAGAGCAAGACACATAAAAGACTTCTTGATGTCTAATCTTTTATGTGTGACAACATTATTTCCACCATGTTTCACTGGGAAAACAATTTGCAAGGGTTTCACAAATTTAAGAGGTAGAGTAAGTTCCTCTTGGTGGAAATAATTGGAAATCCACACTCCAAAGGCATGGATACAAGAAGAGCGAAGCTTTGTGATCATTTTTCTAATCTGTTACAACGTATGAAACTTTAGCCATTTTAGTTGTTGCAAACATCTTCTTCTACTTTGTAGCTTTCTACTCACCTTTTATTGAGATGAGTAGTGATTTAGTAAGAAAAATCTTAATATTAATGTGATTCAATTTGTGATTGAATGCTTTTGTATTGTATGTTAATAAGTCCCTTTCAACTTTGGAGTTACACATGTGTTCTCCTGTATTATCCCTTAAGTTCTATACTGCATAGCCTTTTTAAAAAATATATTTTATAAGGTTTATTTATTTGAGAGAGAGAGGGAGAGAGAGAGAGAGACAGAATACACACATGAGCCAGGGAGGGGCAGAGAAAGAGAATCCCAAGCAGACTCTGCACCATCAGCACAGAGCCCCACTTGGGGCAGGAATTCATGAACCGTGAGATCAAGACCTGAGCCGTAATCAAGAGTTGGACGCTCAACCGCTCAACCGACTAAGCCACCCAGGCACCCCCCTACCTAGCCTTTAAATTCAGATTTCAATCTATTTGAATTAATTTTTGTGTTGGGGGGAGTCAACACTTTTTTTTTCCACTTTCATAACCATTAACTATTGATAAAAAGACCAACTTTTCCTCTTTCCTCTGAAGTGATAATTTTCCAAGGGATTAATAAATTAATAAATCAAATGTCTATATAGGTGGTGGTCAGTGTGTTTCTTGCTCTCTATTTTATTTATTTGGTCTATTTGTATGCTCTTGCCCTAATCATACTGCAGTAGTTAATACAGTTTTCCAATGTCTTTTTAAGTTATTATTATTATATAATTATTATTATTGTTTTAATTTAAAATTTAGTTAATATAAAGTGCGATATTGGATTCAGGAGAATTTAGTAATTCATCACTTACATATAACACCCAGTGCTCATCACAAGTATCCTCCTTAATACCCATCACCTATCTAGCCCATCTCCCACCTACTTCTCTCTATAAACCCTCAATTTGTTCTGTATCATTGAGTCTCTTGTGGTTTATTTCCCTCTCTTCTCTCCCGTCCCTTCCCATATGGTCATCTGTTTTGTTTCTTAAATTCCACATATCAGTGAAATAATATGGTATTTGTCTTTCTGTGATTGATTGGTTTTGCTTACATAATACACTCTAGATCCATCCACATCACTGCAAATGGCAAGATATCATTCTTTTTGATGGCTGAATAATAGTCCATTGTAATATACATACCACATGTTCTTTATCCATCCATCAGTCTTTTTATCCATTATAGTGAGTATTCCCACTTTATATTTCTTCTGTAATAGTGTCTTGGCTATTATGAGCCCAATGAATTCACATACACATGCATCTGCATATAACTTTTCAAAAGAAAATCTTTTGCAAGACTGATCAAGATTTTGTTAATTCTACAGACCAATTATTCCCAAATGATAATTTAATATACCAACTCTTTCAATCCATTGTCTATGCAAATCTATAGCACTCCATTGGATTGTCTTTATGAAAGCTTTGTACTATGTTTATCAGATTTATTCCTAGGCTGTTAGTGTTTTTCATTCTACCTAAAATGTTCATCATTTCAAATTTTATATTCTGTATGTTTCAGAGAGAAATTATAACAATTTTTATATTATCCTGGTATCCTGCAACTTAGCTTTAGAATTAACAACATATTTATTTTAATTTAATTTTAAAAATTCTGTGAATCAGTCATATGATATGGGAATAATACTGTTTTATTTACTTATTTCCAACTTTATAACATTCATTTCTTTTTCCTGCCTTACTAGACTGGCTAGAAACTCCAGTAAACTGGTAAATAAAGGTAGTAATAGTGTAAATGGTTGTTTAGTTACTAGTTTTAAATGGAAAGCATTCAACACATCCTTAAGTACAATATTTACTTTTTAGATTTTAAGGTTCCTATCATTTTAAGTTCCTTTCTTTTCCTATTTGGCAAAGGTTTTTTTTTTTTTTTTTATTAATAGACTTTTAATTTTATCAAATCCTTTTTGCATCTATTATATTTACCCAATTACTCTATAATTTGCTAAATTACATCGTGAATTTAAAATATTTGATCAACTTTAATATACAGAGGAACCCCAAATGCATTCATTATATAAACAGATGGATAACTTTTGATAAAGTCTTTAAAATAATTGTTTATGGAGGTTCATGTTTTAGACTATAATTGCCCTTTATATCATAATCATTTTTATGCTTAGATATTAAGGTGGCTTTACAAAATAAGCTGGGGAATTTCTACTTCTTTTATAATGTCTAGAAGTTTTCAAGTTATATTAATGATTGAGTAAGAATCATTTCTTTCTCTTGGGTAAAATTTACTGTCAGGGCCTGAGATAATCTTTGTGTGAAGATCTTTAAGTACAAATTTAATACCTGTTTTTAGGTCTGTAACTATTCAGAGTTTTTATTCTTTTTGTGTCAGTATTGGTAAGTTTTATTTGTTTAGGATTTTTCCAATCTGTTTACATTTTCAATCACATCAGCATAAAATATTTTCATGATATGCTTTTTCATGTCTTTAAATATGTAGCAACTGAGTACATATCCTTTATTTCAATTCCTTTCATGGATTATTAGTGCTTTTTCTTTTTGTGATCATTGTAGTTACTTGTTTTCTTAACCTGTGGATCTTCTGGAAGTGGTTTTAACTTTATTGATCCTCTCTGTTGTGCCTTTGTTTATGGTTCATAAATGACATCTCTCACTATTTCTTTTTCCTTCTTCAAACTTTTCAGAAGTTTTCTTGGTTATTCTTATGTTGTGGGGATAATGCATACATTTTCTTTAATCTTTAAAGCTTAATGAAGTTAAAATTTCCTTAATTTTGACATACTTTTATTTCCAATTTATTTTTAAACTAGAAGTAATGCTGCAATGATCACCTTTGTCGCTTTTCATGACCCTTAAGTATCACAAAAAATTCAGTGGCAATAGCTTCCTTTTCTTAGGATAACACCCATATTTTACTCATCTCTTTTGGTTTGTCTTTCCTGGGATGGAAATTCTCTCTGTCAGTGAGCTGGTGTAAGGGAGATAAAGGTCTCAGTGTTTTTGTGTAGAGGGAAGGAGATCCCAACCTCTTCGTCATACTTACCTGGAATTGAGTCTCCAAACATGGAGCTGGTGGAAATGAGAAATATTGGTGGTTTGTCCCTTCCAAGAATTTACCATAGTTCACGTCTGAGAGCTAGGAGATGAGGTAGCCTAATCTTACCCATACCCACTCAGAATGGAGCTCTGGTCACACTGACCTAAGGGTAGCAGGCAGGAAATGGATTATGGCACAAGTGCCATGGACTCTCACTTTCTTACTAAGATTTAGACTTTTTTTTGACTGTTTCTTCATTTGATGTATGCCCGTAGGATAATTTCCAAAATTTTTGTTTTATATATAACTTTTAGCAATTATGGTTGTTTCACTGGGGAGCATATCCACTGAGCTCCTCATGCTGTCATTCATGAAGTTGCTGTCCTATTTTTTCTTTCCTCATTTATACTTTTACATTTTCATTGGTGCATCTGCTCCTCCCTCCCACAAATATTCTTTTGAGCTGAGGTCATCACACTACAGCACGTACACCAAACCTGTTCCACTGCCTGATATTGTAAATAAAGTTTTATTGGAACACAGCCATTCTCATTTGTTTGTGTATTGTCTATGCCCACCTTTGCTGCCTTTGTGTTACTATGGCAGATATAAGCAGTTGCAAAACTGACCACATGGTCCAGACAGACTAAAATATGTTCTATCCTGTCCTTTACAAAAAAAAAAAAAAAAAAAAAAAAAAAAGACATGTGCCTATTTTGTTTTAATGCATTCTTATTCTCCCTTCTTCACTCTTTTTTTTTTTTTTTTTAACGACTGGGCACAGATGATGTACTTTAAAACTTTTACTTCCACATGTGTATTGGAAACCTCTTTACAATGTTACATTTAATATTTTAAAAATATTTCTTCCCTATTTGCTCTCCCCATAATGTTACTTAAAAAAATCTTTTCCAATTGGTTAGAACATTTTCTCAAGTACTTCCCTCATATTAATTATGTGAATGCTATCCTTTTCGAATCTTTGCATAAATATATTTTCCCTTACAGGTAAATAATAATTTAATTGGGAGTAAGATTTTTGTTTCTTTAATATTTGTCCTCAACTTATAAGATCATTTTTTAAATCTTGGAATCCAAAATTTCCCTGATGATAATTACTAATTGTGATATTTCATTTAATTTTTTAACTCTTTTTTCATTCATCTTTCCTTGGCCCTATGGAAGCCTTCCCATCTGCAGCCAATTCCTTATTTACATAATGAACATTTTTTTTCTACTAATTGAGTCTAACTATATGTCACTCTATTTTTATGTTCTGTGGAAGGCTTATCTGTCCCATGTGAAAGCTCATGTATATGTACACATTTATCTTTGCACTCATTTTTTCATCTGTTATTTTTGCTATGAACTTTAAGATATTTTTTCTACTTGAAATTCTAGAAGATTTAGCTGGTTTTTAATAGTGACCATCTCACATCTACTTTGTCTATTAAATTTCCAAATTAAAGTTCTTGATCATAGGGCTTGAAAATCTTTTCTTAATATATTCCCTTAGAAGCTCTTACATTTCCCTTGTTTTTAAATGTCCTGTGTGGATTTTTGGTGAGTTCTGCTTCAATGGAAACTACCTATTCTTTACGTCTGGATTCACTTTCCACTGAGTGATCTGAGTTCAAGTTCATCTGTACTCAACCTTGGCTGCACATTGCAATGACCAGTGGAGTTATTGGAAGTTCTGTTTACTGGATCCCCAGAGGTTCCAATTGAACTGTCCTAAAAAGGCACCAGGTGATTTTAATGGGCAGTCCAGGTTGAGTTCTGCTACTCAACTTAGTGGTTTTCAATTGATGATGACTTGGTGTAATCTTCTCCCCACCATCTGTTAGCTGAAAAACAATCATGAGAGTGGAAATGGAGCAGGAATATTGGAACAAATGTTAGAAGAGTCACCCTGAGAAACTGTAGAGCCACAATTGGAAACAGCTAACACCCCCAAAACATGATTACCCCAGGGCCATATATGTGGAAAAATGGACTTTCAATAAAAAATCAACTTGTAACTTACAAAATCCATAATTTTCCAGCTCTTTTTAGAGCTGCTTTAACAATGTCCTAAATAATAGGTACTAAGTGGTATGCCAATCATAAATGGGGTAATAAAAAGACAAATACAACTTTCTGACCTCATATACGCTCCATATTTTCTTGGGCAAGCACCATTTTTCCTTTACTTAAATGCTTCTTTTATGCATAAATCATCATTTGGCATGATGCTAACACTACCTTATTCATAAATATGAACATTTTCAGATCAAGAATACACAGTATTAAAATGATTTGCTAATATTAAATTCTCTCGGGTTTTTGTAGCTTGACTAATCCCCGTTTTAATGTACTCTACAACTCCAGTTGGCTTACACAAATAGAATTACTCTATTAATATGCATCTCAAGTTCAATCATTTTCCTATTCTAACCAACTCAGCTTTTTGTTCAATGAACTAAAACAACTAATTTTGACATTTATTCACATACTTTCTCATATAATTATGTGGTTTATATCTATGCATCTTGTCTTGACAATACAAGTTAACTGAAGTTAGAATCACCACCTTATTCTTCTCTATAACCCCTTTGATTCCTGGCTTCATGTTGAGCAAATGGCATATATTCAATACATATGACATAATTCATTTTTCATTATTAAACTAGTTACATGAATATATTGTAAGAAAATGGAAACATTATAGAAACATAAAATTTAGAAAGCCTACTGTACTCCCATTTTTTCAAAGTAATCATCTACGAACAGTTGAATATATTACTTTTCAGACGGTTTCAATTTATATGCTATTATCTATTGAATTTATCATTTAGTCTTCAGAAAGGAGATTATTCTATAAATACTTTGGCATATCTTAAATATCTTAGCTATATTTTTGATATAAGCATATATTTTGTCTAATTTATTATAAGAGCTAAATAATTCAATGAATATAACTGATCAAATGGCAATATCCCCATATTATCAGGCTTAAGTGAGATTTATAGTTTAGTATGAAAAACTGAGGAACTTTAATGTCATATATTTAAAATAGAAATTAAAAAATATTGAGAAAAGTACAATATCATTTTTTAGGGTTAAAGCTGGGCAAAGTGCAAAGATCTTTTTCTTTTGAACACTTCCTTGCTTCCTCCTTTTCTTTATAACCTTTCTTGTCTTTCCTTTGTGGATCTGAGCTGATAAAAGGAGTTGAATTTGCCCTCTTTATTGGGATATGTCCCTCCTGTGATACAAAGGATTAAATGGAGGACAAGGGCAAAAATGCATGGAATATTACATATGTGCAGCTTGGGTGGAGGCTTAATAATTGAAAGTAATTTTTTATATTCCTAGAATGATTAGCCAACATCCCTAGAGAATTAAAACACAGATTTCAGCAATAAACATGGAGAAAAAAATCAACAGCTCAGGTATATATGTTATTGTCTCTGCTATCACTCTAAAACTTAATTAGAAAGGATTTCCACAAATGATTGGAAGTTGTTGACTATACACATACTCTCTCAATCCAGTAGTAAAGTAAAAAAAAAAAAAAAAAAAAAAAAAAGGTTATGTTTCCAAGCACAAAGAGGACTGCAGAAAAGGCAACAGCAAGTTTGCTATTTCAACAAAATTTGAAGACAAAAAGGAAAATGGAGGAGTAGTAAATGATTTAGGAAACAAAGTTATTACCTGGGTGCTTACAGTGTGGAATACCATGAGTTAAAACCCAATGTGCTCCATGGAACCCTTAAAGTCTTATTATGTAGAGGAACCAACCAAGTACTGCAGAAGTCAGTGACTGAAAAAAAAAAAAAAAAAGAAAAGACTTGTCAAAATCTAAGTAAAGAACAGATGGACTCTCTAGGTCCTCTCTCCCATTGAGAGACATCCAGCAACAATCCTTTTATACACTCATAGGGCACATAAGATTTATTCTGTGAATAAATTGAATGTGAGATACTCCAGATGCAGGAGCATAAGCCACTTCAGAAGGCTGGAGTAAATTACCTTTTGCAAACTGGAGAATTAGTTAAAAACCTACATTTAACTGGCACACCCACCCTTTCTTGGGTCCAGCTTCTGCAAAGCAAGTGGGTAGATTTATACCCTATAAACAAGAGAGAGGCAAAAGGAATTCCCAGTACTTAACTGGGCACAAGCCCAGCAGCGCCGAGTTTAATTTGATGTTTTAGGATTGAGCACTGTAAGATCTCCACAGAGAAGTGGGGGAGGAGAGTGGGGACCCAAGATCAAACAGCTGGATATTTAGTGGGTTTAACTTTGGCAAGAATTTTGATAGGTATATGACAGATCTATTTGAACACTTAGAATAACAGTAGAAATATTGTTTAGGAAAAAATAAAAAGTAACTGCAAGAAGAAATGACTAAACAACATAGAGGAGTTAACTATGAGAATTGGGTGTTAGGGTAGAAGAAGGGGGTGGGCATATTTTTTTTATACTGTAAGTGTTTTTAGGCTTTATTATTATTTTTCCAAAACCATGGGCTTACACTACTTTGATGAACAATAAAGGTAATTTGAAAATAAGTAACATTTAGGGATTCAGAGATACATTGTAGGGCAAAAAGACAAACATTAGGCAATTTCTCAGCTGTTTCCTTCCTTCCTTCGCAGATGGTGTTTATTGATTGTCCATTAAACCATACGTATTCAGAACACACATACCTATACTATTACATTTATTATTTGGATAAGATATATTATTGGGTAAATATTAAACTCTTTATGGAGCTTACATAAAAGGATTTTCAGATGATCAAAAAATCAAAAGATAAAACAGCAGTGAAGTAAATACTTTGGGTAGAAGTAGGAAAAATGTAAGAGGGACTAAGTAAAATAAGGTTGCATTTTTAAAAGTGGAGGTCTGTTTCATAGAAGAGGCAGAAAAAAGCAGAGCAAAGAAATGGAAAACTTTAAGTCAAGCATGAATAATTTGAAGTTTTGGATTTTGAAGTGAATTAGAATATATGATGGGTGCTAAATAGCATAAATTTAAATTCGTAACACTCAAAAGAGAAAACTAATATGTGTTATTGAAAACATTTCCCTCGGAGCATAGTTTTTTACATTGTGGCAGAGACAGGCAGAGTATTCACCAAGACTATTTTCTTTCTCACAGGGACTTAGACTACATTTACCAGCCTACCATATAATGTGGGGGAGGGGTCTATATGAACAACAAAAGGTGATCAGAAGCGATGTCTATCACTTCCAAATCAGTCCATAAAAGCTTCCATATATTTTCCATCACATTCTTTTCATTTTCACTCACTTATTTCAGTTGCTCTCACTCACTTGAAAGCCCCCTGTTGAAGATGGCAGAACTCCAAGATGGAGGAAGCCTGGGTACATCTATCACCATTTTGAAACACGTCAATCAAAAACATCTTTTGGGCTGTGCATGAGCAAAAAATAAATTTCTATCACATACGGTTTTTGACCTGTGTTACAAAAACTAATGTATCTTAATACATTCCCTATATAAAATAAGTGTGATGAGCCATGAGGTAAGATGGTGATGTCAAAATAGACATATAGCCCTCTATAGCAGACATCAACAAGAGGGCATGCAAGAACACTGGAAAGGATGGAAAAGTGTTCTTAAATTGTCAAAAATAATCCAAAAAATCATTAAGAGGAATCACTAGAGAGTGATTTCTTGATTAAACACAAATGTGGTTTTTTCCAATACACAACTGCAAACAGTCCTCAAGAAATGTTGCAGCATGTACTATTCCTACTTGGAATTAGAATGTTATGCTATTGGGCTTTACTCTCCTTAACTTTGTCAGTTCTTTCTCAGTTATTTCCCTTGTGGTACTTACCTTTTTCTCATCAATACATGGAGATTCTCTATGGAGTAGAGAATTCTATTTTCAAATTTATGTACCATATAGTTGCTATAAATATTATTCCTAGTGAGTCAGTTGAACTCTAACTTTATTAGTAGTGGCTCTTTAATACTTTTACCAAGACAATACATATTCAGTGAAGAAAGTTTAGAATGAATTAAAAAAAAAAATTATTCATTAAAATCACTTTCCACAAAGAAAGCCCAGGCCAACATGGCTGGATTGGCGAATTGTATCAAATATGTAAATCATTAATTACTAATTCAATCTATTTTTGTTTACTGAGATAAAATCAACATATAGCATGGCATATATTTAAGGTGCACAATGTGATAATTTGATACATTTATATATTGCAATATGATTACTGACATAGCTCTAGCTAACACCTCTATCTGGTCACATAACTGTTATTTATTTTTTTATGCTAAGAACATTTAAGATATAATATCTTAGCATTTTGAAGTATATAACACAGAATTGTTCAGTATGATCATTATGATTCCCAGAATTTATCTTCTAGTTGCAAGTATGTACACTTTTAACATGTTCCCAGTTCTCCCTCTATTCTCTAGCTCTTGGTAACCAGAAATCTACTTCGTTTCTACAAGTCCAGCTTTGATTTCATGAGAAAGTCATATAACACAATATCCATCTTCCTCTATCTTATCTTGCTAAGGATAATGTTCTCAAATTCCATCCATGTTGTTGCAAATGACAAGATTTCCTTCATCCTCATGGCTGAATAATATCCCATTGTATGTATATACCACATTCTCTATCTATTCATCCACTTACAGACAATTAGATTGTTTCTATAACTTGACTATTGTGAATAATGCTGGGATAAACACAGGAGTGCATGTATCTTTTCGATATCCTGCTTTCATTTCCTTTGGATATCTATCCATAAGAAGCATTGCTGGATCATATGATAGTTCTATTTTTAATATTTTGAGGAACCTCCATATTGTTTTCCATACTGAATGCACCAGTTTACATTTCCACCAACAGTACACAAAGGTTGTCTTTTTGGCACCAACTTGCCAACATTTGTTATCTTGTCTTCCTGATGATAACCATTGGAACAGTTGTGAGGTGATAACTCATTGTAGTTTTGATTTGCATATACCTAATATTTAGTGACATTGAGCATCTTTTGATGTACCTATTAGCCATTTGGACGTCTTCTTTAGAAAAATAATATCTATTCAGCTCCTCCACCCATTTTTAAATTTTTTTTTCAACGTTTATTTATTTTTGGGACAGAGAGAGACAGAGCATGAACAGGGGAGGGGCAGAGAGAGAGGGAGACACAGAATCGGAAACAGGCTCCAGGCTCCGAGCCATCAGCCCAGAGCCTGACGCGGGGCTCGAACTCACAGACCGTGAGATCGTGACCTGGCTGAAGTCGGACGCTTAACCGACTGCGCCACCTAGGCGCCCCACCTCCACCCATTTTTAAATCACATTGTTTCTATTGTTTTGACTAGTATGAGTCCTTACTGTTGCCACATATAACAAGTCCCAGGAAGCTCCATTCACACAGACCCTAAAGCTTTGCTGTGTACAAACTGCACTGCCTTTCTGAGGCTCAACTCAGCTCTTCTCCTGGGTTACTAAAGCAACAGGTGCCACACTAAAAAGTGAATAGAGAAGCCACGATATAGGGTTTACAAAGAATGTAATTCAGCTAGTTAGTTACAAAACTCTGAAATCTTCATTCACAAGGAGACTGTAATGTGTCAGAAGCTGTTGGATAACAAACAGCATATTTTAATATTTTCAAAGTTGTGAGTGTTTCCTCTTTACTCTGATGAAAAAAAAATGTTGTTGTAGGGAGACCTTCTCTCTCTTGGAGAACTTCATAAATGATATCTACAGTTTGGGGAAAATAATGGACTTCTGTCTAAAGAATATAAAAGATGAGAGTTGGTCGGCCTAGCTGCCAACAAGGGGTCCAAAGAGAGGTGACTATATTAGAACCGGCCAAAGTATTTTAGAACAAAAGGGAGTGATTCCCATGGACTAGATGTAGGCCATAGCGGTGAGAGGTGCAGGATGTGGTTGCCACCTAAAATGGGGGAAATATCTCAGCACAATGAAGTGAAGGCAACTCTGAGTCCTGGGGTCTGAGAAAACAGGTGTAATCAACAACTGCTGAACAGTATTCCTCCCTACATTTCACAAAAACTTCAGGTTTGAGAGCACCGGAGAAAGAGTTAGGTTTCTTTTAAGTTCCCACTAAGGGCCCCATAGGAAAGGAATTAGTATTAATTACTTCTCATATCTACAAAAACAGTAAGCTACTTCATAAGGATATTGGTCACGTAGGGACCTCTCACCTCTCTCTCCATTGTACATATCTGGATGGCTTAGAAATCACGATGAATAAACAGTGTGAGAAATAGATGTGGTGATCATGCATCCCTCTACCATAAAGAAGCTCAACCTGCTATCAGTACAGGCAGCTACAACTATGAGTGAAGTCTAAAGGTTTTATGATTATGCTAGACTGAAATAGACATATTATTTATTAATTAAGACTGTTACCTTTCCTGACAGTGACACAAAAAATCATGGAGCTCACCCTAATTTTCATTCACAAGCAGTAAAGTGTCATTCACACAGAAGAAATGTAGACAGATAGTGATAGTAAAATATGAAACTCCTTCTGATTATAGTCCTTGAGTCCTGTTTCATTAACATAACTAGTACAGTTATAGCTACTATGAATAAAAAAATATCCATTGTACATATATTTAGTATATATTACAAGTTATATAAGTATATTAATGTTTTCATATTATTAACAAATTAATGTTTGTTGCATAGTTCAAAAGCCCACTATAATTTGTTTCTTTTTTCCCAATGCTTGATTTAAAGTAGGAGTCCATAAAACATAGCTTGTAGGCAAAATGCAGCACCCCTGCCATTTTTGTAAATGAAGTTTTAATGGAACACAATTATACTGGTTTGTTTGCATATTCTTGACAGCTACCTTTGGTTATAACAGCAGAGTTGAATAGTTGCAAGAGAGGTTGTATGGCCAGTAAAACCCAAAATACTTACTATACAGAAAATGTTTCCCAACTTCTGATCTAAAGCAATGTTCTATGTAACCTCCAGAATCAGATGCAAGAGAAACTTCATCTTATTAAGTGATTTTTCACTCAACAGCTGATTTTAAAATTGATAGTAACAGATTGATTTTAAGGGAAAACAAAACATGTTAATGTGTTTTTGTGTATAGCATTCTCTCATGGAATCTTGAAAACTGCCAAATTATGCTTCTTGCTTACAAATATTAATGTTAATTTCTCTCATTTGTTTGTTGCGAAGATATGTCACTGTAGTTCTACTGTTCAATTATACCCTTATTTATATTAGAAGGGGATAATGAGTGAAGCTTAATATATTGGTAAGCTGTAATTAATATGATTACAAATAGGGCACCTAGGTGGTTCAGTCGGTTCAGCTTCCAGCTCTTGATTTTGGCTTAGGTCATGATCTCATGGTTCATGGGATCGAACCCTACATTTGGCTCTGTGCTGACAGCATGGAGCCTGCTTGGGATTCTCTCTCTTCCCTATCTCTCTGCCCCTGCGCCACTGCGTGCCCAACACTCTCTCTCTCAAAATAAATTAACATTAAAACCATTTAAAAAATATTATTTACAAGTAATGGACAGGATCTAGGAAAATAATTTTCTAAATTCACAATAATCCTTGTATAATATTAACTGAAATCTATTTCAATTTGGAGAAAAGAGAAAATTGAAAATGTAACAACATAAATATTGCAAAGTCATGAAACACGACTCAGGCAAACCAGTTAATTATTAACTAATAACTGATATCATGGCAAATATTTGCTATATAAAATAAAACAGCAACAATATGAACCTTGCAGCCATTTAATAACACATTTACCAACATCTAACCAAATGCAAAGTTTTGATGGTATTGAAAATTCAGTATATTAGATAACAAATAGCTCCAGAAAAAATGAGTGAGTAAAAATGAATCAATTCAGCATTTAAGATAGGAAGTCAAAATTAAGTCTGAGGACGTATGTTTTGTTAGTCCCTGGAAAGTAGTCACACATGAAAATATCATTAGTATTATAACTGCCAAAACAAAAGGACAAAAAAAGCCCTGAAGAACAAAGATAGGATGGGAGACAAGGGAGGAGAACTTAATAGAGGAAACCAATCTACCTTATTCTGTGACAAGAAGTCATCTCATTACACATAGCCAGAGCCGAATATTAACTAGTCAGCTGGTCAGTTGTCCACGACACTTAAATATAAAAGATGTTAAGACATAGTATTTCCAAAATGGAACAATTAGGAGACATATGATTGCTTCTGCTTTCATTTAGCATGTTATCTGATAGGAGTCTAACACACCTACTCTCTTTCTCTGTCTCTCTCAAATAAAAAAAACTAACAAACATAAAACTTATGTCTACTCATAGATCTATATTTCTCTTTAATATATTATGATAAGCACATAAAGTCATAAGCTAGCAGAAAATTGATAATCTCAGGCAAAACAAATTCTATAACAAAATCAGTTATGATGTGCTATTTAGTAGAAATCAATGATGTCTTTTATTACCTAAATAAAATCTTAAACATGCCCCTGGAAGTTTTTGGTTTTGAAAATGGCAAAGATTATTCAAGAAGATTACATATGGTTACACAGGAAATGCTTTGTAGATTTTCATTAGAACTAGACCTAAAGAAATGAATTAGCGTAGATAATGTTTTTTTTTTTTTTTATTTTTAATGTTTGTTTATTTTTGACAGAGAGAGTGTGTGAATCAGGGAGGGACAGAGAGAGAGGGAGACAGAATCTGAAGCAGGCGCCAGGCTCTGAGCTGTCAGCCCAGAGCCTGATGTGGGGCGTGAATCCATGAACCATGAGATCATGACCTGAGCTGATGTCAGACACTCAACTGACTAAACCACCCAGGGGCCCCGATAATGGTTTTAATTTGAAAATTTTAATTAATAAAAACTAGATGTTTCTACTCCTAGAACATCACACTTAACATACATTTAACAAATATCAGATTGAAACAAGGAATGATACGATTTTTCTATTTGTGTATCTTTTGAGCCAAATCCTCATCTATAAATTTATGCTGAGAAAAATAGTAGAGCAGGAATATAAAGATCTATCCAAAAATGTTCTACTTAAAATTTTTCATAATGATAAATATTTCTCAAAGTTATCTTTGTGACTAATTAAACCTAGGACTTAAGATAAAATTAAAATGAAACTGGTGTTTGTCATCCCCAGAATGGAAAATAAAGGTTGAGCTGTTGGAAGAGCATGAATCAGGCATTGTGGTAAGTTACATCTGTTGTGAAAAGGCTAATATCCAAGCCCAGGACCATTAATCCTTGAGGAAGGAGAAGGAAGAGATAGAGATGGAGGAGGAACAGGGGAGGAAAAGGAAGGTGAAAGAGGAGATATTAAAGTGGTTTCTTATGAAATAGGATACCAGAACTAAATTCACTGCTAAAACCTAGGAGCTAATATGAGGGGCTCCCATCCAAAAAGAGTAGCTGCATTCAAGTTTTGCCAATCTGAAAGACTGCGATTTATCTTTATTTAGACTTTGGACTTGATTGGTTGGGGATAGTAGTGGGAGGGACAAACATACCTTATTAACTAAATGAATCAAGACCCCTACATTATGTTTGGGATATGCAATATCATCAGTGTTTCTATGGGCACAGTACTCCAAACCCTGATAATAATAAAGGCCCAGAGTACTAGATGAAGGTAGCAGTAAAACCTGTGGATGGATCAATAATAAATAAACATTAAAAAAATTTTTTTAAAAAGTGGGGGCGCCTGGGTGGCTCAGTTGGTTAAGCAACCAACTGCGGCTCAGGTCATGATCTCACAGTTTGTGAGTTTGAGCCCTGTGTCAGGCTCTGTGCTGACAGCTCAGAGCCTGGAGGCTGTTTTGGATTCTGTGTCTACCTCTTTCTCTACCCCTCCCCTGCTCATGCTCTGTGTCTCTCCATCTCTCAGTAATAAATAAAGGTTTAAAAAAATTAAAAAAAAAAAACAACCCATGGATGCAATATGAATGCAGAGGGAGAGAAGAAAAAGGAAAATATTACCATCACTGCTGTCAAAAAATAACATAGAATAGCATACAAACCAAAGAGCATAAAACATTCTAACATTAAAAATCACATCCAATAAAATAAACAATACAGTCAATAATTTGTTTTACATCAAATAATAAATTAGAGCATACAAAAATCAGATAAAGTTTGAAAAACTATAAACGCAAAGGTAGGAAATACTGGATATGAAATATACTGTGATTGGAATTTAAAATGCTATAAAAAAAGATGATCTCTAGGTAGGACAAATTTAACAACGGAATTAGCGGATCAGAAAACAATACTGACACTCATGGAAAATGCAGTTTAGATATAAGGTTAAAGAATTAAAGATGTCCGTATAGACGCAAGCTGAATGAAGATGTTAATTCCATCTAATAGGAAGGTAAAGAACTTTGAAGGAATGGAAGAGAAGTCGCATTTGAGGAGAAAGTCTGTAAAATGTTTCTGAAACTCACAGATTTACACACAGATGCTCAGTTGAAAGATGTGTTTCATCAAAAAGAAAGTTCAATCCTAAAGAGGTAATGGGGGAGAAACTATTTAACTCAGAAATTAAAAAATAAAAGTTTGCAAATTAAAATACAAACTAAAATACATACAAATATACATTTTGTTCCTATAATATAATAATAAATCTCTGAAAATTTTATTTTATTTTATTTTTTTAAATATATGAAATTTATTGTCAAATTGGTTTCCATACAACACCCAGTGCTCATCCCAAAAGGTGCCCTCCTCAATACCCATCGCCCACCCTCCCCTCCCTCCCACCCCCCATCAACCCTCAGTTTGTTCTCAGTTTTTAAGAGTCTCTTATGCTTTGGCTCTCTCACACTCTAACCTCTTTTTTTTTTTTTTTTCCTTCCCTTCCCCCATGGGTTTCTGTTAAATTTCTCAGGATCCACATAAGAGTAAAAACATACGGTATCTGTCTTTCTCTGTATGGCTTATTTCACTTAGCATCACACTCTCCAGTTCCACCCATGTTGCTACAAAGGGCCATATTTCATTCTTTCTCATTGCCATGTAGTACTCCATTGTGTATATAAACCACAATTTCTTTATCCATTCATCAGTTGATGGACATTTAGGCTCTTTCCACAATTTGGCTATTGTTGAGAGTGCTGCTATAAACATTGGGGTACAAGTGCCCCTATGCATCAGTACTCCTGTATCCCTTGGGTAAATTCCTAGGAGTGCTATTGCTGGGTCATAGGGTAGGTCCATTTTTAATTTTTTGAGGAACCTCCTCACTGTTTTCCAGACTGGCTGCACCAATTTGCATTCCCACCAACAGTGCAAGAGGGTACCTGTTTCTCCACATCCTCTCCAGCATCTATAGTCTCCTAATTTGTTAATTTTGGCCACTCTGACTGGCGTGAGGTGATATCTGAGTGTGGTTTTGATTTGTATTTCCCTGATGAGGAGTGACGTTGAGCATCTTTTCATGTGCCTGTTGGCCATCCGGATGTCTTCTTTAGAGAAGTGTCTATTCATGTTTTCTGCCCATTTCTTCACTGGGTTATTTGTTTTTTGGGTGTGGACTTTGGTGAGCTCTTTATAGATTTTGGATACTAGCCCTTTGTCTGATAGGTCATTTGCAAATATCTTTTCCCATTCCGTTGGTTGCCTTTTAGTTTTGTTGATTGTTTCCTTTGCTGTGCAGAAGCTTTTTATCTT